>NC_137695.1:97730797-98330797 GCF_964034855.1 Anser brachyrhynchus
TCCTGAGAGATGAAAGGAGAAGGAAACGCACAAATGTTCAAGATTCCAGCCCTTCTGATGGCTGGCATTTGCCCTCTGCCCTCAGCCTGGTCCCCTCCCCTCCCCAGACACCAATGGAGTCATACCCAGAGCTCAACAGAGCCCATGGACACACAGAAAGCACGCCCAGGAGATAGTCAGACTCAAGAATCGCACTGGGACAAATCATATTTTCAGTATATGCACACCCTGGGTCCATTTTAACGCTCCAAAGATCACAGCTGCACATTTTTCTCAACCTAAGCCCTGTTCACAGATCTGGAGAGCTCTCCATCCAGTTCAGTGTTTTCCCCTGATCTCTTGGGACTGCAAAACTATGTTGAAGCATTGTGAGCTCTCTTATATGGTTTTTGAATGCTTTCTGCTTCAAACTTTGCGGGAATGAGTTTAGAGCTAAGTGGTCAGTTCGATTAATTACAGTTTAACAATTCACAGGAAAATTTTGTACCTGGTTCAAGCTCTGGAAACGCACCTGTATCAGACTTATTTATCTGAACTGGTTTACTCTTTTGTTTTACAACCAACAAACTCAGATGGCCAGAATGGTCTGAAGTGTCTTATTTTTATATTTGCAGCATTTTTAATACAGTACTTTAATTCTTTCTGGTTTGCATGAATATACACAGCTTGGTCCTTGACTAAGACATTTAACAACGTGATAGTGGAGTATTTTGCTGCTACAGACTTAGACCTTCTGAAGAGCCTAATCAAAACCAGATTTTTTTCTTTAATTGGAAAAGAAATGAGTGTTTTGCACTATACACTAGCTAGTTAGCGCTATCATAAGCAACTCCCTATTAATCACGTACCATTTTTTGCAGCTGTGTACAGTAACTGACCTGCCTAGATACACTATAACTGAAGCAATTAAGGATCTTTTGTATTTTTTATGTAATTACCACTTCTGAGCCAGGTTGCTAAATACTTGGGACATTTGGGGGTATAATTTCAAGGTCATTATATTTTTGTTCATCTCATTTCCTAGGAAACCTATTTGCAGACTTGCCTAAAGCATCCCAGATACTGTACATTAAAGTATGGCAAATTAATTTAATCCTACTTCCTTCCACTCAGTAGGTGAATGTCCATTTTTCCAATGTATAATACCTACTATATTTTTAAATTGTAAACTATTTCTGCTTTTAATGATGCAAACAATGGAGAGACCAAATAAGCTAAAGGAGCTAACACATTTATCTCCACATTCTGCCATCTGTTTGAAACTGCTGATGTAATTCCAGTTTTAAATTGCATTAGATCCTGCCTTCTGGACCCCTTTCCCTATTTCCTTTTTTTCTTTTTTCCTTTTTTTTTTTTTTTTTAAGGGTTTAGTGAAAGCAGTGCCTTCAGGTTGTTGACTACTTAATAAGAAACTGTGTCTTTGACTGTTTTCAATCTGGACTTAAATGTGGGTCTCCCAGAGAAAGACATATAATGGTAGTAATAGCTTTATTTCTAAAACATGAAACTTATTCTCTGTGTACAATTTGATGAGATCTGTTTTCAGCAATAATGCTAGCATCCAGCAGATTTGTTTATACTGAAGAAACGGCAGAGATTAAGGGTTGTGCTCTTGCATACTCTATTGTCTAATGATGGAATTTCCAGTTTTCTCTCTCAGTTTATGCTTCAGAATTATTTTTTTTTCCTTTGTAACCTCTCCCCCTTATTTTACTAGTTTAATTAACAACCTTTTATTTATTTTTCTCAGCATTTCATTTGCTTTTTGAGTCCACAATGGAATTTGGTGGTATCTTGTAGCTGGAAACACTTCTTTGTCTGGATCTGATACTAATGCTGATCCTTTAAGGATTTGCCTAAAGGGGTATTGGTCAGGCTCTGTCTTCAGCAAATCTATCAAACACATAGCTTGATTCTTTCACTGACACATTAAAGTGTTGAAATCATGATTCAGACTTTAAAAACATGTGCATCACAGAAATTAAATGAATGTATTCTGTCTTGCTTTTGTAATGTTTTTTCTTTCTTTGGTTTCATTCATTGTGTACCCACAGAATAGTCAAAGTGATAAAGATTTTGGGAAAAGGATAGAGCCCTGTACTAAAAAGTTTGCAGACCAACCATAACTTCTAATCTGTATTGATCTTAAAAAAAACCAGAATGCCTAGTTAAAAATAAAGATAAATGTACTTCAAGCTGAATTTTACTCATCATGGTACAGCAATTTTTTACAAGCATGTTTTCAAAAGTTGTGAATAGACATGATAACAATTAAAAATAATTCAGATTTTAAGATGATTGAATAATTTACCCAATCAGAATTTCTGAAACATGTCAGGCAAAAGTCTGAAGAAAACATGGAAACAGACTGTTTTCATTCTGATACTTTAACAGCAAATTTATATTCTAAATGAAAAATAATTTCGTTACAATATTTTTCTAAATTTAATTTGGATTTTTTTTTTATATATATTAAAATGAAAATCCACAAAGTGAAACCTTTTTGGTTTGATATGTTAAGAAAAGAGACATTGGGTTCATTTTGAACTTAAACAGCTGATTTTCTCTTTCACTGTCTGACTGAAAATATAGAAAATCTTTTATTATTGAAATTTAATTAAATATAGAAATTGTAATACATAAACAAGTCTAGTACTCTTACTGAGATAGCTAGGAGCTATACCTACTGCTGAATACACATCTTAGATTTCTTGTTGATCCACTCCCAGAATGGTAGCAATTTTGATAGATCACTGATATCAATTTGATATCTGTTGGATCAGTTTTGATGCTCACTGATCCATGCAAGTTTATGGGGAGAAATCATGATCCAAGCTTCAAAATTTGATCCTTCTAAATCTTACATATAAGAATATGCATAATCAGTCATTAGCTTTAAGTGCTGTCATGCTTAATTACAACAAAATTTTGTAGGCTTTCTACTTTCATCTTCAACTACTAATATGAATGGCTGAACTAAAGTGGTGGCCAGCTGTTGGGAGTACTAACAATTCTTTGCTGTTTGTGTGTTTGTGCCTAGCCTGGCCATTATCAGTGGTGGAAGTCAGAAACGGAGGTGAAATATTCCCCCTGTACCCTAGCATCGCCAGCACCGGATGGATGGATATGGAAAAAGTCTGCAGCTTTCCATGCACGGTTGAAGACTAAGCCAAGTGGTACAATATGCAGTCTGAGCTTCTGTATTTTTAGGGTCTGGTAAAGAATCACGAAACCATTTATTCTGTGCTTCCATATAAGACAATATTCTGTGGTGATTCGTCTTGCTGTAGAAGGATATCTGCAGAAAAATTAAACCAGGTAAAACGCAGTACATCATTTAAGTAGGTCTGAAGCTTATGAATATGCCAAAATACTGTCAGTTAAAATTTGTGTGGGAGCTCATATCAGCTTTTCATGGATACAGGTTATGGGACAGAGCAGGGCAAGGAGTGTTGATTTTCTGCTTACACAAACACCATTAACTTCAAGAGTCTGAGCAGTGTTTCTCAAACAAAGAATTTATGACTCCACCCAAGCCTATGGGAAAAAAAATAATTAAAGTCATATTATTCCTTCAAATACTCAGATTCCAAATGTTTGGTAGCCAGCTCCCTGTTGTGGAAACGCTCCCACTTCTGCACAGAATTTGTATTCTAGACCTACATGAAATTAGTATATAAAATGAACTGAGTGAATGATTTGTTAGAAGAACTTTTTGTTGTGAAAATGTAATGAATATTTCATGATTTGAATTCAAAGCAACTATAAATTTAAAATATAAAGTTTTGCTGTGATGCATAAAAACTATTCATCATAACTGTTAAATACAAACCATATTCACTCCTGGTAAGAACCATAAATATGACAAGAAGTCCCAGAAAGAAAGTTGTAGTTATGGCTAAGAAGGAGTCTATGGAACAAATACAGTAAAATTCCTCCCAAATGTTTTAAATAACGCTGTCTTTCCTGAGGATAGATTACATTTCATTGACATCAAGATTTGCAAATCAGTTAGGGACTCCAAAACTCAAACACCGCCATTGCATCCCTAGGACAAGGTAATATTAAACTTCGTAAGAAAAAAAATATATTAAAAAGCAAAGAATATGTCTTACAAAGCCCTGTGCCAATTTATTTGCAAGAATCTCCAGACATTTTCTCCAATGACAGTGTGAACACCAGGCCTTAAAACACAGCTCCTGGTCTTAAAGAGTCACTTTGGAAAGGACAGATCTCTTGGTTTCTGAAAGAATCTTTAGTAGATCGAAATGTAGCATGAATACCATGGACTGTATTTCCCCTGAAGTAAATTGTATGTTGTTGTTTTTGAGATCTATGCCAGTGAAAATATCTGAAACTTTCTAAGAATGGTGGTGCATGGTTTCATACAACGGCAGGACTGATTTTTAAGCTGGTTGGATAAATTTGGCTCAACTGGTTAATTTATTTGGTGATGCTGAGATCTTACATTTTCCTCCAGTTCTTACTATTGATATACGGAACTGTTTTTTTTTGAAAGAAGGCCTATGCAGTAGCTTTTGGTACTTGTCTTAGGTACTATAAGACATGCATTTCAAGAAAAATCCAGCCCAGGTATATTGCCCTATAACCAAACCCATAAAAAAAGTATATGCATAAATTAAAGTAAATTAAGCTACATAAATAACAGAGATTGCTAACCCTGATCCACTATGACAGTGGGGTCCATCCCATCAGAAAGAGAAGCTCTGCAGGGCAGGCTCTGCAGCACAGTGCCACACTCTGGGTTGTTTTACAGAAAAGGCTCCAACTGTAGCATCCTTCCATTCTAAGGAGGGGCACTACTTGATCTGGCCATCGAGACAGTGTAAAATATTGGACAAAGAGACAAAATGCTGTTATTGCCATAGGGGTTCAGAGACATAATAGAGGTGAGGCTTGTAGGGAGGAATAGATTTTCACAGAGCCAGGACCCTAGCCTAAATCTCCACTTAGAAACTTTTAAAAACATTAGCAGAGTCTATGAAGCATGAGTGTGAAACGTTTGTATTACTGAGTGAATAAACTGATTTTCAAAATGCATATGCCCAAATGTATTTATATGTTTTCAAAGACACTCTGCATATACAGCTTGAATACAGCCTTAATGCAATTTGCAACGAGCTAGCTAATCTGCTTGTTTTTGAATGACTTGACTTCATTTTCAAATGATCAGACTCTCTGAGAATCACATTATTCTTATTTTCATAAAGGATTTGTATCTAGCTAGTGGAAGGTTGCAAAATACTGCAGAACAGTCAGATTCAGAGATTATTTAATCAGTAATAAAATGTCATTGTAGGCAGCATAGCAGTACTTCCTAAATCCCCTGTTGCATGGTTGGCTTATTTCATTAGAATCTGTGCTGGCCAATCTCCAAAGATGCAGAAGTAATGCTATGGGGAATTGTTGGTTTCTGCTAAGCACTGAGAATTCGACACGTATTAGTGTTAATGACTAAAGAATAGCTAAGGAAGTCCCTAATATATTGTTCATCACTTAAAAATAAATTAGGGCCCAACCCTATCATACTTACTTAGTTATAATATGACTCAGATGAGCAGAATAAATAGTTCTGCAGCTTTTGTCCCTGTGCAGTAAATGTAATGCATTGCTTGCTATTTTGCAAATGATGGGCTTTTTACTAAGAATTTCTTTGCTGAGAAATAAGTAAAATGTAAATTGATTTCTAACAAGTAGGAGTGTATCTAACTACTATTGTCTTAATTCTATGTGTTGGAGAAAGAATATATTGACAGAAAAAAGAGAATATAATATAGTCTGACATAAACTAGTCTACTTGTAATATCACTGTCTTTTAATTAGCCCTCAGCAATCATAAATCATCCTGGTGTGTATTGTACTGTGTTGATAAAGCTGTGAAGGAAAAAGTGCAGCTAATAACAAGCTATAAATTCAGAATGACAACATGTTCAGTACAGCTTTTGGATGTTGATACTTTCCATCAGCAATCAAGAGGTTGGTTTCTTTGAAGAAAGAGGTGAGTTTGAATGTAACTGAATCTTGAGAAAGGATTTAAATTTTGTGTTTGTAATTGTAATATTTATTACTAATATATATATTATATACTATATAAAGTTGCAAATGAAATACATTTGTAATTCAAACATTCTTAAAGACAAAGAGCTGAAAACTTTCTATTCTAGAAAATACAGAACTGAAAGCTAAATTTAAAATATTTTGGAAAAACAAAAAATCCCATGTGACTTTTTTCTTACAGAAGGTCTCTTAACAGAAAATTCAGTGTAATTGTTGATCAAATTTTAAATCTTTCTGTGTTTCAAATTGCTTCATCATAATTAATTCTGATAGTGACAGCTAAGTTTGGAATTGTATTGAAGTAGTCTGGTCGTAAAATAGAGTTGAAAAACAATATATGTAGCCTGGAAATGTCTTTTTCCTGCATCTGCAGTCCAACAGCCCCAATAACCCTGCTCTTCCATTGTCTGATTGAAGGAGCTGCAGAGAACAGTATCAACAGTGAATGTTTTGGAACCTCTGACATTGGTTACACTTTATATGCCACTCATGGGATGTGGAGAGTTTTCCTTCAGAGGTCAAAATCAGCATGAATGCGTGCTTGTAAGATTGGGTCCCGCATCACACAGGTGATGGTTGCCATTTTTATTGTCCATACGCAACACAAAACGGCTGGGGACTGACAGGGTGGGAGATGGCTCGGCTGAAAATGTCCTGGGCGTGCTGGGGTTCATCAGCATGAACATGACCCAGCAGTGTGCCCTGGCAGCAAAGACAGCTAAAAGCAACCTGGGCTCTGTTAGTAACAGCACAGCTGGTAGATTGAGGGATGTGATTAGAATTATAGAATGGTTTGGGTTGGAAGGGACCTTAAAAGTTCCAACCCCGCTGCCATGATCTCCATACTGGAGACATATGGATTTGATGCGTGGACCATTCAGTGGTAAGGAATTGGCTTGAAGGCCACACTCTGATTGTTGTGGTCAACAACTCTGTGTCCAGGTGGAGGCTGGTGACAAGTGGTGTCCCTCAGGGGTCTGTCCTGGGTCCGGTACTCTTTAATATCTTTATCAATGACACAGACAGTGAGATTGAGTGCACCCTCAGCAAGTTTGCAGAAGACACCAAGCTGAGCGGTGCGGTTGATACAGCAGAAGGAAGGGATGCCATCCAAAGTGACCTTGACAAGTTATATAAGAGGGCCCATATGAACCTCATGAGGTTCAACAAGTCCAAGTGCAAGGTGCTGCACCTGGGCCAGGGCAATCCCAGACAGGAGCACAGACTGGGAGAAGAACTCATTGAGGACAGCCCTGCAGAGAAGGACTTCAGGGTTCTGGTGGATGAAGAGCTCGGCATGAGCCAGCAGTGCATGCTTACAGCCCAGAAGGCCAACTGCGTCCTGGGCTGCATCACCGGAGGAGTGGCCAGCAGGTGGAGGGAGGGGATTGTCCCCCTCTGCTCTGCCCTTGTGAGGCCCCACCTGGAGTACTGTATCCAGGCCCCCAGCACAAGAAGGGTGTGGGGCTGTTAGAGCGGGTCCAGAGCAGGGCCACAAAGATGATCAGAGGGCTGGGGCACCTTTTCTGTGAAGAAAGGCTGAGAGAGCTGGGGATGTTCAGCCTGAAAAAGAAAAGGCTCTGGGGACACCTCATTGCAGCCTTTCAATACTTAAAGGGGGCTTATAAAAAAGATGGAGACCAACTTGTTGCTCAGGCAGATAATGATAGGACAAGGGGGAATGGTTTTAAACTAAAAGACGGGAGATTTAGATTAGAGGTTAGGAGTAAATTCTTCACTGTGATGGTGGTGAGGCACTGGCACAGGCTGCCCAGAGAAGCTGTGGCTGCCCCATCCCTGGGGGTGTTCAAGGCCAGGTTGGATGGGACTTTCAGCAACCTGGTCTGGTGGGAGGTGTCCCTGCCCATGGCAGGTGGTTGGAACTGGGTGGTCTTTAGGGTCCCTTCCAACCCAAGCCATTCTGTGATTCTATGATTACCTAACATACTCTTGAGGACATGGGACACTTCCTCCTATGGTGGAAGAGCAAGAAATGTAATCCAGCTTTTGTGGGCATTTAATAAGTTTTTCTAGTATTTCTGATGGTGATCAGATCTTTGTTACTCTAGTAATAACCAAACTCACATGGCTCATTTACGGATGAAGCTGCTTAAAGGAGAAAAAATTTGGATAGACATTGTACTTACTATCTCTTTGCATGATATCACCTGTCAGTAAAAAAGAAATGTTTTATTAAATCGCATAAGTATGTACAAATCTTTATATACAGAGAATATTTCTGTCTAGGGAGACTGCAGTTCAAGCTTAGACGGGAAGAGTTATGAAAATAAGCTAATTTTCTTAGAGGTACAGCCTACGAAATCAGTAACGCCTCTTTTCTATGCATGAGAAACTCATGAAGGAGGGAGTAAATTATCACATCAAAATCAAGCCAACAAGGTGGAACCGTGGTGATGTATGCCATCTCTTGGGACCCCCACACTAGCACATCATCAGGTAGTGCTTGGTGTCCTCAGAATACCCCTGAAACTATGGTTTGCCAAGTCAGAGGTGACTGTTGACAAATTATAGCAATAAATACCAACCAGCAAAGTAGGTTTGAGCTGGCCACTTGAAAAGACTCATAGAAAGCTGGGGGTTCAAAGACTGAGGTGTGGAAAGCACTGCATTTCTCTATAGGCTCAAGACACTTTTTGTTATGAAATTTTTCACATTTTTAACCAGTTCAGTATTAAAAATACCACATTCTTCCTTTCTAAAATGTTAGGTTGGGTTTTTCTAAGAAGACAGAAATAACACAGGCTTGGTTTTTCAACCTTCAGATTCATGGTGGAAATTATTGAATAATTAAAATATTTCAGTGAAAATGTTATCCAAATTTGTGTTGTTTTGTTTTCACTAAACAGATCACTGGGTGAAGTATTCATTAATGGCACACAAATATTAAAGAATCTTTATGAAAATACTTCTTACAAATTCAGTAAAAGAAATTTAGCCTGGAAACATTATTTGATAACACTTATAAACTGAGGTACCACAGAGAAATACATACATTTCATTCATGTACACAGAGCAACTCAAACATTTACTATCAAAAAGAGTGCAGGTACAGTATACATACCAAAATTTATTTCCAGAAATGATCTGTAAAAGTCAGCTGGTGTCTTTGAAAAAAAAAATCCTAACCTCTGTGAGATATCTGACATAATGACTTCACTTTTCAATTATGGTACTTAACCACTTATGGAGACCATTCTAAACTGTGCATGTTTTGAATGATTTGTTTATATCCTTGTCCATGTTACTGCTACTTAAAAAAGACCTATGTAAATCACGATTTTTATTTGTTGAATTCAAAGCCTATAAAAGCGCTTCTTTGGAATTTCTTAAATAGTTTTCATTGCAGTTTTTCAAGTAAAGTTCTCATGAAATGCTATCAATTTTTTTTTCCTGCTATCAGTCAACATTTACTTCATTCTCACTCCCTGAAAGTTTTCTGTTTCTCTCTGCAAGATCAGCCAGTTTTGCTTTTGGGACATTTATTGTCTAAAAGTCTACTGATACTTACCACCAATGATTCCACTGCTGATTTGGGAACTTGAAAAAGATTCTCTAGGATGCTGCTCTAACCTGTGTCCAACTGTCTACAACCACCCGGAGCCTATTTGTGTAGACGGGGTTAGATGAAGTCCAGAAAACCACTAGGAACCACTTCATGAATTATGTCCCCGAAAGCAATTCTTCCCAACATAGAAAATATTCTTCTATAAAGGCTATTTTATTCTTTTATTTCTGGCATCTGATATTTTGGCTTTTACCAAGAGCATTAATGTTTGCACTACAGAGATCATCCACTGAGATAAGAATGTACAGTAACGAGTTGAGAAAGCTTTCTGTCGGTGTTGCCTTACTCAAAAGGCAAAGCAGCTGGATGGACGAACTGTGTTCAGACTGCATGCTAAGGTCTAACTTAGCATAGTCTCTATGACATCTGTACTTGAAGCAAACTTAGGTCAGTTCTCATACTACTCAAGCAAAAGTAAGCAAAAGCAGAATGCGGCAGTGGAGTAAAAGCACCAATGTTATAATTCTACATTTGTCTTCCTCTAAAAACTTGTAGATAGCTTCTTTTAAATTCCATATTTCTTGATAAGGCTGGGACAGCTAACATTTGAAGCAATTGGTGTTCCACCTACAAAATAATTGTATCAAATAGGAAGAAGGAAATCATTACATATGCAAGCTTCTCCAGAGTAAAATATAGACTTACATTTTAGAGGCTGAAGAATCTTACTACTTCAAACTGCTGGCTGCTATACATGTTTGAGTGATCAAAGGCACTGGATTGCATTATTACACATTACTAAAGAAACTTTCATGGGAATATATAAAACGTTTACTCAGAATATATAGCCTGCTGTGTGACGATGCCAAACATAAGGTGTAATGTCACTTACAACAGTGACACAAATATGCAAAGCTCTGTAATGGATGATCAATGAGAAGAATGACTGAAATCCACATTAAAATTTTAAAGGGCACTAATGGACCTTAATGTGTAGCCAGCTTACTAAGAAAAGAAGTCCGACTTAATTTACTCCAGACCAGAAAAAATTGTTCAAGGAAAGTTACGGAGAAAGGGAAATCAGAACGAATATCTGTTAAATGGCAGATAAACTATCTTAGAGTAGGCTTTTTCCTTATTATCATCTATACAGAATTGTATTGACCCAATCAGAATATTTCAGATAATGCTTACTACTTCCTGCAAAATATCAGTACTCCATTTAGAGCAGCAGCTATATCCACTGGTTTTGCAGCCAAGCTTATTTTTGAGCCACTCGTGGAAAATATTTCTGCTGCCTCTGGACCTCCTGGTGTTTTTCCAGTTATCCTACTGCTAAGCTACATACATGCTATTTATTACTTCAACTTGTGCTTTGCTGAGCCACTAAACATATTACTGCATTGTACTCTTGCAAACTTCATAGACTGCAAGGTATAAGATGAAATGATAGGTCTAGAAGCCTGAGAAAATTCCCGTAGACATATGGAAAACACTTCTGTTCAACAGTCAACTAAGTATCAAGGCTACTTAATGATCAAATCAAGATCTGCAGACACCACAGCCTGCATGCTCTTTCTTAGAAGATTTTAATCTTTGTCCTTGTCCTTCAGTGGAGTTTCTTTCCAGAGCATCTTGGCTTAATAAATGCCTTTCAAGAAGGCTTCAGCACAAGTGAGAGAGTACTTGTGTAGCAATCTGGAGTTCTTATCAGCTGTATAGTGATCAGGTGAAGGAATAATTGATTTCAATCAGCAACACCTGTTTTTATAATTGCTCAAGTGATTATAATTCAATAATAATAAAAAAAAGCCAATTTAGCTAACTTTACTCAGATATTAACCTCTGATATACAGCATGAGTGAAATTGCAATAGGTTAAATTTCCTTAAGAAAACAATTGATATTATATATTTATTCCACTTTGGTTTCTTTGGCTTATTTTCATTTGCTATTTATTTTTTTTATATTTTTTAAATATTTATACACTCCCAACTGAAAGACCCCCATTGCTATTTTTTCTGCTGTTGTATCAAATATCTCACTTCTGTCAGCAAGCTCAATGTTTTCCATTTTTCCTTATAGTTATCTTTTTACAATTTGCCATTTTCATGACAGCATTACATTGTTGTCACATAATTCAGCTTGTGATCTGTATTACCTAGATCCACTTCTGCAAAACTGCTGCTTAGCCAGTTATTCTCCCTACATGTTTGTTTGTGCACTTCCTCTTTCCTATCTAAGTGTAAATATTTGCAGTTGTTCTTACTGAACTGCACCTATGTTTATGCTTTTTTTTTTCTTCAAAGATATTCTTCCGTTTTGTCAGGATTATTTGTATTCTAAGCCCATTCTTCTGCATTCTAGCAGTCATTTCCAGCTGTTATGTGCTTGTTAAGTTTGCAGGCTCTCCAGACCATCTTCCAGGTCTACACTAACAATGTTGAATACTAAGAGGTCCAAGAAATGTTACTGCAAATCTCTTCATAGGACAACTTGTCATTTTCCCTTCTAAGTTATTAATAGCTACTAAAATATTGTCCGTTTTCTTTTTTACATGACTTTTGTTCTGAAAATAGAGGAAAAGATAACTCTGTGATTTCCCCCAACCTACTCCTCCCATTCATGAATTAAAACACGAGTTTGTCTTTTTAAAATCTTCTGGCACCTCCCTCTCTTCTGTGAGTTCTCAGAAATAATTACAAATCTCCTTGTAACAAATGTCTGACCCAGAGTATTTCTATGTGAATCTTTTTTTTTATTTGCACAGCTGATCTGAAAACAACAGAATATATTCTTGTAACCTGCTCTAGTAACCTGTTTTAGTCTTTGGATCTGGCATGCTACTCATTGGCTTGCAATTGACCTTTTAAGTGGAGAGTGAAGAAAAAAATAAAAAGTTAAACAATCTCAGTCTCATTTGTTAATACCATTAATTGTCCTTTAATAACTGTACCAAAGCTCTTCTGATCACTTCCTTAGCTCTGATATAATTACAGAAAGTATAACATGATGGTACTCATATTGTTCACTGGGTATCTCACATAGGCTTTTCTAATTTTATTTAAATGTGCTTAACATATTTATTATGCTTGATCTTACTCACACCCAACCTGGTTTCTACTTTCTGTATGCCTTTTTTTTGTTTTTAATGGTAATTAAAGTAGGAATATCTACAATTTCTGTTCTGAACAAGATGGAGCACAATGTCATTCACCTTGGTCACCTGGTAGTGGAAGGTAGTGACAGCATCTTTTTCTTCCATTTGTTTTGTTGCGAGTGACGTAGCTATTTCTATCAGATATCCAACCAGAAACCAGAATTAGCGTTTTATGCTCTTACTGCAAAAATAACCGATAACTCAGAGTTTGCTTTGGAGCCAATCACAAAGAAGAGCACGGCCGCCCTGGGGACAGCGCTGTCAATTGTATCTCCATGGTGCCACCTCCTGACAGCCGCATCGACGCTCCCAGCAGTGCTTCTTGACAGCCAGCTCTGAAGGCAAAATATCCTTGCAAGGAAGCAGTAGTTTATGCAGTGGGATTGGCCTGGTGAGAATGCATCTGCCTGAGATTGGAGAAATGTGGGTGTGAGGATCAAAAAGGGAACCTTCAGGAGCATGCTCTGGCATGTATCTTTTTTTCTGTATTGTGTGCTTCCTAACTTCCAGTCTACTGGACACTAAGACTCAAACACTGCACAAATGCTGGTGGACAGGTTTACATCACATTGAACGGCCAATAGTGAAAGAACTGCAGGAAAAGCAAATATTTTAAAACAATTATTCTACAGGGAAAAAATATATATATATTAGTAAGTATGCAGCTCTGTTCATATCAGTTTAGGGTTAAATTACATTATGAGGACAGCAGTTCTAATAGATATACTTGCAATGGAGAGAATTGGTGAAATTGATATTGTGGGCTTTCCCAGTGACTTGCCACAGCTCCCCAGTGGCTTATACAAAGGTGAGAACAACCACAAGGCACTCTTGTCATCAGCATGAAATGTATCTCTTGCACTTTTGACTTCATTTCTCACTCCTTGTTTTGCTTTCTGAATCCCCGTTTCTCATTGAACCTCATATGTAAGGGAATAGGTGAATGTAGACTAGGGTTGCATGTTACATGCTGGCTCAAATCCTTCTTTCAGAACCTGAGTCCTATAATGGCAAATACCACAAAAGCCTACTAATAAAGGCAGTGTAAGTGAGGACAATCTATTAATTTTTCTCATACATTGAAGTGTTCCTGTATGTACCCGGCAAAAGAGAACTCAGAATAGGTTCATGTCCACTAATGGGCTATCATGAATGTTATTGACTCAAATCTTAAAAGTAACATTGTTGAAAGTGCATAAGGAAAACGTAACACATTTCAGTCTATTCTGACTTCTAATACTCCAAGTTGTGCTGGGAAATCAAAAACACATTTAGGCGGAAAAATCATTGGATATGCCTATAAGATGGCATGGGGAAAAGAATCTGATGGAGAAGTTACTTTTTTTTAGAAATCATTCCTCTTCATAGTACAGTGGCTCTCTTAACTCTTCTGAAATTATGTGAAGCCCCCATACCAAACTGAATGAATTAAAGAAAATTCCAGTCATTGCAAGTTTTAAAATACAATTTTCCTCTGATTTTTCTGCTTTAAGGGTTAATTGCAAATGATTTACTATTGGAAGTTGACACCTGATACTCAACATGTGAACTGTTTTGTTTAGTTCTGATGTTTCAAATAATTGTGTATTGTTGCTTGTTCTATGGGCATAATGCTTACAAGGCAGAAGGCTTGAAGAAACCAGGGAACTTGGGCTCTCTGTCCAAGAAAATAGTGCTGTAGGGAGAGTTGCCTAGCAGTAAGCAGCCTTGGCAAATTCTAGAAAATTGAAACTATTCAAGAGGCTTTTTTGTTTGTTTGTTTGCCTAGTTTTAAAATGATATTCTCAGTGGAGATATCTGGAACACTGCCTGTTTACATTAACATGAGGCAAAAATTCTGTCATATTGTTTAAAAAGAGTTGAATCTGATTGAACAGCAAAGGTAGTTCTTGGTACATGATTTGAACAAATATATTGCTTCTGTGGCTATGCCTATACTCTGTCTTCTCTTTAGTCTGTCTGTCAAAAGGGGCAGCTGCCAATTTTGGAATATTGCAACACATTTTTACAGAGTATACAAACAGGATGTCCTCTATCATATAGAATTCATCTTTTGCTTTCTCTAGGTCAGTTGCATACATGATCACTGTGCATGGAAAAACATTACAAGACAGGCATACTCACACAAGGTTTCTTCGCTGTTTTGAAAGACAATCTGTGTTTGTTGAGAAAGAGAAAATGGGTCAATATGAAACTATCTAAAGGTGATTTTACACATCCCCAGAATACATTTTCTGCTACAATGCTTTTTTTTTTCCTTTCTTTTTTTTTTCTTATTTGGGTACGGGCCAATATCTTTGACCAAAATACTTTTACAGACTTCTCTTAAAGAACAAATGAAAAAAAATCAACCCAGAAATGTGGATATATCTGTTCAGAAACTTGCTGAGTTTTCCAGGTCAGAGAAGACCATTTCCTGCCAGTAAAAAAAAAAAAAAAAAAAAAATAGAGAGAGCTAAACCGCTGATTTGTTTATGGGTGAGTGAAAATCCTGTGGTTTTAAAGTGCTTTGTGTGTGGAGGTGGAGAATAAGGGGGGGCGGGGGGATACTGGGCTTTTTTCCCTGTACAATAAAATAAAAATCATGTTATTTATGTGTTTGTTTCACCTGCAAGGTGACAAGTGATTGCACTTAGTAAATCTTCAGATTTTGGAATAAAATCTTTCTTTAACAAGCCTTACTTGATCAAAATAACAAAGGCTTGATCGAATATATGCGGGCATCAATTCAAGAAGTAACCACCTATCTGTTGTATAACCAGGTCTGCTCTGTATTTACTGAGGCCTGAGCTGGCTCTTCTACTTCCCTAAGTAGGGAGAACATCAAATTTTGAGGTTTTTTTTCCTGCACATGCAGATGAAGGGACTGTTGTTCCCTTTGGGGTTGGCGAAGGGATGGAAGGAAAGACATGGCTGTAATTCTGTGCTGCCACATTATAGGAGCTTTCTGTCTCCTGAAGGAGGAAGAATAGAAATCAGGTGGGTGTTTAGGTACACCTGGAACCATCCCTTTTCCCATTATCTCACACAGCACTCGGGTTTAGTTATGTGTGAGCACCATGTTTTGGGAGAACTAAACCTACCTGATAATATGTCCCCTTGGACACCAAGAATATACCACATATATTGATCCTATGATATGTCCCTATGAACACCCAAGTAAAATATACTGTCCTAAATAGGGCATTGGTATAGCAACTATAATCTGAAATCTGAGTGAGCTTGTGAGGTTTTTTTTGTTTGGTGTTGTCTGGTGTTTTTTGGGGGGCGGGGGGCCGGGGGGTAAAAGAAAGAAAAATGCTGGGATACAGGAATCATTAATGGAAGTTAATCCAGAAATGCTGCCATGCAGCATTCCGAGGAGAAAGAGAGGACTGATTCAGCCTGTGCAGTTTATATGCAAATTGATCTTGCACAGGGAGAGAGATTGCTTTTGACAACTTGACTCTAGCAGTGCTGCAAGGCACCTAGAACGGTCCTGCTTTCTATTTTCTCCAGTTCCTCGTATTCCTTGAGGTGTTGATAATGAAAGACTCCTGCCCAGACTAAATGTAGCTCTTGTTGACAAAGACAGCAAACACACATGGTGGCTTTCATATTTCCTTGTGAAATCTTTGACATTTTCAATTCCTTTTCCATAGGGCAAGCCATGAAACAACATATAATTTCTGTCACCTGTGCTGTGATTTCTGCAGTAGGATTACGAGAGATGTGCAGATCTCTGGAAGAGCATTCAGAAAAATGGTGTTTGAATGGTCTTTGGACTCTCTTTAAGCTTCAAAGCAACTGCGTCACTTTCTCCTTAACCCCAGTAATTGCTGTTTAAAAAAAAAAAAAAAAAGAAGCAGATTTTAAAAAGAAATCATGCAATCTAGAAACATACTTTCCATCTGTGTATTGCGGCTGAAATCCAAAATAGGCCAGCTGGTCATAGCACAGCTCACATATTCACAGTATCTGTCCTCTGAATAAGTCATTTCATCACAAACAGTGGAAAGCAAAAAGCAGAGTCTTAGCTTCTCTGATTTTTCCCCATATTTGACACTCAAAGGACTGGCAGGTACTAAAAGATTCCTCTCTGATCTTAAATTTGATATTGTCATTGCATTTTATTTGCTACTCAAATATGTCTTTTTAAAACTGTGTGATCCAGGATGTGAAGTGGAATGTTTGTTGTGGCAAATGCCTCTCTTCGTTGGAGCAGTTTGGTCTGGCAGTGTTCCCAGTTTGCTGTAGATTTAGCAAGTAAGTTGTGCGCAGTCCCTGGATTTTTGTTCTTGCTTTTTGTGGCACCCTCTCTATATCTTGAAAGCTCCTGGAGTTTTACAGTGGTGTCTTTCAGTATCTACATTTTATATCTGATCAACAGGGACTGATCACAGCAGACTAGAAATTCCTCTTTAGGTAGTAGGAAATCCCTCCTTTCCCCCCCTCCAGATGATTAATTTTGCTTTGGGGAGCAGACTGTACACAGAGGTTACAGCTTTCCCCTCTCCCTCCCCAGGTTGGAGTGCTTTGAAGTAGTGATGGTCACTCGGTAGCTGAAGGGCCAAATACTTTTAAATAAAAGACAAAGATGATGTGTCAGGGGTGGGTGGGTGGGTGGGGAGTGAAAGGTAAAAACCACAACAACACCACAAAGGGATCATGGCTGGTAAGGGGATGGTTAGTCATTCTAGTCTTTTGAGGTGATATAACCCAGTTTTGATCAGATAGAGGGGAAATGCAGCCAATGACCAAGCTCCATCTGAAACATAACCTGAGATGGAAATATGAACGTGACTGAGGAAGCTCATGCAGTTATGAAACGTACTCAGGCTTTCACAAGCAGCTGGTAAGGGTGGGGGCACCAGACTACAGGAAACTCAGAGAACCTTCTAGCACTGCCTAAGCTCTTCCTGCCATCTTCATCTGTAGTTTGAGAAGTTTGAGCTTGGCTCGCTCCAGTTCCCTAGGCTCAATGTCTCAAATATCCATGCAATCCAAAATTTTCTGAAGTGAGTAAGTATCAGATGCACACAACAGGACTTTAATGTCTATTACTAAAGTAATAGTATGGCCTATACATCACTTTGGAAATCAACATCCACATCAAGAATTGCATTCACAGCAGAGCTTCCAGTTTAGTTTCCTTTGGAAGAAACTTAGTTCACTGGCTCTGAGGACTGAATGAGCACATAAGGAACAATCACAACCCTACTTTGCTCTGAATGGAACCACCTATGTAGACAAATCAAAAGTTTCAAATTTTTAAGCATTTATACGTATGCATGCAGATATACGATGAAAAGGGGCAGGAAAAAAAGAAAGAAGGGTTGGCATAGAGCTAAGCAGACAAAACTCACAAAAGTTGTCAAGTTATGTTTTTAAAAATACAATACTTCATTTTTCCATACTCTGCCAGACTGTCAGTATAGACTGACAGTATTCAGGTTGGAAGGGGCCTCAAGGGAAAAAGGAACCTCTCTACTCCAACACCCAAATCAGATCAGGACCATCTCCAAAGTTACAGTAGGTTGTTTAGGGCCTTGTCCGGTTGGGTATTTGAGTAACTCCTAGGATCAAGGTACTAAATCCTCTCTGGACAATCTGATCCAGTGTTTGACCCCTCTAGTTGTGGAGAATGCATTCCTTAGATCTAGTTGGAATTTCACTTGTTGCAACTGGCAGACACTGCCTTTTGCCCTCTTACTTTGCATCTCCAAACAGAGTCTGCCTGTCTTCTCTGTAACCACCCACTACTTAGTTATGCTGCAATTATTTACAGAGCTGTATGAATGGCCGATGAAGAAAGACGGGTGCTCTGAACAACTGTCAAGTTAGAGTAATTAAAACCAGAACCTGCTGGGCAGAGGCTTCTGCAGGCCAGGAATGAGGTACGGCTGGCCTGAGTAGCCAGAAGGAGCATTAAAGACCTTACCTGAGAATATGAAAAGAAAGGTGATCTAGATCCCAAAATACCTCAAATATCTCAATTATCAAAATGCAGTCAGTGAAAATTTCCCCTTGTGGTAGTTGTGCCAGAATTGTCCCTACTGTGTCCTATCATAGATTTTCAAAACGGTAGCAGAGATCACAGCTTGGAAAAAAATTGGTCCTTAATGAGCCCTGTAGGTCCCACAGGGATGCTGAAAGGATGCCTCCTCCTTCTGTGTGGGTTTGGTGTGGGTTTTCTTCAGTGAAAATTATCACAGTTCAATCCAGCAGACTACTCCTGGCCACTGCAATTGAGACCTGAACTTTCGGTGTCTCTGAATGCAGGTGGAATAGAGGTCCCGGTGCCTTCCTCCAGATCCCTGGCCTCTCTCTGTGGCCTGGCTCATGCTGTGTGCTCACTCCTCTGTTACCTTCATGGTAAGATACATGCTGCTTGCACCTCCTGCGTTAGTACCAGGGTGAACAAATGCACGCAAAATGGATGTGCAAATGGAGGCCACTGCTCTTGAACCCCCGATTAGATCAGGTGGACTATTCAAGTACAGCTGACAGACTTTTCTTATTTACTTGGCCAGTAATATATACAACAAATTTTGCTTCCTATCCCAGAAATTGTTTGTTCAAATCCAGTTGTGTGGTAGTGGCTCAAGCACAAACAATCGTTGCCATTCAGGCAGGATTAGGTGTGGTTTATACCCTTCCAGGTTTGTTTGCTTGTGGTGTGGTTACATTCTTAGAGATGCCTGATGGTTGTGCTCTGTGCTTAATTCTATACCTACTTATATGCTTAGCTTTACTCGGTTAAGTAATACTGCTGAAGTTCAGCGTGAGTCTGTTAGACTGAAGTCTGCCTCTGTATTAACTTGCTGTAATGAAAATGTAAAATCACCAGAGCAAACCCCTGTTCTAACTACATATACAATCCAATATGCCCTCAAGTAATTGGATCTGTAGGATAGAAAGCAAAACATCGCAAATGGTACTGGTTTGCAATAATTCATAATCCTTTAAGCATATAAATCCACCAGACAGCTTAGAAGTGCAATTTCTGCCACCAGCTATGTTGAAAATGCACTCGCATACTTAGTACTAAACTATGGCATCAAGCAACAAGCTACGCTCCAGGGATAGTGTAGAGCCCCTATCACTCCTGTGCCAGTTCTGGGAGATGTCATGTCTTAGAGAGGCACAGTGCCTCCAGAGCTGCTCTTGCATCACTATTAATTAGGGTGCCGTTTGCACTCCTTTCTGAATCTTGTCAGCTTCGCTGGCTGGTGTGCGGGATGAGATAGTCTCGTCCCCTTAGTGCACGCCAAGAGAACTGCTGTGGTGGGTCAGAGCAAAGGTCCAGCCATCCCGACACACGTTTTCTGACAGCGGCCTGCAGCAGATGTTTAGAGAAAGAGAAGCAAAACAGGGCAATTATGGAGAGACACTTTTCAGCAGTTTGCCAGGGAAACCAGGGACGTGTAGGCTTCTTGGGCCAGATATTGCCTCTACACTTTAGCATATGATAGCTAGATAGGCTGCCAGTGAACTTGTTTTAATCCCTGTTTGAATTATTTTTACTCCTCCCCAATATCCGATGGCAATTCATTCCACAACACTTCTGTGATGTGCGAAAAAGTGATTCCTTCTGGTAGGCCTGACCCTACTGCCTGCTAAATGCTCTGGATGTCTCCTCTTCGGTCACACTCCCATTACTCTACTCTACCCCAGTGGGCTGCAACATCCCTAGTTGCAAACAATCCCTTCCTGTCCACTGCTTGTGCAAGGGGTACAAGTGGGAAAAAAAGATATTTTGTGCCCAGGTTTTGCACAAATACATAAAAAATAGGAAGGGGTACAGTCTGGCAGCCAACTTCAAGAATTAGCTTGTATTTATGAGCAGAGAAGGCTCGCCTGCGTAGCTTCTTACCACAGGCGGCAGCAAGGACTAGGGCAGAGTTCTGTTTCTGTACCAAGAACAGCAAACACCTTTTAGTGAAAGCAGAGTATGTTTCTAACAGCATTTAAAGAAAAAAAAAAAATGCAGAGGGGATGTTTTTCCTTTCTTCAAGTTAATTGAAACATCTGTGTAAAATTCATTACATTGTTTTCATTCAAAAAGAAATGACAGTTCTATTTCAAAGCTTTTGAATTATACTTAGTTTTTTTTTCTTTAGAGGAATGTTTTGTTTCATTTCATTTCAAAATTAAGTTTACTGAAGTTTAATTTTAAAGAAAACAAAGAAAATGAAGAAAAAATGCAGTGAAAGCAAGAAAGCCTGCCTTCTATTCCATTGTGAGCTGCTTCTGATAAGAATTCTCCCCATCCCAATAACAAGTCCCCTCCTCCATCTCTAATATGAAGGATTAGACCTGTTAGAAAAGTGCTAGAAACATGGTCTTTACATTAGAAAACCCTGTTTTTTTGGCAGGATGTGTGTGCAGTGCTAAGCAGCCTACACCTGGTGACTGATGATTATGATCAAAGTTATATATTACTGTATGTATATATTTTAAATTAGATTCCAGGCAGCTAATTGCAAGAGAATGAAAGAAGGATACTTACAAAGCTGCATCTTATTCTTTCCTCCCTCCTATGTTTTATTCAGTCAGAATTTTCCAGAAGGGAATGAGGATTTTTAAGCTACTAGCTCTAACTATTGTAAATTGAATAACAAGGATAATTTAATAAGCTAACTTTTTTTTTTTTTTAATTGAAATCAAAATAATTATTTATAGTGTTGTTAGAGGAGGCCAAAATGTGAGCTGATACTGAAAAAGTGGCTGAACAACAACCTCTCTAAACATTATGAAAAAAGATAAAATAAAAATTAATGTCATCAAAGGCCTTATGTGACACTTCTCCCCATGGTTTACTTATTTAGCTCCAGGACAGGCACAGTAAGGTAAAATAGGTGTTGGTACTGCTATCACAGTAAAGGAGACTTTGTTGGTGCAGGAAATAAATTGTGAGAAGAAAGGACTGAATATTCCTGATACTGATCTTTCTAGCAATCGATCAGTATTTATTTTAGGAAATGTCTGAAATATATGTAATATCAATAAACTGCAAGGAAGTGTTCTCCTGAAAGCCAGCGTGTTTGCCAAAAGACTACTGCTACGTAAATGAAAAATCTGCTAATTGTTAAGTGTTGCCAAATGTTTAACTGGCCTCTGAAACTTGGCATACACAATGAAAATTAGTTACCAAATGGATAAAACAATAGCAATTATCCAAGATAAGAGATCTTGTTCTTTTAAGTCGTGTGCCAAGATGGCGTGCTACGCTGCTTTGTCTCACGGTGGAGAATTGAGTGGGAGGTGAGGTGCCCCACATGCAAAGGTACCTCTTCAGAGCTGTGCAGCTTGCAACAGCAGATGCAGTTTGGCATCTGGGCTCAGTGAGGGAACATACAGCAGAAGGTGTAGCTGCAGTAACAGCATGATATTTTTCATGACGAGAGGTCTCTGTATACTGGTCTACATCTCTCAGCCTAAGGTGGTAGGGTTTGACTGGAAGAAATGTGTAGGGATACTGGTGTCCATCATAACGTCTTGGTCTTTGAAGGTTTCAGTCTCCGATGGCTTCTGAAGAAGCCTGAAGATTCTGTAGATTCTGAACTCGGGTGCTTTGGTTAACTGTCTGGAGTTAAGACAGAATGATCTTTGGTCAAAGAGATGAGGTTAGGTCTATCCATTGATTCTCTTCATCCGGCTAATCCCACTTGGCCTTAGATGACTACAGTGAAATTCTCTTTGGGCTCTCCCAGCATTTTAGCTCATAATTTGTTTCATTCTAAAGAAATTGTTCACTAGGAATGTCCATTTCTTTCCACTGTCTACAAACCTAGGTGACTGGTTCAGATCTATGTGTCTGAAATATAAAAAATAACCTACAAGTTAGGTGAGATCAGAGGCCCACTTACCATCTCTACGGATCACGGCTATTATGAACTTCTGCGTACACACTCACGCCATTCTGGTTGAGTGTCAAAGATCTGCCATGACGTTGCTTTAACGGGAAGGGTATTCATGCTTGATCTGACTGTAGAAAGTTCAGTACAGGAACCAAGCTTGGCAGCAGCAAAAGGAAGGTTAGGCTTACAGAAATACTTCCACTTGGCTAGATGTGATCTTTCAGAGGTCACCCTTTCTCTACACTTACATGTAACATCGGAATTATATGTACTATAAGAGGTATAATATAATGTACATATTGTATGTAATGTAATATATATATTGCACTATATGTAACATAATACATATATTCACTTACATGTGAATGCATATAATACCTATATTATATTGCTAGCAAAATTATTACAACTCCAAGGTCTCTTCCACAGAAACAGAGGTAATGGCAAGCAACCCCAAAACACTTTTTTTTTTCTTATCCAGAAAAATATACTATTCCTCCCGTGGCAAAAAATGCAACACTACCTCTGAAACATGAATGAAATTACCTAATTTTGCAGCCATGGTGCTGCTCTCTAACTTTTCCAGTCATGGACTTCAATGTGATTAAAAACAAATACCGTGAATCTGAAAAGACGTGTTTGCATTGGACATACAGAGCTGTGTTTCAAGTGGATCTTACCAGTGAGGGTACAATGCTGTCTGTTGCTCATCTCAAGCAGCGACTTCCTCAAGAACACTGGAATTCCAAGTGGATGACTTTAAATGTGATTTATCTGCTCACAGTGCAAGTACAAAACCCTCCCCAAGGTCTTTACAAATTGCCCTGTGGTTATGCCCCCAAATATATTTCATGCACCACAAGTAATTCAAATATACCCCAAAGGACTTGGAGACCAAGAAGTGAGTTCTGATTGAAATCATTCCTCAGGGGAACGTTTGTTGCTAAGAAGTGGCCGAATACCACAGAGATTAATAATCCCAGTACAACATATTTTTCCATGCTCTTTCATTCCTCTCATTTATTTAGAACATATGCCAGGGAGTATTAATGTTTAAAAAAGCCTCCGCCCACATCCACGCACAGTGTTCTAGGAAGAAGGGCCCAAGGTTACGGTAAGCGCAGTCTTCTGACTGTGCAGCAAGGTACACACACATCGCTGGCCTTCTTCCCTTTTTTCTTCCCGCAAATGTCCTCTCTACCAAGAGTGTGAGCTCTTTCCCAAATACCCTTAACAGAAGTAAAGATGCATGTTACAACACCTCAGCTTTAATTCTAGACTCCCTTTACAGTTTGGGAACAAGGAAGAAGGGGTTTCTTTTGTATAATTTACCTGGATTATTTGACATCAGCTGCATTAGAATGAGATAAATCAATGCACCCTGGAAATGCCCCTTTTGCCTTCAAGTGTAAATGGCTGGCACAGGAACAGATGGACGTTTGAAGCCAGAATGGTGACTCCCAGCATGTTGTTTGAGATGTTTCGTGGCCGCTTGCTTTGGGTGGGGGAGCCCTCCTGTGGACTGTGGCACTGCACGGCTCCTGTACAAATACAAAGAGGTAGCATGGGATACAGGGACTGTGTCCCATCTCTGGGTGCCTCCGCTGACAGCAGTACCAAGAGGCGCTGTGTGTCATGGGCTGATCTTAGAGACCAGTGTCGTGTCCCACCCACCTCCACTACGCTTTCTCCACAGCTCCTCTCCTTGGCTCCATGAAAGACAAACAGGCCTGTAGTTCTGTTTGCATATTGGGAAAGAAAAAACACATTTCAGACTATAGCGGTCCTGTAACAAAATAAAGCAAATTCTTCTGGCCCGCTGCTATTTGTCTTCTCCTTTGAGAAACTACAGCAAGAACAGCTATATTATTTGGCCCCTTTTGAAAACGAAAGGGAGAAAAAACTGAAATGTGGTTTCACTGAAACATGAAAATTCCAAATAAAATGAGACTTTGTACAACTGTGCAGAGACAGCAGCTCTTAAAATTACAATGACAATCCCTGAGTCAGATCCAGTACTTGGGTGATTGTTTTAATTAGGACTGACATATATTTGTTCCTAGATGCTTCAGCAAGTAGGGGAGAAGGGAGATCTTGGCAGAAAGTGTATGTATCAGGAGGCACCTGATGCTATTGAGCCTGAAGCAAACCTCCCCCAAACTCTTCAGGATGTCATTGAAATACACAGATGTAATTATTTGAAGTTCCTTAAGGAATTGATGTCGCAGTAATTAGACAACTCATTACATCAAGAAATAAGGAAATAAGACTGACAGAGATAAAAATGAACACACTGATAATTTAGCAATATGTGAACAAACAGAATTCAAAGAACCAGCTTTCTGAGAGGAGAAACACCATGGAGAGAAGCAGCGAAACCAGGCTTCCTTTTGTCAGTCAGTCCAAGTTGTATATATAATAAAAAAAAAGAGGTCAAAATAGCAAACACCATCACTGCCTAGCCTCTCCTTTTGTTCAGCAGTTTGTTCCCCAGGCCTCCCAGCCTCTTGTCAAACCTTGTTTGGTGGTGCCTCATCCCATATGAAGGATAGCGTGTGGGAGACTTCCAGAAGCAGACTTGGTCACGGCCTCCCAGCCAAGCCAACAGAGTATTTCCTGTGACAGTCTTTGAACCACTTGAACAGCTTCAAGTGGCTTACGCTGACACCCTGCCCCAAAGGAAGATGTTCACGGACCAAGCTTATACTAGTGTGGAGCTGAGTCTTCTCTTCCATTGCTCCTTTGGCCTCTGCATATACTACTTGCTGGCACTTCTGCTGCACTGTTTCAGACCTGCTCTTCCCAAATAGCCCTGGTTAATATACTAATATTCATTCTGACGTCTGCTGTAAGTCAATTATTAAACAAATATTTTCCTCGGGGAAACCTCAGCAGTAATAACTTAAGAGGCAGAAAGGTATTGTTTACATGCCAGTAAATATTTTGGGAGTTATGGTGAAGCTAAACTTTAAGGCACGGCATTCTTATTATAGCAGAAAACCTTAACCGTGTACACAGTGCATCCAGATAGGCCTTTTTATAGCCTAACTGTTGTCTTTAGAGAGGGTACTGTGCTGAACAAAAGTTTTGAATAACAAAAACAACAAAAAAATTACCTGCACATGTTACTTCTTCACCAATTTCTTTGTCCATAGAGAAGAAACCGAGTGAAATAATTTCAGTGCTCCTCCCATGACTATATCTTTGACTATTTTCCTGAGCCTCTTACTAACTGTGATATTTATTCTATTTATCCTCAGATTCACTCTTACAATACAATCCTCAGCTGCCCTTTCTTGTTTCCTAATGCACGGCAACTCTCCTCATCTCTGCCCTTTCTGATCACAGAGTTTCAGTTTTTCTATCCTCTGCCTGTGAGGTGTTGTCACCAGCCTTGCTGATGGCTCTTGGGTCACTCTGCAGTTCTGCAGGGGCAGAAGATGCCAGCTGGGCCTGGAGAGTTCAGAGCCTTATGGTGGGGAGAGCTTCTGGGACAGTTACTAATCTGAAGCCAAACTTTCTTGGTCAAAAGTGACCAGAAGTAATTTCTGAAAGCTTCTTGGCAGCCATGCGTGAATGGAAACTAAAGATACCAAAGCCCTTTTTTTTTTTTTTTTTAGAGAGAGCATCTCCTGTGAAAGCTTTCCTGGAAATCTTTCAGCAAACCACTCCTTCCCCCTGCAAAAGCCCCTTAATGGCAGGGAGGGGTGAGGATTTGCCATGCTGATAATCTTCTTTTCTTCTTTCTTCTGCCTTTTGCTTTTCCCCATGCATGTCAGTTTCCAGTTTGTAGGAGTAAAATTGAAAAAGGAACAAACAACAAAAAATCACTCAAAAAAACCCCAAACCTAAGTACAGAAATGGAAACTCCTTGGGAAACAAGAATAACCCTGAGCCCCCTTAGGTGCTACTGTCCACGGGCTGCAGGTTTTGGGTGGATTTCAGGCTGAACTGGCCCCCTGTGCAGGGACTGGAGCTCTCCCTCGGAGGTGCACTGGTGAGGGAGCAGGAGGGAGTTTGCACAGCTGCTGCCTGTCCTGTGAAGTCCTGATCCAGGAGCCAGAAAACTGGTCAATTAGGAGCTTGTCGCTGACTCCAATGGGCTGCAAATCAGCTCCAGAATGAATAAAGGGTTTCAGTTCCTGGAGCTGCTCATCTGGCACCTTTTACCAGAAAGGGGCCAATTTTGCAGTTTTAAGTAAATAAAGTTTAAAGTAAACAAAGCTGTTTTTCACCAAAACTCTGGATTCTTTGTATGTGAAGAAGTGGAAGCTGCTATTGCCTCAGAGAAAAACTGACAGCTAAAAGGAGTAAAAGAAGAGGCTTGTGAATGAAGAAAGCTGTATGACACATTGCAGCTCCCCTAAATCACGCAAGGCAGCCTCCTGCAGCAATACCTGAGCTAACTCCAAGTCCGAGAAGTGTTACAGCCCTGGCAGCATGGCACTCTGCCTGAGCCACATAGCCCGGACCTAATGTAGTTATGCTGCTCCTAGGACACAAGCTAGGGTCTGTACAGTGCTGCGCTGTGCTGTCGTGACAAGCCAGGCCATTCCAGCGTTGCTGCTTAATGTCCTGCAAATACCTAACATCATGTCTTAGGGCACGGTAGCACGCTCACCTGTCCCATTTTGATGCCATACTTAGAAACTTTATCTGTGTAAAATCCATACACAGGCACTAGGTTGACTGGGGAATTTGGCAAATAGATGTCTGAGCAGTTAATCTGAAGTGACAGGAGCTGCGCTAATTTCAGTGAATCAGCCCAAATTCACCTTTTGGGTTAGAGCCAAACCAAATATCCAGCCTGGCTTGATGAGCCCCATTCCTGCACTTGTACTGTTTAAAGTAGAAAGAGTGATACGTGAATTTCTTCGGGACATCTCTCATGTTCCCTTTGTTATACCACGATAAGAAAGGTGCAAAAGAAATGCATTACTAACCATTTGGAAATCTGTGATGTCTTCACAAGGAGATAACAATTTTCCCTTGTTCATATTACAGCATGTGAAGTATTTACTAAATAGTCTGGAAGGAGACTCTTTTGAAGATTTTCATTACTTAACACCTACTGTTTTAGGAACTCTTCCTACAATGTTGTAATAGTACAGACTGAAGGGACTTCAAATACAGTAACTTCGTTTTTTCCATTCCCTTTCCCTCACCCCTTCCATTCTCCCTTTTCTGGCCAGAAACCTCAAACCCCAGAATTCCTCCAAAAACACAACTCCAGCAATAATCAGGATGTCGGATTTCTGACAAATGCCATCTGCTGATTTCTTTCCTTTTTTTTTCTTTTTTTTTTTTTTCCCCCAAAAGACAAGATTTTGGATATGGCTAGTAAGTACTTTAGCTTCTTTTACTTTGTGATACCAAAATAATCACCATGGCAACTCTTTAAGGGCAGTCTTCCAAACAGATTTATTGTGAATGCAAGAACTCAACAGCACTCTCTAGCAAGAAAGACGCCAGCATCTATTGCAGGTTATTTTGCTACAGTGCATGAATGGTGACTAATAGGCATAGGCAGGTCTGTCTGAACTTTTCCAGTTATCCCCGTTAGCTTAAGTTGTCACGTTTAGAGGTGGTGGGAGATTCTAGGGGGGTGGAGGCAGAAGCAAACAGTGTTAAGCTTACACAGCTTACGTTGTAATTGCCTTCCCTGAATGCATTTGGTGCGGCCCCTGATGGCTGTAAGACAAGAACACCACAGAAACAGCACAGATACTAGAACAATGATGCACTAGGCTAGAAGAAGGTCGAATTTCTTTTGAGATAACTAATGAAGCTTTTGGCATATTGGTATTCTCTTTTCCTTCATTTCTTATTCTTTCTTTCTCAGCAAAACAATGAAAGTAAAGGCAATTGCCAAAACTATTCTATCCTGTACTGGAAATGAGGAAAAAAGAAAATGAACAAGAAAAAAAAAGATCTCTTTTGCATGGTGGCGAGGAGGACAGACCAGGACAAATGCTGATTTATTATTCCTAAACAGTCATGCTAGTATTTTCCAGGTAGCTCCTTTTTGGCTCAGGTGTTGGCTGGAGTCAGCAGATATAATTTGTACATAAGCCAGAATTTTGGAAACCAGCCAGCATTGCTGTGTTATGGAGTTGTGTAAGAGGTTATATATGGTTCTTGCTTTGCATTTGGCAAACGGTTCTCACTTAAACATCCATTTAGCATGATTACTTAAGTGAACCATATAAGGCTATTCCTTGGAGCAGCAAAATTAACTTGTTACAGTGATGCACTATGCCAAAAGCTAATTTAGGCTCTACTTAGGAATTTATAGCATTTATTTACCATGCCATTTGAATAAGGCAACTTTGCTGACAACTCTTACCTGGCCACAACTTTTGTATCATGCTGCATCTCATCTAACTCTCCAAAATATTTAATTATCTGTTCGGCACTGTCACTCCATTCTTCTCAGTCCAAAGGAAGAAGGTAAGAAAGCCTGTACAGAAACATACTGAACCCCACGAAAAGTGTCCATTTTGTGTGTGAACAGGGGGAGGAATTGGAGTTGTGGTGATTTTGTAATTTTGCATTTGTATATTTGACTTTGTTCAATTGAATTGAACATCAACAGAGGTAAGAAGCATCTTTCCCACCTGCACCTTTGATTTGAGAAGCTCACAAACACAGAACAGGCACTGTTTCTTGCTTTTTCATCAATCCAAATAAAACAGAATGTTAAAAATATTGACGGACTCTCTGTGTGCAAAATCATGCTTGGAGATAATATCCTGAAGACGTTACTCAATGTATAGCTGCATCCCCCAGCAGTTACTCTTCTTTGGGTGTAAGCTATCCCACAGCTTTTGCCTGTGGGCTTTCCCAGCCTTAACTACGTCACAAATAGTTTGTGCAGGGAAACACCAGGTAAAACAGATATTCTGCTTCAGTTAATTGAGTTCTGCAATCACCGGAAACTTGTGAGATTTCCTTGAAAGTCAGGAGTGAATACAGGCGAGGGAAAAGCATTGATGCTGTTTTCTTTTCAGTCAACTCAAAAGTTGGCTCACTGGGCTGTGTTCGGCCAAAGGAGTGCGTGCAAATCCAGGAGCGCTCCCTCCAGCCAGGTTACTGTACTCCATATTCGTCTCGGAGAGACTGAGATCAAAATCTGTCCTGTCATCTCTTTTTAAGTCTCATTTTCTGTGCAACCGTCCTTTGTGCAGAAAAGTCTCTGTGTGGATCTCTGGTGCAAGTTTCATCTTTCTTCTCAGTTCCAGCACTTTTTCCCTTTAGCACTGTTACAATTCAAAAACGCTCCTTCCTTTGTCCCTTTTTTTTTTTTTTAAGTCGCAGGAAAAATAACAAGAGGCAAAATTAATTTACGTCTCATTGTAGATACTAATTGCAGAATGCGTTGTCTTTCTTTTCTCCCTTTTCTCCCCTTCGCTGACGCACATGCTCTATAATAAGCACTGTTACTTGGAGCCTGCAAGCCTCTATAGTAAGCTGAAACTGCTACTATATTTACTCACTTTCCACATTTAGACAAAGGCTATTTTTAACTGGAGTTCTATTTGCGGGGGCTGCCAACGTCACTTAATGTTCACATGCATCTTGGGCATCATATGCTTGTTATTTTTATTTACTGTGCCTGTGCCAGGTCTGCTTTTTTTTATGGGAAGAAAGAATGAGAATGCGTCTTCAGGCCAGTTCTTGAAAGCTCTTTTGTACAACAGCAGATACACAGATAAGCAAAGAAATAGCAACCCCGCAGTACATTTGGCAAACTTGCTTTTTAAGGGCTGGCAACTTTGGTCTCGTGGTCTAGTTGCAAAGCTGCCTTCCTAGTCCCCCTGCATTTGTTAAAGGTGAAGATGTTTCAGAGGTATGTTAATTATCCTGGTGTCTCCTGGAGGAGCCAGGAGTTCTTGTGGTGTGATGAGGGACTCAGGGATCAGGAAATTATTACGATCCCAGTTACTGCTACCAGCCAGTTTAAATAGACGATGTGCAAATAATCAGTGCTTTTCTGATCCGTCTCGCTAATAGGTGCATGCTTTGAAACTCAAATGCAACAGATGTTATTTTCAGATAATTAGCTTGGATTTTCAACGTAAGAGTCCCCTGAAAATGCTGGAGAATATAGTGCTGTAACCATAAATCAAGGCTGTAAGCTGGGGCCCATCCATCGTGTTTTCTGTACGGGTTCCCCTGCATTGCTCTAGTGACCTCAGCTTGACCTAAAGGAATTGCCCTTTACAGAGGTTAGAAACACTTTGTTCAGCGTGCTGACTCAGGACGCCTGATTCATTTGATATTCCCATCACCATATGCCCGGGATTTTGAGAGACCCACATGCTTTTGTAGGGAATAGGTTATTCCCTGCACACACAGCCACTTACACAGGAGAACAAATTCCTAGAAGGAAGCAAAGTTAAGAAGCAATAATTTAATGCTTCACTGCTAGCATGCCTAACTGGGAAGTTGCAGCAGGAAGGCAAGTTAAGGAAGAAAGCTGAAATGGAACCTCCTAGAAGAGGATTTTTTTTAAGTTTGAAATGTTTTGGAAAGCTTACAAGTTTGCCTTTTTTTTTTTTTTAAAAATCTCTTTCTGTACTTCCTACTCTTAACGCTAATTCCCTTTTCAGACTGATTTCAACACGAGAGAGCCTGAATAAGCTTCACACAAGCCAAAATTTCTGTATGCTGATCACAACAGAATCAAATCTTTTACATTTTCCTGTGACAGATTTTTTCAGTTCTGTTTCTTTCCCCACTACAGTGAATGCCTTCATTTTCTTAAGGAAAAACAACAACAACAACAACAAAACAAACAACTAAAATACAAACAAAACCAAAAAAAAAAAAAAACACAACTGCTGGTCATCTGAAAAGTAAGGACTGGGCTTTAAAATCAAAACTACCATTTTCACACACGTGCTTCCAAAACTGGGCAGCAAAATCATCACTAGGGCACAGACAGATGCTGAGCAAGTCGGTGAGAAAAGCACATATTTGATGCTCTGTAGATGAATCCTTTCAATTAGGTGACTAAACATGAATGAATTTAGATACTTGTCTTTATACACTTTTATTTAAAAACATGTCATCCTGGTGATGTTACCCTATGTGGGATTCTTTCCATGTGAAATCATGTTTCTACCACTAGCTGATGATTTTTTTTTTGATGTTTTAGAAACTACAAACTGAAACTAAAAGCCAGTGAAAGGGAAGTATGTCTAAAAATAAAAAAGACCTAACCGTGTATCTTTGATTATAAACTGTCCTGTAAAAACCTTGTCTTTGCCAGTCCCCCTCAGTTCCTACTATTTTTATTAAGCTTTAGACTGACTAGGTAAAATACACTCAAGACCCAAGGGTCACCAGCATCTTGTGTGGTCTCGGTGTGACTGGCCGTGAGCATGGTCCATGCTGGTGGGGTACAGCAGCGAGGCGAGCCAGTGACTGTCACTTACCTAGCTGGGGAATCACCGTTTCATTTTGTTGTTATAACGCCCGGTCCTTTGACAGTCATGTAACTGCAAACGCCGTGTCCCGTGTGATACGTCTCTGATATCCACTGCCACGTGCTGTCTAAACTGGTACAAGAAAGAACATACATAAACATCCTTTTGGAGGCAGAACCTGTCTTCCCTTTGTCATGCCACAGGCATGTGATGGGCACATGGCTCACAAATGACACACGGCCAGCAGCTGGACATATCAGGAGCAGAGGTGAGCTCAGCTATATTTTCAAGGTAAATCTGTCAGTTACCTTATACTGATAAGGCACAAGCATATCAGACCCACGGCTGATTAGCAGAGCCGTTTTTGTTTACTGTCACACGTTATGAGTAACGATAGCTGTGCTTCAGCTGCACCGGCATAATTTTCGGCCAACTCCTACAAAGGTACTTTCTCCAAAATTTTCACTGTTGTGCACAAGCGAAGTTTCCCAGCATATACAGCGCTCTGGTATTTTTATGCGTGTATGAATGCTTCTTTCCGTATCCATTCTCCACAAGGGACAGGGTGGGTGTGATGAAGTCCATAGGGTTCGGGAAGCTTGGTGACATCCTCTCACTGCTCTGTCAGATATAATTTTCCGTCTGTCTCCAGCAAATAGCAGCAAAAATTGTAATTTATAGTAGTGCTAGACTTACCCTATGGCCACAAATGGTGGTCAGTTACCATAAGAGAACCGATAAAGATGATAAAGTCGACTTGTAGCAGACTATTCAGCCTGCTGCCAATAAATATGACTTATACAGCAACAAATATTTGCACTAGGCTGCAGCAAGAGGAGACTGATCAAAAGCAAAGAGACTCTTTCATCTGAAGAGCTACTGTGGAGGGGAGGAAAAGGGTTAAGTATTACAAAGTTAAAGCTGACAGCTGGCCCTTGTGCTCTGCTGTTTCACAGAGGTTTCCCTTTGATGGAAAGTATTTCAGTGACACAAGACGCTGGCAGCTGAGGTAATAGGCTTCTGCCACAGAGCCCTTGTGCTTGCCAGCGAAAGTCAATGAGTGAGGCAGCCCTGAGGACGGGGTGGCCAGCTTCTGCCGCTCCTCGTGCACAGCTCGTGTGCAAGATCGCAGCGCAGGAAGTGGCGGAGGGGATCACGCTAGGAAATGCACCAGATAGGGATGAATCAGAAGTATGTGCCTGTTGCTAAGATGAAGAACCTCTCTGAGATATGGAGAGCAGTCCCAGGCTTGCTTTATAGAGCAGAGGTTATGTTATTCATTGCAGAGAGCAGCACCGGGATCGTGCTTATGGATCACTGCAACCAAACTTGGGCCTTCAGAGTAGATGGAGCACTGCCTTTCTCCTCTTCCCATCGATTCTCAAATGCACTAAATCTATATATGAGTATATTGTGGCTTAATGCATGAGTGCTCAGGAGACGATACTAAAAAATTCTGGCACTGGTTCCATTTCATACGACCGATCAAACTTGTCACATTGTCAACTACATCTTTTGTTGTAAAAAGACTGTTTCATGTTAACCCTTAACATGAAATGAATTCTGCAATAGCTTTTACTGTTCAAAACTTTCTTCATGGCTGAGCAGAGCACACTGGGGCGCAGGGCCCCAAAACTGTGCCATAGAAACAAAAGCAGAGAGATGTGATGTACCTTGTCCAAGTTGTAAACCCGTGCTGTTTAAATAGTGTGAGAAATATTGCCGGCACAGTACAGAAATATGCAGATACACAATTCACCCTTGGTGTTCTGGTATGTCTGGGTACGGACAGGATTTGGTCGGTGTGTGGGAGATACAACATTCCTCCCCAAACCCCTCCCCAATAATCTCTTAATATCAAAAGATAAATCAATAAATGAACTGCTAATGCAAAAAGAGCAGATGAAATTATTAGTAGATACACCAGTGGAACGGAAATCATTGGTAGACACATCTATATACACTGAAATTTCCAGAACTTTTGAAAGTAGCAGGGCCAGCTTTTCATTTTCTATGGAATTCCAGTGTTTGGTGGCTCTGAGGAAAAACTACAATCCAGGCATATGAATACAGAAAAGCCACTCTACTCTGAATAAGCAGTGTTTTTTCAGTTTTTGCAGCACCATGCAACTTGTAGCAGCACTTACAAGAGACACAACAGGGGAAAAACATTATTTTTTTACAAGCTATCCTAAGATTATTCTGCGTCCTCTGTTCCAGAGGTCTTAGAGCTGGATTTTAAATAGAGATGTCTCTATTTAACATTGATCTAGATTTCACATATCACAAAATTCAAGGAGTTTTTGGACCTGAGGTTAGTATGCTCTAAAGAAAGGCTATTTGTACTGCCTGGATTTGGACCTAGTTTGGAATATGGTTGAATATCTGGATGTAGGCTTACAGGCAGGGTAAGGCAGCATGAGCTGCCTGGAAGGAAGTTGTGAATCAGGCCCCTTGCTTCCAGGCATTTCCAGGCATTGATTTTCTGCAGAGAGCAAGCAAGGGAGTTGGCATTCAGCCCTTAGTCTTCATTCAAACCAAATTCCAGTTACATTATTGCCAACTCTAAGTGTTAAAAATCAGGAGATTAAATAAATAAATAAATAAATGTTGTGTATTTCTGTTTGCCGTCTGGTGTTTGAGACTTGGTATGGGTTATGTTTTCAGGCTCTTCTCTGCAACCAAAAGAGATATGGATCTGCAACCAGAACAGATAGGAATCTCTGGCGACAAGAGGTTGAGGGCAGAATGAGATTCTCACAAAGCACCTGACTCCGAAAGCAAAGCTTGAATTGCAATCCCAAATATTAGGAGATCCGCACTATAACATCCCATAAATCAGGATACATTACTATATAGGCTTGTGGGAATTTTGCTGAACAAGAATGGATTAAGAACTCCAGGAATAATTCCGTTATATTCCATGTTACTGAACATGCCCTCAATAAGAGTTAGAAATTCATTTTCAAGAATTAGAAATTTCACAAAGAGCTTCTGTTCTTTGAGCTGGCTTTTATTGAGGCCTGTCAGCATACTTGATTTCAGTATCCCTGATACATGGGTCTTTCTGGATGCCATGTGTCTGACCCCTGGAATAGTCTATAGCATAGGAACAAGCAAGGATAAATGAGGACATTTGTTATAGCCTATGAATCCATCCAGCTGAAAACTCCCGATACATAAACAACATCGGATCCAAACATCTTGTCACATCTGCTTCATATACCAAACAGCTGGGTGCACAGATGCTTTGGTCGACTAGAGCATCTTAGGCTGAGTGCATTCTTCTGTATGCTTAGTTATTTGTTTTAATTGGTTTTGGTGATTTGACTTAAATCACTTCTGATGTTGCTGAAGTACAGGTACATTTGTGCCTGATTATGACAGCTACCACGAGAGCATGAGCGGTGGCACCAGTAACCTAAAACTTCTGGGTGAGAGATCACCATCAGCAGGCCCTGAACTCAAGGACACTGACTTCAGAAGCAGGAACTTTTCTCCCCGAGCTAGAAAAGATTTTTCATATATAATGCGTCCCTGACATTGGAAAACAGTGGAAAAACAGATTTACAAGCACACACAGCTTCTGGGAAACTAAGTAAAAGTTAAAAAGTTCAATAATGTCTCTCTTTACAAATTATGCATGGATCATAGGTATACAATTATATATATATATGTATTTATCATTGATGGCAAAGCATCTTGTGGATTTCTTCCTGATCTTCCTCCCTAAAGAGTCTTGCTATCCTCCCTCCTTGTCTTGCTGACTTGTCTTGTCTTGTCTTGTCTTGTCTTGTCTTGTCTTGTCTTTTATCTTATCTTATCTTATCTTATCTTATCTTATCTTATCTTATCTTATCAATGTTTACTTTCAAAACTGTTCAAGGGCTGGATCAGACCTCTCTAATCCATGTGGTTAACAGCCAGCATGCTTATGAGGACTGTAAATAATAGATATGAAAGGTGGTATGCCCAGTGGCCAAGTGACTCCCCGCCCTACTCGATCTTTTCATGATTTGTTTTGCACTCCCTGTGAAGAACTCTGCTGCAAACAGCACCTCACCAGGCACCTGGCATGTTTGCCAGTGCTCCCAGTGGAAGTATTGAACCAGCCCAAAGCTCCTCAGCTAACAAAAGCAGAAACAATCACAGACCAAGATGGTCTGGCTTCTGGCCAACTTTAATTAATTAAGTCCTACCAAGCATCACTCATTTACCTCTAAAAAAAATTCTGTTCATATTAAAGGAAATTCGTTTCCTTTCTTCTTGGGAAACGAAATTTCTTCTTGGGAAACAAAACCCATTCCCAGTTTCACACAGTGCAAGACAATAGCCTATAGCTGCCATTCCAACCTTGGGCTGCTTCCACACTGTGCCGAGCTGTGCAGCCTGCTCAGTCTGCACTAATGTCACTCATGGAGTGCTTCCTGAGAGCATTCCCTTTGGGACACCAGTACGAAGATTGCAGGTCATACACATCTCAGGGGTCTAGAGGATTCTCTGCCCTAGCCATTCCCTCCATCCCATCTTTGTTCTCTACATCCCTTTGAGGAGTTTCATCTTTGAGGATGTACCACACAAGTCTTCTGTGCCATGAGCATTTATACAAAGGTTACCCAACTGGCACAGACCCTCTCAAGCTTTCTTGCAAGCTTGCAAGTGTGAACACCTCTTTGCTCATCTTGCTCGTTTATTTTACAACCTGTAAAGCAAAGTGGAAGGGGTAGTGCGCACAGGGGAGGAATTGTCCCTCGCGGGTGGATCGGGGAAAGTGCTCTGGAAAACAGGCAGGAGGGAATCCTGTCCCCCACGCCACCAACAGGACGTTGGTTCCCCTCTAGTCATTCTATATGCACCATGACATTTGCTAAGTCAGGCTTCTCTCTTATGTCTCTGAGCACTTTCCACGGGGCGCTAAATTGCTCCCTCCCCTCTCCCGGGAACACCTCTCTGTCATCCACCCTGTGGTACAGTGACACTGAGTCACGAGTCGCTTAAGATTAATTGCGATTGCTGCATGTTTACTGAACCCCGGAGGATCAGATAGCGCTCCTTCTCCTCATGCCCTGCCACGACAGGGAATTTACATCTTCTGAGTCCTGCTCAGCTATTCAATAATCTTTGAAGTTGCCCGCAGTTCTTTATACACTTTGGGCTCTTTCTGACGTACAACTGGATTTTACTACATTTTTTTTATTTTTTGTTTTATTTATCAGGCTCCTTTTATTCAGTGCCAGAACTTGCACAAGTAATATGAGCATGATGCTGTCCCTTCGTACAAAGAGCTAAAATCTGTCCTTATGTTTCACCCTCACACTCAGCACTGCTTGCATAATTCTTTTTAAACATCAGCCAGTGCAACCACTTAATTGTTGAGCTCCAGATGTTACAGGAGCAGGTACTATGCCGCTGAATTAGAAGGATCGATAAACATTTTTGCCTCGGGTAAACAATTTGCACCAAGAAATGTATTCCGCGAATTTAGTTTCTGTTCTGCTCAAGGAGTATCTCTGGGAGCGTTGCTGTTTCCTGGGGATGGTTACAGTAAAAGCTGAAATGAACAAAATAGGCATTCCTATAGGCATAGCCAATAATCTTCCAGGAAATGAATTAAAAAACTCAATCTATGCATATTTGAGCATGTAGGATCAAAGTTTGATTTCCTCCCATTGCTCAGGGTAGTTAACCTCCATCACCGGAATAATTATACAAATTAAACAGGAGTCTTGCAAGAGTGCTAGTAAAGTGTTTCGAATCTGTTCAGACACTGAAGGTTTTTCTTTATCCTTAGAAAGGCTGCATTTTGTGAGGCTGGGATTGTGTTAAATGGCAAAATTTCTACTTCACGGGGGTTTCAGTGCCAAATAAAAGGTACTGCACAAGTAGGAATGTTTGCTGTTTCCCGCTGTGGAAAGAAGATGACTGCATTCGCAGCACTGGAGGTTCAGATGGGAATGGCAGAGAACGTATGGTTGATATTACATATTATCATTTCATGTCAAGGATTTGGAATGCCATTTCATGGGTGATGGGGTGGGCAGGAGGGTGAAGATAGAAGAGTGTTAATAAACAACCTTATTGCTTCCTGGTACTTGTAATTTGTTTGCTTTTTTTTGCAGAAGAAATCCTCTTCGTACCTTATGTCAATCATAGCTGAGAATATGAACTCTTTTTCATGTGAATAAATGAATGTGAATGTATGTGAATAAAGTAACATGCCATTTCCTATCTGGAAATTATGCATACAGTTCATATGGTGAAAATCCGTTTTCTCCTTAAGCCCACACTGGTGTTTCAAATGCTGATGTGCTTATAGCAAGGAGGAAAAAAATTGCTAGTGGGAGCTGGCTTAAAGGAAAACAGTCAGGCTTTGCAAGACCATCGTTTGGATTGAAGGCCTTTTCCCTTCCCCTCCTTGGTTGTATTCAAACAGCCTATCAGTTTTTAGCCTTCTCTCGAAAGTAACAGTCAACAGTCAGAGCTCTGCCATGCCCAGAGACCAGCAGCTCGGCGCTGTCTGTTGGCCCGGACAGAAACAAACCTGGGGCTCGTCTAAGTGTGAAAATTCTCAGCAGGGAAGCAGCTGTGTTTTGATCCTCCAAGAGCATCTTGGAAACTAGCAAGGGGAATGATAATTACGGAGATTATATTATAATATTCACATTTAAATGTATAGATTTTGTGGTTGCTTCCGTTTCAATATGCATTCGTTTAGGCACAAAAGGTCACACATTTACTAGCTGCATATGTTTTGTCCTCTGCCACAATGCGTATGTGAATCACATGGATTGTACATGAAAGTAGCCGTGACGAAATAAACGTCCAGAACAGGGTTTGGGGAAAAGTATGTTTCCCCACTCCTTGGTAAGTGCCCCAGTCGTATCCAAATTCAGGTAGTACCTAGTATTTCTGATGCCATGAGGTGCCCTGGAGCCTACTACTACAGCTGGGTTTATTTCAAACATGGTTGCAAAACCCAAGATATTTGCAAATGGTGGAAACCTGTCCAATCTCTGCAGACAATGTTGCACGGGGATAACTGGGTTATAACTAGCAAGGGGAAGGGAAATTGCCAGCAGGGCAGAGAGGACATTTTGTAGGAACCGTAGACTACTGAGTCAGATTTAGATATCCAGTTTCAGAGCCCTAGCGCACCAATTTAGAAAGACAGCGAGGTCTGTAGGTTCACACTGAAATGTACATATGAGTTGCAATTTATATGTCTGTAACAATACACATCATGTGGACAACATTTTGACAGGCTACAGGTAAAATCATGGTAGGGTCTGCATTGGAGGAGATAGGGAAGAAGGGTGGACAAGAAAGGCTGAGGCACTCAAGAGATGAAAGATGAGAAGTAACTCCTAAGAAAACATTTCATATCACTGCAGCTATGGCTACGTACAGAAGTAGATCTGCCCCAGTATTTCTCTCAGATTGATTTTTCTTTTTCTTTTTTTCCTTTTTTTTTTCCCCCCTCATGATTTTACAGCATGATAGTTTTTGGTGCTTGAATCTTCACACCTGTTGTTTGTATGCAGAGTATTAACACAATACTCATAGATGTGTCTGACTTTAAAAGTTTGTGTTGCCATTAAGCTATTTTCCTTTCTTTTTGTGAGAGACGGACAATTAAAAACATTCCCACTATTTGTAAATTCTCCTTGTGAGGAACACAGCAGATTGCCTGGATCTTCTGCTTGTTGTTCTGGCTTCAGTTTCAGAACTGAATGCACTCCTTCTGCTCCGTCTGTTTGAGTTTTGACAATGCAAAGGATAAAGCTGGAGGAAGTCCCATATATAAGCGAGGTCTATGCTTCTGCTTTATCTCATTTTTAATTGAATTTCAATTGGATTCTGCCTGCTTTTATGTAATTTGGTGCAGGAGTGTACAGAGTTTTCATAGTATACTTTCTCAAACTACAAGTTCTCTCTAGTCACAAAATGATAACATATAATGGGCATTGTACTTAAGCACAGCTGATGTTTTCAACTAGTACCATTTTCCTGCAAAATAAGTTATTTTGCACACATTGGATTACTCAAACATATATATAGGAGTAGCTAATAAACTTCACTATTGAATGCATTAGCATACATTTTTCTTCTTAATTAACTGCATGTTAATTATTCATCAAGCAGAAAACAAATTAGTGCATTTCCGTCAGTTGATTATGCAGTATGCTATTGTAATATGCCCTCCTTTTGTTGGACAAAAGAACAAATCCTCACTTAGACGCATATAGGTGTTTGCCTCCACTGCGATGTTTTACAACAAGGCTTTTCTTTCAATTGATTTTTCTTTCCAAACTCCTCACTTGATGTTGTCTTTTCAGCCTGATCTCGTCTTGTACATAAAAATTCAGCATTTTTGAGGTCTATTTTATTTTGCACTGATAAGGCAGGTGTTGCACTAAGTTCTTCTGTTGTCAAAAGTAATTCCTGTAAGCAAGCCAATCGATGTAGATGTGTTAACTTGCCCATGTAGTATCTTTACAACATTTTATACAGATGAATTTACAAAACCTGGAAGCGTGTAATGCTTCTTCTAGTTATTAATTAAATATTGATAACATTCTTTTGTAGCTTTATGTGCTAAGTCTTTTTTACAAAATATTCTGCTGTGTATTGCAGATGAAGCGGAGAACACTGATCTTCACAAATGATCAGTCTGAAGCATGAGTTGAAATTTGCTTGTATAGCCCAGTAACACATTTCTGTCTGTATTATGAAACCAACAAACTTTTATTAGCAAACAACTGTAATTGCTAAGAGCTGGTTCAAAGAACATATGTCATTATACATCCTTTTCATAAACAAAACAGGCAAGTGTAGAAAACTTTATAAGCTCATCTTCCAGCTTCTTTAGCTGTACAGCTTAACACTTTGCAGGATTTAATACTATAAAAGAAATTAAAAATTCAATTAGAGCATAGGATTATGAGAGCATTAGAAATGAAGTCCTGATGTTGTGGAAACAGAAAAACGTTGTTCCTTTGGGGTGCTCTAGCAGAAGGCATGCTCAGCCTGCTGATGGAACAGGCAGTCCGGATGGACTATATGGGTGGACCTGTGAGTCAGCATTTGAAGATAGTTGTCTGGCTGGGAAATTCAGAATGGTTGCCTTGCTGGAAACACGTGTGTATTCATACCATAGAATTAAATTGTACCATGTTGATGAACCAACAAAAAGCCCTGCAAAGATTCTGCTACCAAGCCACCTCAGCTTACCAAATTGCAACTGAAAATGCTGATCTGGCCAAAAACTAGTATAGAAAGGAAACTGCATACATGGTAGAGGCTTGGATTCAAGTGGAAGGAGGGGAAGGACCCATCTCCCCCAGTCCAAGTCATGGAACACCAGAGATCTGATCTGAACTGGTCAATGGAAAGTGAGAGGTATCTCTGGAAGGGTGACTCAACCAACCCCAGAGGAGAGGTTGACGTGAGATAGGTCACCCCAGGGTGCTGCTGTTCAGTCCTCAGCAGCTGCAGAGGAAGCCTAGGCTACTGGCTTGGGGAGAAATGCTCTTTTTTTCCATAGCTAACTTGTAGGGAGGTTCATCAGTCATTGCACCTGAGACTGCAGTGCTGACTGCTTCTTCTGGAGTATAGGCCTTTAGTTCCAGGTCTTGGACATCCTCAGGAGTGATCGAGGTTTATTATATGTCTGGGTACTGGTGGTTTTATTTGTTGTCTTCAGTGTTTCAGGTGTGTGTTTATACGTATGATGTGTACTGCCTGTGCCAGCTGTAGTTTTGGGCAGTTTTCTGCCTTGGGGGCTGTTTTATATCCCTCACCATTTTCTAGACAGTTGCATTATGCAACCAAAAGGGAGTGCGTGCCAAGCCCTTTGGCGCAGTCTTGCTGACAAAACCCTTCTTTCCCAGGACAGAGAGAGGCAGGGCTGGGCTACAACAGCCGATTCAGCTTCTTTGCCATACAAAGCTCCATAGTTATACCTTCTGCACAAGAACGAAGGGAGAGAGCTGCTGCTCTCCCCACAGATCCCAGCCCGCTGTGTGTTTTACGGCAGACAGATGGAAGCCCCATTGGATCTAGCTGTGGACAGAGTACAGATTAATTGCTATCTGACTAAATTGTACCAATTTCACTTGCTGGGGTAGTGGTATGTGTTCCAAGGCAAAGGAAGAATAACATTTGCCTGATGCTATTGCTTTTCTTGTTCTCCTGACTGCAAAAGGAAGAAAGAGACACAATACTGCATGGAAGTCTGTTTCTCCATTGAACAGAAATAAAAGCACCTCATCCTGCAGGCATGTAATTTTGTTAGTCTGCTTTGCCAATTACCTGTTTTTAAAGCACTTTAAATTAGATTCAACTTAATTCTGTTTCACTTTCAGGTCATAATATTGTTTAGAAACATAATGGAAGCACAGACACAATAGAAGTTATCTGTAGTAAAAAAAATAAAGAGGGTTGTTGCTTCCATCTTTGCTGCTCGGGGCTGGCCCCTTTGCTTCACTTCAGAAAACACTCTGTACATCAGCCCCGAGCATCCCTGAGCAACTCTGCCTCCTTGCTCCTGCTCTGTGACTCCAGGCAGTGGATGTGGTGGCCTGCACATGATGGGGGTCTACCTAGGTGGTGGCAACAGAAACCTTCAAGTCACAGCTCGAAACAGTGATGGAACTTGAGTAAACATGAAGAGGAAGGAATGAGGCAAGGAGGGAGGTCTGTACCTCTCTCTGCCATGGTACTCGCCACATGATGGTAACAGCAGGCATCAGCTGGGCTCTTCCAGGGAATCCACACGTCACCCCTACCGACTCTGAGGGACAGCTGCTGATACAGTGGTGACTGGCTGTGTCTAGCAGATGGGGTCCTGGAGCGAGAGAGAAGCTGGTCTGTTGTGCAGAACAGACACGAGGGGTAGTGCTAGCAGCAGAGCAGGGAGAGAAAAGACCCAGTTGTGTGAACTGCTTGGTCTTTGAAACGTCCCAGGTCACCACCTCTAGAAAGCTGCATTACTTCTTATTGTGCTTCCTAGACTCCCTTACTGACTGTCTTGAAGACACTCCTTCGCAAAAGTAAAATAATTTTTACACAGTGCAAGATAAAATTTATAACTATTAGTTCTGCAGGGACCCCCACATTTATTTATTTATTTATTTGGGGGAAGAGAGAGACAGAGAGAGAGACAGAGAGAGCTTAAACAAAAGCTTGGAAGCATCTGTGTCTATTTAAATTGATGGATGTGTGCAATTACTCCTTTGAAACTTATCCCGTATAAATGCAGCTATACCAACACAGAACTGGTGTAAAACCAGAATCAAGTCTCAAAAATTGTCTGAGTCTTGAAATTGTTACACATAGGTATGGAAGCTGCACTAGTTTATTTTTGCCATTATCTAATACAATAAAGTATTTCCTTGAATTTTTCTCCTTGTAGAGGCATGTAATGTGCTTTAGTGAAGTTAATCATGTGCAGCCTCAGGTGACTACTGCTTGTATTTCTAGTTTATTTTGTAGCCTTCTTTTCATTCTCCCTTATTAATAGATATGCTGAGGTTTCAGAGGAAGCTTAACTTTCTAGAAGCCATTTCTCTTCAACTAGCTGTGACACATGCCTGCCTGATGGATGGATAGCACTCACTTTCTCTGCAGAGGAGTATCTGATTTCATTGGGAGTCCTCTCTGAGTCTAATATTGCTGAGACAGCTGCTCATCTTTCTTTCTTTCCTTTTTTTTTTTTTCAGTGAGGAAGCACCATGTACTCACTCTAATTACGAATCCTGTGATCTGGCTATTCTTCAGCTTTTGCAGCCTGCTTGTAACTCTCGCTATTGAGGTTTTGAAGATGATCTGGGTGCAAAACACCTGATCCCTCCAGAATATCCCACGTAATTTATTGCTTAGTTTTGCACTGATCTCACTTTGGTATGTGTACTGGGGGCAGAGAAGTGAGAAAGGTAAAGGTTATTTGCTTATTTCTATTTTGATTTTAGGGGAAGGGGACTGAAAAAGCACAACAGCAACTCCCTGGCCACCATTTTGTGTGTGAGTAGGCAATACTCAGTGTATACAGATTGTAGCAGTTTTGCAGAATCTCTTCATTTTTGATGGCTAGAGGCATTCAGTGTTTTTGATGCACAGAGTCTGAGTTTGATACCTGCTGGTGGCTGTGGTGCACAGTGACTGTTGTAAATGGTGCCCATGGGTGCCATGTTAAGAACAAAACTACAGAAGCAATTAGCAACTCTTTTCTAAGCTGCTATTTTTTGAGCATGCAATTACTTTTAATTACTATCTAATTAAAAAAAGAAAAAAAATCTTCATTTAAATAAATTGGTGGCAAATACCACCAGAAAACCCATACCATCTAGACTTAGATTATTGAAGGAGTTACAAAGATTGACCCAGGTGTGCAGAGAACCTCCACTAAGCCTGGTAATGTGTACAGCCAACAGTCTCCCTTGATGTTGGGCTGGGTGTACTAACCTATACAACTGCAGTAGGCACTTGCCTCCTTATCTCAACCTTTCTGAGTTATGTTCTAGTCAATATACTTCTCTAAGAGATGGCTCACAGGTTCTGTGCTAATTTCCCACAGATTCTGGTTAGTGTTCTCTTCAGATACAAAATCTACCTTGTTGCAAGGATATAGGTATTCTTGTCTCTTTGCCTTCAGTATCTTTGTCTCTCAGTGATGGTGTAAGCAGGCCAGTCTGTGAAGGCAGAGCATCCATTGCTGGCGAAGGATGATCAGGTTTTTACTTAGTCTGCAAGCATGAGGAAGATATCAGTGTAGAATGAATGCATCTTTTAAGTTGCACCTTTAATATATCATTTCTCTGTAACTCAGGGATTTCTCTAGAACTCAGTGAAGGCCTTGCCAAGTCAGTCTTTATGGTCAGTATTCACTGATCCAGTTTCATCTCAGATGGTTTGTTTTCACCTTACAAGTTAATGGTGTTTCTTATAATACCTTTCAGCCATATGGAAGCCAAAGCCCTTGATAAACAGCATCCTATTTAATGTTCTTACCTTGTCTCCATCCCTTTGAAATTTGAGACAATTTCTTTGATGAAACGAGTAACTATTAATAGACCAGAGACTCTTCAGAAGTTCTTTGGTTGGCCTTCTCCATAGATCTGTGTTTACTTATAACCCAACACAATGTGAACTTGGAGCAATTGTGCTGAGCTGTCCTACTTCCAAAAGTGCTGTGCTTATTTTCCAGGAGATAGCATTGACTGCCCCCCCCAAGATATGCAGAAAAGTACAATCGTCATGAAAGATCCACTCAATTACCTGAGAGCATCCATGTGTTTGTTTGTTTTGTTTTTGTTTCCAAATTACATTGTTTACTATAGAGACTATATTGCTATATTAAAAAATAAAAAAATAAAAAACCCTCAGTCATGTGGCTGAACAGTTTAAAAGATGCATTTAAAAAGTAATTTACAAAAATGTGATGTGTGGTGTTTTCTTTTTTTTTTCTTCATTTTGGATGCAGGTCCTCTAAATCAGATTCTAGTCCTGACTGCTGACATTTCACACCACTTATCCCCTGTTGCTGCCCAGTCCTGGCAAAATCCTGTTCCTTTCCAACTGATACAAACTTTAGATATGTATATATCTGGGAAAGGTACAGTTTGATATAGAAGTTTCCAAAACTACGATATTTGTCTACAACTTGCAAACAGCCTTGTGTACATTCTATATTCCCTGACCTTCATCTGTTAAGCACACATGACATCCAGAGATATACAGTTGTAGATACTCCCATAAATAATTTTATTAAGGAAGATTGTGTAAGAGATCAATATGCAAAAATCAAATTACTGAATGAAGTCTTTATCTCACTGATGTCTACAGGGAAACTTCTTGTCTTGTCTTGGTCTTGGATCTTTATTTATTTCACAACTTTTGAGTTACAGGGAAGCTGGACCTCTATCTTTGTTTATTTTGCAACTTTTGAGTTACAGGGAAGCTTTTTGCATTGACATCACCCTATGAAAAGCAAGTACCGTATCAACAAATGTGATGTCTTTGAATGGTGGGTGACATGATTACTACCTCATTATGTGAAGTTCATTTTGTGTTTTTGAAATATTCCACAATTTTCAGTTAAATCACACCATAAGGGAAATATCTTTGTACACATTTTGAATGTGCATATCCTTCCGGAGGGAGCATAATAATTCATCCAGAAAAACAGAGTGAGATGCAGCATAGCACATGTAAGTATCCTCTAAGGCTAGAATAAACAAGGGCTGTAAACCGGCACATACTAGTTTCCCCCTTTTCTGATTTTAATGCCTTTGTATCTGAACTTAAAAGCACTATGAAAATCCAGTAAGTTTTCATTAGCACTTTGCTGGTCTCTGGTAGCATAACAAGCAATACAAAAGGGGAATATTTGAGAATACTCCCAGATGTTCTGCGTGCTAAAGCACTGCACATGTGCCGGCTGTATTTGGTATTTTTAGATTTCTCTGAGATCCAAAACACTATCAAACCCCAACAGCTTTTTCACTCTGAATCTTCAATCCGTGCTGCGTGGCACTCGTTCTTATTGCGTGATGCCAAAGCAGGGGCTGAATAATCAGACACCCTGGCACTTTGATACATTTTCTGAAACTATAGAACAGTTTTGGGCTTAGAAACGCATTCTTCAGCTTCTCTGGTAAAATCCTTAGCCAGTCATGTTCTACCTAATCTGTTCTGAGGTTCTGAGGTTAAAAATAAGAAAAGAAAAAAAAAAAAAAAAAAAAAAAACAACTTCTTATCATATTCTTTTTCCTTGTAAGCAACACACACTTTTCTGCTCCTCATGCCCTGATCCCACATCCCACACCCATACACACACACAAAACACACTCTCTGTCTCCTCCCATGGAAGATATAAAACATTTGTAGTGTCTCTCCTGGGCACCCTGAGGTTGAATTAGAAAGCCTATCTACAGCACATTCAAAGGTGGCACCTGTTTCCTATTTAGATTAGGATCTGAGTCTGACCAGATATTGCTGTTACTCAGATCTCATTAATACACTTTCATAAACTGTTCAAGACTCTGCACCTCCTTTCACATTAATCTTTCCCATACTCTCATCCTGTCCCTATCTTCTTCCCAGGACTTCGCTGTCAGACTGTCAGGCTTCCTTTTCACCGGCCTACCCAATTCCATACAACACAGCACCTAACCAATCCCTTCCACCTCCACACTTTGTTTCCAGTATTAAGCACATGGCAATGCTTGTTTCGTACACTGCTCACGGTAAGCATTAAATGGCTGATTTGATCTCCTTATTACATTGCTAGTAAACGTACAGTGCCTCTGGGAAAACAGTTACAGCTTCAGGGAGCAGTAACGTAGCCGAAATCTAAGCTGACAACCCAGAGCTTTCACAAAATGAGGTCCCTCCTTGTTGTGCAGGCCCCTCCGAACCAGGGCCGGAGGTGTTTTCTCTGCTATTTCCAGCTATGGTGTGAGGAGTCTCCCAAGTTATTTTTGTGGGAGTATTTTTTTAAAACCCGTGTGCGTGTCCCTTCTGTACACTCTGTGCTGGCTGTCCAAGAGCTGTCGAGTGACTGACAGACGGAGGGACCGAGTCCAGGCCTGCAGCGTGAGCCAGCATGCCGTGTGACCCACATGGAGCCTGTGTCACCGAGCAAAGCACGCCTTGGCAGGCCCAGCTAGTCACTGACCTGACACCGGTTCAAACCACTTCTTGGTAAAAGGTTCCTTTCTGGGAAAAGTTTCTTAAGCTCCAGACTATCTGTGTGTTGTGCTTTCATACCTTGCCAAATCGCTGCTGTCACTACTGGAAGTGCTATTTGCAAGGCAGATATTCATGTACTTTTCAATGTTTTAGATAAATGCAGATGGGTGTTTCTTCTGTGCATGCACCAAGACTGGGACTGCTGGTCTGGGCAATGCAGCACATGTAAGCGTGCCTCATTATGTCAGACTTTCAGAGCTGAAATGGCTTTAATGGGAAATGTCTAGCACAACAAAGAACTTCACTCCTCCCTCCTCTCCCCCTCTTTCCCTCCCTAAAAAGAAGAGCTCCAGGGTCATAAAATCATACAAAAAATTGACAGTAGAAGGAACCTTTGGAGGTTTCTAGTGCAACATCATGCACAGACCAGGGCTAGCCTCAGAGTTAGAGCAGGTTGCTCAGGGCTTCATCCAGTTAAGCTCTGAAAACCTCCAAAGCTGGAGATTACAAAGCTCTCTAGACACATTTTATTCAAAACCAATGTGAAAATTTGTAATATATCTCAAGTCTTCAAGAAAGAGTATTTTATACTCTGCTCCTTTGCTTGGAGGATGTGATGGCTCATTTGCAAGTGTTTAGGCCAGAATTTACTCATGTGACTACAGCAAAAGCATATGGCTAAATTCCAAAGGGTTTTCCTGGAGCTTTTACCACCAAGGTCAGAGGATTATAAAGCTAGCAGTTATGAGCACAGTGTGAAAATATGCCCACGTAACTGAATCTGGCCAAGCTTCACCTCTTGGATGCCCACCAGCCTGCTGTGTGAGGATCCAGCCATTGGATCCTTTCTTTCACTTGAATTTTTATGGAGTCTGGACAGAGTCTGGGCAAGCGCCCCAGTTTGTTTCCTCTTCCTGCTCTCTAGCACCTGGTTCTGAGACCTCATGGTTTTGAGCCTTTAGCCCAGGTCCAGTACTGACTCTTCAGTCTTTTTGTTTATCAGCATTTCCACTGAGAATTTTAACACTTAATTTCTACCTAACTCTTAAAGAGTTAGGCAGTCATTACTGGAAAATACATAGACATGGGCACATATAGCTTCTGAGCATAACAAAGTCATTTAATTAACAAAGAAGTACAGAAGAACTGTCTGGTTCTTTCTGACCCAGAAAGCTTCAGAAATGCCATGAGTGCTGTCTTTCCATGGGAACTGGGCAGGGACTTCAAGCATCAGAAAAGCATGACTTCCCATTGCCCCATGGCACTCCCACATGGGCCTCCTGATCAGGAACTGATGAACCAAATCTTAAACAGAGAACTTCTGGTTTCTTTACTCCCTTGGGTGGTCATATTTTTGTATGCCCTGGACAATAGCCACTTGCCAGCAAACTTTGTGGACCAGGTGCTCCTTCTCCAAGGGTAACCCCTTCTGTATGGTATGCATTGCATTGCTTAGGAAGTCTGTATTTGTGCAGAGGACTCTCTTTTCTGTTGCCCTCTGCTTCTCATTTGGTGTGATGTGTCCTGGAATTTCAGCCCAATCGAAAGGTTAGGAGAGGGGAGAGGAAATTTGGAGCTTGACTTATAATTCATAGCAAATTCCCCACATTGTCACAGTTAAAGAGCCTGGCTTGCAAAACTAACCATTTCAAGTAGGGGTGGGAATGCACAGCCACATTATATTTTTAAGAGGAGACATTAACTCAGCAAAATATCAAGTCTACAAAGCATTTGGTAAGAAAGCAATGGGGAGTGTCACTCCAATGGAGCAAATAAATTTTCAGCAGTGTTAGAGTGCAAATGGTTTGTTCCCACATTTGGAAGTGAGATGTTTGTGCATCTGTAGAACTGCGAATGAATGAACAAATAAAGAGACATATCCACACCAGGGACAGCAGAGCAGTGCTGACCAGTGCCATGGCCAGAACAGAGCTCACTTCCAAGTGTATGTTGTTTCTCTAGTGAAAAGAGGCCAAATGCACTGTGGCTAGTGAATATGCCAACTGCAATGTGTGCTAAATATCAGGAAACATGCTGGCATTGCTTAGCCTTTGGTCACTTTCCTCACATGCAGAGGTGCACCATAAGGCACAGAAATCAGTCTTTTGGCTCTGTGTTCCTTAAGTGTAAGTTAACATAGAGAGTCAATCATTTATTTCCTAAGGTAAGGGAAGGGTATGTGGGAAAAGCTCCACGATTCCAATGGGAGTAGAATGAGTAACCAGCTGGATCTGCCTATCTATGGTAGTCATTTGCTCTGTGAATTTAAAAATAATAATAAAAATAAGGGTCTTATTCAGTGCAAAATACTTTAGCTGTTGTTAAATATAATTCTTTTTTATAAGAAAGGCAGAACAGATAAAGTCTTCAACCCCTCACTACTCACCAAATAAATAAAACAACAGCAACATGGGCTGCGTGGTCTGATTTCACAGGTGACCTGTGATATCTGCGTACACAATCTAAGCCAGACCTCAAACTCTCTTTAAACCCAGCTCAAAACTACTTAGCAGAACCCAGGGCATTATCCCTCTCATCCTGAGGTAAATATCAATCTCTGGCCAGATGATCATGCTCTAAACTCCAGGTTCTGTATTGACTCTGTCTCCACTGATGATAAAGGAAGAACACAGGTAGTCCATCTAGCAAATGGACTTTGTGGACAAAGTTAGGAATCTGAATTCTAGTTTCAGAATATTAACAATTACTTTGTCCCAGTAAGACTTCTGTGAATTATGGCACTGTTCACTGCCCTAATGAGAGTTCATAAAGGGATCAGAGAAGAAGGGATTTCCCCGGCAATTTTCCTGGTAAGAGTAACCACTGGAGAGAGAGAACACTGAACCCCATTATGGGACAATTTTTCTCTTCTTACTGAAACAATAATAATAAAATACAAAGAATTATAAATGAGAATTTGCAGAAATATTCTTTAAATGAGATTTATATATGCAATTTTTTGTTTGGTTGGTTGGTTTTATTGAAAATATAACAGCAACAGCATCCTAGGAAGCTTTAAGAAAAATACAAACAACACTCAGTGTTTTTGTTTGTTTGTTTGTTTTGATTTTCTCTTGGTAGGTGATCGATTCAAATGTCAAAGGAGACCAATTGGAAAACTCTTTTTAAAAAAGTTAAGTTGAACATATTCAAGTAGAACTTGTTCCCTTTATATATTCATATGCTTTATATTCTGGAATAATTATTTTAAAACATGACTAAAATACAATGAGTTTGGTTAAGATGGTTTTAATAAGGAGAACAGAAAATGTGTCTGTATGTAATAATAGCAATAAGCCTCATATTTTACAGTTTAATTTGCTGGGTCAACATCTAATGCTTTTCCCATTAGCATTGGTGTGATGTGATGTGGAAAATAATCCCGTTTCCCAACAAACTTTAGGAGATAACAAATATTTAATGACACCCTACGTAGAAACAATAAATAAATTTGAGTCGCTCTTGGACTCCTGTGGAAAGAGGTTGTGAAAATTTTATAAGTTGGGAATTAATAAATTATAACCTGGCTGTTAAAATGTGAATCACTGAAGACTCTTGACACCCTTTTCCTTTCTCTAATTAGAATTTAAAAATAAATAAATGAACAAATAAACTTGTCATGTTTAGAGGCAAAATTACTTCTCTGCACAAGTTGTGAAAGTAAGAAAAGTTGATCATATATAGTTTGCATATTTTCATTTACAAATTAGAATTTCTGGAAAGGACAGGAGTGAGATAAAGAACCAGCAAGATAAAACATAATCCATTTATAAAAGCATTGTGTTAACACACAAAACAATTACCCACAAAAATTCCTGGAGCCTCCAGATTCTTTACAGTGCTCCATGTATTAAACAGTCATAAGAACTGTCCATGCAGTTTTCACTTAGTGAGGCAAAGTTAGCTTGAGACACTTATATGTGCCTTTATGAAAATTTCTGCATTCTAAATCAGAATCAGCAGAAATAACACCGTGATGATGATACACGGACATCAGTCAAAACAGTGCATGTACTGAATCTTCTGTGGAGTTCAGATATTTGCCCAAGCAGCATGGAAGGAATTTATGTAAATGCCCATCCATACACTGGGTCTGGCAGTCCACCTGGGTTCTTTGTAACCTTTCTTCTTTACTGAGTTCTCCCTGTGCCTATGTGGAAGGGGCTTCTGCTCCTTCCAGGGCCAGGAGAATTCAGGAGTGAACAAGGGAAAAAAGGCGTAAAAGCAAAATCTTAGTCCTCAGAGCAGAATGAAGGTATGCTTAACATGTAATTGAATCTGCATTAATGTCTGGGATCCTCCGTCTGTCTTGTGAGCAATGTGGTTTTCTCTGTCCACCCTGGAAAGTCTATGTGCAATGGATAGCAGGCAGAGCCAGAGTGCTGGGAAGGGACTGAAAGGAGCAGTGAGGCTCACTGGAGTCTCACTGCTTTCTACAGGTGCCTCTGCCTGCTTGTTAACCTTCCTGACGTATCTTAACTGCCTGGTCTTCTCCCTCCCTACAGCATCCAAGAGGATCTGGTAACTTGATGAAAGGCAATTTAAGTTTTCCATCTTCTAAGCACATTTGTACTACAGATTTGTAATTTATATCAAAGTACTCGAAATGCAGGACGCAAGACTTCTGGCATTAGGCTCCAGTCACCCACCACAAAAGTGGTGTTGTGGGCTCAACCACGACTTGAGGAGCGGATCCTGTTCTGATCTTCCCTGGCATATTATACCCTCCCAAAGCATAAGTTGTTTAGATACGATGTGCGATATAGGTCCCCCCTTTCTGGAGACATGCAATCTATTTTAGATTTTTTTTTTCTTGAATGGAACTAAAAGAGGAGAAGATATTTTCCCATGGATTTATTCTGCTGCTGTTACTATTTCATTATGGTTCTAGGGGTTTCCTGTGATTTCACTTACAAGCTGTATTTGATTATTTTCAGGCTTGGACAAGAGAAGTACTGTTACATGTAATAGGAGCGTGGAAAAATTTTGACAACCTGTTGTGGCCGAACCAATTACCTAAGAAGTGGTTGTTTCTTTTAGGCATATGGTTAGTGTATTTTTGTAACATAGTGGTGCATTTCCTGCTATTGCATGCATGAGTGCAAGCTTGGAGCAAATCAGCTGAATTAAGTTTATTTTCTTTAGAAAAGAGGTTAGAAACTTCAAAGACTTCTTAGCTGAGGACTCAAAATGTTTTCATAGGAGAGGATAGATGAAAACAGATACCTGATAATTCTAAAGCGACTGTAAATAGTTCAGGAACTTTGAGACCGTAATTGCTTCTATTACAAGAAAATGCAGAAATTCAGAAAAAGAAAATTAATGAAATTAAAACCTTAAAAATTCCAACGCTAATTAATTTCATATTTGGGCAAAAAATGAGGCTCATTCTCAATTAATGTGCATTGATTCACTTGCCTTCTTGTTAAAAATGAAAGCATCATATTAACTTTTACATTTGGCTATAAAAACCCACTTCATTATAACTCCCTAGCAAAAATCTGTCTTCCAGCTGGCCACCCATTCTTCAGAAGGGAACTGGGCATACGCGAATTTCCCTGGACACAGCTATTAGAAGGCTGGTAGAAAGCCATGTTCCTCTCTCTTAGTTCTTGCCATTTTATCTGTCAGTTAAATTTTGCACAAAATGGCCTGTGACATTTCCAGCAGCTAGCCACTTGTTTGGGAATGGGCACCATCAGTCTGGAAAGCCGTACACATTGCTGATCATTTTGACCCCACAGCATCTCACATGGCAGGCCTAAGACTGAATGAGCCCACAGTCTATATCTCATAGCTCACACACAGCTTGCTATGCTTGAGCCCCTTTACCATGCTTGTGATCCTAGCATCCGCTTTTATAGATACACATCTCTTGAGGTCAGCAGGAAAATTAAAATGTATGATGGCTTTAACCAGGGATAGCCCAAGGGAAGAGGGAAGGTGAAGATAAAGACCACTAGAATGGTCTTTAGCACTCAGAGTCCCCGTAGACTTCTCTTTTGTCACCACATCCTTAATTAGTGGGGTGATGAACAGCGTTAATAGTGTGGGGAAACCTTCATTTCTGATGTTTGTACCATTCTCTCTAATGGGTAAGTAGACCTCCAAGAGGTGAGTTTGGGGAAAGTAACTGGGGTAACAACTCCTCCAAAAGCGGAGGAGGTCATACCCCAGTTACTTTCCCCCAAAACATTGATTAATAAAAATAAGACTAAATAGATCCCACATTTCCTACGCTGATTTAGGAAGTATCAGTGCTGACCAGAAAATAATTTTTGAAATATTATTTAAGCTTTTCTAGTATATTTCAATTTAGGGATTAATTTTGCTTTTCACTGGAGTTTTGATACCATCCTTTCTGCAAAGAGTAATTAAAAAAATTCATTAGTGGGGATGGTAATCTCTTCTGCCATTTCAGTCAATGTTGTAAGGTAATGTAGCCTGGAGCTTTGCACAGCTTGGCACTTGTTATAAAAGAGGACATTTCTAAATAAGATTTACATTTATTAAGACTCTACTGTGGCTGCCCCAATCTCGATCCTCTTGAAGTTAAAGGAAGAATTCTTACTGACTTAATGTAGGATCTGACCCAAGCAGGAGGACACCTTCAAATAAAAAGCAGCCTTATAATATCCGTCATTTTACTGGAATGAGAAATAACTTCAGATCAGCCTGTCTCACAACATTTATTTGGATATACAATGCATACTGTGTGCGTATCGCTCACTTAGCATGGATATTTTAAAACAAGTTACCTTGCTTCATAAAAGGTGTATACGATACAAGACCCAAGTGAAGGCACTTGACTTAGGAGAAGTATAAGCTGCTCAGCAAATCACTGGTTTCTTTTGGTGGTTGGCCTAGGCTCTGTGAATTTAGGTTCTTAATAGAAAAGACTTCCCCATTAAGCATAACTGTATAGATAGAGCCAAAGTGAGTTATATTTGGGTGTTTGTTGCATTCCTTTCCCTTATCAAATAAAAGTAGCTCAGGGGATGGTATCAGGGGATGATATGAGGAATATTGTATGTTATGGCTCCTTTCCTCAATACAAAGAATGAATTTGAGTGTTTAATTGCTCTAGATGTACAGCCATCCAAGTTAAACCAGGGTATTCCATGTAATTAGAAAAGAATAACCACTAGCAGGCATTGTGAAAATGAACAGCCACTAAGATGTCCTCCGCCTTACCCAGGCCTTTGGTGTAATCTTTAGGTATGTTCTTGTTATTTTCATTGATGTATTTTCTTTCCATGGAGCTATCATTTTCACAATATCAACTGACAACAAATTGAAAGCCTTATTAACAATTTGGTTTGAAAAGGATTTACTTTGCAAGTAAATTCTTTTCAAGGATTTGCTTTTTTCCAGACAAAAGATTCTACAGAAAGCTGCTGAGCATTCCTAAAACTAAAAGACTTTGCATGCTGAAATTACTCATGTATTTACATGTTTAGACAAGACAGGAAATAAAAATGGTAGTGGACTCTTTCTACCAAATCAGAATATTTCTCCTGATGATGTAAGTTGAGTACAGCTGTGTGAAATATCTCTTTCCTTTAGGGTATTGTCTTCTGAGAAGTAGAAGCACCTGGTGTGTCATTTTGATGCCCATTTATCTCTTTGAGAAAGATCATCAGGTAGTTTCAGGGAGCCTTATTGTTCTTACAGAGTTGATGGGAACAAGAAAAATGACCTAGTTCATCTGCACCATTTACTATTTTCTCGGGTTCCAGCACTTCCTCTCTTGATAATTTTTTCCTGAATAATACTAAACTTTTTCATCTCAGTTCATACGGGAACATTTCCATAAGTAATTTTGATTATGTCTGTCTGGAGTGCTTTTAGTTTTATATCTCTTTTGAGTTGCTTATGCCAGAAATGAATGCAATATCCAACATGAGATTATGACATACAACTATCACAGTGTTTTCCACCTGAAATAAAGGAAAAAAAGCAATCAGTAGCTTCCTTGCAGCTAAACACTGCATTTTATACAAGCATATGCACATAAATAATTGTTTCAAACATCACAAGTCTTTCTGTATGAAGGCCTATTTTTTCACTCTCAGTAAAATAACCAGACTGGTATCTGCTCATGAGCCAAGTCACACACTTTTTTTTTTTTTTTCTATTGTGAACAATAAAGAGCTTACAAACAAAGATTTAATTCTTTAGCTGAATAAATAGTTTCTTGGCAGCACTTACATGGGGCGCAAAATGCCTATTATGCATTGATTATAATTATAATTCTCATTGAATCATCAATTCCTATAGCAAGGACTGGTATTTTTTAATAATAAAGAGCTGAATTTTTAGCCTTGAACTGTCGTCTGCCCTGGACTGTGGAAATGTATCAAATACACAGCCAATGTAAATGAGTATTTTTCTGCATTGCCACTATTATTGTATAGTGTGGGGAAAGGAAATATGCCAATAAATGAGAAAGCTGATTATAGCAAATACATAGTTCAGTACATTTCAGTGTTAACTTTATTTCCAAATTATCTAGTCATGACATCTTGGAATGTTTTTTGAAAAATTACCCATTTCAGAAAATCTGCTGCATGGTATGAAGATGGATAACTTTGATTATTCAAGTGACTCACTGATACCCAATTTATTAGACTTGTAAGCTATATGCTATTCATCCTATTTTCTGACTGGACGCAAATATCTCTTGGAATCAGAGTTGTCTACACCAGAAATTCATTTTCAGCCTGGTTTAAAATGTACTGGTTTCAGTAACTTGCCAGCGACCATCTTCAAAGAATACTTAAAGAAAATAACCATGACAGGAGCAATAAGGCAGCAAACTGTTCTGACCAAATACTTGGAAACAACATTCCCTCAGCTATTTTTTGGCTATCCCTCTACCTATTGTGCTCTTTCAGACCCAGTTACCTTATCACCATCTGAATGTGAGTAAGGTCCAACTGGCAGATGGTCCATTCCCATGGGCACAGCAGCCTTCAGTGACCCAAATATTTGGGCAAACTCCTGAGGAAATGGTCAAAATTGATACCTGGCTATCAATCGGCAAATATGAGTGGATGTTTCAATAAGGCAATGTCTCGTGTCCAGTAAGCTGTAATCTTTCAGCAGAGTTCTGTTAACTAGTCCCATCTGGGATGCTGCAGTGTTGTCGCACCCTTACTGACAGCTTTTAGCAAATACTGACTTCTGAAACAGCTTGAAAAGTATCTAGGAAAACTATGGACCTCAGGAGATGCATTATTTTTTTCTCTCTCTTTTAAACAACATTGGATTGACATTAAAAACAACACTCTTCCTGGAGGTACAGTGTTAAACTGTGGCCTCAAGCCATGACCATCATTGGCTATAGAGCAGAGAAGGAGCAGCACATGTAGACCTGGAAGCTGTGTTATTAGAGGAATCTGATCAGCTGAGCCAATATGTCTCTTGGAGATTCAGAGCAGAACATAGGAATGCTCTGTGCCAAATCACTCATTACTTCACACCTATCCCATCTCACCAGACCTCTTTTAGGAAACAACAGCAACAGCAGTGCTAACACCCTAGCGTTTTTGTACTTGGACGTTGTGCAAAGGCACGAAAGTCTCTGCCCCAATGCTTCCCGGAGCTAAGAGAGGTTTTGCAACAAGTCCCAGGAGATGGAAGGATGCCTTGCATCTCCTCTCTGTCCACCTCCTTTTGCACGCACACACACATACATACGCACAGTCAGGTGTTTATGTAATGGAACTTGAATTTACAGTACATTAGAAAAGTATGTTGTTTGTACAGGAAGTGATAGTACGGATCTAATTAGCTTGATCTTGCTTTCTGTGCTAAAACTGAGTATGTTTACATGATTATTGTGGCATTTCTTCTTTATTTGCTTTGTATGTATCATAAATAATAATACAATAACTTTTCAAATGACTTTTCTGGTGGCTATTAACTATGAGGCAAAATGGGAGTGCTCAGTGGACTAACAATAACTTTATTGTTATAGTGCATTTAATTCCAAACAAATCTGAAAGATGACTTTACAAATTTTAATCCTTTCACCCGCCAAAGAAATGCCATATTTTTTGGTTTATGGATGTTTTTTAGCAGTTCAGTAAAGTACAAAACAACTAATTGGGACAAAAATCCGTTTAACATGATTTAGTCAGCCAGAAGTTAAGCATGTAGTTTGGGCTAGTTGTCTCAGCTCCTCTTAGTGAAATGCTAATCCAACTCAACATGCGTGTCTGTCATCAGCTGGGCTAGCCCAAAGGAAAGGGCAGAACACATAGTCAGGATCACAGAAATGTGGGATTGCTCTTTTTCTGGACAATTTTATTTTTTAATCAGGATAAGTCAACTCTAAAATCTCACCTGGTTGCTATAGCTAGAGATGCCCCTTGATTTTGCTATTGTTTCACCATCCACAGTGTCATTTTATCTTTTTCTTTATCCCAAGTTCCTTACATTTAACTCTGCAAATTAAGGCAAGAAACTATCAGGCAGGTCACCTGAGGAGCATGACATTTGTAAAAATAACACTTAATTCCCTATTTCTCTCCTGATATTAAGAAACAAAGATCTATTATTAATGTTATGTTGCTAAACAGAACAGAGAGAATGTTGGCCAGCTCAGATTGTAATATGCCCAACAGAATCAAGCAGAAAACAGGCAAATTGAGAAAAAGTGAAAGAAAAGATGAGATATTCTGAAAGGTCTTGAAATTAGGCCCTTTGAACCAAAGGGTTTTCTGCTCTTGGCAACTGCTGCAGTATGTCCCTTGTACGCTGCAACAAAGTGGAATCCCAGTGACCTGTGTTGCACCTAAAATATAAGCAATTCTGGAAAAGCACATGTGGACTTGCTAGGACTCAGCATGTTTTTATTGCCTGTATAAAGCCAATCCAGGGCTAGTTCAGGGTTATAGGGAAGAAAGAAAGGGTAAAAAAAAAAACCAAACTTATTTTCTTTTTCTTCATGAAAAAATTTAGAGGGATGTGTTAGACATTTTTCGTTCTTATTTGAAGAGACGGACTGCTAGGAAATTAAGCAAAATCTAAATTAAAAAAAAAATACAGGGTTTATTTATTTATTTATTTATCTGAACTCAGGAAATTTGAGACTTGGTAGGACAAAGCAATGAGCATTACCTTAGTACTTCACCAGAAATTCACCGCCTCTCAGTTAATGAAACCAGGCTGACAAAGCTGGTTTTGAGTTCTTAGGACTGTCCATCAGATGGTGTTCCTTCCACCTGCACACCAGATGGAGCACAGTATAAGAGAACCGAGCCTGGGGGCAGTCTCACGGCCCTACCACAGTCCACAGCCTGAGTTCAGGACATGACCAGGCATCCGTGGGCAGGCGTGCCTGGAAATATCATGGGGAACAGCCAGTTTGCAGGGCACTTTGCTGAGTAACCCTGCCTTCTGGGCGACTCCTCTTCTGGAGTCAGTCGTGTCTGAAAAATAACTGGAGAAAATCAGTTTTTATAGCTGCTGTCAAAGGAGGGCTTTCCTTCAGCATCACAGTGCCATCATCCAAGCCCTTTCTTATTTTTATACACTGTCCTTTTGCATTCATGGAAGCAGAGCATCCTTGGGACTTGACTTTGATCTACTCCCCATAGTCCTACACTAGGTAAGTTTCGAAATAGGCAAACTGTTGTGTCCTGTGACAAAGAAAAAAAGCATCCATGCAATGGGATTGTTGGATTTATGAAGATTTCTTCATCTTTTTTTGTGTGTGTGTGTGTGTTTGCATCAGAATATTAATCCTCTAAAAGATATTGTATGCAGATTAATGAGATGGCAGATTACAGATTTAGGTGTCTGATTAATATTGCTGGAGGCCCAGCCTTTAGAGGACTGACTAAGTGCAGTTCGGAACATGGGATTTTCATGCTCTACATGCATTTAATTAACTTTGTTATTCAATATTCAGGTTAGTGTGGTGTCTAGTGCATTGTGGGAGAAACATTTAATATTGTATTATAGATAGATGTATGGAAATATGTTTATTCTCATATTAAAACTTTCACTATTAGCTTAAAGACAGCACTTCAGTGGTTTCAAGGTCCTGTTCATTTGCCTTGGTGCCAAATTCAGATACTGATGAAGCTTTTTCTAATTTGCCTTTAACACAGCTGGCAGTTCTCCCTTTTTCTCTCTCTCTCTTTTTTTTTTTTCCATCTCCCTCCCTGGGCCACTCTTTCTCCTTCACTTCATGAGTCTCTACTTTGTACCTTGTTCCTTTTTTCCCTAGTGCTTAGCTTTGAAGCTACATCCCCAGGGAAGTTCATCAGATGTAACAAGTAAAGTCTAGCATTCTCTGAAACATACATGCCTTTGGGTTTCACCACAAACTCAGGCCATCCTCAAAGTTTTTCTTAGATTCATTAACCTTTTATACAGGGACTTGGTCCTTCCATAAAAACCCAAACCACTGCTTACCTTCATTATCAAGGACCACAGGAACCCAGTGGCTTCATGATATTTTCATATAAAAGAGTTTGTAGCAATAGTTTCTAAACTTGAATAATCTACAAGCCTTGTGGGAAACTCTGGGGATGTGCATACATGCAAATCATATACAGAAAATCTTTCTGGCTACATATAACGCTCTCGTGTTTGTCTTGTTTTAGCCTTAGGTCTTTCATTATCTGTAGTACTGTACAAGTTTTGACCTACCTTTAGTAATTTTGCTTAAAGTTAACTCTCTTACAGTATAGATGTTGTCACATGGTTTCATTTTATCTGCTGTGTGCACACATTTTGCCATTTTTGGTGTATCTTTCACAATCAGCTATTCCAATAAGTACAGTATCATTTAAGTCTGACTCATTAACCATGCAGTCATTTCTGTTTCACTTGATTTTGCTTTTTGTAAAAATAAATGTTTTATCAAAATGGTAAAGCTGAGCAAATAATATACATCAAACACTTCATCTTCCTTCTTCTCCTGGGAAATCTATGACCGGATTTCACTTATTTACCAATTATTAATTATTTATACTTTTCCAACACTGACTGATCCACTTCTTACTATATGGATTAATTACAGATATCCTAAACCAAAATTAATTTCCTTCAATCTATAATTAGTCAGCTAGGTCAGGTCACTTTGTTTCAGATCCCTAGTCCATGTCATGCACAAACATTCTTTACTTAGAAATTCATTTCCTGAAAATATTAGCACCAGTAAAGTGGACAGCCCTTTCTGTGTCTTTCCAGGCAAATATATTGTGTTTTTGGTTAACATTCTCATTAACATTTATTTTGTCAGGTTGTGAGGATGCTAATGGTGTAGCAGGCTGTGTAAGTGAGGCCTGGCTTTGTCCATATGTGTACAAAGTTATTTTCAGTATCTGCAAGAGTCTGAGCAGCACAAAACTCAAGACCCAGCATCTCTGAGCGTGAGCCTCAGATGTCCACCCTCCCTCAAAGAAATACAGAGAGATCGAGGCTGAGCTATGGGTGCTTGTTCAGGCAACACCAGGCCATGCCTGCCTTCAGAAGAGATCAACATCTGTCTCTGCTGTCCTTGAACAGGACCACCAGGGGAATCAATTCACCTCACCCTCCTCTACTGATTTCCCAGAATGGTAACAGTGCCTCCTTAGTGGTTCCCCTGAAGGCAGCATGCCAGGAAAATTGCTCTGGTCTGCTTGCAAGCATGTCAGAATCGAGCTTGGAAGTTTGTAAACTCAGCCAGATCTCCCTCCTACCCAACCCACAGGAGGGGTTTGGAGGGTGCCTCTCTGAAAGCACTGTTCTGAGTATCTCAATCTGTCAATCACAAACGAAGTGCTCAGCTTCCCTCAGTTTCCTGTTTTCATGAAGACCACATGAGCTGTAAGAAAAAGAAAAAAAAAAGAAAAAGTCTGTGCATGTACAGAGTGGGTGAGGTGCAGGTTAGTTTTAAGATAGCTGTTTTAAAGGAAAAAAATATCGATGTATGGTCATAGCAAATACACCCACAAGGTGCTGAGTCTTGTCTTGCAAACGGCCAAATCTCTTCAACTCCATCTGAAATCAGCAGGCAAATATGTAACAAAACTGATGAGCTTAACGGTGTTTAACAGCACTGAGTTTTTCAGAATGGAACTCCTTCACCCATCTTTTGGGCCTGGCATCCTCTTGACTCACTCTTCAGGCAGCAGTCCCCTCTCTTAGAAGTTACGTTGTTACTAGACCTGTTGCTGCCATAAAAAAAACAATCTGAAAACTCCTGACAGGACGTCTTGTGCATCTTAAAGTGAATTTGCACTGCTCAGTTAATGAGCTGGTAACATTTCAAAGCCTAAGGAGAAAAGAGGGTGAAGACAGAACTACAGCCCTTGTCAATCACAGGTGCAGGAACCAGCATCACTTTAACACTGAGTCTTCTTTCATTGCCTGGGCTAGCCTTGAAAAAACAAACAAACATGTTTCTTCAACACTCACCTTCCATAACTTTAAAGCCTGCAGGTGGCCAAGCAGTGGGCAGGTTCACGGTGGGACATTTCTTCATTGGTAAAGATCCTTAATTTAAAGCTGCTATCTCTTAAGAAGGTAGCAAGTGATCCCGCCACCAACCTCTTATGTGGGGAATAGTTGTCATAACATTAAAATGATGTTTCTGACTGAGCTGTGTTTTCTATTAGCATTCCTGTTGTCTGCAGTAGTGAATCTGAAATAGGATTTCTATCTAGCTTGTGGCATGGGCCTGGCTCACTGAAGTCAGTAAAACTGAGCAGAAGTTAGTGCATCTGGGTCTGTGATCTCCATTTAGAACAGGTTTTTCCTTCAGGTCCCATCCCAGCATACATAAGACCACAGAAAATGACATAATCTGCTTGATAATTTATTCTAGGAAAATGTTTTGAGTGGAAACAATCAGTGAGAGATTTTTGTCTTCCTTATTCAGCAGTTACGTATTCTCTGTTCTCTGCAGAACATGGTAATATTGTGGGGTGATTTCCTCACTGTCAGCTTATAAAAATACCACGCTAATTTGTTGTAGTTGGAGTGCCTCTGCCGGGAACCCTTCCAAAGCAGTCAAATACCTACATGGACTGACTTGGCTGCCTGGCTTACTACATGCACTCTAAATATGGCAGGGCTAGACGTATTAGAACATACCAGCCTAGTCACCATCTCCGTGCTCTTGTACTCTTCATAGTAAAATCAATGCACATTGTGCTCTCAGGCAGGGGCTATTTTTAGGTGTTATTTTTCCACTCGGTCTGCAGCTGTTTTCAGTCACAAGCTTCTTTAACTAAAACAAATACACAGTCCTTGGCAAAGAGGAGGTTGTAAAGAGAACAGAAGTGTGCACATGAATCTTGTGCCTGCCTCATGCAGTTTTACATAGCGAGGGTCAGAGGGGAGCAAAAAGTACCCTGTTGACCTGGGAAGCCAGAAGCAGCAGTCACCATCGTGATCAGCCCTACCTTTAGCCCTGTTCCAGAATGATCGATGAAGGACAGGCTTCTTGGGGCAGAAGAATGTGGGGAAAGGAGAGTTGGAAGACTACCAGACTCAGCATTATCTGCAACGCCTCCCCGAAAGATACACAGTGCCACACTTGTTGCTGAGCCTTTTGCCTTCAGTATGTAGAAGCTCCTTCAGCAGAATATGCTATCCCGTCAGCCCTGTTGGGGGTTGTCATTTCCTCCTTCTGCCTCCATCTTGGGGACTGGAGAAAAGAATGGGAGGAGTTATTATATGGGAAGCTGGTCTCAACACAGCAGTGGAAGTCCATCAGGGCAGAGCTGTAGCTCTGTCTTCAGTGTGGGAATGTCTTGGTTTACCTTCCTGTCAATTAAGAGGAGGAGAGAGCAGATGAATCCAACAACGTCTTGTTTGGCATGCTGAAGTGAAAGTCACACTAGGACACTTTTGAGGACAAAAGACCGTAATAGTAGGCCAGCCAACTGCTTTTCACGTTGCTTATCAAGCTCAAGTGGCGGAGAGAAATGAAATGGAGTGATTGCATTGTCTGAAGCCACCCTCTTCCATCACACTGGACATCTTCACCGTCTTGAAGCCCTGGTCTGGCCCCTCAGTACCTCACAGCCAACTTCCATCACCTTGCCCTGATGATCCGAGCTTGTTCTATGTGTCTCCTCTCACTACACCTGTGATGCCAAGACTGGTCTCATGACTCAGGCAATGCAGTCCTGTTTCCCTGGAGCACAGTCCTCTGTGTACAAACATACTTTAACATATGTCAATGCACACACTTGAAAACTGGAAAAAATTCCTTATTCCACCCATTCCCACAACCACCAATAAAAAACAATAATAAAAAAAAAAAAGAAATGAAAGAAGCCCACTCCACCATTGCAGTTAAAGCCCTCTGCACTTCAAACACCTGGGCAGGGCTGCTGACCTGGAAACTTCAGGGACTCTTGAGGCCCAGTCCCCCACATTGCCTATCTTGTGTCTTGCCCAGGTGGGCACTGTGAGATTTGGGAAATCCCACCCCCTCATGCCACCACAAGGCCTGCTGCAGCCCAATCCCTCCCCAGATGTGCACTGGAAGGAAGTGAAGGAGCGCAGGCATGAAGGGAATCACCCTCTGAAGGCCTGCAGAGCAAATCTCAGAGCAATGCTCTGGCTCCAGTGTGGAAAAAGCAACGGACTCCCCAGGCAAGGAGACTGAAGGGGGATACACCCTCCAGGTGGACCAAGAAAGGCAGTGTAGACGTGTCAAGAGAGAACCACTTCAGTCGAGAAACCCAAAATGCCAAGACCTGTGAGCTGGTTTCAGTAATGTATGAAATGTTTCTCTTCTTTCTTTTATATAGTCACAATTGCCCCTTTTTAATGTGTGGATTCAGTTTCAGGGTTGTTTTCCTTGATATCTCTTTGCTGTGGCTTATCTAAACTACAGCTTAACCTATGGCAGTTTCCATATTCAGATTTTCTTACCACCCTTTAGAGACTTGTTTTCTGCTTCCCTTGATTATCCTGAGCACTAAGTTTCTCTAGGTTTGCCAGATAGCTGTCATGACCGAGCTGTTATCCAGTCCAGAGCAGCAGAGTCAGGTGGGGATCTTCATTTCCCCATCATCCTATTCAATTCATCTGAGGAAGCTCACTGAAATAATGGGAATACTCTGGTGGATATTATGTGCTATGCTTGACAGCAAATGTTGGGGGAATTGGGAACTCAGATTATAAAATCCCAGTTGCTGTCCTTAATCCAGCAGGAGGCCTGCTTCTGATATGCAATAAGAATCAGAGCATCTTGCAGACACCACTCTAAAAAGTTTTATTCTGTGATACAGGTGCTTCACTTTGAGGCAGATGCAAGTAAAACACATAATTTTAGCTTGCCTTGTTTTCACTAAGTAGTGTACTTACTAGTGTCACTACATAAAAAGCTACCAAACTGTGGTGGTAATTAAAAACAGCTGCACCATGAGAGTCATTTATGCTCTTCTTCTGACTTGCATTGTTGAAAAATCAGCTTTTGGTCAAGTTTACTGTTTTGTTGCTCAATATGGAGACTTTCACACCCTGTTTTCACACTGTTCGTTAGGAGAAATGCCGCTGTCCTCCATTGTGGACTGTCTAAACCATGGATATGAAGTGCCTTGTTGTGATACACTATCAAGATCCTCACTAGGTTTTGTATGAAAATCAAACAAAGACACTTCTTTGTGAAATCAGAAGTGCCCAGATTATATTTCACATGTGTGAGGTTCCTTGTTTTTATTAAAATTAAGTTTGCTCATTTGCCATTTTCAAGCTAGTTTAAAATGAGGATCACCTTGTATCCTAGGAAACAGTGAGAATTTTATATGTGATCACATTTTTATCCATGTTATGAAAAAAGCAGATGGTAATTAGGTGCATTATTCATAGGAAAGCTTGTTGAGCGCAGTGTCTGTATGGTTCCAGCTTCGATTAGAACTTGTTTGGAAGAACTACTTCATACCTTTCAATTGCCCCTCATTAAGTGTAATCATTACTCTTCTGTGGCCCCAGTGTGCTTTAATTTGTGCAAAACAGCATACGCAATAATATTTAGGAAAAAAAAAAAACCTAGCAGATTTCTGGGGTCCCTTTCATTCTGCTTGACATCAGTGTGACCTTTCTGTCCATCACAATTCATTATTATTTATTACAGCTGAGAATGTGCCTTGTAGGGATTTGTCAGCAGCAGAAAAGGTGCAGAGCTGTCTTGGTTCAGGAGTGCACCTGAGCTATGGAATAGACCAAATCTCAGCCCTAGGTAGTGCAAAGGATGCTGAAGGCACACTTAGAGGCTGATACAGTTTGCATTAAGAAGGGTAGGTGCCAGGATTCCTGTAGTTCCAAGCCTTCCTCTATGGGCAGAATAACAGAGCAGAAAAGGCAAAGCCATCCTACAACAGCAACCGCAAAGAAAGTGTTTGCACCAGCATTTGTTAGCTAAATGTTGCCTACATAGTTGCCTATTTAGGCAAGTCCTAAATCATACCTAACAGGATGACTAGGGGTTGCCAGATAGCCAGCTGGCTAGCCAGGAATATCCTGCCCCACCCCAGGGATCATTTTCTGCTGCTGTGGGAATCCAAGGCAGGACAGCTTCTTGGGACCTAGAGAATCTAGAGCTGTAAAATCTTTTTGCAGAGGCCATAATCATTACATCCTCCTTTCTGAATCTGACTTTCACAAAGACTAGGGAGCTCCTTAAGTACTATGACTAAAACTGTCTTTTCCAAAGCTAGTGAAAAGGCAGGCAAAAGGCCTGTGCCTTTTGCTGAGAGAAAGCCCAAGTGCCTCTTTGAACAACGTATTTGCTACTCACCTTACAGCAAGATGCATTCTAGCTCACATCCAAATAGCACATTGCCCAGCGAACAAGAATTGCTCTATGTCTTCCAGTTTGCAATCTCCTACTCTGAGGAAACATGGATGGAAAGTTAAAGTAGTTGCTTCCCCTTCAACCTTTGACATTTTCTTCATTTGTTCACAACTAAGCTTTCCATATGGATAGGACACATAGCCAGGTGGTGGTGGCTTCTTCTAACCTCTGTGGGAAGGACTGTGGCCTTCTTCTGTCTCAGAGAGCTGACAGGCCTTTGACATGAATCAGGTTGATGTAATCCCAGGAGATCATGCTAAGGATGTCCAAATCTCTGTTGGCAGTTCTACTAAAAGCTCAGCATAGTCCCTCCTTCCCTTGCTTTAGGCTTCTTGAATGCCATCAAATGTAACCATGGCCTTCTTCTGTCTACATTGAGAGTTCACTCTGTCCTGGGGATATTAATGATCATATATTAATTAGCTGAGGCACCATCAGCTAATAAAACACACCACATCACATCTCTTTGATAACGCAGATCTTACCCTCTGTCTTTCCGAAACATGAATCCAATATTCAGTTTGGGGTTTTCAAAGGTTGTCAATAAGCTATCCCCCTCATAAATAAACAAATAAATAAATAATCAGATGTTTCCACCCGTGTAGCTTTGCCAGTTGGAAGAAAATACAGAGGAACGATCAACAGAGCTGAGTTGTATCAGGGTAAATGGATGGACACCCATTTCACAGCCTGATTGCCATTTAAAAACATCCATTCTGGAGAACCCAGAGCAACTGCAGGGCTACACAAATGCTGACAGAAGTACAAGGTCCACATCTGCAGCACAGCCTTTCCAGTGAGCCATATAGTCCTGACTAAGAAATTACCCCAAACTGAATGACTGAGAAGTAGGACCCACCGCACACAAGTGTCCTTGTTTCTCACCAAAAAAAATCTTGTCATCCTAGCCCAGTCTTGCACTTGGGCTTCCTCCAGAGACTTCTCTGTCAAAGAAACTCAAGAAGTCCTCACAGATGGCACTCAGACTTGGAGATCTCCATATGGAAAATATTTTTGGAAAGACAAATAGCTGTAGCTGGGTCAGACAAGGGGATTTTTTGTCATACTGCCCCTGAAAATAAAGAGGGATAAGGCTATTGTTTGTCTGCTTATTCTACACAGAGGCTTCTGTAACCTTCTAAAGTTTGTAAAAACAGGGAAGTAGGGATATCCAACTGCATAGTAACATTTGTATCATGCAAGAAGGTGTATGTGTGCATGTGTTTCAGAGAGAGAGGCTATTTAGTTCTATCGCTACTGTAGATATCCATTTAATTTATTTTGTGGTTAGGATATTAGCAGTTTCTACTACATCATCTGTATTTGCTTCTAAATTAATTAATTTCAGCATTTTCCTTAATGACAAACTAATGCTCTTAAAGTCTGCTCTCTTCTTCACAGCAAACAATACATTTAGACAGTGCCAAGTGTGTCCTGCAGAAGTAGATAGCTTTGAAGTAGCCATCAATAAACAGATGATAAGGTCCGAATAAACCCTAGTACAATGTACACTTGACTAAACAATGCATCAACACATTTGGGACTTTGTTTTTCACATTTGAGATGCTTGCAAAGTCCTTGACTGATACTGTAGGTAAGATGGTCCTTAAGACTCAATAGTCATCTTTGACACTGGTGTCCCAGAGACAAGGTAACATATACCTGCCATAAAACTAATATCATCTGAATTTGGTGTTTACTAACCATAAAATCCAATTAAAAATTTGCTTTTTCTGTTCTTCATTTATAATTCTGTGTGTCTTGAATAAGCTGCTATTTAAAATCTCACCATGAATTCTCGTCTAGGTCTTTATCATTCATTTTTAGTCTTCTGCCATCAGAAAAGTTGCTATCCTCTCCTACAACTTAGCTCCAGAATGACCTTACGGCTTAGGACAAAATTTTTTTTGGCTCACCTGCTGGTGCCTCTGGTAATGAGATATCTGTGCTGCACTGACCCAGCAGACAGCTAAAAGCAGACATCTCTCAGCACAACATTGCTCTCAGTGTTATTAATCCCATTTCACATGAGACCCTAAACGAATCACAGTAAGGCTGAGTTCATTGTATTCTGCCTCCCGTGGCTTCCACCTACACATTAGCTCCGAGTTTCAAGCTCAACAGAAGTGCAAGGGAAAGAAAAAGGTTTCCTTCCTTTCCCTCACTTTCTCCAACCACTTCAGGTTGTGGTTCTGGCCAGCACCCCACACTGACACTTCACACAAGAGCAGGACACTGCCCGAGGCCGGGCATTTTTGCAGAGGTCACTGATGACCAGGGTGCACGTCTGGGCTAAAATTCACACCTTAATCGGGCAGCCAGGCCTGGTTTGGGTGTGTTTTCTCAAGCACCTAGTGGAGCTAAGTCCACCTCTTTCCTAATTGCCAAGAAAAGAGAAAGCAGAAATAGGCTTCATTTGTGGATGAACCTGTCCTCTTTCACAGGCAGGAGCTCGCTGTCTTGATTGTTGTCGTGGAGAGCCTTGATAAGAGAAGGTTACAATTTGTGTAGGTCTCCTGTCCCAAGAGTGCAGCCTGGTGTAGCTACAGGCCAAAGGCTATGCCTCATGGCGCAGTTCTGCTTGTGAATCACATACTCTCATTCAAGAAAAGTCAATTTCTGAGCCCACCCTGCTGTGAAGAAAAAAAAAAAAAAAAAAAAGAGAAAAAGCAACCTACAGCTGATTTTAGTCATAGCGATGCACCTGCATTAGACAAGGACCTGAAACACTGGGCCTGGTGAGTGCACAGGCTGCCATTCATTTGTCCTGGTGTTAGTAATCATATCTAAATCCCTTACCTTAGGTGTCTGTTTCGTTACTGGACCTTTTAGCATGCTATCGATGGCCTCTTCCTAGAAGAAAAGACAAGAACCAAACAACACTGTTCTCCATCCCAGTCGTCCCATGCACCACCTACCCAACCGCCAAATCTTCTAGACTACCTAATTGCTTTCCCAGAACAGGCACATATCCCTGCTGTAAGCTTTATAAGACAAGTTGAAAGTACAAAGTGAAGCAAATGAGGGAATTTCATAACCAATTATATACTATAGTGGGTACCATAATGCTTAGGCCCTTCATTTTCAAACTGACGTAAGTCATCTTGTTTCATCTGTTTGAAGGTGTGACAGAATCCCCAATCTTCTCTTCTGCAGCTCCAAAGGATGAAGGTATCCTGCTCACTGGGAAGTGTGCTGGGACCTTCTGGAGGACTGAGTAAGGCCTTGCTACGGACATCTCTAACCGGTGGCTGCACCTCCCCTTGATCTAAATGCTCGACATGTCTCGTCTGCAGTGAGTCTGTGTTTCTTTCAGTATTACTCAGCCATCGGTCTGATTTTGTGTGCTCTCTCATTTAACAGTTCAGTGAAGAAATGGAATAATTACTAGACAAGACTCTCTAAACAGCCAGGAGACGTTGGGTTCATGGCCAATAAGTAGAATGGGCTTGTAAAAGATAAATCCGTGCCAAACATGAGTAAGCAAATTCTATGGCAGAAAGGCGTAACTAGTGGAAGAGGGACTCCCTCAGTCCAGCTTTCATTCCTTTTGCAGGTAAGCTCGTAGAAATCAGTTTGCAGTACTCATGAGAGGAGGACCTGGCCCAAGTGAATTACAAGAAATGCTGATATACATCAGCATTTGTGAAGTGAGAATTAGGCTCAAAATATCAAAGGCCTGGAGATTTTTTAATAAAGCATCTGACACCCGGGTCTTGCGAAATATTACCCAGTAAATTAATAAAAGACTTGTGCAGACTTGTCACGTGGATATAGATGTTGTGATGATGCAGGGAACCACCCCAAAAGAAGCTGTACTGTTCATCACTTTTGACAGCATCGTCACGGAAATGAAGGAAGGTCAGAGAGCTTGATCCTGCGGAGTGAGCTCCCATGAAGAGCACCCTGCCTGAGGAGACCCGCTGGTGCCACCAGCATGGGCTACTCAACCAAAAGTGTGAGGTCTGCAGCATCACTTCCTATTTTGCACATATTGAACGGTGGGAAAAACTCAACCTATCATCCCACCTCAGGAATGACAGGTGTCTAACTAAGGACATTAAAAGAAACCAGTAGTACTGCAAATAAGTGGGAAAGCTGAAAAATATGCCCATGGGGTCTTTAGAGAGGGATATGTTTCCTGCCTGGGAGTTGCTCTTAGGGTCTACTTACACTGTACCTGAAGCCAGTGCAGCACAGGGGAAAGAGAAGAGGATGGGCACTGAGAGATGGTGAGGTTAGGGAGGGAGGGACCAACATCTTTCCTTTGAGCTGCACAAGATTCCTGTGAGGTGTGTGTGTGTGTGTGTGTACCTGTGTGTACATTTAAGACAGAGGGAGAGAGGAAAAAAAAAAAAAACCAACAACAAAACACACTGCTGGCTGTAAAAGTTTACAGGAGTGAGAAGAAACATACAGGTAATGTAAGGAAGATTTTTCTAGTTAGTACTGGTACAGCAGTCAACTGAATGTGTGTCAACTCCCTTTCTTCCCCCCTGCACTCAGTATATATATATTTAGATGTGAGCAGAGACATTGTTAATCTCAGATCCCAAATGCCACCTTGATAACTGCCAAGATTTTGGGGAGGGGCTGCTGTAGCAGCAATAATACAATGTTATGTTTTCTGTCCTGATGGACGGTTGTATGTGAAGTGCTCTTGTTTCCAATATGTACAATATTTCAAACCTTCCTGCCAAAAATAAAAATGGAAAAAATCAAGAAAGCCTTGAGGCAACAATAACTTATTTGACATCAAATTACATGGGTTTTACATGTTTATTTCCTCAAATATTCAATTAAAAGCTTACTTATTGTGGCAGATGTCATATCACATGGTGCATATGCTCCCTCTCCAATACAGAGCAGCTTTTTAGAAATGACTGCCAAAATGTTGTAAGAACTTTTATAATGGTTTCAGGATGAAGCATAAAATGTAATAAGTCACACATTTTTGTGCGTATTTTATTGATCATTTGGTACTAGCTTTCTGTTTGGGGGTGGGTTGTTTGTTTTTTTTTTTTTTGGGAGGGGGGGAAGGAGGAATTGTTTCCATGCAAAGAGGGAGAGAATGAAATTGTTTGGTTTTTGGAAACTGCACACAGAGATTTTGTTATGAAAAGACAGCTGATGTGACCTGAGTGAGACAGGTTTTGTTTGGTCTGCTCTTCCTCTTGTTTCGTGCTCTTGTATGTGAAGTGCAAAAACATGTGCACTGTTATTAAGAACTACTTCAGTAAGTTCAGTGCTACTGAAAGCATTTTACCTCTCTGAAAATGATCTCTGAAAATTCTATTGTTGGCCATTTGGTTAGCTGTTAAGTGGGTAAAAACAGGCTGTTTTCCAAAATCCCTGTCTGATTTCCATTCATAAATCAGTGCATGAGTTAACCAAATTCAGCTAGATTAAATAATAAGTAGATGTAGTGCATCTATATCTATCCAAACCTGGTATAATCTTCTGTTTTACTTCACAATGTAAACCAGTTGTTAGTGACCTTCAAGAAACAAGATATTTTCTGGTTGACATACTTGTCCACACTGGAGATGCTACATGTTTTCCCGTGGTATTTAAAATCAATCCCTAGTTCAGGACGCTGGACTACCTACATAAGGAACTAATCAGTTATGATGATCTCCATGTCTTTCTTTTGACTGGCACTAATAAAACAGCTCTGAGAAACCTCCAAAACATCGTGAGAAAATAGTTGTGAAAAAGAAGACTGAAGGGCTAACAGCAATTTTATTTGTTTGTGTCCACTGAAGCTTTGTATAATCCCAAGGAATAGGGTCCCCTGAAAGACAACACTGTCTTGTTCAGCAAAGGAATATCAGGACTAGGACATACGGTGAGTTCCTACGACATGACCGTAATACATGCCAGCTGACATGTTACACACAGGACAGGGGTGAGAGAGTAATATGGATCTGTCTTCACCAGCGTCGGTGCCTGCTCCAATCTCTGTAAACAAAACATGTCAGCTTCGGATCAATATACTTGAAATGACAGAGCTTTATGGATTTTGAAGAGCTTTTAGGACAAAAACAATTCTAAAGTATCTTCACTGCAGAGTGAATCCTGATTGTTACCTGAACATGGCACTCAGTTCTCTATGGTGTCCCACAGAAAGTCTTTAACCCTAACTGCACCGTGCTTTCGACCCAAGACAGGTAGTGTTCGAATTTAAGCTTTTGTTTCATTTCAGCATGAATCTATGATCCACTTTCTTTGCCATAAGAAGACAGCATAATCAAAACCCATGGCTGTGATGCTTCCAAAGCTTTCCTCTCTCCTCTTCTGGAAATGATTCAGAGCTGAAACTCCACGCTTGACTCCTTTCTACAAAACTTCTGCAGTATTCAAGCAGAGACGCTGTGTGCAAAGAAGGACTGGGCAAACTCACCTGTTTAAGATGAACAGAATAAACTCTGTCACAGCGGTTGCCCAATGTAGTAGCACAACAGAGGCGAGGTTGCTGCAGCTCCATGTCTTCAGGTCCAGCCAGTAGTGAGGCTGGGTACTTATCCCCGATAGGCACACATACACCCAGTGTATATATATATACACTGCTGGCCACACAGAGCAACATACACAGGAAACACAAATAAAAATGTCATGAGCAGCCTGATCCTGTGTCCCTCTCTGTGTGATCAAGATGAAAATCCATTAGTGGCAAACACGTACATAGGTACACATAGATACAATGCAGATACCTCCTTAGATTCTCACTCTGTCCAGTATCCCCTCCTGGCACGTGAGGCAGAGGAATGCCACTGAAGATATGTGGTACTTTCAAGGTGATTAAGACCAGATTAACCTCTTAATCTGGTCAAATACCATTTTTTTCACTGCCCAGTCTTTGGAGAGGATGTTCCTGGGATTCCATGACTTGATATGTATTTGTCATGCATATAGACTGCATGCCATAGGCAGGTGTTGCAATGGAAATTACTTCACGAAATAAAGATATGCTTTTTAAAACACACAAGGTGGATTTGTGCACTTTTTAGAGAACTGGCTATACTAGCATCTGAAATTGGTAAATAAAAGCTGCAAAAATGGCATGCTGTCACGTAATTTCAAATGGTGGTATAAATTTCAGAAATGAACAGAAATTCTCATCTTCTGTGATACTGTAGTTTACAACTTGACTCGTTCCAATCAGCTGGTAAAATTCCATTTGGGATGACAATTAGATGAATAAGGACCCTTACAAGTGCAGAAGAGATGTTCATTTTGTAGAACTCAGCCTGTAACAGCGTGCTACTTATTCCACATCTCACACAGCGATGAAACAAACTGGACAAAGTATTTAAAGCTGAATGTTACTTTGAGCATAAGGGATCAGACCTTAATTAAAGCACAAACACCACATTTTCCATATATATCAATTCCAGTATTACTGATTATTTTTTAATGCATTCCAAGCTTGCAACTACTACTCCTCAGAGACAATTGGTCTTTTGTCATTTTGATAGAGAGACATACAAAAGAGACATGGGAAGCCTTTCTCATCCGCCCACATTTCCCATTATTGGACTGCTCCCTTCAGCAAGTTTTGTAATAGTTTTTCTGGTTCAGTTTCACACGTATCCAGCATTTTTAGTTCCATTATTAATTTTTACAGGACCATCTAAGGTGCTTCAGAGATTTGAATTTTTTCTACGACACTGTGCTTTTTAAATCTTATTCTGTTCAGTCCACTTCTACCACTACTTTAGTTATAGGGAGTGTATTGCTCTAACGCACTGATATTGTGATACTTCAGTAGACTTGATGGTGGTCAAAAGTTGTTCCTTAATTAAAAACCTGGTGGGATGAATGCCAGCAACCTCACAAGAAACTCTTAAGTGCTGAAAACAGTCACATTAATGCAGTAGCTTTGGGAATTTCTTTTCTGAACTATTCTTGCCCCTGGAATGCTGGCCTGGGATTCAAAACATGCATTTCTGCCAGACCTTGTGAAGGATAAGAAGACTACATAGAATATAACCCAGGGAAGTAAAGCCTTTGAAAGGGTGCTGCTCCATAGATGCAGTTACCCAGAATTACTGCGAAATCCAACTTGCAGAGCAGATCTGGGAAGGAAAGAAGTGCTGGAACTGAATTTTTTTGAACAAGACTGAAAAAAGGGCCCCTCTGAAAGAGTTACTCTGACAGCAAAGCTTCTACCAAAATAAATAAATAAATAAAATTTAAAAAAATGGTTTAGGGTCTCTATTGGCAGCAAAAAGCATAGACCGAATACCAACATAGGTGTACTCTAAACAGCATTTTTCCAAGCTTGTTCAGGAACCAACAGCAGCACTAGTAGCAGTATTAAACAGCCCTGGATCTTTCTGCAGAGAACACATGCCTACATCTTCACCATTTTCGGCTGGCTACTCCAGGCTCTGTCCAGAGGCAAATGCTGGTGAAGGAGAGTAGGCATAAGTCTCTCTCTTGAAGTCGCTAGTCTTAGGGGAACACCATAATCTGTATCTACAGCTCAGCTCAGCCCAGCCAGAGGGAGAACTCCATTCCAGTAATACATGGGAAAATTCCCACTCAACTGTAACTACAGAATGTACTTAATGAATCTGGAAGATACATCAATAATAATAATAATAATAATAATAATAATAATAATAGTAGTAGTAGTTGTAGATCTGAAACATTGGCTGGGTTCCTTCAGGTGTCAGAAATCTGGGTGCTGAGTCTTCTGTTATCACAAGTGTTTATGGAGGCCAAAAGGTAGTTTTCAACTTATGTCCATACCCAAATGGAAAGATGACAACCAGATGTAAAGTTAACACCAGAAATTGCTGCAAATACAACTCAGAGGTTGCTGAGAACTAGTCCTTTGAGGTACTGCATGCACTAGCCTTAGAACTGAAGAAGCAAGTAGCATGCAGGCAATATTTCTTTTTGCTAACCCCAATCCAGTATCCAGAAAGAAATTCATATCCACATCAAGTACCTAAACATAGGTTTCTGCATGTAAGCCAGGTACCCAAGATGCCACTACCATTACTGGAAATTTAAGGCCTATTCAAACTCACCTAAAGCTTGATCACTGCATTGGGTCGGCTGAATAGCTGTAGAGCTACATTAAATTATAGTCTTAATCCTCAAGCTGAATCCACCCATATCTCTCTCTGTGACAAACAACAGAAACTGCAAGAAATGACTCTAGCAATAATCATACTTCTTACTGGTTCTACCTTGAACTAATAACCTTGTATTGGAAAGGCTGAACATGTGCTATGTGCTGTTATACTAATAAAACAGGTGGACAAACAATTTTTCCTTTGATTTGACAGGTCATGTTACGAATATACTTTTTGACCTGGCTTATGGCATCATGCTCAGTGTGTGAATAACTAAGAAGGTGTTGCTGCTAGACATCTAGAAGTAACAGACTTAACAGACTGAATTCTATTAAAGTGTCTGGGGATTTGTTTTTAATCAGCCAGTGTCACAAGACATAACTTTCTGCATGTTTCTCTTCCAACATATGTCCTCCCCTTTGAACTTACCTGTGACAGTCCCTGCCTGACTTCAGTTTCTTCATGGAATACTGGGACCTTCAAGTATGTCTGTATTGCAATCAGGATTGATCAGAACATTTATTTTTTCCAGAAATTGTACTCAACTGGTTTGCAGGAGAAACCATACTATGGTCCTGAGGGCTGCAGATGGAAATGTGAACTTTGGCCAGAAAATATCACTGGTGAGGAATATTGGAAATCAGGAAAAATAGCTTTAATAATTTTAAAATCGCATTCTAATAAAGTGCCTAAGTTTATTGTAACAGATTCTTGGAAAGGAAGAGTAACTTTCATATATCCTTGTGCATTGTGAGTGATCATTAAAACTCTGTAATCTGTTTTACATGGGGAGCACTCACCTGTTCCTGCTGTTTACACTGGTTTATTAATAAAGATTTTCTGAGATGAATGTGTCTGATACCAAAAAAGAAGTCTTTAGGAATTGGGATAGGTAAATGAATTGTTCAGGGCTTTTAACTCAACTTGATCATATTTCTATGGAGAAACTGTGTCATACTATATGACATTGACTTAAAGGTTCAGACTAGGTATCAGGAAACATTTCTGTACTGTGAGGGTGGTCAAGCACTGGAGCAGGCTTCCTCGTGAGGTGGTTGATACCCCATGCCTGTCAGTGTTCAAGAAACATTTGGATAATGCCCTTGATAACATGCTTTAACTTTTCATTAGCCCTGAAGTGGTCTAGCAGTTGGACTTGATGGTCTTTGTAGGTCCCTTCAGCTGAGCTATTCTATTCTGTTCTGTTCAGTTCTAGCCTATTCTCATCTATTCTAGTCTGTCCTAGTCTACTCTATTGTAGCCAAGCCAGGTCATCTAGGAGATGGCACCTAGATGAGAAAACATGAAGTGAAGTACATGGCGCAGATCAGACAGATTAAAACAGCACACACTGTTAATGCTCAACATTACTCTGAGGAAGTGAAAAATGATCGGGATATTCACTCAAACCAATGTGAAAAAAGAACAAAGATGACTGACCTGGTGTGCCTCTAAAAAAAACAGGTGAAAGCCCGTCTGTCTTCAAAAAGAAGAAGTTTTAAACTTCTTAGAGACAGACACTCCAGAAGCGGTTTACAACACCATCAATTGATCTTTGTGTGGTGTTTTAGACACCAGTCTTCTCACTGAAGAGTGAGGTTAATAGATGCATCCAGATTACTCATTTTCAGCTGTTTCTAGTTTAACTAACATGCAAAATGCTATGTACAACAGCCATGGTTGGAGGCATTGTTTCTACATTCCTTTTTTAATTTTAGCAGCTATATTTTTTTCCTCTTAATCCCTATAATAATCCTGTTTTGAGGCATGCTTAATTATTTAACTTTGCCATTCTCTCAGGGAAATTACGGACTAAATTGCATGCATGTTATTAATACAAAGCACCATTTTGTTAGCTAATTTAGAATTTCACACCCACATCAAACAGGCAGATGTCTATAATCTATTATTTGTGATCCCGCTTAACTGCACCAAGAGGACAGAACCCATACTTATGTTCTTCCACCCCGCGGTGAGGGCAGCATCCAGCAGTCAGGTCCCCTCAGAAACCTGCTCTGCACAGGCTGATACACAATCACAGCCTTCCTCCCTGAATGCCGTTCTCAGTGGACACAGCTGGTTCCTCTTTTCTTTTTCAAAGTTTTTTTTTTTTTTTTTTTTTTTTTTAAATTCTGTTACTGCTGCTCAATCGCCATAGGATACACTCTGGCTCAGCATTTGCGTCTCAACTTAAAGTCGGTTGTTGTTGTCCTGGGTTTGGGTATCACTTAAAACCAAATGTCAGGAATTCTTCCGGAAAGAGGGGAAAGGCAAAATTAAACTCTTCTAGGTTGGTTTTGTTTTTAATGTAGGAATGAACAGGGTCTATTTATTTCAAAAAGTTGAACGTCCCTTTTCTTCATTCTTGGCTCTCGCATTCATTTTGTATTGCAACTACTTCACTCGAAGCCCTGTGCAGTACAATGTTGTTCCTACTGTAATGCTGTTTAATGTAGCAACACAAACCTGGCAAGTGACCTGAATTTCACAGATCAGCAGCAACCACGCAGGAGACACTGGGACCTGCAACAAGAATGTTTTGTTTCACTCTTGATGTTCTAATTCCTGCCCATGATCCAACTGCTCCCCCATCTGACCTTTCATGCAATTTTCATCGCTTATTCTTTGGAGGCTGTCTACACAGATCACATGTCTGCAGTTCCTCTTGGTATAATGTATATGCAGCACCTGATCAGCTGTGTGTCTTTGAGTGTGACAGAGTCTAAACTGAGGCATATCAAGTAAATTGTGTGATCTGAAGGTGTAAAGGGTGTCTTCAAGTGTGTCAAAATCATGATAGATAAGCTACACTCAAAAGCCAAAGCCCTACTCTTTGTTGACTGTTTTGCTTGGACCGTCTCAGAACTCAGATGTCTTCACAGCACTTCTCTTTTAAAGTAAATAAGACTTTCCAAACAACCTGAGTGGCTGCAATATTGGAATAAGCTTGTAAAACCAGATGTTGTTTTGAATATGTCATACATCTTTCCAATGATAGCCTTTTTTTTTCTGGCTCTTTTCTTCAGACAACACCTTAAGTCACCCAAACAGAGACGTGGAAAGAGCAAAGACGAGTGCGAGAGACATAGGTGAGAAACTGAGATGGTATCTCTTTCCTTGGCCAGTACTTTTACAGCTCTGTATATGTTCGTTGCATTCTGCATCTACCAGCCACTTTCTCTCGGGGCCGGAGAAGACAGCTACCCATGAAGCTTCTGTACACTCTTGTTGAAACACATTACATTTCTCCTTTCATTTCCTGGGGTCTTCTTAGAGTACTAGATCGTTCCTGACTAGATCATTCATTTTCTTTAAAAGTTCAAGACCACCCCAGGCAAATGGATCAACCTAGCAGTAATACTAAAAACTCTTGGTGACAGTTTTATTTACTCATGTTTAATGCACAGTATGTTCCCTATATCCCATATGCCTTCTCCCTCAGAAACAGCAACCTTACATTCACAAGAAATCAAGACTCGCCAATATATTTTTGGTACACATCTATGCATTATTAAATGTAGATCTGACCTGAAAACCCTGCTGCACAGTTAACTTCAGAGATGAACAGAGAATTTTAATGTGGCATTATGGCTTTTTTTGTTTGTTTGTTTTGTTTTGCTTTGTTTCGTTCTAATAACTAAGCAACACCCAGCCAATGACCAGGTCAAGAGGACCAGTGCTCTCTTTGAGATCATCTATGGAAGGGAAAGAGCCTTCAGATGCATTTTTTCCAATTTGGCCCTGAGGCAGACAGACCCCTCCCGGAGAGGGGATGCTCTCAGGGCTCTTATAGTCAGGCCCTTGGATCCTCAAGGGCAGCACCCTCTTCCTTTCTAGAGCCACCTGACAGACTACCCACAGGGAGGATCTCCTCTTTCCTTAACATCCCCACCTTCTGCTGCTGACACGGTGCACTCAGAAGCAATCTCGGACTGGTACCCTGCTTGATGGAACCCATGTCCTATGGCAAGGGGCTGTGAAGGGTTTACAGATCCTCCTTCCAAAGTCCGAAGACAGATAAAGTACTAGGTACATTTTTTCCAAGTTAGACACCTGTATTCATTTCTACCAACTGAATATTTGTAGCAGTTAGTTCCTAAAATGTGTTTGCTGCCCCTCTCCTGGTCTGTATAGACTGTGCTTTAGATGTGTCGCATCTCATTCCAACATGGGAAGACACGCTGAGACAAACTGGCCGGAGATGACACCGAGCAGAACGAGCTTTCTATCAGTTCTGTTGCTCACCACACCTTCACCTTAAATGAGAAAAACACACCTCTACCTGTGGGATGTGCTTTTAGGGCACATAAATGTCCACTGAGAATCTCAAGCTGAAACTTAGAAACACACCTGCTATCAGCAGCAAATCCTATTATTAATGTTAACATCAATAGTTAGCAATACTAACATTAGAAGATAGCAATGGAGCACCACATCTGGATTTGTACCAGGAAAACACTGGGACTAAGAAAGTGAAATTACATTTTCAGGAGTGAATTATTCACTACGTGTGCAACCAGCAGGAAAAGAATTGCAGGCTGAGGAAAATATGTTCAAACTTACCAAAAATAAATAAATACATGGAAGTATGATGTGAACATCAGCTACATTTCGTAGGCAAAAGCTCCACATGGGGGCCTGAGATTCAACTATATTTGCATTTTGACATATTATCACCAGAGAAGACATAACAGTGGTGCCCCTGAGGCAAGAGAGTTCAACACTGCCAGGCCATCTGGGCCTTTTTCTAGTGGGTGGAAAATTCCTCTCCTCCCCAAATGTCCTGTGGGATTGTATAGGGGGAAGAAAAGAGGGTAAGTAGAGGATGCTCTGCCTTGCAATGCAGCTATTGCAGGGAATCATCCAGACAAAAAGCCTGTACCCTTGAAGAAAGTGAAGATGTTTTTGCACTACCTCTCTGAACTCAACTCATCTTGATGAGCCATTAGCTGCTGTAACTCTTGACAGAACTGTTCCCCTTTCTCTCTTTCCTATTTTCCCTCTGAGCAGGTCCCCTCTCTTAGATTTGCCATTATCCCTTGTCCCAGAAACACCACTCCTCCTCATACTTATTTCATCTTTACAAGCTGGTTCTCTGTTCTTGAGAACTCCTGGCTACTCCTGACAAAACTACAGTTCCTCTACTTCCCCTAGTCCTCTGCCTAGCCCCACTTTCCCTTTCCTCCAACACTGTTGACAGCCTATGTCGCCATCTCTCCCAAACTGTTCCACACTCATTATTTCGTCTTCTGCATGCTGCACAGCAGCTCTGGAGCTCCAGAAAGGCTTTTCCAACTCTGCGGTTGGGCAGGATCCACAAGGAGCCCATGACCCATGCAGGCAGGATGGCAGCAGGGACACACTCTGCTCACTGGAGGTATTACCACACTTGGGATGTCCAGGCAGGATTTATGGCTTCTCTACCCAGCCTCCCAGGTATGTGCAAGGCCAAGGCTTCTCTTTTGTGCTTGCAAAGTCTCTGTGCACACAAGAGTACTTGAGAGAGATTATGATGATGAGCATGAACTAGTCTTTGTGAAGGCTGCAAAGAGTGGAGTAAATGGGAAGGGTGCTAGAACTTTATGAGCCTATTTTGGTAAAGCAATTGAGGTCTGCAGAATATTTGAATTTAAAGAGATGAAGGAATGAGTTACTGTGCTGTTCACAGAAGATTTAGAATTTGGGGAAAAAAAAAAAAAAAAAAGAAAAAAAAAAGGACTTTGAAATACTGTCACAGGAGAGCTCACTGTGCTGAGAAACCCATCCTGGAGCACTTATGCTGCTGGGAAAACTCAGCCCCAGTGTGACAGCAAACACTGTGATGACAAAGCCATGGTTACAAGACCTTGCCATGAGGGAGCCCTACCTGAGTGGGAACGAATGGAACCAAAGTACATTTTAGTCCGTGAACCTGTGCTGCTGTGCTTTGATTCAGACAGAGGAACTTGGGTCTCTGCTGATGCCTCCAAGGATGGCCCTGGGGCAATGCTGTTCCAGGAGAACAGAAGAGATGCACTTGGCTTTCTATGGCATCTGTTACAAGACTGATGACAGCCTGAATGAAATCATACCTGAACCTAAATAAAGTTTATGCATGGTCCATGTATGTATGAGATCTTCTAGGCATATGTAAACTTTGTAACTGAACAGAAAATGGCCTTCAGAATTACTTTTTACTTATACACAATATAATGTGTATATAGATGCATATATACACACGTACACGTATTAAGGAATCTGAATCATATCTTTGTATAGTCAAGACTAATGGTGAAACTAGAAAGTTAATTGACTTTCAGACAAGAAATGGTAGGTGCTTGGTAAATTCGCAAGTATGTGACAGATGCAAAGGCATCCTCTTATTTTGACTTCATTATAGAAAAGTTCAGGTGAGCTTGTGTGCTCGTGCTAGTGGCAGTTCACCAAGGATATGAGGGAACAGAAAAGCCTGTACTCTTTGCTAGTTCACTGAAGACTGTCAAGTAGATTGCAGAGCAAAGCAATTTTCAGTTAGGCTGTGAAGAGACTGTCATTAAGGTGGTTTCTATTTCCCCAAGTGATGGCCACTGCAGTAGACAGAAGGAGCAGCTGCCAAGCCAAACTGTGGGCAGGTTAGAAACAGACATCTTCAGGCATTCTCCACAGTACAGAAGAAGGCGGTTCACTTCACAGGTTGACTAGCACTTGGAGCTGATGGTCAGCAAGTTTATGGCAGGTTGTTGCAGATGGGATTTCCTGAATGAGGAAATGAGGATGATTAGTTTCCTTTTACATTGTAAGCCTGTAGTTTAAATGCAGATCTTTTGTCAAGAAGATTCTGCCAGTCATGAAGCATGGTGGCCCACAGACAACCTCAGAAGTCTCAAGCCATCTGGCTACTTTGATTTTAGTGCCACATAAGAAAATGTCTCTATCTCATCTTATGTAGCCATTTCTATGCTTACCTTATTTTTACCTACAATTACGAGAGTCTATTGGCAAAGACCAATTGGCTAAAGAAACCATTTCATATCCTAGCCACTGGGACTGTCTTAGTTTTACACATCTAGTGAACATAAATTCTTGTCATCTCATTTTATGTGAACTCCAGGATTTATTAGATCAGACAGGTCATTAAGTAATTTTTTTCTTTAATAATGTCTTTGATTCAGTTAAGTCAAATTTATGCTCTGTTATAGTATGCTAACAGCTATTTTTTGGCTAGAAAATTCAGCAATAAATCTGTATTTAATAAACTGACAATAGATCTCAATGTGAAAGAGATTCAAGGCACTCACTTTTCCAGTTATTTAAAAGCAGTGAATCCTTGCATAACTGCAACACTATTTCTAAACTAAAAATGTGTTCTTTCTAGGAATATCTAATTTATTACAACATGCAATTCTGCTTAATGTGGAGATTATTTTAAAAGTTGTCTCGCAGCTGCCCTGCTTAAGAGTGGCAACATGCTCTTTTCACCTGCCAAAGGGGAAATAATTTGGGATCGTTCTGTGAGCACAACTCTGTTCATGAACAAGCACATATACACCTCTACATGCACTCCCTCCCTCCTACCGCCACCCCTATTCTCTGGAGACACACACAAAACCGCCTCAGGGCTGGAGAAGTATAGTGGAACAGGTTGCCCAGAGAAGCTGAAGAATCCCCATCCTCCAAGATTTTCAAACCGCAGCTGGACAAGGTCCTGAGCAACCTCATCTTGCTGTGAGGGCTGCCTTGCTTTGAGCAAATAGTTGGACTTGTGTCCGCTGGTGTACTCCTCAGTGGAATATCAATGACCACACACACAGAGGGCAAACAAGTTCTCCTTGAAGTGATAAGGCTGGGAGCTAAAACACAGTGGCTGTATGTGGAACTGACTTTGAAGGTCTCTCAGCATGCTCAAGCAAAATGCAGAAGCATTGTAAACACCAGGCATAGCTTCACCAGTATGATGTTTACACACAGGTCATGCTATTACAGGTTCTGGTCAACCCAGGTCATTGGGCAGTTCTTAAAGGACTTAAAGTTCTTAAAGGTGATGGACGGGTATTCTGAATATGGGAAACCCTCTTGATGAGGTATGTTAATAGCCTTGTTCTGATTCCTGAAATTCCCTATAGCTACATGCTTATCATTAGTACTTGGGCTCCATGTCTCCCAGCCTAATCTTCAGTAGATCTTTTTGGCTGGAGAGAAATTCAATACCTAATGTGCACCGGAGGACTGTATGCAGTACCAAAAAGGCTTGGTTGGTAAAATGTCTTTGTAAGCTACTGTTATAACTCAAAAAAATTTACATTTTCCACATGCCCTCGGATGCTCTCTTAGGATGCTGGAAGACAGATGCAGACTGAATTCAACAAGATCACCATGTTGGATAAGTATTTACTACTCGGTGCAATTATTGAAGCCTGCCACTTCTTATGCCATCTTCCACAGAGTTGTCTCTGCCAATTATGTAGCTTTGAAGAGAGCTGGCACTTGTTGAGCTTTTCCAGAGCACTGTAAAACAGACATACCAGAACAAAAAAGCAAGACGCCCATCACTTTCCAATGTGTCTGACCTAGATTAGGCTCCTGTGTGGCAAGGGTCAAGGAGGCAGAAGAATCGAGAGCATAAGGGAATTGTCTTTTATCTGTGATGGAGCAGAAGATGAGGTTCTTGTTGCTACGAATGGCACTTACTCTCAGCCTTTCTGGAGACAGTCATAAGGGTAGGAATATCACCTTTCGATATCTGAGCCATATGCTTGAATTTGCTTTTCACACCTCTCCACTTTCAAGAAGAACCCCAGTGAATCACACTGTCTGGCTATAAAAAGGGAAACCAAAAGAAATGTCAAATGTCACTGTGGCTTTTTCACGTTATCGTTCTGTTGTTCAGACAGGAAGTAGGACTGCATCCTACTCACGGTGTAGATAGGGGAGACAGCTGCCTCCAGAGTCTCTTTATCAGGAGGGACTGCCCCTTTCGGAGAACCACAGGGTTGTTTTCTTTTCTTCTAAACAAGGTTTTGTTTTCTGACCTTCGTTCTGCAAACCTAACTCACCCTCAGGGCTTCTCAGAACACTCGATAGATGAAAAGCAACGTTTCAGGGTGCCCTGTCTGCTGAAATTTTGTCTCATTTCCATTTTAATCCAGATTTAGAACCATACCCATCTACTCTCAGACCACAGGGAATGGTTGAGATGAAAAAATATTTCATTTTATGTTTGGAAACCTGGTTCTCATCTCACCTATTGCAGCATATTAGGAACGGTACCATTGAAATCCATGGTAAAAGAGCCTAGATAAAAAAGCTCAGCATACAGTAATGCTTGAAGAGAAGGAATAAATCCACTTCTGTCGAGCTAGGCTCAGATTTCTTCTTAGGATAGGTCAGTCAAAAAACCTCTCTCACCCACACTTTCCCACCACTCAGAATGAGTGGCAGCTGCAGATCCCCCATGAATATTTGTGGCCCCAACTAAACCATGAGTATGCATTTTGCACATCACGAAGTGGGGATGGCCTGTTGGCTGCTCTGCAGCCAAATTCTTTCATTCTGTTCACAAATACACTCCTAGTTTGTAAGGTTCTACAGCTATATGTAGTCCAAAAGCTAAAGTACCTGGCAACTTCAGTGAATATGCCACAGTCTGTTTTTTAAAAAGGGTTGCAAAGAGGTGAAGCAGGCCACGCAGATAGAGATGCAGGGTCACCTTCTTACGTGTATGACTGACAGCTAGAAAACTATCAGTTATCTTCAGGCAGGCAAAGTTATTTCTTCTCTGCAGGAAGATTGAAAGGTGCCGCCCAGTCCAAATCATCCTTTCTAGAGTCTATGATGAAAAAATGAAGAGACCAGTCAGCAATTAGACCCATGGTGTCTTGAGCAAACTCCCTCTTTGGTTTTGGCCTTCCTTTAAAGCTGAGGCTGAATTTCTTACAGCCATAAATAAGCTCCTACAGATCTGAAAGCAGTGTTTGCAGCTCAATTAGCCTGCACTGTCTCTTGGAGCAGTTGTTGATGATAGTAATCTGGGCTTGGAGTCTTGGCATGTAAGGGATGCTTGTGACTGTAGCTCACGTTGCCTCTCGCTGACTGAAGGCACATAGAGGGACACGGGTCACTTACTGCTATCACAAACTAAGGCCTCTGCCATAAGGCATCCCTCAGATACGTACCCTGTTGCCCATGTGCTGAGCTTTGTTAATGAGACCATGCCAAGGCTCAAGCTAGAGAATTATCAGCTTTCTGAAAGAACAGCATTATAACACTGCAGACAAAGCACTCCTATGTGCTTTGTGCTGTGCAAATGGAGACCAAGTGGTAAATGTGTCAGTTTAGGAGTGTTTTGGATTCAAGAAGCAATGGAATGTCCTTTATATCTTTCGTAATGAGAGTCTGTTTGGATTAAAATGATCTCCATGTAAGCAAAAAAAAAATTACCAGCCTTCCCATTTCAAAGCTGGCAAGGCTTCTTACACAGGCCTCTATTCAAACAGTGTAGGGGAAGAGGAATAGGGGACTTTTTTGTTTAATTCAAATGACGTGGTGTGTATTTCTAACATAAAAAGCAAGACAGAAAATGAACCCTGTCTGAGGCAAAAGATTTAGAAGAAAAAGGAAAGTATGAATGTAGGAAGCTGTCTGAACACAAAGGCAAGGAAAATGAACACTTTTAGTCATTGACAGAACATGCATTTTTATGAGTGTTAACAGAAATTTGGTGTGATGATTCCTATAATGACATCTCAGCCAATACAGCTGGTCTACAGGCAGAGAGGGAAGAAGCTGGATGCACAGTGGGATCTATGCACAGTCTTTAGAACACATTTAAAAAACAACTCCATGCATTTTGGGAGAACTGAGATTGACAATGTGGCAGGGCTGAAAACCATGGTAGAAAACAAGGAAATTCCAGTTGAAGAAATGCAAATTTGTACATCATCTAAATATAACTGTGCAGACAGTTATCCTACCAAAAACAGAATCCAGGAAAGCACTAAGAAGTGGTCCATCTAGACCAGGATTGTTTTCCCCAAGACCTGGCAGAGCACAGTGTTGGAGAGAAGATTGCAAAAAAAGTCAAGGTCACTATGCACAATTTTGCCACGAGATGGATGTAAGGAAAACATACATTTCAGATAAAATGATCAAATACAGCTTATAACCTAAGGCTTAATTCTCACGTACCTCTCCTAAGAAACCTCAGCTATCCCTTTACGTCTGTGCAACTTCCATTCTCCTCAAAAAGGGAATACCACCGTCTGGCTACATAAAGAAGTACCACAGTAGCCTTCACAGGGCTTCCCTTTCCCTTGGGATGAAGCCAAAGCAGTTTTCCAGTTTTTCTATTAGTCTCCAAAAGATCTCTCCACATACCCACAGTGCGCATCTACGTGCCTAAACTGTTTTCTATTTTATTTTATTTTATTTTATTTTATTTTATTTTATTTTATTTTATTTTGTTTTGTTTTGTTTTGTTTTGTTTTGTTTTGTTTTGTTTTATTTTGCTTTTATTTTTGTAACCTATTCGCTCCACTTACAGTCCTGTCTGCTGCTCTCCCCACCTCTCGCTTCACTCAGTAACAGAAGTCCAGATCCTGTGATTGCCTCCCTCTGTCGTACCTCTGATAGCACTTGACCGACCCTGGCTGCCTTTCTGCCTTCACACTCCTCTTTGCTCCCCTCGCAGCCTTCCCCTGCTATAACTTCTCGGTGCAGCACTCCCAACTTGAATGCTTCTCTCCTCAGTTTTTCCCTCTCGCCCCAGCAGTCCATAGCATGACAGTACCATTTCTAAAACTACTGCAGCCAGCCAAGCTAATTTCTCCTTCACCTCCTGGCCTGGACAGACACACATTTATTTATTTTTTTTTCTGCTGTCACTGTTTCTGAAGCCATCTTTTCGCAAAGATGCCTCTTCTCTCACACTCCCTTCCCTTTCTCTTCCTCCTTTTCCTCTTCCTTTCCGCACTTTTGAATAACCCTACATCCAAACCCTTTCTCTGCTCCTCAGCCATGCTTCAGCTTGTGTCTCCTGAGCAGTTTTGGAGAGTTTCTCCTCGTCTTCACCCAGCCTTGACAGGGATACGGATCACAGACTCACAGGATCTCAGCATGGCTGAGGCTGGCAGGGCCCTCTGGAGGCCGCCTGGTCCCACCCCTGCTCCAGCAGGGACACCCAGAGCAGGCCGCCCAGGGCCACGTCCAGACGGCTTTTGGAGATATCCAGGGAGGAGACCCCACAGCCTCTCTGGGCAGCCTGTGGCAGTGCTCTGTCACCTGCACAGCGCAGAGGTGCTGCCTGATGGTCATACAGAACCTCCTGTGTTCCAGTTCGTGCCCACTGCATCTGCTCCTGGCACTGGGCACCACTGAGAACAGCCTGGCTGTGTCTTCTTTGCACCCTCCCTTCAGGTATTTATACACACTGACAAGGTCTCCCCAAGATCTCTTCTCCAGGCTGAACAGCCCCAAGCTGCTTGTGTGCTAACAAAAAGCCAGCCCTGAGGTAGGTGTAGGTTTCTTCACACTTCTGCTTGTTCTCTCTGCAGCCATGACTCAACTTTCCACTCACCTAGAAGACCACTGATCAGGCCGTGCTTTCCCTCTTTCTCCCCTTTGTCGTTAAATGCTCCCTCCTGTCATGGCCAAGCTCCTTTCCACATCACCCACTGCTTCTGGCCCTGTGGATGTAACCCCTCACCCAGCATCCACAGGACTTCCAATCCGTCATCATCTGCTCCCCACACCTTGTCCTCTCCCCCTCCTCAGTGCCTTGCCAATTCTCCCTTGATGCCTCGATTCCTTCCCCCCTTCTCCCCACTGCAAGTTTTACGCTGGCACTGGCTCAAGTGCAGCAACTGTTCTTCCACGAGCAGGCTGACAACCGCCACCACGAGTTTGTTCTCTCCTTTTTCCATTCACCCGCTTCACGCAGCACTTAGCACAGTGGGCTTTGGGCCCGCGAGCCAGGCGTCGTAAGCACTGCAGCGAATGCAAATACGATCACATGGCTGTGGAAGTTGTTCCTGCCATTCATGTGACTAGTTAACTGCTTTTTGTTAATTAACTTTACATGCTTTTCGTAGCAGTCTTTCTGCTGGTTGAGACGGACCCTTTCCTGCAGGAATGGCTGAATAATAGCGCCAGCTGGATGCGTTGTAATTATCACAGCCTCAGCACTGGGGAAATATAAGACTTCTGGTGGGTGGAAGCCATTGCCTCTTTCTTTTCCTGTGTGCCTGCGCTTATCACAGGATGTCATTCAAGGTTAAAAAGCTTAGCATCCCTGCTGGTCATGCCTTTCCCCCTGGAGAAGACATGTGATGGATATGATCAAAAAGGGTTGTATTTCAGCTGTGCAGTCTGCTCAGGCTTGTCCTTCTTTACCTTACCCATGGCGTCCCAAAACCGACATGTGACCATGTGCACATGAGGGATTAATAACTGGGATTCCATTTTAGTGACACCGAGATCATTGTTGTGGGCCGCCTGTTCAGAAAGGCAGAAGCGGGCGAACAGAACCACAGCTATACGGCTCGCCCCACATCAGGGGGAGGGAGCCTGCCTTCGGTTTTGCCACTTTAAATGTGTAAATCATTAAGGAGCCTTGACTCTGGTTGCATTTGAGAACTCCTTGCAGTTGCCTGTGCCCCTTTATCTTGCCTGTCAGTGATTTCTTCGTGGCATGTTATGGAAACAGGTGAATATATTTTTTCTTGTTCCTAGATGCTAATGAGTGGAATTTCCATCCCTGTGTCTTCCTCTCTGTTTCTAAAAGGATGCCTCTAGGCACTTCTGTCTGAATGCTGTATTTCCTAGCGCGAACACGGCTGACCCTGTATTTATACATCCTTAACGCTCCCTTCTATTCTTTGTCTGCCTTTTGCTGTAAAATTCAGCCAAGATCAGGTACAGGAAGGAAATGGTTTGGACTTAGACCAGTAATAGCATTAATATTTAAAGATAATGCATTGCAATTCCCATTGACCATCTTATCCTGAGTGTATGCCTGGAAAGCCTGTCTCGTCCTTGGTCTTGAGGATGTGGCTATGCCTCAGTTTACCTACACTTAGGGCTGAGGCCTCACATGCTCCTCAGCCAACTCCGCTGTAATGGCATTGGCAAAGCTCCTGGATTCTGCAGCAATCTGGTGCAGGCAAAAGCCATTTCTGCCACGGCTTCTTTTCTGCTTTAACAAGGGATATGTTTAATTAAATAAATAGCGGGATTAACAATGAGGACAGTACAATGGTATCTGTGTTAAGACCTCAAATATCACTTTCCCTTTACTTAGTAACCTCGTTTTTCAGTATACCACAATGTTTTGTTTTGTTTTTACATCAGCAGCTTTTCCCTCTGTCGTGGCATTTGTGAAGAGGACTCTCCCCAAGGCAAAATCAACAGGATACTTTATAGAAAGGACATTGCTGTTTAAATTATGAGGAAGTGCTTATAAGAAAAACTGGTCTAATAACGTGTACTAATTCCTAGATTTAAACATGAGGTCTCTAAGCTACCTCCGTTCTTACTTGCTGATGATTGCATATCATTGTCTCCACTAACAGAATATGTCTGTTCTCCTGTCTACATATACCCAATTTATTTCTTCTTTCTTGCCATATTATCAGAGTGCTTCACAAACACAAGCAAAAATAGATTTTTGTTAGATAGCTACAATGTTATTTTGGTATAAGGTAAGAAAAACACAGAATTGCAAACTTATTTTTGACATTGTAAATGCAGTGCATAGTTCCAGATTTGCTGATTGTTAAAAATGCAAATAATTTCTATATAGTTTCCTTGAACAAAATAAATAAATGGGCTGCAGTTTTCTTTTGCCTGGACTGACCTTACGACTAAAACACTGCCAAAATTTTACACATTTTCCTATGGTCTGTTCTCCAGACAATGAGATCCAAAGCTGCCAGATTTTTCATTAATTAGTTCTTCAGTGGATGTTAGAAAAGCAAGAAGAATACAAACTTGAATGTGTTTGTTTACTTATCATCTGCTGCCCTTAATCTTCAGGTTCCACATTTATCTAACAAATAACTTTTCCTCCATTATCTCAAAACTACAGCGTATCCAGCATTTTTCTTTGCCTTCCTTGGATGCCTTTGTCCCTTTGCCTTATCTCTCGTTACTGTTTTCCTTGCATTGACATTAGGACTCCCTAATCTAGTGACTGGCCTCCCTTTTCCTCGGGATGGCTCTTCAGGAGGGGGAATGGATGGCTCAGGGTTTAAAAAAAAAAAAAAGCTGAACTTTTGTCAGCACGAAATGTGTGTGACGATGGCTCCGTTGTATGGGGTGGCTCTGGAAAGAGAGAAGAGCTTCTGCCAATGTGTTAAAGAAAGGGAAGCCAGTGTTAAAGAAAAGGAAAGCAACCTGATGACTTTATTAAGAAAACAAAACTGCCTGAAACTCTCTCTGCTGTGCCTCGCTTCCCTGGCTAGCTCCCTAGGACTCACAGTGGCTGCCCATGTCCTGAGGAAGAAGGAAAGCAGGGTGAGAGCCTTCAGAACACCAAAAAGAATTAAAAAATAATAATTAAAAAAAAATAATAAAATAGAAGGAGGGAGTGGGGGAGAAAACCAAGCACTTTCTGAGCCATAAAAAAAAAAAAAAAAAAAAAAAAAGGTACACGGAGAGAGTGGGAAAGCAGAAGCCGTGCCTCCTTTCGGGAATCCAGCGGGGCGCAAAAGCAGCCGGGGGAATGTGTGGGGGCAGAGCAGCACGGGGGCTCAGTGGCACCCTTGTGCAAGGACTGCCGGCCCGGCACGGCCAGCTGTCACATCCAAAGAGCTCCGCCGACCGCGAGCATCCTCTGCTGCCACCTAGCTCGCAGCCCGGGCAGCTCCCAGGCCTCGGGCTCCGCAGCCTCCTGCCCCAGGGCCCTGCCTCCACCAGGCGAGGAGCACCTTCCTCCACCTGGCCTCAGGTGAGGGGTGAGCACACAGAGCGGGCTTCCCCCTCCCTGGGCTCGCAGGGATTTTGTTGTCCCTTGCCCTGTGCTCAGGAAGCGTGTGGAGGCTTCACCTCCTTCAGGGTCCTGCCTCCCCGTCTGGTTTGGTTGGCGTTGGTCAGCGAGGGCAGGCACACACACGCTCACCACAGACACAATCGCCCCCTCTCTGCTAACCAGGCATGCCTAATACCGAGCCTCCCAGCGCAGCAATCATGACAAGTCCAAAATCATGGAAGGTTTCTGCGCCTTTTGCCATCGCTGCTGTATGGCTGAGCCTCACCGCCACAAATGCCCTAGGGCGCTCTGGAGCACAGGTGGCTCTCCGCACTCAGGCTACCACTTGCAGGCATTAGAAACAAAAGGTAAAGCTAAGGCAGGCTGGGGTGAGAGCTGCCAGTCCAGGCAGATTTGCATATCACGATTTACGCTGCATATTTATGATTAGGTTTTGTAGGCGATGCACTACTAGGACTCACGGACCCCATATGTCTTCTGCTTATGCACACGTCAAGGTGGCTGAAAACTGGAGCTCATCCTCAGGCTGGCTGTGTTTGTCCAGCCCAAGGCTTGGTACAGATCTTGACCAGCAAAACCAGTGCTGCGGTCCTGCTGTGCTGGTGGTGCCAGCTCTCCCTTTCACCTTCTGTGCTGTCCAGTGGTTATTCTTCTTCCCAGATACCGCTCTTCTTCCAGGCTTTGAAGGCCTTCCTTCCTCCATAAATTACTTCTCCATCCTGTCTGTATGCCTCTTGCCAACCCCTTCCTACTCTGACATAGGAAGTTCATGGCAGAAGACTGAGGGAAGAGAATTCAGTCCTCAAGAATCAAGTGGGCTAACACAATGGACATCTTGGGAAGGACAGGGTGAAATGAAGAACTTCTCTTGTGGTTCCTGAGAATAGTTTCCTTCAGGCTGTCCCATGTCACGGAAGCCACAGCATGAGCACTCCAGCTTATGTAAGTCTTTTTTTCTGGGCAAAATGTTATGTACCTGGTTAACAGCCCATAAAGTAAACATAAATCCCTAAGCCCAAGAATGTTATTTTAGCTGGGAGCATCTGTATTAACATCACAGTGACTCTGGCTCCTGTTGGTGTGTCCTTGAGGTAAGTACATATATTATTTTTTATTCATCTTTCATGGTTTTGGACAAGCACTGAGCCCAGCCCTCAAAAGTCAGTGCAGCTCTGACTCTACAGCAGGGAAGGTATGTGAGATCAAACAAGGTAAGCTCTGAGCTTGTAACAATGAATTTTTTAGCTTTATTCAAAAGTAGAATAAGCAACATTAAACCAGCGAAGCTAGTTGTCTTGTAATAATACCTACAGGGCCCACAGATATTGAATAATTTAGAATAAACTTTGCATTGAGTGCCATGAATTAAATTCTAAAAAAAAAATAAAATTAATAATAATATAAAGTACGCAGTCAAATCAGCTAGTTCAGCCTGCAATATCGGGACCCTGATCCCAGATTTATACCTGTATTTAAATCATGCTATCCTCAGCCCACATTTCTGTCTCCAGTGAGAAGTGGCCATCTGCTCCAATTCACACGGAGCGAAGTCCAGTACAGACTTAGCTGTACATTCCTGTGCGGGACTCAGATTTCCTCTGTGATGTGCATGTGTCTCCTTCCTACACTCCAGTCTGGTCCAAAGACTACTGGAACCCCGACTGACCTTTCAATGTTAGTGACAGCACACTCTAGAAAGCACCAAGAGAGAGGTTTTCACTGCTGCTGGAAGACACAGATAGGTATCTATGGGATTTTTGAGTGTGTCTAAATAGGCCAATGGGCTGACTCCCACTGCTTTCGTGAAATCAGTAGAAGTTTAGTACCTAAACTCATGTTTGGAAAGATTGCCATGAGCATCTTTGAACAACTAAGATTTTTGTGACGTCTGGCCTCACTCGCAGACGGAGTCTTCCCAGGCACACAGTAAAAGCACAAAAAATCCTCCCCAAACCAGTCAGATCCCAGTTCCTAGTACATAAAAAATGCTCAGAATATATGGGCAGTTCCAGACAAGAAAAAAATGATTCAGTTTTAGTTTTATTTCACTGCACTTTGCATCCCAGAATCAGACCCAGCAGGAACTGGGCTGGCACTATTGTACTGAAGGCCCAGCGTCCTCGAGGCATCGAAGTATTAATACCAACAAGACTGTGAAGCAGGAGCGACGAGTGGTGAACATCTGTAATTTGAATAGGTGCCTCAGGTCCTTGGCTTCTGCAACAAACAGAAAGGCTCTGCATCTTCACAACTCGTTCCCTCCACGCCCTCAGGCGAGCAGGAGCAGTTCTGGCAAGGATTGCCAGGTAGTCTGAAACCCGAAGCTGCTCTGCTCTGACCTACCAGTGCTAACCTAAGTGCAGGCTGCAATCTGCTCGCCACCCCTCTGCCTGTCACTCCACGTGCAACGCAGGAGACTCCACCAACAACCTCCTGAGCAAAGATTTTTACCTCTGCAGCAGCAGGTTAACAAAGACTTGCACCCTTCAGTAAAGTCTGTTCTGGTTCAAGAAGTAATTGGTCACACGTGTATGGTACAGCTGTCCTCAGCAGGAGACTTTCATTTACTTTGATCCTCGTGTTAAAATAAACAAAACCCTTGTTGTGTATTTCCTAATTTCAGTCTGCTGTGGAAATCACAGTTCACCACTGAACTCATCATTGGCATGTGAAAAATATTTTGGAAAGTCACGTCACATACGTCTTGCTCAGCACTCAGTGCACTGATAAAAAAAGAGACGTACAGCATGTACTGCCCATCAGTTGTGCACAGAGCCGGGTTGATCAAATCTGAACTTTGACTCACTTTAGCCAAATGGTGAAAATGATCTGCATCGATCTGCCCCAAACCATCTGCCTTTCTGCTTCAGGCTCGTGGCTGCACTCAGAATCAGGTGCGCAGATGCATCAGCACGGAGACTCACCTTCTGGCTGCTCGGACCAAGCCCCCACCTCCAGGAGCATTTGCATTCAGGCTGGAAAAGGAGGCACCACCCCAGCAGGGAGGTTGATACGAAGTCCGGATTTACAGTCCTGTCACCAGACTAAATCAAACGGTACGTGGTCCATAACACTGTCAGGAAGGTAGGGGATGCCATTCTGCATCTGATTAAGAGTGATATATTCAGTCAAACCACATAATAATGCTGTTTTAGGACTAAAATGAGAGACTACTGGCAAATGCAATAATCCCCTTTTTCAAATGACAAAGATGTGCAAATACAGGGAGAGTATAAAAACCTAGTGATGCTGAAGAGACCGGGATCAGGACTGGGATGCTTTACAGGCTGTGCGCTCTGCCTTTTGCCTTCTACTTGTTGTTTACACTTAGGAATAGAGCTGTGGGGGACAGGATATTTAGGAACTGTCACCGCACGAGTGACATATGGGTACTGCCTGGATCATGGCATCTTTATGATGGTGTGACTTCTAATCCAGACATATGCAGATTAGCAGCGGGCTCAGTCATGCTGAAGGCATCCAGGGCTCCCTTTTAAGCACCGATCCCTTTCTGACTGGCAGCGATGTGACTGTCAGCTACTGTTCCCTGGTGTCTCTCTCACATGACTCCTGCATGCCGCGATACGCCGCGCTCGGCCGGCTATCCGATTTCCAACACAGTGTACCGCCGCCGCGGACAGTAACGGGGGTTTCTGTTACTGGCCGAGTGCCACAGTGTACTTGGAGACATTTGCTGCTTGCATGTGAGTTTTGGAATCCCCTTTTACAATCAGGAGGTCTGTGGAAAAAGAAATCCCTAACACAGCATGAACATAATACTGGCTCTGTGTGATGCCAAAAGCATTAATCTCGCCAGCCTTAAGGCTGTGTGCCTACGGACTCCAAATGTCCCAGTTCGCTCAGCACATTGCTCTCAGCCTCCTGCATGATTTTTTGGTAATTACAGCATCACATGATAGCACACTGCACTGTGTTTGAGTTATGAAACCGGGACATCTGTAGAAAAATCCAGGTAATTTTTTAATTTGAGTCGCAGGAGAATGGAGAAGCTATTATTGCCAATTGCCAACCTGATGGAACAGCAGCTTGCAAACCTGGGGATGAGTTGCCCTTATCCTTAGCTAAACGATGCTCCTGTTTAAATGAAAATGTCCCAATTCAATTTCCATTGGAAGATCACAGACTTCTGTCTGTAACTCTCGCTAGCAATAGAGACAGCAGCCCCACTTACTTCAAGCCAGGACTCCATTTAAAATGTGTATAACTGAGCAACAGGTGACTAAACACTATGCTGAGCGGCACATCAGCAGTGCTTTTGACAGACACAACATTTTTTGGCTTTGTCTTCTGTACCAAGTGTTGTCTAGGTTTCTAATTTAAAGAGATGTTCATAAAAATGAAGAAAAATAAGCTGTTCTGCTGTAAGCCCTTCTCTGTCATCCTCCTCAACTGTTTGATTTTCAGCTTTTGGCTCTTCAATCCTCCTGCCCAGAGAGAGGTCAGGCCTCCCACAGGGGGTTTAATTCTCCTCGAAGGCACGTCACCTCTCCACCCATAAAAGCTGGAAATTTTCCTTTTCTTTGGCATTACAGGGTAATGTGTGTCCTTCAGGCACGGCTGAAAGCAGACTCCCCCTTGCAATGGACAAGACATCGGCCTGTCCACCAGACAGCCCCGTGGCCAGCACAAGGTGCTGCATTAAGCATTTTTACCTGTAAGAGAACAGGACTGTTGCCAAAACTCCTTGGAAGACAAGAAGGAAGAAGAAAAACAGCAATGCTTCCCAAACCGCTGATCCAATTTTCTTCCCTCTGCCATTTCCTACTGAATATTTTTTGTTTAACCCCTTTTTATATCATGTGAATGGGAAAGTGCCACTGTCCCCCTTTCCATTGAGCATAATTTATACACTCATATTGCTGCAGAGAAGGGAATTTGAGCTGATGCCATGTGAGTGTGTTAAAAAGGACCACAAGAAACTGAAGCCATGTTTCGTTTCCTCCAGCTCAGGCACGACAGAATTGTTTGGCAGGTCATGAAGGCCCAGCAAATTTACTTTTATGAGGCTTAAGGAGTGTAATGGGAAGATCAGTGTGATCATACAGAGATTTGTGAAAAGCCAGTCTTTTTTTTTTGATAGAGAAAGATCTCTTTTCTGTAGAACTTCTAAAATAACCATTCTGTAAAATGCATACATTCAGTCACATGGCTTACAAACGCTTCAGGAGAATCATTGTTTTCTGTACTTTTCTGTAAAGGCAGTTCCTTTAGGGCTGACAGGGAGGAAGCCTCATGTTTCTCACTTTCCTTTGTATTATTGAGTGGGGACCAGGCATCAGGATCAGCTGAGCACGGGTCACAAGAGCAGTGACAGCGAGGCTCACCACAGACCAGTCTGCCAGTTGCGAGCAGCGAGGGCAAAGGATCACAGAACAACTGCACTTGGGAGGCACCTCTGGAGGTCATCTAGTCCAGCCTCTGGCTCAGGTGGGGCCAACTTCAAAGTTAGACCATCGCTAATTAACAACAAAATGAAACACAACAGGAACACTGGGGATGTGCATGTGCTGGATGAGCAGCATCAAATGGAGAATTCAGAAGAATTTCATGAGTTCCCAGTTAACCACTACCTCAACTTAAAAGGCATATTTTAATGTGACACTGATTCATGACCGGCTTTCTAAGATAAATATAGCATACCCAGAAAACAGAAATTATAAGCCACTCAGATTTAGCAACAGATTGACCAAAGGAAACTCAATGCTTTAATCTAAATGCAAACAAAAGTCCTGATATGGTTGTCAAACATAGTATAATCTTGGCTTTTACTTTATTTCAGTCTTTCTTTTCTTTTCTTTTTTTTTTTTTTTTAGGAACTGTAACTTAACCTTTGTCAAGTAGAAGTTTCTGTTTTTATGGGGCTTTCTCCAGATCAAAGCAAAGGCATGTTAGGAGAGAATTGAAAGCAAGCGTGTGCTCTCACAGGCTGTGCCGGGCAGCTGAGAGTGATCAAACCTGCTCCTCACTCACTTCTGTACAGCTGGGTATCTCTGACAGCATTCTGCTTGCTCTGCTCATGTTTCCTTTTTACAGGGGAGAAGATTTCATCAGAAAGCTGGAACAAATTGCACCTTTGGTTAAACCATAATGTATGCTAACGGTTGTTTCCTCTTTCCCTGTATCTGACATCAGAGCCATTCTGTTTGAGGAAGTCACAATTACGGCGATTGTTTCTAACCACCGCTCCCTTCTATTTTAGGCTGGGTGAGAATTATCCCATCCCTTTATACTCTGTTTTTGGCTAAATACACTTATATCTGTAACCTGTATGTACAGGAACATTGTTTGAGAAGACTGGAGTACAACAAGATATTTCTGCACAGAACAAAGAGGCAGAAAAGGAAAGTGCGGGTCTTTTTTTATTTTGTATTGATTTTAAATGCTTTAACAACAACAGCGCTTTGATTGATGCCAAGTCACAATGAAGCCACAATAGACTTGGTGGTGGGATGAATGCTCCTTTGACCTTTAGAGATAGTTGGCCTCATTCCCCCACCGCTGTGCACCTAGGGCTGTAATTTATACCTGTGGCAAAGTGGTTACCAAATCAGCATGGTAGCGTTTTACAGTGGCCGGTGCGAATCACAACACAAGGAACCAGGCAGGGGGAAATCAGGCCCAGAGCCTTCTCCCACAAGGCATCAAAGAGAGGATCTTTTATAATTTACTACAATACCGCCTAAGTACCAACCTAAAATGAGGCCCTGCCAGGCACCCTACAAACACAGAATAGAGGACGGCCGCTTGCCACAGCCCGAGGACTTGTCCGCAGGGGGAAGCTACTGCTCATTAAATGAAGGTGTGGGCATGGAAAGCGGTTCTTTGTGCTGGGCCCTTTGCTCCACACGGCGTGCCTCCAGGAGGAGCCGGGGCGTTTTGTGAGCTCCCAGCTTAACCCGCTGTGCTGTGAGCTCCCGGGCGCTGTGTAAATCTGCATGGCTACACAGCAGCTGGTGGAAGGAAGGGATGGAGCCCCTCAAGCACCCCTCCTAAACCTACCTGGCCTCCCTGCCCAGATAAATCTCTTTAACCCTTTGCAAGTTGCAAATGCGTGGTAAATGGGCTGAAGAATTACCTGGGGAAGAATTTTCCAGAGTCATGCACCTAACCCTGGTACAAAAGAAGAAAGAAGAGGCGTTGGCCATGTCTACAGTGCCTTGCTAGGTCACTCATAAGACTATCTGACTCAGGGTGCCCCAGAGTAGAGGAACCTCTCTGTGCACACAGAAGGCCTTCAGGCATCACACAAGCTTCCTCACAACTCAGAGCTCTCTGGCATTGATCTCCAAATACTTCCAGGAGGGAACAAGCACCAATGTCACCCCGTAACCTCCTCATGAGGCCCTACAAAGGGGTCCTGCCGTACTGACTGCTATCTAAGACCATGTGAAAGCAGATCTAGCTGATCACACGCAGGTATGTTAGGGTTGGGGCAGGGAGGAACTCACTCCATCACCTCTTCGCCACCAAGGGCCAAAATGCTCCTTTTTTAAAAGGAGGGTAAATAAGAGAGGTCTTATACAGCAGGTGTTTTGAACACAGGAGCCCCTGCATTCTCACAGGGAGCGGGCTGTTCAGATGATTCAGGACAGGTTTGCAAAGATATCCCATGAAATCTCCCTGCACTACATACTGTGATCACACAGGCCTAGGCCCCGGGAACAAAACTAGTTCTAGGCTGAAGGAACACAATCCCCCAATTTCTTCCAGAGGTCAAGGACATTTCCCAGGACTATCTTATTCCCTTTCCTGTAGAGGCAAGCATTTTAAGCCAGTGAAACACAGCAGTTTCTGACAGCAGCCCAAGCACATTTCCCAGGACAGAGCAATTTGGGCTGGGAATCACAGATTGCAATCACAGGAGATGGTTTATCTTCCCCTTAATGAGAACAGTAGAGGAAGCTGGAAAACAAGGTCTGACCAAGGCCTACAAAATGAATACACAACCATGCAGTCCCTTTTCTCTCGTTTTGAAGTCCTGCAATTCCCCTGTCTATACCCAACACACTAATTTTGAAAGTGCCTGAGAAGAACTGGGAGGTGGCTTATTACACAAGCACTGCTGCGAGAGGCAAGCTTGCAGGAAACTTTCTGTGCACAATGTCACCCCCAGACACCAGCGGCTTCAAGTCTAGAAAAGCTGTGTGGGAGTCCAGGAACGCCTGCAATTTATGCATGCTCTTGCAGAAGGCAGGGCCGGTTAAAGTGACCAGCACACCATCGTTTCGTACACACGCATCTGCAGAAGCACAGAAAACACAGCAGACAGTGGATATGCTGGGGGAACCAGCATCAAAAGTTTGCCTGGCACTGATGTGTGTGATGAAAACGATCTTGATGGAGCAGGCAAAATGGCATTCTCTGTCTCAGACCACATCTAATATGACCACCCTCCGCTCTTCCATCTTGCCAGGACTGACACCACCACAGAGCTCCTGAAGACATACATCCACAACTACCCCTCTGTCCCTCAAGGCTTGCCTACTTGGTGGCCAACAAAACCTCGCCTGGGTCCCAGTGCTCCCCTGCCTCGAAGGGCTGAAGGCAGGACGCAGTAAGGAGGTGGAGGGGCAGCAGGCAGGATGCTAACCCTGTGCCTGCCCAGCACCATTTGTCCTTTCTTCTCATTAAACTCCATTTCTAACCATTTGTTGTTTTATTAACTATTCCACAGGCTCTCTCTGGCTTTGAGGGGCCTTCTTGCTTTTACAGGCACTCAAGGGAGAAGAACTGTTTACTTAGCAAAATCTCTGGAATTAGTTAACTTAAACCAAGTAGTGTTTTTGTGAGCCAGTTATTTGGTCATAGCCCCTATTGCACAGGCAGATATGGTGAAGCCTATGAGGTGTCCCGAGCATAACTCGGTGCAGAGTTTGTCCTGTGTGGTCCTTGCAAGTGATGGTGCATGAGTAAGCTGGCTAACCACTAGAAAGCAAAACCATATTCCCTGTAAGCTTTCAATTAGAAACAGTAAATTAACAAAGCCATGATCACTTTTCAAAGGTTTCTTTTTCAAAGCAAATGTTTTCCGCTGTCCTCCCCGAAGAGGAGGACTCAGGATCCGAAGATGAGGATTTCGGCTCCACCTTCTGCTGGAAGAATGGAGCAGAGAGCACGGCAGACAGCAAGGTCCAACTTCAAACAGGAGCAAAGAGCATCAGGAAGATTCCAGGTGGGAAGGGTCTCTGGAGGACTCCACTTCAACTCCAGGCAGGGCTAGCTTCACAGCAGATCAAGTTTTCAATATATCTGTAGACTGAGACACTACATTTTGGAGAAAACTGCTTCAGCATTTGATTAGACTCCTGGTAAAGAATTTCATTCCTACTACCCAGTGAGAGCCTCCCTGCTGCATCTTGTGACCATTGCCTCTTGTCCTTTTGCTGAGCAATTTTGAGAGGAGCCTGGCTCTGCCTTCACTACTGCCCTCCCCTAGTCAGCTGAGGACAGCAATTAGATCTGCCTTGATCCTCTTCTCCTCTGGCCCAAATATACCCAGCTCCCTCAGCCCACCCTCCTATGTTATGCACTCTAGCCCTCTGCACAGAAGCATTTTATTCAAAATTAATAACGTTATTTCATTACTGCAGAGGTCAGAAATAGCAACCTTAGGATGTCACCCTGTGCATTTTAATGATAAAATGATGGCATTTTAAAATCATTCAATGATTTTTTCCTCATTCTGTATAGGTTAAATGCTCCAATAAATTACACAATAAGTGAGAAATTATATTGAGTTATATCTTATTACTAGTTTCATAAAACACAGCAACAAATCACATCATAGCAGGTGACCAGCCCACTCTGCTAGGTATTAAGCCTGTCGCTTGGCCAGCTGAGCTGCAGATAAGACCTGCAGATTGATTAGACCCAACTGGCACCTGCAGAATTAACACCTGCAATTTTGGTCAGCTAGCTAAACTAATTGAACCGAGCAGCACAAAGCGATCAGATTTCACTCCTTCTCTTTTCACACATAACTCTTGACGTCCTTTGCAAGCGGTTGTGAGAAACTGCATGTTTGATTTAGTTTGAAATCTGATCATTTTTGCAGGTGACCACAGTTTTTTAATGCATACATGGAGATATCTCTTTATTCGTGCTGCAAAGCAGAGCAGTGTTTTGTTTTATTTTTGTTCTGCTTTAGGAAACTGCCATTGTATATTCAGTGACAAGCAGATTGAATAGATAGATTTAATTTTTGTTACGGCCCTGGTTACAATAACAATCCTTACATCTCCTGTAATTATCATCCAGCATTTCACCCACAAACACATAACAGCCTCTCTTTCTGTATACTTAATCACCCTCTCCTAACCTCCAGCTCTCCTAATGGAGCTGCCGGTTGATTAGCAAACAACTAATCACCTGAGTGCCAGATACAGGCAGCTGCACGGTGTGCGTGTCACTCACGACCCATCTGCAGAGCACAGCAAATGCCAGATGCTTGTCTCGGAGTAAGCTCGGCAGCAAACCGCTGGACACGGAGAGCAATGCAGACAGGCGTGTGTGTACGTGTGTGTACACAGAGAAATAAGAGCGAGGGAACCACAGAAAATGTTACGGAAACATTTTTGTCTGCTGCTCCCTCAGGGCTCATTTGTTTCTTTACATTTCCTCAGTGTCATGCCTGCCATACTTTCTGCTAAAGAGAAAAGTTCGGTGCAACCCCAGGTAGTCGAAATAGGAGCTGGTTGCTCAGCCTGTGCAGTAATAGTGGACTTTGTGCGCGGTCATGACAAATGTGGGGTGTGTGTGTGTGTCTCATTAGTTTTACAGTTTCTGAATATTATAAAATGGGATGCAGTTACGACTAATACAATGTTTGGCAAAATCTACTGACTCAGCCCAAATTTTACATTTGATTCACAAAAGTGACTGCACAGTTCAGCAAAAGGTGGGCTTGTAGTAATCGTCAGCATTATTCACACAAGCCTGTTAATATTTTGATATTGCACAAATCATCTTGAAAAGAAGCTAGAGATTCAATGCCAGCTTCAGCATATATGTACCGGAGTACTTCTGAAGCATGTCCGAAAATTCCCATTTTCATGATGTGATATTTTATCTTGAAATATACATTCAGGTAAGACATAAAACTCACTCCAATCCATTGGCTTCTTTAAGGTTGGATCGGGCTTCACTGTTTGATTTTTCTTGACAAACATGGCATTAATGTCTTAGTGGAACCTGGTATTATATCAGAGCCTAAGCAGTGCAAAAATAAAACAAAAGAGAGGCCAAACTTCAGAGAGTAAAGATTTGCTGGGCATCCTGCCATTTGGAAAAGCTAGAGGTAACCTGTCTTTTTAAAGTAACTTTAAACAAAACCCAAACTTGTGCCCAGTGTAGATGCACATTACTTCTTTTTAGCTCTGAAGGCAGATCCTAACAAAGACACAGTCAACCTGAGGTGAAGAGGTATTAAACCTTTTTCCCTATAATGTAACTCTGAATGTCAGATTGTATGTTGCAATCAGAGAAAACAGGCAAACGGACGGGAGTAGCAATACAGGAGCAGAAATGTTTTCCCCATCGTATTAAACAATGCCTGCCTGATTACAAGGAGGAAAAGGGAAGGAGAAGGGGAAGGGGAAGGGGAAGAGGAAGGCCCTGTCTTCATTACACTTACCTCCTCTGTCTTCACAAGGCTTTACATTCCATTTGATTTTAATCCTCCTTCAGAGCAGCACATTGTTTTCCGTGTTTGCCAGAGAAGACACAAGCTCCTTTAAAAATCTCATATTTAGCTGAAATTGCATGCCAAACTATAGAAAGCCTCAGGTGTAAGTGTATGTGAGAAAATGCAAGGATTCTATGCAGACCTCACCCAAATATTTCCCTGGTAGGATAAAACCACTGTGCCACCAGCTATTTCTGCTTGTGCAAACAAAACTTGACAGCAAATAGCAGTGAACCTTCTGAAAGATTTAATCTTAGAAAATTCCCTAAAGTGCTTGATCCACATGATAAATAATTGCTCTGTGGTCTATATCTATACCACTGGATCAAAACTTCTTTGCTTCCACATTTTTTCATCCACACATTAGCATTTAATATTAATTTACTTACCTAGAATGAGCCATAATCATATTTGGCATACGTGAGCTATTTCTAGAACTAGAGGGCATTATTAATTGCCAGGAAAAAATGAACTAGATGTGTTAATAGGTAGGGGAGAGAAAAGAGTGTGAACAGCATCCTGCTTTTCTGCTCACCTGTGCAGTGTTGCAGCACTACCTCCATGAGAATTTGTGTGTGTGTGTGTGTTGATAAATCACAAGCAATACTAGCCCTCCCTAAGTACAGAAGGTGAGGGAGGGTCCACACCCCACCTGTACTGGTGGCACACCAGTGCCCACAGGCACCTGCAGAGAGTGGGCTTCTCTTATCTACAACCCGTCAGATCTCACAAAAGGAACCTAAACCTTTCCTTCACAAAACAGCATTATATGGACGCAGAGTCGTCTCCAGTGGGACAAAACAGATCAGGGGGGAAATGCCAAGCTATGTATTTTACCATTTACACTTAAAGAAGTGGTATGAGAAGGGTTTGAACAATCCCTTTCTGTTGAGCAAACCAGAGTGAGCTCTGTGCCTGAAGGTCTTACACGTTGGCATTCAGCTACTCGATCACATTGTGATTTGCAGCCTGTCCAATTTATATCGACTGCATCTATGTGATGATTACACATTTCCTTCCAAATTGTTGATAAAGGTATTGAGTGAACCAAGAATAGCTCCTTATGCAACCTCAGTTCAAAGTTTACAGTACTCCTCTGCAGCTCTTCCAAGCCAGAGATTTCCAATCTGCACTGTGTAAAACCCATTGACAGCACACCTGCAACCTCAAAGGAGCAGCCAAAGACAATTAAAAATCTGTCCTGCTGCTTTCTTCTGGAGGCAGCGAGAGATTGCTTGAGTAGGTAAGAACTTACTGTCATACTTGGGCTCCATCTCACACAGTGAGGGGAGCTTCTGCTGTGTGGCTGCTGTCTAACAGCCTCTTCCCCTTCCACCACTTAGACTACTACAAGGACATCAGAAACTACACGAAACTCAGTGGCCAGCAATTTTTCCTCTGAATACAGCACAGTTGCTTTGCGTTTCAACGAGAGCAATTTTTGTACTGTAGCTGAATGTTGGAAATGATTATAGGGTCACATTGTTTAGGGATGGTTATAGACTGTGGGGCAGCAGTAGCAAAGTAAAACCAAAATGTGCAGCTGAGAGAGCTGAAGGTGGTACTAAATTCTGAAGTCATTAACAGAAACACGTTCATGAGAGCAATAATCCAGCTAACACCTAGTCAAAAAGAGGTGAAATTGGAGAAGAACATAAAAAGATCAGGAAGGACAGAATCAGCTGGCACCTCATAGCCATTCAAATATGAAACAGCACACAACAAAAGAAAAAACAAGGAAGATAGTGTAGCAATGACACAAAGGAATGGAAACCACCAAATATAACAGTAAAACCTACGTAATAAGATCCATAACACTAGCACAGTTCTAAGTCAGTCCCAGAAAACTGTACACAGCTTTTGAAAGCTGAATTTAATGGAAAAGTGTTTATTAACAAAGATGCACTGCAGAGAGTGGGACAGATGGAAAGACAGACAACAGGCAAAAACTTCTTTTCCAATGTTATGTCCACTTCATCACCGCATCAACATCTTCCTCTTCTCTCTCACGCCCCCACACCCCCTACATTTCTTTCCTTGCTTCACCCTATTGAATCCTGTTGCTCATCAGCTGTCTGGGGGGTCCTCTATTTTTCTTTTTTATTTTTGTGTGCTAATAACAAGCACAATGAAGCTGGTAGGATTCCTAGGTGTGTGGCTACATACAAAGACCTAGAGAAAGGCAAAATCCAGCTGAAATACATATAAGCAATCACTACACCTCAAGAAGTTACTGTGGGATTAACACCTGAAACGCACAAATCTTTGAATCTCTTGGAGGAGATGCTCTACATTGCAGTTTCTTTGTTTTCTTCAAAGGTTGATGGACAATGATCTTCTGAAGATTTTTGCTACTGTCAGACAATGCTAGTCAGTCAAAAACAAACTCTGGGGTAAAATAAGGCAGTATCAACAAGGAGAGACACAAATTCTGTTCAAAAATAGAAAGAAAGGAACCCCAGATAGTCAGTGGTATGCTTGTGAGGAAAATTCATGTGGCATGTGAGAGAACCAGATGCATGTCCCTGCTCTGCCTGATTCACAACAAGAATATGAAGGAAGCCTCGTCAGTCTTTCTGTGGTTCAGTGACTATTAATACAAGACAGAACAGACGCAACAGGAAAGCCTGAGAAAGTCCCACACACACTCCCTTGCAAAAGGCACTGTCTGGAGAGTAAGGAGGCCACAGCCTAGTTTCAGCAGAGCAGGTGCTTGCAATAGCATTGAGCTGTCTCAGGTTTTGGTTGAAATGTGGAGAGAATATTCATAAAATGTCAGTGAGCTTGATAGGGCTACTCTGCACCTCTCTCCATGCTCCTCCTCCCCCACAGCCCTCAAAAAGATATACACTTCTACTATCTTCACTACACCCTGCTCTTCGCTGACAGCTCAGAGGAGCAATATTGGCTGCAGCAAGATGGTTTCTGCTTAAACATCCAGGGATTCTCAAAGAAGGCTGCCATGTCCATCAGTTACTCTTCAGCCTCTGTCACCTCATGAAACCCCCTGAGCCTCTGCAGGTGTTGTAGGCACCTAATGCTTTTCTGGGCTGTGGTAGAAGGAGTGTACTACAGCACTACTACTGACTTCTTTCATTACTCTAGCCTGCATCCTGCATCTGTTTTTTTTTTTGTTCTTTTTTTTTTTTTTTTGGGGAAAGGATAGGAACTGTAACCCCCAGTACAGAGGAAACTGAAGCAGAGTAAATGAGAAGACCACAAATTCAACTTTCATACAAGCTCTGCTCGTTGCAGTTGTACGATCTGAGATAAAGCTTTTTAAAAACAGTAACAGCAACAACAAAACCTAACAAAACCCAGTAGAGACACCAAAGAGTGACAATCAAGAGAACGGTTCGGGAGTCATGACCCAAGCACCAAGTGATTTTACAAGTGCATAACAAATAATAGTTCAGCAGAAGTTACTTCAGACTCCCAAAGAAGTATGAGAGGAACCTGCAGACAGATGAGACACATAGACTAATAATGGAAAACAGAATGGAAAACAGAAAGAGTTCTCTGCTCAGTGGCTATTAGGAATAGGAAGAACAGTGTTTCAGGAAACATTTACCAGAGGCAGAAAAACATGACCACTCTTTGGTCAGGACAGACGTAAAAGAAAAATGCAACATTACTTTTAAAAAGTCCTAGAGATTTTTGCTCTTGCCTGACCCAGAAGCCTGACTCGCCTTGATCATATTGTTTTTGCATCTGTGTGATCGTACAGGTATCTGCTATTATTTGTAGACAACATTTATCACAAAATCATAAAAAGTTGCTCAAAAGGGACCTATGAAAATTATATAGTCCATCCTTCTGCTTGATATGGGTAAGGTGTGGGTTTGCTTAGACAACTCTTTTCCCAACTGTCCAACCCAAACCTCTCAACTGCAGTTCTTGGCTGTTGCTTTGTCACCTTGTCTGCTACTACACAGAAGAGTTTGGTTCCATTGTCACCCTTGCCAAGTAAAGGTGTATAAGAACACCAGCTTTGACTGAGCTGCTGGCTATGATCTTTCTAGCCCACTGTGCGGTTTACTTTAACAATGACTTTTGGCTCAACCATATGTTGCTCGGACAGTCCACCAAAACCCTAAGGTCCTCTCCAGGTTATGCTGCTGCTCAGTCAGTTACTGCTTTGTACCAATGCTGGGGTTATTCTGCCCCAAGTACAGAACCTTGCATTTCTTCTTGTTCAATCTCATGAAATTTCTGTTGGTCCAATCTTCAGCTTCCTGCAGATTCCTCTGGACTAAAGCTCTGCTATTCTCTGTGTCAATCACTCCCCCCCATTTAACACTGTCTGCAAATTTGCTAACGGTGCCATCTGCCTCCTCATACAGGCCACTGCCTTCTTATCTTTGCTATGAATTACAAGATGTTCTTTTTCAGCAACTGAGGTGACGTTAAATGGCATATTAGGATCTTCCTTTTTGCCCTTAAGAAAGATAGGCCTTTTAGCCTCTAGCCTTTTTCCAGTCTTCATGAACATCCACAGGTCACCCTGACTTTTCACTGGTCATATACAGAAGTCTCACAGGCACATCAGGTGTCATTTTCAGTGCCATCAGATCAATATCATCAAGTCCTATGGATCTAAGTACATCCAGTGGTAGTAGTCCCTAGCTTATTGCTCCTTCACAATAGGCCGTCGTCCACAACAAACTGTGATGGTATGTATAGAGCTGTGAGTAGGCTTTATTTGTGAAAAACAATGCAAAAAAAGACATTGGGGATGTTGTTTTTTATTGTTCGAGCCACTGTGTTGTTTACCCCCATACATCAGTTGGCCCACACTCTCTGAATGTTTTTTGTAATTAGTGTACCTGTAGAATCCATTCCTGTTATAATGCACTCTCCTTGTCTTAGCTCCAGCTGGGCTTTGACCTTCCTCATTTTTGTTAATAAGTGCTCAAATATCTTTTTATACTCTTCCTTTGTTGTATATTCACCTTTTCAATTCTTGTATGCTGTTTGGTTGCCTTACTGGTTCACCACACAACTCCCTGCTTAGTCACATGAGCCTTCTGCTGAACATCCTTCCTGTACCATCAGATGGATTTCTTTTGCTTGTTTTCATTTTTATTTTTTTTTAAAGCAGCCTGTCCTCCTGTGCCCCATTTCCCCTTAGCAGCTTCCCCAGGAATTATGATTATAAATTCCCTAACTCAAAATCTGCTCCCTGAGGTCCAGAGTCCTAATTCTGCTGCTTCTCTTCCCAGCCTCCCTCTGTATGTTGAACTCAATCATACCATGGTCACTGTAGCCCAGTTTACCATTTTTGCCATACTCTCCATCAATTCTATCCATTTTGTTAGCAGCAGGTTAAGTACAGACCCTTTACCATGTGCATTATAACATTGTCACCAGTATAGCCTAGGAACTTCTTGGATTGCTGACACATTGCAGGCCCAGAAATAACTATCTGGATAGCTGAATTCTCACGTGAAGACAAGTGTTTGCAATCTGGAGACATCTGTAATTGTCTGTAGAAAGCCTCATCCTCTACGTCTTCTTGGTCAGGAGGTCTGTAACAGACCCCACCACAGCATCCTCTGTGTCACTCTGCCCTTAGATCTTGAGCACTGGCAGACCCGTCCTTTGTTTTCTACTAGAGCTCTGCAGTGTCAAGGAGCACCTCTACAGAGAGCACAGACCCTCTGCTGATCGTCCCTTAACAGCCTGTGATCGGTGGTGACAGCACTCCAATCAGGATGTAACACATACTTTACGTATGTTTTAGAAGACCTCATGCAGTGTGTGTAAAACAGTGTTCCATATTACTGCTTTGGCTTCACTCCTCTCTTTCCCTACGTAACCTCTTCCTATCATCCTCTTAACTACTATTTTAGCTTGTCAGGGCCGAGCTTTCCTCCTACATTTGTATTTTACACACTTGAATCCGTACCCTAACTGGCATTACAGTAACAATCGTCTTTTTAAAAGTGTAAAATAACAAAATAGGCGTGAGTGTTGGGGCTGAGGGAACAGGAAAAGAGGAGTAACAGACTCCCAGTATTCATAATTTGCAATTCATCAAACTCGAAAAAGATGAATGCACATTAAACCACTCAAAATGATTTAGCATCATTTATGCATGTAAGCAAAATTCTGGGATCTAGTTATGGTCAGTTACCATTACGAGGAAGAGGAAAAAGTTAATTTTGAATCTGTTCAGGTGTATGGGAGATAAACCCGTAGGTGATCAAGAAGAGTGAATAGACTGCAATTATACTACTTTTACTTGAAAATTCATTGCAAAATTATGCACGATAATTATGCCACTGTTGCACTGAAGTTAAAAATGAATTTTAAAAAATCCTTTACTCATACTGATTACATTCCACAATCCTTTCTGTGAGACTTGAGAGTACAAAACCGGATGAAGACACCGAAGTTTCTGTGTTAATCTTCTAACAGAATAACATAGTAGTTATCGATGAATAGCAATTAATGCCCCCTAGAGAATATTCAAAGGAATTAACAGCGCGGTAGTCTCTGAAGCGTAAAAGCAGATGCTGCACGCTGAATTCCCTAGCCCGTGCCTGAGAGCCACATGCCGGGCGTGCTTTTAAAGCTTTAAAAGGCTGCAGGCCGTCAGCATGCCCTCTGGAAGGCCTGCAGGGTTCATGAAGAGACAGGTCTCCTTGAGGCCATCCTCCCGTTCTCGTTTCCACCTTCACCACAAACGTTTCTCCTCGGCGCTTCCGGGCCCTTTCACTGCTTTCCAAAACACAGCAGAGGTGTCTCTTTCATGCTGCATCACAGGCCTTGGGTGGCTGCCTTTACAAGACATCCCCGAGCTGTACAAAAACTGGGTGGATAGGATCACAACCTAAAGCTGCTGTGGGTGTCTTCACATGACGTGCAACCACACAGGGACATTTGGTGGGCCACGGTCCCCGGTCTATGGCGTGCCGTGCCAGCAGCACCTTTGCCAGCCCCTATTAAACCAGGGACAACCCACCACAGCCAGAAGGAGCCTCTGGTGACAAACTACCTGAAGTACAGCCTGGTGTGTATGTGACTCCTGGCTCGTATCTCCTATCTACCATGGCCTGCTCAAGCCAGCAGCCACATCTACTTGTCCTGCTAGCTCTGCGTTGGGTTCAGGTGGTGAGGGAGAAATCGCTCCCAGGTAGCTCAACCACCACACCCCAGGCCATCATATTTACAAAGGGCATTTCTCAGACCCAATCGTCGATAAAATGATACTTAAGATTTTAATTCACTTCTGACAATTTCAACAGTAAGCACGGTACAGCTCAGATTTTACACCAAGTTGCAGTTGGTATCCCCATGTAAAATGCCTGTTAAAACACAGTTCTTCAAGGAGCAACATTAAAGCAAACCTGGTGACTGAATTCACTGTCACCCACACGGCTGACTCCCATCTGTCTGTCTCAAGCTCTCATCCCTCCCTGTGTTGCCTAAAAGCATATCTCTTCACCTCAGTTTTTTCTTCATCTTCATCATGAGGAAGAATAACCAGGGACACTGTTCTGGTGCCGTGTGGTTTCTGTGTAGAGCTCTTCTTCAGTGCTTTTGCCAAGATGAACAGTGCTGTCCCGGGTGGGGAACCAGGGGCCCCAAAAGGCGATTTACTGAGCTGGCAAATGACATATAGATCCCACTGCCACCATCCAGCACTCGAGCTAGGAGGTGGTTTATTCGCTAGTCTAATCTCTACGATCACTACCAACGTGAGTCATGTTTCCCACGCTGTCACTGATTCCTCACCTATGTGATGCTGCTAAATTGGGGTCTGAAAGGGGATTTTAGACACCAGCTCCGGCCCCAATTACTCACACAGAGCTGGTGCTGTTATGCAGAGATGGAGAGAGCAATTAGACTCATGACACACTTCAGTGCTTAAATGTTGCTCCAGCCTTCTTACACGCAGGATTTAATGAAACTACCTTTGATCTTCTGAAAGTGCAGCACCACTGCGGCACTTAGTTTTGCGGCATTTCAGATGCTGAGAGTGATTTTTATTTATTTGGTTGTTTTTTTTTTGTTGATGTTTTTCCAGTATTTAAGGAGTAGAGCTTCTTTTTGGCAAGTGCATGCAAAAGCAGGAAAGCAGCAGACAGTGCCAACGTGACTCTCAGAGAGACGAGATCTTTACAACAGTATTTCCGCCCCTTTTGAGGCTACAGCCTGAGGTTTCATCTGAGGTACCTGTGTGGCAAAATATTCAAATGAGCCCACAGAGACTCTTGTATCTTGAAAGATATGTGAAGGAAAGAGGAATTTCCAGCGGAAAATGTGATTGAATGGAGAAATGTTCACTTGGACAATCTTTTACCGAAGCACAGCAAACGACTAGAGGTATCTGCCAGTCTTTTTTTTCCATGCCATGAGGCACTGTCTCTTTGCTGCTTACATCAATTAGAACTCATAATGTAATTACTGGGCACATCAAAGCATCATGCCTCCCTTCAGAAAGGCTCACAAGCCTGCCCACTCACATTGTGGTCTGCGAGTAACTATGAATCCCCCAGCACTTACTAATGCGTTTCACACCTCGTCTCTGGGCTCTGAGTGACGCTTTTAGGCTCTTCTAGCACTGACAATTACAGACACCGTTCCTCAGGAACCCTCAGATTTAGTCAAACATTCTCTTTTTTTTCATATTTCACATTAACAAGAACTCCTTTTAAAATGCAGTGCTTGCAATTCAGTATATAATTAAGAAAAGCACCCATCTATTAACTGAATATTTGAAAACTGTGGTAATAGTGCAGACAGTGTATGTGCATGTTTACAGACTTTGATATAAAGTGTTCTCAAAATTTGGGTGTAGAGTTTTCATAGTCTCTGAGAACTAGTATGTGCATATGCATGTATCAGAATCACATGGATTTTTGTACGCATCAAGCTGTTTTCCAGGTACTAATTACACCGATCAAAGAATTGCCAACATGTCTGATTTTATTTATTTATTTATTTTGAAAACTGGAATTATCTCTAACGGAAATGTAAGAGGAGTCAGGGTCAATTTGAAAAGGGCAAAGGGCATGGTTATGTTTTTTTGTTGTTGTTTTGTTTGTTTGTTTTTTCCCCAGACAAGTGTTAAAGCATTGCTCTTCATCCCTCTTTGTTTCTGTGACTGTAACTACAAATGCATTTGTTCTACAATGACAATGGCCTGAAACAGAAACAAGAAATTCTCTACCAGAAATAATCCACATTGTGCCCAAAATCTCCAAATATTTGTGCTCACCTGAGCCTGCCGAGACAGTCCTGCCTCATCTCACCCCAAATGTACATCACAACCTCAGCCCTTGGCATATCTCTTGTGTTAATCTGCTTTATTGGTGAACCAAAAGTGTTCATGTTATTACTTGGTTAGTCTTCCGATCTGTTCACTGCAGGGAGGTGCCAGAGACACCACAAGAGAAACAACAGGAATGTATAGCTGGGGAGGGATATTCAGCAATGGTCCCAAGTTAATGTTGTTTATCTGCAGCCTGAGACTTTACAGCTTGTGAAATTACCCAGGAAAGTGCAATAATGGGATAGAAGTGGGAGGTCAGGGTTCAATGGCCTTCACATATTTTCTGGGACTGGGGCACCCCTGCTTGCTTGCATGTGCACCTTCACGCACAGCAGGGCCAATCCTAAGCACAACAAATGCACCTGCCTTGGGCAGCAGACTAATAAATGCCCACCAGATACCTGTTCTGAATATGCCAGAGCTGCAGAGAGCCTGGTCAGTGAAAATGCTGACACCAACAGCGGAATGGAGACAGAGGTTTCATCTGGGGTCTTCACTGTCATCCCCTTTAATATGACCAATTGCATTCCCCAGGCTCTCCCCTGTCTCTCTGAGGTAGCTCCTTTTTCTTCCTACTCCTCTCCTACAACATGAGTCCTACCGCAGCATCTCACTTTGGGGGGTATCATCACTGAGTTTGGTTTACAGTGCTAAGAAGCCCTGAGCCACCTCCAGCATATGGCTGTGAACAGCCTAACTGCAGAGCTGTGACCACAACAGCTGCCTGCACTTGTGATTCATACAATGCACAAATCTGTAAAGGCCAGGAGGTACAGGTATTCTTACCCTAACTTAAATGTTCAGCTGTTAAAATCATCAATTGCCTGAATATCCTTGGAGACGGAGTCATCAGCAGTCAGGTCCCTAGAAGTCCAGCTCGTTGCTGCGCACAGCCATAGACATATCGGCTATCGTGGCTCAGCAGCCACAAGTTTGTCATGGTTGGTCATCAGCCCAAACAACAGACAAAATGAAAATGTCAAAGAGCTACAAAGAATTATACTGGAACCCAGCCAAATGAATCTGAAGTGGCCTACAGAACCCCTATTTAGCAAGTGAAGGAAATTTTCTGGAGGTCACCATCTTCTTTGGGATGGTTTCTGCAAAGCTCTAAGCAGCCATGTGGCTCGGAGCTCCTCACAGGACTGTGACAGTGGGATTGTGTTCTTGTTTGTTTGTTTGTTTGAAGGTCAAAACAGCTGAAAGAACAGCAAAAATGAATTTATGTCAAAATAAAGTTTTGCAAAAATGAAGGCAAACGCAGTCCTTGCCCAGCCTAGTATAACTGTAGTTTCCTCCCATGCCATAGCACAGACTCATCTGAACTGGAAACAGGGGTGATCTCTATAAATGGTGTTAAACCGCATATTTTTCATTGAACTGGAGGGGACGGAAGGAAGGAGCAGAAAGTTAAGACACCTGTTGCAACCCTTCTTCAAAAGAAACCATATAATACTAATTGTAGGCCATCATAAAAGGCTTTATAATGCCTCAAAGGTGTTGGGTCAATATGTTAACAATCTGGTTCGCACACTCAGCGGAAAATAGAGAGGAAAGAACTTCAAGGTATTCTTGTTCCCTGAAAACGAAAACCTTCAACTGTAAAGTTTGACAAGTGACTTTATGCTGAAAATTCCTCTATAGTTCCAGAAAGTGTTTGTTTTAAGTGCAGACAGAAAATCCAATAGTGAAATAGGAACAGTGAAGGAACAAATGGAAGATTTGGAGAAGTTGCCCAGGGATGGTGCAATTATTGCTTTGTAATCAAAGGAGTTGCTTTTCTTCTCTGTGTTCTTGAGACAAAACTTTTATTCTAGTCTCTCTAAAGAGAACATCTCCGGTTCTCAGGTGGTATGTGCTTCACTCACTGAGCAAAGAGCTGTGAGGAAGGACAGCATCTGGGGAGAAAGAAAGCCAAGAGCATTTATTGGAAGGTATTAGCTTTATCAGAAAGAGTACTTCAGACTGTGTTTTAATTGAAATCAGGAATGTAGCTGGAGAAAAGAAACATTGCCAACATACCCTGGAGAGCAGTTCTGAAATCTGTGCTCCATTGACCACTGACAATCCATAGAGAGCTGGCAGGTCACACAGTGCTGGCTCTTCTCCTTGTTTCCAGCTGCTAAATTACATTAAGTCAGCTTAAAATTCATTAAATGCTTTCCTATTATTACTTTTCCATATAAGCAGTTGTTATAGCTGCTGCAGAGGCTTTGTGTGACGGTGACTGTGAAGGGAGAGGCCTGAGTAAATACGAATGGGAAAGGAAAGGTGATTTTGACCAGAAAAACGCTTGGGATCCTTTCCTTCAGAATTTAACTGCTTTTCAAAAAATGAAAGCAGCTACATAGCAGATTTCGAATTCAGATGCTTAATTGCTCTGGATACCTTAATACTGACTGTGGAGGTCACGTTTTGTTTTGCAGTTTTGTATAAATTTTGAACCACCGAGAGTCACCACTCCGTGAGACTGTCATTGCAATGATGCTGACCCAGTGTCAGTGATAATTACAGGTAATTTCAAGTGCTGCCATTAATTTGCCTTTTTCAATCACTCAGCAAAGCCTTACAGGCTTTGTCCTGCATATAATGATGTTGAAGGTAATAAGATTTCTTCCATCAGGGATTTAAGGAATTGAATTTAGCTTTGATTTTTGTAAAGGTTCTGTATTATTTCTTTCAGGTTTTGGAAAAAAATAATTTTTAACAGTTTTCACCAATTTCAGTGGGAGGTTCTTCCAGAACAGGATACAGAGGACTGAAATTCAGGTGTTAGCAGAAATATACTGCTACTCAGTTCAGGGCTCACCTCCAGTACTGTGTGCAGTTTTGGGTGCCAAACTATAATAAGGGCATAAAACCATTAGGGAGTGTCCAAAGGAGGGCTACAAAGATGGTGAAGGGTCTAGAGGGCAAGACATATGAGGAGCAGCTGAGGTCCCTTGGTTTGTTCAGCGCAGAGCAGAGCAGGCCGAGGGGAGGCCTCATGGCGGCCTGCAGCTCCCTCACGAGGGGAGCGGAGGGGCAGGCGCTGAGCTCTGCTCTCTGGGGACAGCGACAGGACCCGAGGGAACGGCATGGAGCTGGGACAGGGGAGGGTCAGGCTGGGTGTTAGGGAAAGGTTCTGCACCCAGAAGGTGGTCGGGCACTGGGACAGGCTCCCCAGGGCTGTGGTCATGGCACCGAGCCTGCTGGAATTCAAGAAGCGTTTGGAGAGGTGGTCCTGTGTGCCCACCCAAAAAGGAGCCAGGAATTGGTCTCAATGATCCTTGTGGGTCCCTTCCAACTTAGGCTATTCTACAACACTATGATTCTATGAAAGTTGTGGAGATGGCAGGGGTCCTCAACCCTGCCTTCGAGTAAGCCTTTTTGCTGTATGTTCATTTTTTATAAAAGATCACAAATATAAAGATTTTTTGCTTGAATTCTGGCCTTTAGTGACATGTTCCATGCAATAAAAAGAGTCTCCTGGCATGAAATGAATGTGGCTTTGCCAACAGGACAGAAACAACAGTCCAAGCTCAGTATTAAACGGTATTTTAAAGGCAAGCATCAGCCATGGTGCTGTCCATTCATTACCTGCATCATCTGATATACCTAAGAAAAACAAGCTAAAAGCCTTTAACAACACCTTACAGCTTGATTGAAAGAACAACCCTGTCAGTTTTTCTGGGACAACAAAGTAAGAATCCACTGAAAGAAGAAACTCTTTTTAAATCCAAAAAAGAAGACATAAACCACTTTTTAGTGACTCATACAACTTAGAGCTGTAGAGACTTTTTAAAATAGTATTTGCAATTTCTGCAAGGAAGACTTTCAGAATAGCATCACTAAAAATACCCCAGTGCCTTTAAAGACTTACTGTCCATGCCCAGAATTCTTGAAAAAAAAAAGTAAAATATTAAAATAATATAGATCCTACTAGAAAGCCATGCATCTATACCTCTCACAGCTGAACTGGGAGATGCAGAGGTCCATATACTGGAGACCCCTTCTACATGCCACGCGGTTCCTCTGTGTATGGAATTCCCATCGGCTTCACAGCTGACCAAGCCTATACAACGATGCTTCCAGCACACAGTAGCCACATGTACTGTTGGCTTATTCTGATCTTCACTAAATATTCAGGGTTGAATTTGGCTTGTTTGATGATTCAGGTGCAGCAGAAGGTATGAAATTTTTCATGATTGCAGGCTTACTATGCCTTGGGTCTACAGTAAGAGCAGCCAAATCAGGTATTGCAAATGTGTAGGAAGACAACATGAACCTGATGAGACTCTCCTGAACCCAAGGGACTTCTAGCGAATTCAGTTTATCCTGCAGGTTTCCTCTGTGGAATATCTGCTCCCTTGGAGAGAGGAGCTGCAGAGCCACTGGCTCTCTCTAGGAGAAGTAACTCATTTCATCTTCCTAGGTGGAGCTGTTCTGCCCCCGCATGGCAGGTAACTAGAAGAGCATGGAGCTAGACCTTTGCTTCACCCACGAAAAAAAACATCTCGTGCAAAGCTGGTTGAAGATTTTATGCCACAAGGAAGGGCCTTGTGTTGGTGTTCAGAGCACTGTATTCTGTTACAATGCATGTGCCAGAAAACTGCAGGACCAAGGCAGCTGAAGGGAGTCTCCAACAAATGAATGACTGACCTCCCAACAACGAACGATCAGAAGCGAAGATGCAACAGAAGCATGTGAAGGTTGTGATTTATTACAGACTTTGTGATGTGTTCTCGTTTGGAGCACTGATTTTTTTATTTTTTTTTTTATTTAAAAAAGAAAAAAAAAAGAAGAAGGATGAACAAGTGAAGGCAGTTTCTGACAGGATGCAAACTTGGCCTCTGGAAGCAGAAGGAATTAATGCACAAAGCATGGAAAGTTCAGAGGAGCACTGGTGAAACATTCTTATGTCCTGTTCCCCACCAACACCCAGGAGCTTAGGAAACACCAGAAGTCTCTGGGAGCTAAACAGGGGCTCGGCTGCATTCAGCTGACTCCTCTGAGAGTGGGAAGAAGATCGTGACTGTTTCCTGATTACATTCAAACAAATGTATAGAGCTTTTATGTGGGCAGGGGCATCTGGTTTTCACACCATATGCTACTCCTTTTGGAGTATAAGTATATAGCTGAGTAAATGCAGGGGGATGTTTATACAATGAGCACGAAAGTCTGAAAAGAGACTTGAAGCCAGTAGTAATAAATATATTTTGCTTTCCATCATGGGGCTCTGAATTCTCTTGGTAAACTTTACATTTAATCTGCTTGATCTTGAATGAGATAGCAGTTGGACATAGATGGGGGAAAACCGAGTTATTTTTCAAGATTTGCCTGAAGCATGTTTGTTACTTCACCAACATCCAAAATGTCAAAAAGGAAACAAACAGAGAAACCAAAGTAGAACACAACAAAACCTCACAAGATACCATCGCGTCCCAGTCGATATTCTCTCCTTGCAGTGCTTGCCACCAAACCCTCTGTATATATACACTGATGCAAGTTCAACACACAGTTTCAGTGAAATCACTCAGAAACACAGCTGAGAAGAAATTTCTCCAGCTATACATCACTGCGGGACCTCTCCCCAGAGAGGGACTTTGGAAACCTGGCAAGCCACATCAGAACCCCCTACCTCTGGCCATTTGATGTAGGGTAGCTGTGACCAGGTGACTAAATGCTCTTCTCTCAAGAAGCTGATACCATCATTATTGTAAGTGGAGAGTGAAGAATTTAAGGGGGCACCAAGGGCTTCATTAACCCCCAGTTCTATGAGATCTTCTCTGTGTTGAGAAGCATTTCATTAAAAGCCTTCTTGCAGGTAACACCATAAGGAACAGTGCAGTCTAGTAGCACATGATCGGATAAAGAACAAATAAGAAAATTTTGCTGCCTCTGGTGACTGATTTGATTAATTGTAGGCTGAGAGGAAAGATGGTCAAAAATAAACTACTCGAGAAAAAGGGAAAGCATCTGCCAGAAAGAGGTCGTATGTCTCAGATCGAAACCTCTGTGTCAGTATGTATATGCATGTGCATATATTACTTGCTATCAGTTTCTGCTGTTTTCAGTGAATTTCATAGTAACTTCACCTCCTATGGAATGAAAGGATTGTTAAAAAACGAGTATTTTCCTGGAAGAATCCTGAGGGAAGAGCTTGAGGTATATTGATGCACATCCAAACTAGTTCTTATCCCTTGTTATGAGCATAAATGGTGCCAGGTAATATTGCCAGCACAGGAAAAGGCACACATACAACTAGCACAATGAATTTTCTTGATGTGAAATCTTTGAGAAAAGTTGTCCCAGCAGAAGAAGGCTGAAAAGGTGCCAAATATGATGCAAGCATAAAGACAGGACACCGTGCAATTGTGTATAGAAAGTGATACAAGGGTCTGTTTCTAGACAGGGGAGATGTCTGTGATTAATTAGTAGTTGGCAGATGTTTGCCATTCCAAGCCATGCTAACAATTTTCAATCAGACCTAAATTTCAGAGTTTCCACAGAGAAGCATGTCAATATTGATGCCCAATGGATTTAGGAAGTACAGATAAATACCTTTGATGTATCACGCATGCACGTACACACATACACATTCTGCATCCATATCCATTTCACATATTCATACATTTAGGACTACAAATGTAGAGTCATTGACATATATTTATGTGATTACACATGGATGTAGTATGATGAGTTTATATTTGCGTCTGTAACTATAGCTAGAAATATCACTATAGTATAGAAATACTGATATATATTGGAGATTTCTCTACTGGATGTTCCTCTCTACATCCAGAAGATAAAGGAAATATGTGTATGAGTAAAGCTGTATGTAAAGATCTGGCAGCCTGACACACTGAGTAGGCCTGTGCTCTAACTGAAGGCTGGGGCTGTATTAATGTTAGCTTCCTTTCAACCATGACAGGGAAGGAGGAGGGAGGTCTGGAAAGCACCATCTGCTTTTCCAGATTGCTGTTAATCTGCCAATAATTCATATTGGATATAAAGAATTAATGTTATGGGAGAATGTTAAAAATATAGAGCCTCCATCTTCAGCATATGGAGCAAGAACTAAGAGCGGGCTTCAGGTTGTCCTCATGGGCCAGGAGGGTGACGAAATGTAATGTGTGGGGATAAAAGAGTGAAAACACAGACACGTACAAAAGGGAAAGGGGTTATTCCTCTGATAATCAACCCGGGTACAAACCTGGAAATCAACAAAGAAGTAGTGCAATGAACACTGCAAGGCCGGACAATTAACATAGGAGGAACAGGGTCCAGGCCCAGGCATACATAGGAATGAATAAAATCCTGGCTTGGGGGAACATGCAAGCTATGCTTTGTGAGCCTGTGTTCGCTTCTCTGTGAAAACACATTGGAAACAGCCTTGAGCAAAATGTCACATGAAGAGTGCCTGAAGTCACTTGGAAAGGATGGCAGGGTGGCATCAGTGAGAACGCAAAGCATGGGGTGATACATCTGAGGTGAAACACTAATCCCGTAACTGTTGATTGTGGTTTTTACATTGACCAGAAAAGGTCGACATATGGTGTGCTGGGAAAACTGCCAACAGACGTACTGCTATTTTTTTTTGAATGTTTTTAATATAAATTTCAACCTTTTTCTTGTCTTGCAGCTCTGTTAGAGAATGAGTGCTGGTTACTACAAGGAGTGATCTCTACTTACGGCTCCTCTGAACATGTAGGTTGAGTTTAAATAGGTGTGAGCTACATACAGGTGACAATTCACTGAAATAGAGCTGTTTTGTCCGATATTTACTATTCCAGTATTACATGGGCATGGGAACCTCTGGCTACACCTGTCCAAATAAACTACACGGGGTGTGGGGATAAGCCTGAGGACTGGCAAGCAATCAGCTCTACCATGAAAGTATTAGCATGGTTTCTAGCCCAGCTTTGGCCCAGGCCAAATTATATCATTATCTAGGAACACATCAGGAGTTAATGCAGGCCACCAGGCATGCCAGATACAGCTGGCTGCTCCGATGGGTGAGGAAGGGTTACGGGAATTTAGCGGTGTGAACACAACCTCAGCCATACCTGTTGAACCCAGGATTAAAAACCAGTCCCTGGCCCACTTTACTTAGCTCTGCAGATACAGCCTTTGAGTCCTGACTGCAGTTATTCATATATTTTGCTCCTATGGCATTCATGCAACAACTACAGGGCTGACACAGTGCCTTCTAGAAGGCTTTTGCATAGGCAAATATGGCATTTTGGATCCCACCCCCAGTGGTAGAAGGAGCTTTATAGAGGTGAATAAGTAAACGTTCAAAGCTATTACCTCTGTATTGCTAAAAAGGTCTCTGGGTTCCCATGCCGTGCAAAATTCTCTTAAAATAACAACATTTAAGTTTCACACCAGAATCAAAGGACTTGTATGCTCTGACACTAGGAAAAGAAAATCAGCCGCCTCTCCAAGGATAGAAAGCTGGTGCAGCAACATAAGTGATCTGGCAGTTCTTGCAAGAGTAGCATAAACAGGAAGGGAAGAATTCCACAAATTTGATGACATGTGGTCTTTATTTTCAGAGTTGCTTGATTGACGAGTGACTGTGAAGGGGTGCTGTGTACAGGGAGCTCTGCTGATGGGCCTCGTGATCCAAAGCTGGAAGGAGTTCGAGACTGATATCACTGCTACTCGATGACAATTTTCTGGCTCTAGGGGGTATTTCTTGTCAGACATACTGAATTCTGAGTGCCATCTCTTCTTCATTTCATATGTCTTTTTTTTTCTCTTTGGTTTATTTTTTTTTTTCTCTTCTGAGTTTTCTTACAGTATAAAACGTGTGAATGGGTACGGGTTGTAGTCTGAAATCATGAATGTGGTGCCTCTGTTTCACTGCAATTTTTTTAATCCCTGTTTCACACACCATTAAAACTACCCATAAAACAACTTGCCTCATTCTCCTCTCTGAAAGCTTAAGCTGCAGGTTGAGAACTTTTTGAAAATTCAGCCATTGTGAAAAGACTACAGGAGAGTATGGCCAGAGTCAAATGCCCACAACACTCTTAAGACCCTCCTTCAGTAAAAGCAGAGGCTAATGACTCACTTTCCAGAAGCAGGACAAGATTAGTAAATAAAGATAATAACATTACTGAACCAAACAATATAGGTTGGGGAAAAAAAGGGTAAGATTTTGTGCACACAAGTGCACACAAGTGTAAGGGGTTCTTTACCACACTATATTCATGATTTAAAGGTTTAGGTTTTTGGATATTAGCTTCATTTCCACAAACACAAAACAAATTTTAAGGGAAAAAAAATCAGAACACTAAATAAGGTTCAGTTTACCTGCAACACGCAAAGCAGAAATCCCAGAAATTAATGTAATGAAATGCACTTACATTCCATGTGCCCAAAATATATGTTGTTTAACTCAGTGGTTTGTTTTATGAAAAGAAAATGAAAGACATCATTTGTATAGCTGCTTAATGTTTTATTCCTGGCTGGGTATTTGGACTAGGAAAACAACAGCTTTCCTTTTGGCTGTTAGTGTTTAATTATTCAATGTTAACAGCCAAGAAGTAAGCTGTTAGCCCTCCTCCTCTTCTTCACAGCTTTTCTTTCCCTAGTGGGTCTAAATCTGTCCTTCATGCATACGAAGAGCAATCTGAGTTGCAGGAATTGCATTTTGGCCTCGCAGGAAACAACCTCTGAATGGCTTAAAATATTTCTTTTTAATATCGGTGTGGTTTCTTCTCCATTTGTTCAAAAAGACACAGTAGCAGCTTCATTTCCTCAGTCTTTGATGCTCGCCTTTAAACTCAATCACGGACGCTTCTCCTTCACAGACCCGATCCCAAGCAAAGTTCTCTCAGTACAACTTCTGAAATGCAACGATTCTAACCAAATCACTGTACCCACTGCTAGACAAAGCTCTGAACTTGGTGATTTTCCTCCTCCTTCCTGAGAAGTCTCAAAAGCACTCAGAAGATCTAGCTTGACTGATTCTGAAAGCCTTTAAAAGTTTCCTTGAAAGATGAAAACTTAAAAGATGAAATTTAAAAGTTTCCTTGAAAGATGCAGATCCTGATACCAGAGGATGATGACTGCTTGAATCATCCCCAAATAATACCTCATAAAGTAAGCCACATATTCACTATATTTGGGTGAATTGCTTGAAAGCCAAATCTAGTCGTATCATCTTGAGTAGTATGCAAGTTGCCTTTTCCTCGAGTCTCGAAGAAGCCATGCATCTTGCCTCTCTAGCATAACAGAGCAACTCTCAGGACATAACTGAACACTTTCGTTGAACAGAGCTCTCCCTCATGCTTTATTCTCCAAAAATCTCAAAAATCACCTGCTTCAGCTAAGCATGACAAAAGGTAGGTACATAACCCTTCCTGACAAGTCATCCCTGTATTATGTATTTTGCTGTAGGATCAATCACACATAGTTCAGAGAATGACTCCTTGTTACTACCATCTTTTAGTTAGAAAAACTATGTCTGAATAGGTGAGACACTACACATTTGTGCAAAGATAATAAAAAGCTAAAACAAAGTAAATAACACTTACCTGGTCATTAAACAATTGCTATTATAGCTAAACAAGCAAAAATACAACTGCAGGCAGGCCACAACTTGTCCATACAAAGCCCAACGTGTCTGAAGGCCTCTGGTGTTAAATTCACACAAAGCCCACAGCTTCTCACAAAAAATGGCAACACCATTGTCTACTGGGCTGCAAAGTCACACCTTTTCCTTGAGCACTCACCTTGTGATACAGATCTGAAAGACTACGGCAGGAAAGTCTTTATCCAAATTCTGGGTTTGAAAAAAACTCTGAAGAACTTATGTCTTCAAACCTGAAGTGGACCTCTGACAAGTGGTGGGGACTGTGATGCAAACTCTCTTTGAGATCAGATACTTAAATGCAGACTAGATTAGAAGGGGCTAGATTTCATTACACATCTTTCAGTCGCTAAGACAAACATCTGAATTAGAAATTTGCTATTACACAGAAAGCAAACATTTTATTCATAGCAAAAGGAGAGAAACTGAAGATTTCGTGGCTGTGAAGAGCACAGTTTGCCCTTGTTGGTCCAGTTGAAAGCTCATTTCTGACCAAAGTGTTCACACTCCTGAACCACAAAGACTGACTACCAAAATCAACTCTGGATAATTTAACCAATACGGGAGAGTCATGTTTTGAGTCCACAATCTGTAGAAAAGAGGAGGTCAAATTCTTCAGGACTGTGTCTTTTGTTTGCAACCCATCAATCACATTGATTTGGGCTACTCATCTTGGGAAAAAATGGAACGGGATAAAAATTAGTTATTACAACTGCAGAATTTTTACCAAAAAAATAAAAAATTCCCCAAACAAGTTAAGATTTCCTGTCTGTCCTACGTAGTGTAAGTATTGCAAAAACAAGGACATTTGCTTACAGATACAAAATAGACTGAAAGATCCCTGCCTTCACAACTGAGGAATGTCTGCACCTTTAAACAGTACAAGTTGTTATTGATTTCCCCACCAGATGGAGTAGCATGTACAGTTTTGATGATTCCCACAGACAAGTGATTTATTTATTTGGATTGCATACTGTATTCTTAGCTAATATCACAGAACTCTCTCTACTTAGTTCAAAATAAAAAAAAAAAAAAGGGGGGGTTCCAAAGAGTGAATAACATCATAGATAAAACTGAGAACCTTCTTTCTTCCCACATCTCTTCAAGACCTTCCTTTGATAATCTCAAGTAGGCTTTTGGTAAGGTTCTGCTTACCGTCAGCTCTTTACCTCAACTGCTGTGCTGCAGAAATATCCCAAATTTCAAAGAATGCTGACATTCAGAAGGGCTCCACAACAACCGTAGGATCATAGGATAATCCAGGTTGGAAGAGATCTTGAAAGGTCATCTAGTGCAACCTCCTGCTACCTCCATCTCAAAGATGTGTCACGTGTAAGATTAGACCAGGCTTCCCATGGCTTTATCCACCAGGTTTTTAAAATATGCAAGAGAGGAGATTGCACAATTCCTTTAGGCAACCTGCTCCAATGCTTGACTGTGCTCCTGGTGAGAAGGATTTCTCCTTCTATCCAAACTTTCTTGTTTCAATTTAAGTCCATTGTCTCTCATCTTCCTGCTACATATTGCTGTGAAAAGTCAGTCTTCAACTTCTTCATGACCTCCATGTAGGTATTGTAAGGCTCTTGTTACAGCCTCCCCTTCTCCACCCCACACAGGTCCAGCTCCCACAGCTTCTCCTCCCAAAAACAAGCATTCCAGCCCCTGACCTCTGCTAGATTTTCTCATTTATCAGTCTTTCCTGTATTGAGGGGCTTCAAAATTGCACACAGCCAGGCTGTGCTGTGAACTGGCATGTTGTGCCACTGTCCTGTATTTCCTCGTACTGATGGCTCATGCACATGCTAACTCATATTAGATCAACTTTATACTTTCATGTCAGGTATGCAGCGTTACATGGAAGAACTTAAGGAAATCCTGAACTTTAGCCCAGCCTCTGTCATTGAACTGCTGTGGAGAAGGGATTAAATTCTTCAGTCTTCATGCTGCTTCCATGCAAGGACACCATAAATCTTACAAGAAACGTACATACAAAGTTCATCCCTGTTTGGCAAGTCTGACTTGAGACAAATAGAATCATAGAATCATAGAATATCCTGAGTTGGAAGGGACCGTTAAGGATCATCAAGTCCAACTCTTGATACCGCACAGGTCTACCCAAAAGTTTAGACCATGTGACTAAGTGCACAGTCCAATCTCTTCTTAAATTCAGACAGGCTCGGTGCAGTGACCACTTCCCTGGGGAGCCTGTTCCAGTGTGCAACCACCCTCTCTGTGAAGAACCCCCTCCTGATGTCAAGCCTAAATTTCCCCTGCCTCAGCTTAACCCCGTTCCCGCGGGTCCTGTCACTGGTGTTAATGGAGAAAAGGTCTCCTGCTTCTCGACACCCCCTTACGAGGAAGTTGTAGACTGTGATGAGGTCTCCCCTCAGCCTCCTCTTCTCCAGGCTGAACAGGCCCAGTGACCTCAGCCGTTCCTCGTACGTCTTCCCCTCCAGGCCTTTCACCATCTTCGTAGCCCTCCTCTGTACACTCTCCAACAGTTTCATGTCCTTTTTATACTGTGGTGCCCAGAACTGCACACAGTACTCGAGGTGAGGCCGCACCAGCGCAGAGTAGAGCTATTCTACTATTCTTTCTTCATTAATATGAGAAATGGATATGTTCCCTAATGCCTTGGGCCTAGTTTCAGAAGCAGGTGTGGGTGGGACCTATCCAACACCTACTTCTTGAGCTATATATTTCCTGGAAAAGGCAGGGACCTGCTAGGTCCTCTCAGCAGAAGGCTAAGTAGTGCTTTGCTGGGCACAAACAGGCAGAAATTGGGAGTGGCATTGATGCAGCGTGGACATGAAAGCTGACGCAAAACACTGGCTTTGCTCGGATGTAAACGGCTTTACACCATACACGACAACAAAGAACAGGGCCCAGACAGGGCTGTGATTACTGCCCTTGTCAGCACACAAAGGGAGACAGTGCCTGTGCAAGACCAAGTACAACCACATGCCAAGACCAAGTCAGTTTTTCAATGGACTATATCCCATATATGATCTTGAGCTATATATGAACTATGCATCTCCCACAAAGTAGAAATTCCAGTTAGTTAGGATATCAGGGAGCAAGGAGAAGCCTTATGACTGTCTAAAGCAGAAAAGGAGCTGAGGGATCAGTCTGGCCCAAACTTCAAATCAGCAGGATCAAACCTTGTTAAATCTCTGCTTGCTTCACAAAGAAGAAATGTCACAGCTCTTCCTTGTGTATGGGGGATTATATAAAGAATTGTAAAAAGGGTTGTCCTGGTTCCAGTTAGGACAGAGTTAATGTTCCCTCATAGTAGCTGGTAGGGTGCTATGTTTTGGATTAGGATGAGAAGAGCGCTGATAACATGCTGATGTTTTAATTGTTGCAGAGCAGTGTTTACACCAGGCCAAGGACTTTTCGGCTTCTTGCTCTGTCCTGCCAGCGAGCAGGCTGGGGGTGCAGCAGGAGCTGGGAGGGGACAGACCCAGGACAGCTGACCCAAACTGGCCAAAGGGGTATTCCATACCATCTGGCGTCATGCTAAACAATATATAGGGGTGGCTGGCCGGGGTGGGGGGCCGGCTGCTCGGGGATAGGCTGGGCATCGGTCAGCGGGTGGTGAGCAATTGCATTGTGCATCACTTGTTTTCTTACACATTATTATTGTTAATACTATTACCATTATCACTATTATTATTATTATTGTTATTATTATTTTCCTGTCTTAATAAACTGTCTTTATCTCAACTCACAGGCTTCACTTTCCCGTTTCTCTCCCCCCATCCCAGAGAGGGAGGGGGGAGGGTGAGCGAACGGCTGTGTGGTGTTTAGCTGCCAGCCGGGTTAAACCACAACAAGGGTTCACAGCAGTTCCTCACTAAAGGACCTCTCTTGCAGAGTTTCCATATGACTGAGACTATGGGCATGACTGGAGGAATTTCTGCATTCAGACCAAGTCTGAGAAAGATTAATTTCTGCATGCACTTCTAATAGCTCCTTAGGGCTGCAGGAGTATCAAGAACAATTGTGCATGAGTATGTGTAAAAATTAGAAGCTGAATTCATTTCAACCATTCTCTTGTAAGTAGCGTACATTTTCATTTCACAAATATGTGAGTGTGAATCTTGCCCAGACACACATGGAAAGTAAGCATTCCTGCTCAGCTCCTTTATACAGCTTTCATGTTGGTGTAAAGGCACAGAAATCCCCCCAAATCTCTCCTACTGCCTTTCCCGTCAGGTGATTTGTGACCAGATGGGGACATGAATCAAGACAGGATTCACCACTGTCTGACATAAATGACTCAGATAACTATCTGACCTCATCCACTGGAGTTAGGACCTTTAGCACTCAAACACTAAGCCTACCTCCACAAACAAGACCAAATACTAATTATCACTCTAGGAAGGATACTTTAGTGAAGGCTGTATGCTATCCAGGGGCATTTTCTAAATGCAGTGATCAAATGTTGCCAGCTGCCAGCACACCAACCCCACCAGCAAGAGGAACCTCCAGCTTCCCCATCAGCCAATTCATTCAGCTCACCCACAGAAGGGCACGATTCAAGTACCTCTCCGAAGAACAACACTACTCTGGATGCTGGCTCGGCAGGGGGAAAGAATGACTGGAGCTAAAAGACAAAGGAAGGGCAGGAACTTATGGCAATCGACAAAGGCTTCCAGAGAGATTAACCCCAAACATGAGAATAACAATCACAGGAATTGTTAGCAATCAGTATGGCTCAGCCTGGTAACTGGCAGGACACTGCTAAAAAGCTCAGTAACATTTCTGTCAGAGGCAATTTCTGTCAAAGGAGGAAATAGAAGCAGCGTGGCAACAGTGTTACAAAGGTTTGTTGGTGAGCTTACTTCTGCAGCTCACTTAATAAGCAAAAAAAAAAAAGTTAAAATACTGAGATGTACTCAAGTGTTTTGAAACCGTAGCTTTACAATGCCTCTGTGTTAAACCAAACAAGACCTTCTAAATTGAAGAGACTGAAGAGCTTCTGATATGTAATGCCTGTCTTTAAGAGTAAGTTCTGATTGTTTCCCAACTTCAGTAACTATGTAATTATTTTTTTTTTTGCTGATTCAAAGTTCTTACAGGATTTTCCTGTGATATACTTTTCAAAGCATATCACTTTTATTTCAATGTCACTGTAGAGGTTTATCGTCTAACGTCAATATAATATATTCCCACTTCAAGTGTATTTCAAATACACCTCTTTTACTCATAGCATACAGCAAGAGAAAAATGTAGTCTTGTTTATATTTGAAAATAACAGCCTATTTCGAACAGTAAAAAGCACGGATAGTCAGTAACATGAGAGAAAACAGTACTGGTTTACCATAGTGCTGCTGCCAGAACCCCAGGAGGCAGCTAACCTGGAGAAAAAAAAGAAATGATGACAGCACTGCTTGTTACTAATAGCTAGCAAATATTAGTAGTCGGCAGGAATCAGTATCTCAGAGTATGATGCTTTCTTGGTTATCTTATTTCAAGACAAAACATAGGTCTGCTTGTATTTTAAATATACTTCCAGCCCAGAGTGAGACACTGCTGTCCTCTGACGCACCTTCATGGTCTTAGAGGGAGACTCCGTGCTACGATGGTTTTAGCTAGCAGCAGCGAGGGAGGGCGAGAAGTAAGAAGGGAAGTACTGCATGAAAGCTCTTCTGTCGTGGCAGGTGCTGGAAATATTTAGCGTGGGCATTAATTAGGCATTACAGTAACGCTTTCAAGTCTGGGATCTGATGGTGTTAAATACACAGTGAAAACATGAGACTTTGTATGAGACAGTATTACTCTGACTCCACACACGTCGCGGTTCACAATCAAATAATCGAGTTACACCTGAAACGCCAGACCCCGCGGTGCCATCACTCTACCACTTCATTCTGCCTCTGCAGCTTTTTCACAGACACGGTAAGACAGGATGCCGTGATGGGAACGTATGTCAGCTTTTATGACAAAGTTCCTCCGTCATCTGATCCATGAATTATCAATATCAGAAACAGTCTTTTTTCCCAACTTGAACATTATCTGAGAGCCACTGCCTTACAGCAGATGGTGGGGGAGCAGGCTCTGGAGCATTAATACGACTGTCTCACAGCACTTCTCTACTGAATATAGAGATTAGATGGTCTTTTAAGGTATCAGTTTATTTCATCTCCTGACACTCATGCATCGTAGGGGCAAGGCAGTACACTTTGTCACAGCAGTACCCTGTTCCCAAAGTACAGACATATTTACTTAGCCTGTGAATCAGCTACAGATTTTACAAAGCCTGGCATGACTACGCCTACAACCTCACCGCTAAAAGGTGTCTTTTTACACACAGAAATAGCTGCTGCACTTATCCCAGCATAACTTCTCAGACAAGACCAGGGAAGTTCGTATGTCTCAGATTATGGTGTTTGATCCATTTAGGAAAGGCTTTTATGATGCGTTTCTCCTGAGAGAAAGAACCAGGATTTCCATCCCAACAAACAACAGCCTTCTAAAGGCTGTCAAGTCAGAGAGCAAGAGGGATGGGGCCACTGGTAAAGTTATCTGAAAATCTGTGCCTGCAGAGACAAAGGGGAGAGGAGCTGCCCACCAGACTGAGTACTTGGACATAGAGATATCAGCTTGTAGTGGCTTTACAGTGCCTTTTCCTTTCGGAGAATTAGTTCAAGGGTAGAAAGAATGAAGGGCAAACATGTATGTAAAAGTTTTCTTCCTCCTACTGGCATCACTAGGAATGCCGGAAGGAAATTCGGAAAAGCAAATGTTTATTGCTGAAGTCATACCAGAAATGAACTTTTTGTGTGTTGCTCTGGCCACCGAGCACATGCTGTAGGCATCTTCTGTGATAGTCTGTGTGAGACCTACAAATAAAAGAAATGGCATACGCTATCGGGAAGCAAGAACTTTATATAAATCACTTTACAAGCCAGCAGATAGATCTGAATGCACAGGTGGTGAGTGAGAAATGAACAAGCAGAAGGCCTGGGAACAGTGCCTAGTGAATTTTGGGAAGGCACTTGGAGGCCTCTCAAGCACATCTGAGTTTTCACTTGCATCTTCCATGTAACATACAGCATGGGGCTACAGCATGCTCTTATGTGAAATCCAGCATCTAAACGCCAGCCACACACACAAGACCAGGCAGAGAGCTTTTGCTTTTTTTTTTTTTTTTAGCTTTTTTGAAGATGAAGATGGTCAAAAACAGGGACAAAAAGCTTAGAGAGAACCTGAAGGCTCATCCTCACTCTCCTAGCAGGAAGGTAGCTGGTCTCATTATCTGCATCTTTAGCAAGTTTGTAAAGACACCAAATTGCAAAAAATAGCAGTTAGGCTGGAGAATAGCACTTACCTAAGGGCCTTCGCAGTTTGGAGAAATGTTCAGCAAGGGCAAATGCAAAGTGCTGCATCTTAGATAGAGCAGCACCACGCAATAAGGCATGGACTGACCAGCCAGAGAGCAACTCCAAGAAAAGGACCCGGGTGTCCCAGAGGACAAGTGGAACAAAACCCTGCAGTTTGCCCTTGCAGCAAAATGAGGGCTAACCAAACAACAAGATGCACAGCCAGCACATCAAGGAAAGTAACCCTGAAGAGTCTCCTTTTTTTGATACTCATTTGGAATCCTGTGTCCAGTTTTATGCCCAGTACAAAAGAAAGAAACTGGAGAGTTGAGGAGGGGGCAGCCATTTAGATAGTTAGGAGGCTGTACCATGAGTGGGGAATCTACTTGTTTTCCTCACCGATCCAAGGTTATGGAAAAGGTGGAGCCAGACTCTTTTCAGCAACAAACAGGCAAAAGGATGACATGCAACCCCTGCTGGGTCAAAAAAGTAAACTTCTGATTAGACAGAAGAAAATATTCCCCACCACAAGAATGGTTATGCACAGCAATGGGTACCCAGAGAAACTGAAATTTCTCTCCTCGGAGACTTTCAAAATGCAATAAGACAGGGACCTGATGCCTGCCCTGCTGTGAGCAAGGAGCTGGAACAGAGACTTCTATGATCCTCCTCCAAAATGCATTCCTTTATGACCTATACCCACATCTCCAATTTTACTTTACATTGTCATAGCTATCTACCGTTAAGCGCTGGCTCCCATTTGAAACTCCAGTTCATGCGAAATGTCGGTATTTGGCAATTACTTTTCATTTTGGCCAAAAGCAAAATATTTTAAATTTACTTTTAATTGTTTTGAGATTACAGAAAGTTAAACATTGATTTTTAAATTTACTTCTAATGTTCAATCTAATGATTTTTGTTCACAGATTACTTTTTGAAAAGACCATGAATATAATAGCATCAGAGCCTCCTAAATGCTAACTTCGTTATTTATGAGGAAGATGGCTTTATTTTTCTGTAGGTGTAAGGGGAAGATGTGGCTTATTTTATTTCAATCTATCATGTACTGTAAGTCGTGGCAAACTGCCTTCTATCTTTTCCTACCTATTTATTGAGAATGTAGTAGAGACATGAAAAGCTAAGGCTGCTGAACATGAAAACATCTTTCATCAAGATGTTCATTAGCTATTGATTTAAATAGCTGTTTCTAAGGAAGAAAACATCTTCTAGACATCCTTTTGGGCATAACTGCTCAATTTTCCCTGAACAATGATTTCATGATTCCTCTACTTCCTCAGCGAACAGGCCTGGCTAAAGAGGCCTTACTTCCTTATGTGGAAAAAAAAGTTAAAAAGGAATGAAGGTTAAAAATAAATATATACACACACCTTTTGGTTTTTCTTTCTACCATCTGAACACAGAAAGAGACATCTACCCCTCTTTTCATGTGTTTGGGCAGAAGTCCACCCCACAGGCAAGCTACAGAGATAAACCCAAACAATATGGTCTGGTGCTTGTTCTTACTCTTTTTCTTCACAGACCAGAAATCCATCACACGACGTGTGAATAAAGGCTGTGAGAGGTTTGTCAAGGTTTCCTCTTCAGCTCCCAGCACAGTCAAACTTCCGAAATTGTTCTGAAGTGATCAGGTACGAGTATCGTCTAACATCTGAAGCTAACTTTTCCATCAGTCACGTGTGGCATGTTTCAAAAGTGTAGAATCCTAATTTTGTCACGGAATAGTTTGGATTGTGTTATAACATGAACCCTGACAGTGTGTGCAACTTCAACCAAATGTGTTCTTCTTCATGATCTTTGTAATGATCTAAATATGAAAAAAAAATATAAACTTATATATATTAAAAAGGCAACCTTTTGGAAGAAGCACACTTATTATTTCACTTTAACATCAAGGCCCACAAGTGTGATTTCACTTGGTTAACATTAAGACAAACATCTCTGTGCACGAGAAGTTTTGCTTAGTGCTGTTCATGAAACTACAGTGTAATTTCAAATAATTCTACTTCTCGTTGGTCAATTACTTGAAGGCAGGTGTGTTAAAAATCATTCGAAGTAAGAAACAAACAATTTTTTGCAACCTGAAGCGCAAAACATGACTAAGGGTGTCAAATTTCTCAGTATTCAAGTGTGATCCACATCTGAACTTGGATGCTGTTACAAGAAAAATGAGTCTTCTTTTCACAGTTGTTATTGCCTGCCATGCCGCTGCATCACAACGTAGCCTACTCTGTGGCATAATTTGGTGTAATTAGCAGTCTCCAGAGGAAAAAAAGACAACTGGAATACAGCAGTAAGACACTGAGGTCATAGTATAAGTCAGGAAATTAAGTATATTCAGTAACTTCACAGCTGTTCTTGCTTTGCCTATCTTTGTTTTCACCAACTTCTGAAATCACAGCAGAAGTTACAAATACTACACAATTTTCCCTCAATACAAAAAGCAAAAGGCAGACAGTCCCCTCTCACATCCCAAGAATTATTAATACTCTTAATATATCACTAACAATGGTATGTCTACAAAACATAGCCTTCTATAAAACACGTTACATACACTGCTAATATAAGGTTCTCAACGCAGCCTCACTATCAAAGCTGGAAGTATGTAACAACTTAGTCCTTGAAGAACAAGACGCGTGTCTTTTTCTAGATGAAAATAATGATTAAAATTTTCTACAAAGACCCTCATGGAATCCATTAATATATTTATAAAATCATTTAGCCCTCACCACATGATCTCGATATAGCATCCACTCATCTCTAGCCAACACAGCTGAGGAAAAGAACACAAGCTGTTCTATTTTCTTCTTGCACCGCTGCCGCAGTGCAGCCTAATAGGGGTATACTGTTTTACATTTTCAGACTTCATCTTTTTGCATTTCTAAACAGATAAAGTGACTATATGCATGTACATGCATGCATCTTTACAATTATATATATATATATGCCTGTGGTAAAGGCATTGTAACTTACTGTGAACAGTTCCGAAGACAGCTTACACTATGTTATGTTTGACAGCCTCAGAGATCCTAAGAAACAGCTGGAGATAGATGAAACACTGAAAAGAGCCGACAGCTTCTTCTTGGAGGGTAAATTCAGAGTCTGGCGTGGTAAAATAAATTTTAAAAGTCCTTCTGCAGCAAAAGAGCATTACGTGCATGGGACAGTCTTTGTAAGATGTCACACGTACTTGAGCAACTGCCCCTCCCCTTGGTCCCTTCAGGAACCAGAAACGTTACGAGTGATCAGAGGGAAGGCTTACATGGTTCAGACATACAACAGGGTCACAGAAGCCCTATTTCCTTATAAAACCCCATTGCTTGAGCAGTAACAAAGCCCGAGGTTGCAAATATTGTTGTTAAAAGAATAAAAGGTTCTAGTACTTTATCATATCTCCTATGGAAATACAAGTCCTCCCAGATTTCCTAACCCGTATCACTAAGGAGACAAACTAAAGATCTTAGTTGACTTAGCTCTTTTTGCATCGCTGTAGACTATATTTACAATTTCAAAGTCAGCTCAGACATGTTTGTATTTCAATCATATAGGGATAAAAATCTGAAGTCTTATTAATTCCTTGCTGTCTGATATGAAGCTTTGCAAATGATTACCATTTCTTCTTTTTCCACCTATTACTAAGGATGCCCTGGCTTTATGCATTACAGATTAGCTACTGTTTATCAGCACAGCCACAATTTATTTACCCAGGCCAAACAGAATTTCACAGAAGCCGAAATTCTGGTAGATCTTTGCAATCTGTATATCTTCATCTGCACTTCTGTGAAGCTTAATTCTTGACAACCGCTGATTGACAACCATTGATTGTAATAATCCACTACAGCTCACACATGTGATGTGCTCAAAATATAAGCATGAAGAGCTCATGCTTTCATGATAACCATTAAAAAGATTGTAAGTTGAAAAGATGCAACAGAGAAAGTTGTCTTTATGATGTACAAGGAACATCAAGCAACGCTATGGACGTTTCAGATAAATGCATCTAAAGTTATCAATTTTTCCATGAATTAAGGCAGCAATTTTTTAAAGCCATAATAAAACTCACACTTCCAAAATATAAAGTTGAGAAGGGGAGGGAAGTAATTTGTGCACAACTAGAGACACTGGACTCCTTGATGGCACGTGTAAAAATCCAGGATACAGGCCACTCTAGGAAATAACACACTTAAGGACAGCACTGTTGAAGCACTCAATGGTTTCATACTCAGTTGAATAAAATGCAGGGTCATACAGCAACGCCCTCCCCCCACAACCCTGTTCTTTTCCCGAGTTCACAGCTGATTTTAGTCTTTTCAGCAAGATACCAGAAAGCAAAAATATTGACAGATTTAAATGGAATTATCTGATGTGGCAAAAGAGCCTTTGAGGACCACAATTGTTTAGAAGACAATTATATTGTCAAGAGCAGAGTAAAGCAGAGGTTACCTACTTAGATACTACTATTATCCATTATTCCTTTCCTTTGTGGTATCTTAGAGCCCATTATTACTTTCCTTTAAAGTACCGCAAAATTAGTCAGCCTGTCCACACGGTCAGTTAACAGCTGTCCTGTGTTTTCTGTCTTGCCTTACCATAAAGTCAGTGGCTGTACACACTTTACTTTCTTGCCGGGCAAAACATTTAAAGATGTTCCCTACCTCTGCCTTTCAAAGCAAGCTAATCCCCCTATTTTATTTATCTTGCATTTTCACTTCCCTTCCATATGCACAGCGGTAAGTGGTTTATAGATCCCTTTCCCTTTGACACACATTGTATCGGACTGAGTTTCCACCACATTATTGTATTCTGCTACCGCTGCCTTTTAGTCACCAGAATTCCCTGCTCAACTCCCACGCCTCCCAAAACATAACTTTCCTATCATTACATTTAAAAAAGAAATTTTAGTTTCTGCTCTATCTTTACCTGTACATTTCCAGTGGGTATTATGGCATAAGCACAGTTCAAAAGTTATCCTTACACACCTGAGATTGCATTCCTTTTTTTTTCAACCCAATTCTCTTCAGAATTGCTCCTACTTTAAGAATTGCTTTACCAGAGAGCGTGTAGGGGTAAGAGAGACTGTTTCCACAACTTGTCAGCAGTCAACACTTGTATCGTAAGCAAGAATACTGTTTTTTCTCGTACAAGCTGATATCCAATGAGTCATCATAACATGAAAAATAGGCTAAAATAATTCCATCCAACTGCATAGAAAGGCCTTGCTTGGTTATCTGAATCCCATGACCACTTCAGCAATGAGAAAAAAAATGTACTCTAATGCACCAATATGTATGCACGTTTAAAAGGTGAAGGAAGAGCTGTCTTGACCATCCAAAAGGAAAATAAACACACAAGGAAAACTGAATGGGTATGAAGAGCCACTTAACTGTACCTCAGAGTCTGTTTGTACATCCTCTTATTTAAAAAGCAGCCATTACTTTTCCAGTCCTCCCATTCCTTTCTGACCTGAATCTCCTCATAAGAGCCTAGGCCTACAGAAAAAAAGTCTTTGACAGTCATGCAGTTATTCTTTTTTAATCATTTGGGTATCTATTCATGTCTTTCCTCAAGTGCAGTTTAAAAACAAGCATAATTGTATACTTTTAGTATAAGGAATATTGAGTAGTTTAACTTGCATTTAGGAAATAAACAAATCCATCTCTTTTTCTGGAGTTAACACAAGAACATGACCAGCACAGCTAACACACCTGAGTTTTGTTTTTAACAACGCCCTTGTTACCATCACGTTTGTGCACCCTATTTTGCTTCTCCCATTCACAAAAACATCTTCTGTCATAAAAGTATATAGTAATGTGCAGTATAAAAGAAACTGGTTTGAACTGTCAAATGGCATTTACTCAGAAATATGGTTATACATTGAAATCACAAGAATAATGCTTTAATTGTTCTGTGTTGGAATAGGAGGGGAAAGAAAAAGTTAAGACTGTTTCCATTTCCATATACAAATTTTATTTTAATACCTGTATTCTAAGTGTACAGATACAATGACCCATGACAGACCTTAAGATCTGACCACATAGAAAACTGAGTTCATTTTGTATTAGAGACAAAGTTGAAAGGACTTCAGCAGATGACAGGAAGCTTCCCCATTTTCTCTCCAAGAACAACCAGGATCCACCATATTTTTGGTCCAAGATGTCTGCTTTAAGTTGGCAGCTGACTCTATGAACGAGTGTATTTACCCCAGATGTGCAGCATAAATACAGAAGCAATAAAAAGAAGACTCATGACCAAAACTGGAACAGGCCCACTAAAAATAAAGAAAAAAATGAATTAACATAAAAAGCAAAAAAAAAAAATAGTCTGCTTTGTCCAAAAGCCAGTCATTACTAGCCAAACAAATCATCAAATCATTTGCAACCGTAAGAGAAAACTTATTCCATTCCCACAGAAATACCATAAAATGCACAGAAATGAGACAGCCACCTTGATCAAAAAATTGCTGCTGCCATTATGCTTTTAATCATAGTTACGTAACAGGGTACGTAAAACAATAAATCACAACAACCACCCCCCGCTTATTTAGAACTTAATAGTTTGTTACTAGTCATCACTGCAGAAAATTATCATCTGTATTTAGTGAACAGAGATGTAGTAAGATACAAGAAACAACAGAGTCCTCTAGCGGCTAGTCAAATTTTGGCCTAAAATTCACATTAGCATTTTTTTCCCCCACAGAGGTTTTACTTCATTCAAGGACAATGGCAGCAGTAAAGGAGATGGGGCCTGCTGGTTGTTTTTTGTTTGTTTTTTTTTGTTTTGCTTTTTTGAAAGAGATAATACAGAATGTCAGAAGTCACTCAGTCATAAAATCATTACCTAAAGTGTACAATTTAACAGATTTCTCAAACTTTTTTTCCTTCTCACTTTACCTATTGTTTAGAAACTGCATAGCGACGTTTTTCAAGAACAGTTTAATCTCAGGGTGCATGTTGAGAGACTAAATTAGCTGTTTCACACTGTTGTGACACAACAATTAACACACACTATGACAGGCACTCAGCACTGCTTCGTACCACTTACTTCATACCACCTTGCATCAGATTTATAATGTTATACTGGGTGAAACGCTGTGAATTCTCTCAACCAGCCTTCAAGCCACACCTTACAAATTACCCTTCAGGTTACCATCTACAAGGAGGTAAATGTTACTTGAACACAAAGTGAAACTCAAAATTGATTGAAACAATTTACTAACAATTCTCTACCAGATCAGAATTGTCATCTTCCCTTGCATTCTAGAACTCAGTAATAACTGATCATGCTTATTCTTCTTTGAGCATGGAGAACTGTGAACGCAGATGTAAACCACTTAGAAAGTAAACCAACAACACAATGTGCAAAATAAAAACTTTGCACGCACAGTAACTATACAAGCAGCCCCTATTAAGGGGCTTTCACTAAGCAACAGAACTTACTCTGCAGTTTTACAGATACTTGAAGTTTAGGTCCTACAGAAACAAGCATGATACCAGTTGCACAAAAAAAAATAATTTGAGCCTTTAATGGTAGCAACGTTTAAGCTACTCTTTGCCTAAGGCACACAGATAAAGAGAAATCTGTTTGCCTGAGAGGAGCACTACCAACCAGAACAGAGTAAATGGAAATAAGCTGGGGGGTGGGGGGTTGTTTGTGTGTTTGGTTGGTTGGTTGGAGTATGCAGGTTACATTGCTCCCACTACAGAAAACTCAGGCTTCCAACACTGGCGTGGAACTCGCTTCCCCCAGACAGCCTGCTCAAACCCTGGAATCCTCCTGCAAACACCTGGATCTTCTCGTCTCACCATGCCCACACAGTTAAATAAATAATAAACCTGACTTAGGCACCTCTAAAAATCTGGTGTTGTGCCCTTTGTAAGGCTACATACCACACATCCATTTTATGTTATTATGGCTCCACAGCAAACACTGCCTATAGCTCTTCAAGCAGTAAAGTTTTAAGATAGAGGAACCACAGGTATCAAGTACCACAAGAAGTGAACTGAATTTGGTTTTAGTCTTCTTTTCAAAGCACCAAATACTCATGGTAAGTATTAAACAGAAAAATAATCATATCTCACTCTTAACCAGATTTCCCACAGCTCCTTTTGCTAGCATTGTTTTTAAAGATGCAAAATATGCGCAACATCTTGTTGTTAGAGAGAAATGTACTTTCCTGAGACAAAACACAGGACATTTCATCTGCAGCAGAGTAGTCCTGATCGTGACTAGCATGAAATAACCTATTCTCAGATGTCTTATGTATTTTTCCAAATAATTAAGTGCTCTTATTTTAAGCACAGGGAAAAGAGCAACTCCCTTCCCCCAGAAAAAGAAATCTCACGCTAAGCTTCTATAGTGCTTTACGCAGAAGCAATCACAGCTTCTGCTCAATCACTTAACTGAGGCAACCACAACCTATCTATAACCCATTTTCATTTTTAAGCCTACTGAAATAGGACAGAGATCATAGCAATGGGACGGATGATACAGCAAACAAAAAGCTGTAAGCTAGGAAGAAAGATGCTCCCAATGGGAACAGGTTGCCCAGAGAGGTTGTGGATGCCCCATCCCTGGAAGTGTTCAAGACCAGGTTAGATGAGGCCCTGAGCAACCTGGTCTGGTGGGAGGTGTCCCTGCCCATGGCAGGGGGTTGGAACTGGGTGGGCTTTGTGGTCCCTTCCAACCCAAGCCATTCTATGATATGATTCTATGATTATGGTTTAGAAAATGTTACAGCTAGCGTTCAAGTGATCTGTAAAAGTGAGGTGGTTTTACAGATGTTTCATCCATTAAAACCCTGGCCATAGAGCCACCCATGGTAGCTTGCAAAAAGCACTCTTCCAAAACCTTAAAACTCGGGACCACGGGTTTGCAGCATAAATAAGAGGGGAAAAATCTGCTTATTGACCTGCTTGTATTGACGGTTAGCACAATGCACCACTGACCACAGACTGACCACTCATCAGCAAAAGGAAAACCAAAAGGTTCAGAAGGAAATCTACTGTAGTAAAGCTGCACTGACAGCTTGCACCACTGTTTTGTTGAAAGAGTTCTACTGAACAGTAGAATGTGTTTCCTTTTTTTTAAGCTTCATTTTATTCATTTTTTTTTTAAATTAAGCTTTAGTAGACCGAACAATACAGAAAATATGTGCCTTGATTTCTACACAGACATGCCCTAAAACACTACTCTCGCTCATTTTCTTTTTATTGTCTTTGCCTCGCCTCCTCTCTGGATTCAGAATGGACAAACTAAGACTGCAGCAGCAGCACACCAGTACTTTTTAGGTTGTTTGCAGTAGCCTGTTCGCTAAAACTATTAAGCACATATGAAAATGAGAACAGAAGATAACTACAGAGGAAGGATGTTCTTGGAACAATCACTACCTAGACTACCCGTGAGCTCTTCTCCAAACATTGTTCCTACAAGCAGCCGCAGCCATCTTAAGGAACCCCAAAATAAAATCCTAACGGATTCTAGAAAAAAATAAGTAACTGGTGTACCTTTGGGTACCCCCAAGTATATTGGGGGATAAAAAAACCTACAGGCCGTGAAGAACCCTACAAGAAGCACGGGCTCACACTGAGGATACGACTTAGCATGTACCCCTACCAGCTGACACGCTTCCTCCACGTTTGCCACCCCAGTATTAGGCTGCTAAGCTAGGTTGGGAAACTGACCTGAATGATTCAAACTGTCCCCAGACTAAGAATGTAGGCTCTCTTTATGGCATAAGGGATTGGAAGGTTATTTGTTTAGCAAGCTTAGCTAAAATAAACTTTTTTTTTTAAAATAAAAACACATGAAATTTTGCAAATCGTTTGACACACACACAAAAAAAAAGTTTGTGTGGCAAATCTTTTATACCATGTTCTCAAAAGGGGGTAAGGTGTCACAACATGCATATTAGAAGAGGGGAAAAAAATATATATATTTATTGAGACAAACCAGCATACATTGTAATTGTTCAACTATTTATGATGCCTAAATTCACCACAACAAGTAACTTTTCCCGATTTCAAAGAGAGCGCTTGGAGTCTCACAAGATCAGCCGAGTCTAGGCACTGACAAAACACGACTTATATCTACTTTTAGAAAGGAATTATGAGTTTAACCGCTCTGTCTCTAAATCTACAGGTTAAACACTAGATTTCCTGCCAAATCCACCTAAGCAGCCCCCAGTTCCGCTTTCCTCCGCAGGCTGCGGCGGCGATCCCTCGCTTCGCGCACCGCAGGCCCCAGAGCTGACGTGTCCAACCCCCAGGCCCCACTCACACTTTGAGGCCCGGCGAGTCCTCGGTGTAGAAGCGCCACATCCCGCCGGTCCCCGTGGACGTGGCACGGCCCGCGCTCCTGGTCCCGCAGCTGGCATTCTTCCTGCGGGGCACACCGGGGCGAGACAGACACCCGCACCCGTTAGAGACCCACGCCCGCTACCAGCCACCCCCCACGCACCCCAAAAAAGCCCCTCAGGGCCCGGGCGGCAGGGTCCTGGCCGTTACCCGAGCCCTCGCCCCCCGTCAGCCGCCCCCTACCTCTGCCTGACGGTGGAGCCGGCGGCGCGGGGGGCCACGGCTTTGCTGGGCGAGCGGCCGGAGGTGCCCACGTTGGTGGCGCTGGGGCTGGGCCCGGGCTGCGGAGAGAAGACGGGGGAAGGGGTGAGAGGAGAAGGGAACGGGTGAAAGGAGAAGGGGGGCGGCGGGGAGGGCGCCCCGGGCAGGGGCTGCCCGTGATGGCCGCGGGGCGGCCGCGACCCCTCACCATGATGGCGGCGGCGCTGCTCGGGCGCTGTGCGCGGCCCCGCCGCTGTGCGCGCCCCCGCCCTCCGGCCCCGCCCGCCGCCGGGCGCCAGAGGCTGACGTGGCGCTGGGGAGGCGGCCGCCGACAAAATGGCGGAGCGGGAGGGCGAAGAGGAAGGGGGGGGGGCGCCGTCCGTGCTCTTCCTGCACCCGGACCTGGGGCTGGGCGGCGCGGAGCGGCTGGTGGTGGACGCGGCGCTGGCGCTGCAGGCGCGGGGCTGCCGGGTGCAGGTGTGGACGGCTCGCTACGAGCCCGAGCGCTGCTTCGCCGAGACGCGGGGGCTGGCGGTGCGCCGCGCCGGGGGGTGGCTGCCGCGCAGCCTGTGGGGCCGCGGGCACGCCGTGTGCGCCGCGCTCCGCATGGCCGTCGTGGCGCTCTACGTGCTGCTGCTCAGCGGGGAGCGCGTCGACGTCTTCGTCTGCGACCAGGTGCGGGGCCGGCTCGTGGGGTCCCCTTCCCGGGGCCTGCTGGGGGTGGGGAGGCTCCTGGAGAAACCCCAGCGTTTGTGGGGGGGGGTGGGGGGGGGTGAGGGAGTGGGCGCTTTGGTGCCCTTCTCTTGAAAAGCGGTGGTTCTTGGGTGACGGCTTTCAACCCACCTCTTTCCCCTAACACAAATAATATTTTATTCTATTTCTCGTGGTTGCACTAGGTGTCCGCCTGCATTCCTATTCTTAGGCTGGCCAGAACCCGCAAGAAGGTTTTGTTTTACTGCCACTTCCCCGATCAGCTTCTGACCAAGAGAGAGTCGTTCCTGAAGCGAATCTACAGGATACCGCTTGACTGGCTGGAGGAGTACACGACTGGCATGGCAGACTGTATCGTTGTGAACAGCAACTTCACTGCTAACGTGTTCAAGGAAACGTTCAAGTCCTTATCTCACATAAACCCAGATGTCCTCTATCCGTCGCTCAACATCGATAGCTTTGAAACGATAGTTCCTGTAGACATAGCTGAGCTGATTCCTAAAAAGAAAAAGTTCTTGTTTCTTTCCATTAATAGGTATGAGAGAAAAAAGAATTTAGCATTGGCTCTTGAAGCTTTGCATGAGCTTCAGGGAAGACTTGACTCTCATGACTGGAATGAAGTTCATTTGGTTATGGCAGGTGGCTATGATAAAGCAGTTCTGGAAAATGTGGAACACTACGAAGAGCTAAGGAGCATTGCAACTAAGCTTAACATTAATGACCATGTCACTTTTCTGAGATCGTTCTCAGATGAACAGAAAATCTCTCTTCTTAGTAACTCTGTGTGTGTGCTTTATACACCTAGTAATGAACACTTTGGCATTGTTCCTTTGGAGGCAATGTACATGAGATGTCCAGTTATAGCAGTTAATTCAGGTGGTCCTTTAGAATCCATCTTAAATAATGTTACTGGATTTTTGTGTGATCCTCTGCCAACACAGTTTGCTGAGGCTATGGAAAAGATTGTGAGAGATCCTCTCTTAAAGGACGCAATGGGAGCAGCTGGGAGAGTCAGAGTTACGGAAAAATTTTCCTCAGGAGCATTCTCAGAACAGCTGTACCAATACATATGCAGATTAACACAATAAAACTATATTCCCATATTGCATTTTATACTTTTGTATCTGTGACTTGTATAGGGGGCTAGTGTTCAATGTGACTGTGATGACAAACCCAGTACTTGTGAGTTTTCTTGTTATATTTTGTACGCTGCCTTATGTCACTTGATTTTTAAAAAAAAAAAAGTGGAGAAGAAAATGTTTCTTACTGAAAGGTTCAGATTTTCATGTTTTCACCAATGTATGAACTCTTGCGTGCAGTACCTTGGATAAATGCATTGTTCAAATGGCAGTGAGTTACTAGGACATTATTGCATATATTACTTCAAGACTGGATGGTTAACTCAGTTTACAAAATACACATTTGTGCAGATAAGCACACCTTTATTTTTCTGTAAGACTTTCAAATTTGGATCATCAATAATTTGTAAGTGAAAGACATTGGCTATGGTATGGACAGGGATTGCACAGTCCAACTGTGCATTAAAAAAATAAACACCATTGTTAGGGATATGAATGGTGTGTCTTTTTTTAAATAGCCTTTTACTGTGCCTTCTAAAATTGCATCATCTAGTCACACTGGGAATCATAAATGAGCAAGTAGGTGTCTGAGCAAGAGAAAGGTGGGATAAGAAAACCAAGGCCATTAAACTACTTGAAGCAAAAATGTTTGTCCTGAAATTCTACATCAATGCAGATGCTTGGTATGCTTAAGGGTGTAATTTGAAGAGTTTCTGGTTTATAGAAGCTTAAATGATATTTATTGAACGTTTCATTATATTCTAAATTATAGAAAACACATTTATAAAAGATGATTATCTGAAATGTGTAATAAAGATGGATTTTGTTTTGCCTGTTTCAGTGATAAGTTTTTGGTAAAATATTTCTGAATAGTTTAGCTGGGGGACAGTAACCACACACGTTTCTCCCAAAGCAGGGATTTGACGTGACAATTTGACTTTCTTGTTGGTTGGTTGTGTTTGATTGTTTCCAAGTGTAAGACTGCGTTTTAAGCAAGGAATATCTTTTTCTATCTACCTCTTTTTTAGCACGTCTGTATTGCTTGGTTGTTGGATTTCCAATAATACACTGTTATGCAATTCATACAGTTGAATTGTAAATCTGAAAATGGACTGAGTAACAATAGTTTCCCTGTTTTTTTGAAGTCCAGTATTTTTTGAAGTACTATTTTGTGGTCTGCATTCCATGATTTGCTTTTAAGAAAAAGTTTTGTGAATTTTCACATTTTGTACTCCCCAGCAGAGACGGAACTGTTTCTGTTACTAAGGAATGTAACCAAGGTCTCAGTATAAAGTTTTTATTTAAAGTGAAAAAAAAAATCCATGAAGAAATTCTGTCCTTGTCTTCAGGAAGTTGTGATGCTATAATGGTTATACATCATGGCTTGGGAGCAGGTGATCTGATAGGCCTGATTTCCAACATTTCTGATCTAATGAGAAACACTGGCAAGGCCTAATCTAGTACGTTTGCTGGCTATTCCTGTATTTGTGTGCCTTCCCTGCCCCTTAATCCTTGTAAAGCAAAAGTTTTCTTAAACCTTTATGTTAACTTTTCAGGGTGGATGTTGCAGTGACTGAAGGGCCTGGAAAGAAGCATGAAAATTATCTGGTTATTGATGTTAACACGATGACATACTTGGCCTGGGTTTTAAGCTGCAGTGAGACGGGTTGAGATGGTTGGAACTGATTTGCATGGCTAGCTTAATTTATGTTACATTCTCCTTTCCAAATTGCACAGGTGTTAACTTAGAACCTAAGGTACATCAGTGCACACCTGCCTGTCTACCTGCAGGGGTAGCTCTGGTCACAGATCCTGTCCTGGTTCCAGCATTCAGAAATGAGGCCCTATCTTTCAACACAATTCAGTCCTGGAAAAAAAATAATAATGCTGTAAGGAAAGTGGTGTTAGTATTCTGAGTGCCTCCTGTAGGTCAAGGAGAAAGCAGCCCATCCAACGTCCAGCAGGAAAATGTGGTTACCCATACAGAAGATTTGCTCTGCCTTTTCAGGCACAGAAACAGGAATTTTCTGTGAAGTGCCAGTGGTGTAAACTCTGTTTCAGGGCTCTGGCTTCACCAACAGTCACCTCTACCTCTGCCCACTGATGCAAGAGCTCCATTTAATCATAGAATATCCCAAGTTGGAAGGGACACACAAGGATAATAGGGTCCAACTCCTGGCTCTACCTAGGACCACCTAAAACTCAGACCCTATGTCTGAGAGCGTTGTCCAAACACTTCTTAAACTCTGTCAGGCTTGATGTTGTGACTGGTTACCTGGGGAGCCTGTCCCAGTGCCCGACCACCCTCTGGGTGCAGAACCTTTCCCTAACCCCCAGCCTGACCCTCCCCTGTCCCAGCCCCATGCCGTTCCCTCGGGTCCTGTCGCTGTCCCCAGAGAGCAGAGCTCAGCGCCTGCCCCTCCGCTCCCCTCGTGAGGGAGCTGCAGGCCGCCATGAGGCCTCCCCTCAGCCTGCTCTGCTCTGGGCTGAACAAACCAAGGGACCTCAGCTGCTCCTCATATGTCTTGCCCTCTAGACCCTTCACCATCTTTGTCGCCCTCCTTTGGACACTCCCTAATGGTTTTATGCCCTTATTATAGTTTGGCACCCAAAACTGCACACAGTACTGGAGGTGAGGCTGCACCAGTGCAGAGCAGAGCAGGACAGTCCCTTCCCCTGACCAGGTAGCAGTGCCATGCCTGATGCAACCCAGGGTACAGTTGGCTGCCAGGGCACACTGCTGACTCATACTCAACTTGCTGTTGACCAGAACCCCAGATCCTTTTCCCTTTAAGCTCAAACTTTGGCCTTCAGACTCTTCCCTGCCCTTTCCCAGCCCTTTCCTTCAGGCCTTGCCCTGTGCCCTGCAGCTCCTGTTGACTGGAAGTTATGGATTGCATTTGGATTTGACCTGTCATCTCACATTTACCTGATGGTCAGGTAAATGGTCACTGACTGGCCTGTGAACAGAACCTCTTACCATCACCAGGCTGACAGATTACCATCCCCTGGCCTGTGAGATCACTTTCCCTGCATGATGCGGCATCCCTCAGCTTTCAACTGTTGTCCCTTGTGGAGCAGCCCCAGTCCTGCTGCTTCTTGACAAGTAGCTTGGGTCTTCTCAAGCTTTGATCCATCACGGAGCCTGGCCCTCAGGTTATAAGCATCTAGCCCTCAAGGCTTCCCCTCAGCTACACGTTAATCTCAAAATCCTGGAGGAAGATGCGTGTAGAGATGTGGCACAGCCGTTCAGGTTTCTTGAAAGTCTCTTGCTCCCCAACTTCCAGAATCATTCACTGAGGACTGTGCATGGAGTGCAAGTGCTCAGCCAGTGCCTTACTTTATACCAGTGTAGCTTTGTTTCCTTTCTACTTCCTCTCCTCCTTTTTGGAAATCCCACCAGTTTGGTAGAAGGGATGATGCAACATGTAGGAAATGGTTTTAAGGAGGAATTCATCTCCTGTTCTCTGTTTCCCGTATTTGCACATCCTTCCGCCTTTGTTTAGAACCCAAACACACAGAAAGATGCCAAATAAAGAGCATAGTCAGAAAAATACAGACAAAGTACATTCAGGGGTACTACGTGTGAACAAAGGAAGGCAAGAGAGATGGTTAGGATTTAGAGTTTCTTCACTTACAAATACTGTGGGTTGTAAAGTGGAAACCTAGCTTTCCTTGTTTTGTTTATTTTTAATACCTATTATAAACAAAATAAGCCACAAACAAATCATTTCATATGCAATTTTTTTACACACTCTTTTTCAGGTTATAAAAAGAAATAGGAATAACAAGGGTTTCAGGATTAAACCAGCCTGCTATTATTGCTTTTTCCCCCTCTCCACACTCTTTTCCTCTTTTTTACTATTTTACACAACATAAAAAATTTATAGATTTTAACATTTACATGGAGTCTATAAAAACCTCATGCTACATTATCATATTGCTAAACTTTATTCCTTTTTATTATGGCTTTATTATTCTCTCTCATGGATGAAATGACTGATATTTTATTTTGAATTGTAATTTATTATACAGTTAATATCACAGGGGTATTTTTAAGGAAACAATAACTGTAGAATACTGACAAAATATAGTATTATGAAAGGAGTATATTCAACAGCATGAATGTTAATACAAATAGCAGAGAAGGAAATAGACATTTTAATTATAGTTACCTTTATCTGCATTTATGGTGAATGTAGAACATGTGACCCAAAAAGATATAAATCGGAGGTTAGTCTCTGTTGATTTATGGATGTGCGTTTCTCCAGTGCCAGTTATTTTATGCACAAGATTAACTGAGTTGATTCCAGATTTTTTCACTGTTAGTCATATGGGAAGACCAACAAGTTTCACCTTATGAACTCTGAGACAAATCTATTAATATCGTGGTATTTTTATGACTCCAATTTCTGTGCACTGAAAGAGAAGAAAGATATAATGACTGAGAAAAGGAAAGTAGAAATCATTTGAGTAAATGAAAGTAGAAATCACTTGGAGTTGTTTTACATGGAGAAAGGGAGCACAAGTTGCTAAATTTCAAAACTTTTACATAAGATAATCAGTCACTGGGAAATTAGCCTTCAAACAGCCTACACTACAACTACAGGCACATATCATTTTTTAAATTTGTGAACTTTTCCCCCTCACAGTTGTACACACAAACTCTGCACCATATAGCAAGATTTGCAAGACACGAAACAAATGAAAAGCTATCTTCAATTACTTCTAGGCTAAGGAAAAAAAGTCTTGGTTGTGCTTCTAAGTATTTACAGGTATGTAAAAATCACAGGTGCATCACACCTCTGAATTACTGTGGTCTCTCTTGGCATTTTACTTTCAACCAAGGAGAGTGGAGCCCAAGCAGAACTCTTGTGGTTATGGTGCAGGTAACGTGGCAGTAGAGTGAAGATGCCTGATGTTCTAATGGGATCTCATCAGTGATGAGGGAGAATGAAGCCATCTTTGGTCCTGATGTAGGAAACAGCACTCAGGCTAGGAGGAAATCCAGGACCACCTCAAACCCATGCTATCTCAGTTTCCCTCCAGTTAATCCTTTTTCTTACATCGCATCACCTCTCCAGATCCAGTTAGGATAGAGTTAGACTGTCAGGGAGCAGCAAGAGCTGGTTGATCACCAAGGGGCCAGGGAGCCAAGAGCAGTGCACAGTAATGAGGTGGGCATCCCACAGAGCAGGCCTGGGGATGGCAGGATGTGGCAATTACTGAGCACAGCTGATGCACAGCTGTGAACTTACCTCAACAGAAAGGGAACCAAAAGGTTCTAAACATCAGGAAGCACTTTTTTTTTTTTTTTAACTGTACAGGTGACTGAGTAACAGAACAAGTCTCACAGAAATGTTCTGGAGTCTACCCTGGAGATCTTCAAAAGCTGCCTGGGCACGTTCCTGGGCAACCTGTTCTGGGTGGTCCTGTCTGAGTTGGGGAGTTGGACCGGATGACTTCCAGAGGTCCCTGCCAGCCTCAGCCATACTGCGAAGGTAGCCTGTGCTCGAGATAAATGGCTTTAACAGTCCAGTAGATCAATGGGGTGTGTAGCTCTACTTCTCTGAGTTAATCAAAAGACTGTAAATACACCAGCAAACATGGTACAACCCAATGGAGTGTACAAAATACAGATAACAGATGGGAAGAACTCTGAAGGGAGCTATGGGCTTGAACTGGTTTCAGTTCTCCTTCCCAGAGGCTGGGAACACCCGGCATTGTTGTGGTGATGTATTATAGAGATCACACAGTATCACAGTATCACAGATTTCTAGGTTGGAAGAGACCTTAAGATCATCGAGTCCAACCTTCGACCTAACACTAAGTACTCCACTAAACCATACCGCTAAGCTCTACATCTAAACGTCTTTTAAAGACCTCCAGGGATGGTGACTCCACCACCTCCCTGGGCAGCCCGTTCCAATGCTTAATAACCCTTTCGGTAAAGAAGTACTTCCTAACATCCAACCTAAAACTCCCCTGTCGCAACTTTCGCCCATTCCCCCTCGTCCTGTCACCAGGCACATAGGAGAACAGACCAACCCCCACCTCGTTACAGCCTCCTTTAAGGTAACTGTAGAGAGCGATAAGGTCGCCCCTGAGCCTCCTCTTCTCCAGGCTGAACAAGCCCAGCTCCCTCAGCCGCTCCTCGTAAGACTTGTTCTCCAGACCCCTCACCAGCTTGGTCGCCCTTCTCTGGACTCGCTCGAGCACGTCCATGTCCTTCCTGTAGCGAGGGGCCCAAAACTGAACACAGTACTCAAGGTGCGGCCTCACCAGAGCCGAGTACAGGGGCACAATCACTTCCCTAGACCTGCTGGCCACACTGCTTCTTATACAGGCCAGGATGCTGTTGGCCTTCTTGGCCACCTGGGCACACTGCTGGCTCATATTCAGCCGACTATCAACCAATACTCCCAGGTCCTTCTCGACCAGGCAGCTTTCCAGCCACTCATCTCCCAGCCTGTAGCTCTGCTTGGGGTTGTTGCGCCCCAGGTGCAGGACCTGGCACTTGGCCTTGTTGAACTTCATGCAGTTGACCTCAGCCCATCACTCCAGCCTATCCAGATCAGTAATAGGAATCAAATTTATGTTGTGACTCAACTGTATATTACAGATGCAACATTCTGCTGAGGATGATTTGTACCTGTACTGTCATTTAAGTGCATTGCTGTATCACTCTGATAGATCAAAATCCTACATAACTTCAAAAAAGCAGGTTTGATATTCAACATGAAACCCTCTATAGATGGAATATCTAAAAGAACCTGGCCAATGAGTGTGAGACCCTGACACAAGCTGAACTGAAAGACCACATAGCTGGATGTGCACGTAGTGATGAACCAGGTCTGAGGTCATGCTGGGGTGCCAACCTGTAGGTCAGGGTCAGGGTCAAGATCAGGTCCAGCTGTTGTATCAAGGGTCAGACGCCATCTGGAGATTACTAGGCAGGTCCACACTGATGGTCAGAGCAACTGAGGCATCTCAGTGTGCTCAGGACAGTGGCAGACTCACAGTGGCTATGTCTCCACTGTCAGCCAAGCAGGTGGCAAGGTTTGTTTCTCCACAGTGGCAGAGGAAGAAGACAAGATGATGTTTTGCTCCATGATGCTGCACAAGCAACAGCAGGTGACCGCACAAGGAAGGGCAGTGGAAGGAGATGCGTTTCCAACCTCATCAGCACGGTGTTCTCCTTAGCAGTGGCTCCCAAGGAGTGTGACGTGCTGGTGGTTTCTTCCTCCCCAGTTCAGGAGAAGGAAAATTCGTTCAGGGTAATTTTTTTTTTATATGTTTGCTAACAAGTATTTATGCTTTTTTCTTTCTTCATGGCCTTCCAGGTTACTTCCGAATTTACTGTATGTGGTGAACATATGCTAGATAGTATCCTGCTGGATGTCACGGTATGAATGGAAATTATTTGCTACTGCTTCCCAGGCTTCATTCTGTTCCTTGGCTTTAGACCCAGATAACCCAGTGCCAGCACTTCTATTTTAAACTGGTATTTGTGCAGATATTCTAGCATCAAAAAATGAAACACTAAATAGAAAAATACAAAAACATTTTTCCTGATCTGTTGATTATGCTGTTTCCTCCTCTGCATGGTAACTCTGTGTTAACATTAGCATTAGACTCCATGGCCTATAGGTGTACTGCAGGCAAAAAACAAAAGCATAATGTCTTTTTCCTCGCAACATATTTACATTGTGGAAAGTCTTTGTAGAGTGCTAAAATAACACGAAAAGCCAAAAGCAGATTTAAAAAAGGGTTAATCAGACAGGTTGATTTAAAAAGTTATGGTCCAAATACAGTAACTGCTCAGAAAGCCCATCAATAACGGATTGTTAGGAGATGGAAACTATATTAGACAACACATAAGTAATACTAGACATAAGCATTTTCTTTTGCCCACTCCTGAAAACGGAATAGGAAATGAAGCAAACCTTTGATAAGTATTCATACCTCTTCTCTTCTAAGGCAGAACCACTCTATCCCTAAGTATCCCAGACTATGGAAAAAGGGACCAAGAAGACATCCCAAGAACATATACAGTGTTTAAAAAACATGAAAGTAGATAACTCCCTTACTGAAACAGCTCCTCTCCCAGGAAAATTTGTGCTAGTACCTGTTCTAATAATACAGGAAAGGATACTTTCTCACCTATTCCAGCAACATCTCATTTTCTGAATAGATGTATTCTTTCAACACTTTAGTGTGACTTCAAGACAAGAAACTTTCACTTTTAAGTTAATAAAGCAATCTCTGACTTACTGTGAACAAAGTGAATTGTATTGCAAAACATCATCAATGAATTTTTGATCACTAAAGCTGTATGAAAGTTCATGACAGATGACAAGGTAACATTCCCCAGCTGAAATTCTCATGTTCCTGTTGTATTTTGTATTTAAACTGCGGTGTTCCAGTCTCAAAATATTTTGTATATATGCAAACACACTCAGTGGAAATATGACTCTAAGTCATAGCGAGTGAAAGATGCCCAGTCCAGGCTGTCCCCCAAAGTAATAAAAATGCTCACATAAGTTTATTTTCTGCCTATATATTCTTATAGGGAATTAATTTCCTACAACTTTGAGATTATCCAGTTCTTTATAAACCTACATTTCTAGAGGCTGAAATTAATTGATATTACAGTTAATTTATTATTCTATTTCATTATTTAGATTAATTCAAATTAAATTTAAAATGTTCCCTGCAGTGAGTAATGGCATCCGCCATTAATCTAACATGGAAATTTAACCTGTCTGCTTAAAAAAACTTTCATACTTCACAGAGGAAAGAGCTTTTGATTATGTACCTGCTTAAATAAAATTAGGCAAAACTAATTCTAACTCTTGCAGGTGAACGAGCTCCTCAAAAGTGTAATTTCAAAAATATCAGTTGTGGTCATCTCAAACAAAGCACCTCAGCAAGGGTTGAAGATTTTTAAAAGATGAATGGACGGCAATCCAGAAGGACTGGATATCATGCATCAATCTGATAGGAATAAGCGTTAACATTCCTGCCTTTAGAGTACACAAGAAGCCAGTAACTACAGTTGTGGAAGATTCCTTGATTCAGTATTTGGTTCCTAGAATAAATATTATTCCCAAAAGCAACTTAAAGCAAAATTATGTAGTTGGGCAAAGTAGACTGTTTCATATACTTAGGACTTCTTGCAATTACCAAGAAGTCATTCACTGTCCTGCTAATCCTTATAAAAGGACAAGAGAAAGTGAATCCTCAGACTGCTGTACACAGAAGAGCTGCAAATTTCACAGAAAGATCCATTTTGAAGAAGCAGATCCACTGCACACAAAGCAAGCACAGAAATTATTGAAATAAATTGCTAATAAAAATGATTGGGGAGATACGGAACAACCTGAAATAAAACACTGTGTGAGGATCTTCTTCAAACTGAGACTCAGGAGAAACCAAAACTTCCACAGGAGATCATAACAAAGGCAGGATTTTCAGCAAGAAATGTGCTTTTCTCCGAGCTAGGTAATTTCTTCATTGTACCAGTTTTCTAAAAGGCATTTTTCTCATTCAGATAGAAAATACACCCCAATTACATTCATTTCTTAAGGAACAAACTTGAAGTAACAGCAGTGAATAGAATGATTTACATGAAATTTTCTTCATAGTAATAAGAATCAGAATTTATATAATGTTTGCACATACATTCAATTTGTTTTAATGAACTGAAGGAAGGCAAAGCCTCTTCAGCTGAATTCCAAGTGGATAAATATATTCTGTTTTAAGAAAGTAATTGCTATAAGATCTTATGAACTCAGCTGGATACAGTAATATGTTTCATATCTTAATATAGGACCCGATATAAGTTCACTTTGAGCTGCCAACCATGAAATATTTTTTATGTGCCGGCAACATGATAAGAAATGCTTTGTACCTGTTGAGGAGTGGTCCAGAAAAGAGGAAAAAGCACTTTAGAAACAAGCTGTATCGTGTTGCCAGATACCAGTACACATTTCACTGCAATATTGCAGTTGCTTGAATGGAAACTCCCCTGGATAAAAAGCAGATGATAAACAGGCAGGAAGATCAACTTCTTTTACAACTTAATTCAAATCTCCTTTCTCTTGCCTGCAGGACCTCTTCTAGTTTTCAGCTTTCTTGTTCAGAATCCTCGTATATCAGATTCTCTCACTCAGGCAAAGAGCAAGGTCATTTACAATGGCAGTAGAAAGTTGATTAGAACAAATAACAAAGGCTGTAGTTGCAGTGAGTTAAAAAACTTTAAGACCATTAAATAGACGAGCAAAACTCAGACAGAATCTACTTTTGTCAATAGACTCCCACAGTGTATTTCAAGACAAGCATTTCCTTTTGATAAGTGACTCTACGTGTTTCCTCCACCATAGTGTGTCTAGGCTCAAAGTTTACCATAGAACTGTGCTGTTAATGAGTAATGCACAAAAGGCAAAGCAATTAATTCCTGAGGTGCTAGCAAAATGACAGGCTATGCTACACGTACTCCAGAGCTTTACAAGCTGAGTAAAGTATCTAAGTTCAGATATGAAACTCGCACCTCCCCCAACAATTCAAATTACCATTACACTGTGGGCAGGGACAGGAAGGATAAAAATAGTTTTTTGGGTTTTTTTTCCCTTTGCAGTGCTGTTTGCATTCTCCCAGTACCAGACTCCCTTTGCTAATTTCAAAGAATATTCCAACCCTTACAGAGGGAAAGAGAGGGAGAAATGGAGGAGGGTGGGCTCACAGCCAGAAAGTTATCCATAGACTTTCAGATGATACCTCATTTAAGCTCATGAAACTCACTTTCACATGAGTTGTGACATAACCGTGGCAGGAGCTGACAAGTGTCAAAATCTCACTGAGGAAATAAGATTTAAAGTCCTATCCTGCTGTACCCAAGAGCAGCCAGCAAATATTGCACATCTATCCTGTTTTTTCCCACAGCACTAACTCTCCTCAGCAGTGTCTTCGGCACTCTAAAGGCATGTCCAATTCACACTTTCGCTTCGAATAGCTGCTGATATATAAACCAAATTCTTCATGGCTTTCCTATAGAGGTGGAACACTTCTAAATATCACTCTGCTGTGGAGAATAAAGAGTTACTGGATCCTCTGCTGTCAGGACTGGGGTCCACATCGTGACTTTTCCTCCGTCTGTGCCACAAATAGAATGAGATGGGTTGAGGCTGTCCATTTGCTCTGTTAGACCAGGCTCAGGAGATGTGCACAAATGTCAAACCGGATGTGAAGTTTGGGATTTTTTCTTCTAATAAACCTCTTTTTGTTCCTGCCTGGGTTTCCTCATGAAAACTGCCCCTCTCACTTCCTTCCAATATGAGTAACTGGAAATGCGCACGTGGGCAAGCCGCACCCATAGCACCACCACCTGCTGCTAGTTCCAGGTTTGGGTACAGGGGGGATTACCTACACTCACCATGGTAGAATCATCCACTCAGCAGAGTGGACACTTGACCGCTAGTCTCAAAATCCAAACCCATCTCCAGATGGGCTGCTGGTTTCCTGCTTTTGCTCAAAGCAGGCTTTAAAGGAAGACCAAGGGGCCATTAGCAGCACATTCCTTACATGGGAAAAGAAAGGCTGTCCCCTTTTACACAGTTCGTGCTACAGTCCTCTTTCCTGGTAATTCCTCTTCACCCTTTGGCTGTGTGACAGAGTAAACACTCTCCTAAGGAGTCAAGCCAAGGTCCACAGCACAGAAAGATAGGCAATATGCACTGAGTCGGGGCAGTACAAGGCAGGCCTTCTTGGCAAGGAGGGCTCTATAACACACAACAAATAGCTTCCTGCGGAGAAAAATTTGCTTGTAGGATTGATGAGGGGTTCTACAGAGCAGGCCTGACATAGGAAATAAAAAAGTTCTGCAGCCTGTGCCTGCCTCACAGGGGACTTTCAGAGAGGAAGATAAATGGTGAAGGAAAGAGGGAAGAACATAAGGCAGGAGTAGATGAGTTCTGGATCAGTAACAGGTGGTAGTAAAGGAGGGAAGGCTGTTGTGAGTCCTGATAAAGGAATTCACAGCTTTATAAACACTAGATTAATGCTTTTCCACACACTGGTGTCTGATGCCCTGCTGAATCAGTGATAAGCATCCCTTCCTACAGCTATAGGCATCCTGCAGAGGGCACATCCATCTGCAGGGCATGCTGCTACCACAGTTTGCACACAATGCAAGACAAGTAGGGCAGGCAAGTACATTAGGAGGGTCTATGTTGCAGCATTTGAAGAGAGGAAGAGGGTGGCTCTTGAAGCTCTGATTCATTCCCAGCTACTTTGCACTACAGGCAGCACCTGGGACCACAAAGACCCCAGGATGTGGGCAGCACAGGCTCCCACCAGGCTGCTCTCTCATCCAAGTGAGAAAACACATAGATGTGGTCAGAATGATCCATCCATGACTGCACAACCTGCCCACAGTAAATAGCTTGTCCAGTGGCTTATCTACAGCCACCAAAGGCAGCAGAAATCTCTCATTATTTATTGTTAGTACCTCATGATCTGACATTTAATTTAAGTCTTCCACTGTGTCTTGCCCAGCAGCTTTAGCATTATAAATAGTGAAGCACTTTCTTTCCCAGTTAAGAACTAGCCACAAGGATTCAGATCTAGTTTGATGAACTTTTTTGTTTGGCTTGCATTCTGTTGTCATAAGTAGGTGATACTCAGAAGTTTACATGCGCTTCTGTTATGAGGAAAGTTATCTAACTGCCAAAGCCACTACTGCTTCAAGGCATCTATCGTGTCCAGCCTTGATGGGAGATACATTTCCCTAAATAGAGGGGTGAAGTAGTTTGTTTTGTTTACATTTTCAAACTTCTTTACAAACAGCTTTTTTTTGAGATTTTTTTTTTTCTCTGTTATGAAAGCTTCTTCAGTGCTTGGTGTTGTGTCATAGAGAGCAAAGTGTGCCCTCAGCAAATCCATGTCAAATATCCCTGGTTGCTTTCTTGTTCTTCACATGCTCAGATGCAGATCCCAAGAGGACACACTCCATGATCTTCCCAGGGACGCTTTCACTCTCGGCTTTTCTCATTTATCTCGTAGGCACAACCATACCACACCCTAACTCATGCTGCTCTAATTGTCTACTCTTCATAGTATCCCAGATGCCATATTACAGTTATTTGTAACAATGACAGTAAGCTGACTCGTCAGGTTCAATCAGACCGTACTCAATCTCCAGCATAAATGTAAGTCATATAAACACGTAGCTTGGATTCTCAAATCAGAAAAAGCTAATGTCAAACCTCATCATCTTTCAGATGCAAAAACTTACTTAGAAACAGAAAGGAAGAGGTTTTCTTCTTTTCATGAAAGAAAAAAGCTTTCATGGCCTAGAAGTGTCTAAATGACCCAGCCACTCTTATTGTTCCAAGGAAATCTCTCAGCCTTTTATAAGCATGGCCTGAAACCTACCCATACATTGTGCAGCTGGAGCTGAGAAGTAAATCAGGCCATCTGGTCTTCAGATCCCTTACCCATGTAACAGATTGGCCACTTTGTCATTAACAGCTTTTCCAAATGACCATAAAAGCACTTACAGCACTTACACTTTCATAGATACTTACTTGTATTAGCATTTGAAACCTCTTTATATAAACATATATAAACATTTAATGTTTATTCTGTGCTTGTTATCAAAAATCCCCAGTCGCATAATATATGTGGCCTCAAACTTGCTGGGAGATAGGAAAATAATAATACTTTCAACTTACAGACAAGGAGAGGCCCACATATTTTAAACTGTCTGTGGTTAGCTTTCATCTTCAGACAAGACTTCCCTTTTCATTGCTGAAAACTGGACTTCGTTTTGGACCCCTAGACCCTGCAGCAATGACCACAGACATGCATGATTAGAGTGCAGTCCTGGGACACAGAAGCTGCAGAATGGGACATGAGGAAGAGAGCTGACAACCCACGTGGCAGAGACCACCAATACACGTCCTTTGTCTTAGGCTGTAGATGGAAGGCATCACAGCCTCCTTCTCTGCTCCTTGTGGAGCTGGAACCACCAGGACTGCTCTAGGAGCATCAGCTGGACCAGGTCCCGTGACTGAGGGAGCAGCTACCCTGAGGGTGCTAAGCCATTCTCAACTGCTCAGCACTTACCCTACAGCACACACTGTACCATGGGCTTATCTGTGTGGCACCTGGGAACTAAGAGTTTCTTCAGATTATATGTGCTTACTTTGTATGTGCTTACTTATACGTGCTTACTTAGAATCATAAAATTATTAAGGTCTTGTGGCCAAGAGACCCAACGGTATCCTGGGGTGCATTTGGAAGATTGTTGCCAGCAGGACAAGGGAGGTGATCCTCGCCCTCTACTAAGCCGTGTTGAGGCCACACCTGGAGTATTGTGTCCACTTCTGGGCTTCCCAGTACAAGAGGGATGTGGAGGTACTGGAGCGAGTCCAGAGGAGGGCTACGAAGATGATTAGGGGACTGGAGCACCTGTCGTACAAGACTGAAAGAGCTGGGCCTGTTTAGCTTGGAAAAGAGAAAACTGAGAGATCTCACCACTGTATATTAATATCTGAAGGGAGGTGATCTAGAGGATGGAACCAGACTATTTTCAGTTGTGCCCAGTGACAAGACGAGAAGCAACAGGCACAAACTGAAGCACAGGAAGATCCATCTGAATATGAGAGGGCACTTCTTTACTGTGTGGTTGACAGAGCACTGGAACAGGTGCCCAGTGAGGTTGTTTCCTTCTCTGGAAATATTCAAAACCCATCTGGATGCCATCCTCCATGTGTTCTAGGTGATCCTGCTCGGCAGGGGGGGTTGGACTAGATGATCTTCAGAGATCCCTTCCAACATCAACCATTCTGTGATTCTGTGATTCTCTAACACCGACCCCTGGGGAACACCACTGGTGACCGGTCGCCAGCTGGATTTCACTCTGTTCACCACCACTCTCTGTGCCTGGTCGTCCAGCCAATTTGTAACCCAGCAAAGAGTGCGCCTGTCCAAGCCATCCTGCCTAGGTCCCATGCCTCTGTCTGGTTCATTTCCATGCGTGGGTCTGATGCTGCCGTCTGGTTTACGGCCATACCTGGGTCCCGTGCTGCATTCTGGACAACAGGCAGGCATCTGCTCCGTGTCGCTGTCTGGCTGATGCTCCTGCCTTCACCCCACGCCACCGTTGTGCCAATGGGAAGGCCCATGCCCCCAGGCGCTGTATGGTTGAGGGGACGGCCCGTGTCCTGTGACATTGCAGTGCCAATGATAACACCAGGGCCACACACATACGTGTCTGTGGGCTGCATGCCAGAGGTCCCTAGAGCACTGTTGTCTGCTGTCGTGCCACAGGCGCTATGCCTCTGCCCATGCCACTTCCCCTTCCCGGCAGGTGCCTTCCCTCTCGCTGTTTCCTGGGACTGCATCTCTGTCCCCCACCCCGAGGAGGGCTGCCACTCACCTTCCTGCTTCTGGGCTTCTTGCTGCCACACAAGTGGCTGTCAGAGGGCCTAGAAGCTCAGCAAGTGGTGGGCCAGCTGCAGGGGGTCCTGTTTTATAGGACCCCGAGCAAAGGCGGGGCAGTGGTGGCCGCTGTGACCTCAGCAAGCTTCTGTGATGCCCAACGTGAGTGGCCCACGCGTGGCCAAAGGCGGCTGTGTTAGGAGTGGCCTGGAAGATGCCCTCATGTGGAAGAAGGAGGAGCACTTCGCCCCAACTTGGAATTGTCTGTAAGCTTACGGTGGGTGCACTCAATTCCCTCATCCAAGTCATCAATAAAGATTTTAAAGAGGCTGGGCCCCATCACCGACCCCTGGGGAACACCACTGGTGACCGGTCACCAGCTGGATTTCACTCTGTTCACCACCACTCCCTGGGCCTGGCTGTCCAGCCAGTTTTTAGCCCAGGAAAGAGTGTACCTGTCCAAGCCATGGGCTGCCAGCTTCTCCAGGAGAATGCTCTGGGAGGCCATGTCAAAGGCCTCGCTGAAGTCTAGGTAGACTACATCAGCAACCTTTCCCTCATCCACCAGGCAGGTCACCCGGTCATAGAAGGAGATGAGGTTGGTCAGGCAGGACTTGCCTTTCATGAAGCCGTGCTGACTGGGCCTGATCCCCCGGTGGTCCCACATACATTGTGTGATTGCATTCAGAATGACCTGTTCCATCACCTTTTCTAGCACCGAGGTCAGGCTGACAGGCCTGTAGTTCCCTGGGTTCTCCTTACGACCCTTCTTATAGATGGGAGTCACATTAGTAAGTCCTCAGTCATCCCGGACCTCTCCAGATGACCATGACCGCTGATAGATGATGGAAAGCGGCTTGGCAATCACCTCTGCCAGCTCCCTCAGCACTCTAGAGTAGATCCCATCTGGCCCTATGGACTTGTGGCAGTCCAGGTGGAGAAGTAGGTCTCTAACTGTTTCCAGCTGAACTGTGGGGGGGTTCTTCTGCTCCTCGTCCTAGACTTCCAGGTCGGGAGGCTGAGTACCCTGAGGATAAGTGGTCTGGCTAGTAAAGACAGATGCAAAGAAGGCGTCAGGAACCTCAGTCTATTTTTTTTATCCTCTGTAGTCATGTTTGCTCCTGCGTCCAGTAAAGAATGGAGATTCCCTTTGGCCCTCCTCTTTCCATTAATATATTTATAAAAACATTTTTTGTTATCCTTGACCATAGTGGCCAGGTTGAGCTTGTGCTGGGCTTCTTGATTTTTTCTCTTCATATCCTGGCAACTTCCTTGAACTCTAACCGAGTTGCCTGCCCCTTCTCCCACCTGTCATAAACTCTTTTTCTCCTGAATGCACAGCAAAAGTTCCCTGTTCAGCCACACCGCTCTTCTTCCCCGCCAGCTCATCTTATGGCACATGGGGGCAGCCTGCTCCTGCACCTTTAGGAATTCCTTCTTGAGAAGCATCCAGCCTTCCTGGACCCCTCTGCCCTTCAGGACTGACTCCCAAGGGACCCTCCCTACCAGTGTCCTGAACAGTTCAAAGTCTGCCCTCTGGAAGTCCAAGGTAGCAGTTTTACTGACAACCCTCCTGACTCCACCAAGAATGGAGAACTCTACCGTGTCATGGTCACTCTGCCCAAGACAGCTCCCTACCACCACATCTCCCATTCGTCCTTCTCTGTTCGTGAACAGCAGGTCTAGCAGGGCACCCCCTCTGGTAGGCTCACTGACCAGCTGAGTCAGGAAGCTGTCTTCCACGCACTCCAGGAACCTTCTAGACTACTTCTTCAGGGCTGTATTGTATTTCCAACATATGTCTGGGAAGTTGAAGTCCTCCATGAGAACAAACGCTGGCAATTGCACCACTTCTGCCGGCTGCTTCTGCCAGCTGCTTGCCAGCTACTTGTCTATGTCTACTTGCTTGTAGATGGTGTATTTTGGAATGGCATTGTTAACCAGCAATTGTGATAACATTTGAATAGCAGTGGGAAATCAATGTTATTAAAAGTAGCACTTTGGCCATTAATTCAGTTTCTTAAACATTTATTTCTGTTTTTAACTCATTTCTTCTAGACAAGAAATAAATACGTAAGCCTCATGTTATCTTAAGGAATAGGTACAACCAATTATTGGATTATACAACTGGTCTATCACCTTCATGACTTTGCCCCCTAGGTTTCAGAAAGAGTTATAATTTTCCCTCATGTCTATACAACTGTTCTTGAAGACTGCATGAGCTCATTAATTCTTTTCCTTCCTACCTTCTAGAACAGTATATATCCCTGTATTTTCAAATTTTGTTAATATAACTGTTCATGAGAAGACTTCAACCTCAAGATCAAATGGAACATTTACTCAGCAGATGATGTAGTTTTACCAGTTATCTATGTTTTTCTTTAACAGAAGAATATACAAGGGAACTCTCTATTCAGATTCTTACCAGTTTGTGAGAATTCTTTATCCTTACCTCTGTTTTCAGTCTAAAAAAAAAAAAAAAAAAAAAAAAAAAGACCACGCTGCTGTGACATTTATGTGTCAACTGAAGTAACTTCCCATGCTTTGGAAAATAAGACTTTTAACCTTAAGGAAAGGATCCTTCAGTGCAGGAATAATGGCTTGTGTTAAATGTCTTTGGGATAAAAAATCACTTCACTAAGAAGACTAAGTACTGGCTATTCCATGCCAACTTTCAAGCACTGCTCTTCTTGCAGCAGAAACTAACAGCCTTGAGAATGATGCTCAGGCTTTCATTTCAGTGCCTCAGAAGCATATGATAGCTCAACAGGGGAAGTGAAAGGATGGGCAGAAATAATGGAATAATGAAGACTTCCTTGGAGACAGAGAGCAAATGGGAGCATGACTCCACGGCTGAGTGTTGTCTCTCATCCCATTTCTTATGGTGACTGAGAGTGCCACTCTCAAAGGGCTGAATTCTGATCTGGCTGAATCCTCTGAGCTTGGGCTACTGCATTTAAGGCAGGACTGCCTACTCTTTTGCAGACTGTGTCTTGAGCAGAGCTTCATATGATAAGTATGGATTACGTATGAAACAAAGTCCTGGCTGTACCCTACAACATCAAGACTGACTATGTTCACAAACATAATACCAAGGTCAAGATTGGAAGTGCCAGTGTGGTGTAGGATCTGGCTGGAGGATCTCTGAGGAGTACAGCTTAGAACTCAGATGTGTGAAGTGAACAAGCAGTAAGATCCAACTCCATTTGAGGTCTAAATTTAAAGTCTTCTCAGGCCATTTATTCAAAGGCTTTGTTTCTGGAATTCCAGATGGAAAATCCACTGGATTTCAGATGATATCAAATCAATGCAAGCAGGTGTTATACGTGGCTATAGGTGTGTTTTTAATAGGTCACAAAATCAAAACATCCAAAATTAGAATTTGCTTCCCCCAAAAAGTCACTGGTGCAACTTCATGGTTTGTTTCACCTGTAACACAGATATAATTATGTTTTGCTTCTGATAGATGAAAATGGTAATAAAAATCCCAATGAAAGTCACTTAACCTAATCCTGAACAAGACTGACATATGGAAAAATCAGCCTTACCAGTAAAACTCCATTCTGGCCTTGACTGTAATGCTTCTTGTTCAATCACTTCCCAGTCTCTTCCTAGCTATACTGATTTTCACTAGTATGAAGACCACTGAGATAAAGGAAGTGATTGTTCCCTCTATCATGTGCTGATGAGTACACATCTTTACCTCAGAAAGGCAGAGAGCAAATTGTCATTAGAGTGCTCTAGAAGTTGCTGAGAAGCATTTTTATTTTATTTTTTTGAGGAAAAGTGTGTCACTATATGGTTAGAGATGAACTAGCCAAATACCCAAGTAAAGTCGGAAGGTAACATTTTTAAGGTGGCAGAAATATCCCCAGGAGTCCCTGATTTTCTAAACTGTCAGGAGCTCTTTAGCTACTTATGTCCTAAAGGTAGGTTTTTAACTGTGCTCTTTAGATCTGAAATAATATGGGTATAAAGAAGATGGAACCAGAATCTCCTCAGAATTGCACAAAGATAGGACAACATATAATAAACGTAAGTTGTAACATGGAAAATTCTGATGTGATACACAGGAAAAAAAAAATCAACCTGAAGGTGGTCAAATACTGGAGCAAGTTGCCCAGAGAGGATGTGGAATCTCCATCCTTGGAGATATTCAGAATTCAGCTAAATCAGTCTCTGAGCAAGTAACAGGGTAAGTCCCTGGCTAGACCAAATGACCTCCAGAGGTTCCTTCCAAACTAAATTATTATATGGTTCTATGATTGTGACTATACAAAAAACTCCTTCACATTCATGTGAATCATGTGATGCCACTGTGTGAGCTCACATCAGTCATAATATCAGCCTTGTGGAATTTATTTCTGTTCCTAGTTTATACTAAGTCAATCCTGACAGAGACTGAAAAATTTTAAATCAGAACATTGCGTTGGACAGCCTTCTCTCAGTATGACCATATTCATATGTTAAATATTTATTACCTAAATTATTTTTTTGAGAGCTAATCTATTAGAGCTTGATAACACTGTTCCTAATTTTTCACTGCAAGCATAGCTTTATAAGTAATAAAACTACTGCCACCTGTATTATGGAGTGTTTCAATGAGTTTTACCTATCTAGATGACCTCTTACTCATGCGGAGTTACTTTGGAAGTGTCTTGGAATATGTATATCAGTTATATATGGCTTGTATGTATTTCTTCTTGGGTGAAATGAAAAATTTAATTATATGAAAAAAATGCAAATTGCTGCCAACTGTGTTAACTGTGAGAGAGTTGCATTATCTTCTAACATAAATTGTCAGTGAATTGAAGAAAAGACGTTTTGGAAGCTGATCTGATTACTGTCAGGGAAAGTGCTCAAACTCAATTGTTGGCAAATGTCCAGTACCCATCACTGAATGATCATCACCTCATCATTCAGCCTTCTCAACTGACATGCAAAACAACATCCAAATATTCATTGCACATCTGTGCTGGACAGATTATGCATTAGCAATTCAAATCAATTCAATGTACAGGCAGTTTCTGTAAAGGCGTCTGTTTGGGTGAGATGCCTTGTTGTCTGGGATGGATAATAAGGCAACTCTGTCTAATCTTGGAGAACAATCAACCCATCTTGAGAAGGTGACTGACTACGTATGCTCTTGCCCTGACAGCACTAGAACAATGGCCCCATAATGCACTTGACTCAGCTGGTAATAAAATCTACTTTTGATTAGCAGCCATGGCTTGTGTCAATCACTGTATGATGTACCATTGTCCTCTGGTCCTGAACACAGTTTATTTACAGGGAAACAAAAGCTTTTTGGATATGGCTGCTGCCCAGAGATTGCAAAATAGATTGAGCTGTCAGCCTCACACACTAGATGAAGATTAATGAGTTGTGCAGACAATAAATATGAAGCAATGACCATAAATATGCTAATAGGTATTATCCATATACACTATAATTGCTACAAAAATTAAAAAGTAGTGTGAAGGAAATAGGTCACAGGGTGACAGATAGATAATCTTGGATGCTGAAGATCTTTGGTTCAGTCAGATTCTCTACAGGTTTATTTCCTTCAATTAGACCCTTCAAAAGAGTAATTGTTTAAAAGCTGTTTGAATAATCTCTTTTGAAACAGAGGTTTATGGGAAAATGTTTATGAAAAAGTGACTTCAATGAACATGTTATTAGAATGAAAAACGTGACTACCAAAAGCAGGCTACACAGAGATTAATGTCTGTGATCAGCTGCCCAGCTTCTCTATGAGGAAAATATATCTAAGTGGCACACAAGTGAGAACTTCAAGGAAAACAGACTACTGAGGCACAGCAGTTTACACTTACAGACATGAATAAGTTCTTTCCTGAGTGAAATATAAAAGAATTGGATGTACATCTGTTTGTCTGTTTGTGTTGGTTTGTTTGGTATTTTCATCTTAGCACACTATTTTTTATTTTTTTTTGCCCCCGAAGAAGGTAAGGATGTTCATGGCTCAAATTTTCAGAGTACTTCCAAACAGGCCTCTGGTTTTCCAGTTCCTTTCAAAGAGCACACAGTCTAGACAGTACATGATTTTTGACATTTAAGGATTTCATTTGAACCTGAAGCTCAGAGAGTTAAACATCAAACTTTGTTAGCTGCACGTATAAATGTTTTAGCAACTAAGGCTACTGGAATTGTAGTGAGATTGAAAATGAGGCAATCCTACTCTTGGTATTCATGGCTTTGACTCTCTGGTTTCTGAGTCCCAGCAGTGCTGCTGAATGCTTTTCAGATCAGTTCACACCACCTATCTCCTCAGATTTGCGGGTGGGAAATTATTCAGATACTCTCCCAGACTCAACTATGTGCTATAAATTTGCCAGTTTCAGTGACGTAAATGAGTTTGTTTTTTTTTTTTTTCTCTTTCCTTTCATGCTTTACCTAGAAGTTGCATCATTTTGGCTTTTAAATTATCACTGCTTGGATTTTGGGCTGACAGTCCACTGTCTGCACTTCTACGCCAGTCTCCCTGCAAACTCAGCTGGACATCAACTACATTGGCTTAACATCTTGAAAATTACACTTTCTAACTAGAAATACTGGTAAAACAACGCAAAACAGGTAGGGGACCATTAAGGAAAACGACTCACACAAAGTTAGCAGGTGAGGGAAGCATGTCTTTCTGGATGGATCAGTGGAGGGAGAGGACCTCTGGAAGCTGTGGGCTCAGGAACTGAGTTATTGTTCCCAGTCCCACATCAACAGTGACACTGGATCTCTTCAAACTGGTGGCTGTGATGTTAGCCATGTTGTCATGGCACAGCAAGGGTTGCCTGTTCCCTAAGGGATGGGGAACCGAACAAGACAAAAAAGCCAGCAGGGCAAGAGCATCACCAGCCATGGCCCTGTCCCACCACCCCAAGCAAGGCAAATTGAGCAGACCAAGAGACGACAATCAGGTTGAAGCAAGGGTCCAAATCATCAGACAAGATGGTGGTGATGAGGCAGATCCAAGGTCAAGCCAGAAACATGAATCAACAGATCAGGTTCAGGTCTGGAGACAACCACAGTCCAGTGACCGCTGGGCAAGTCTATCCATTATAACCAGGCAGGTCCGAGGTCAAGCCAGGAAGACCGGCTGGAAGTCAGCATATAGGTTAAGAAGGTATGGCCATGATGGAGCTGCAGGCAGGAGCACCTACAGCATCCCTCAGGCAGGGACTGAGCCCATGGGCAGAGGGTGTGGGTGGAAGCCCCAGGGGAGGCTGCTCAGGGCCTTTAAGACCTAAAGGTGGACTCAGCCCTGGCACGTGTCCAAGAGATTGACCACATTATGCCAAGCTGAACTATTTACAAAGTGAGGTGTTAGTGAGGTCAGCTTACTAGGACTCAGGAAATATTGTTTTTTTTTTTAATTATTATTATTATTATTTTCTATATGTATAAGCAGAATATCCCAAGTTTTCATAATAAGCTGAAAACAAATAAAATTGAGTCCCTTCCAGGTCAGAGCTTTATAAATTAATTTGCCTCACCAGTATTAGTAACTAACACCATGTCATCTGTACCTACTGACATATTAATCACCCAACTCACTGCAACCATACACCAGATTTTATAGTCATTTCCCTGTGGATTAGTTCTGTGGCATACTTGTAAGCAGAGGCTTTTCTTGAATCTTTTCAGTGGCTTCTCTCTCATTATCGCTTTGAATTTCTTCACCTTGTCTTTAGGAGACTACTAGTAGCTCCTCCTTTCCTTGCTTATTCACTGATATCTCTGTCAATCATGACTTGCCTTGGGGCACTTTGCTTGCAATGGAACTTTTGTCTAATTTTTATTGGCTTTATTTAAACAATTTTGTGTGTATTCATTAGGAATCATTGTGGTTTAGGATTGGGTAAAAGCTCATCACATATGGAGTCTCTGCAACTTCATGAAGCTCTAATTCACCATTGCTTTGCCAGGACTTGTCATCATTTCTTGATGGGGTGTCTGGAATATTAAATAAATGATATCAACAAAGCACCAAAAGATTTTAGCAGTTCTGAAGGAAGGATAGCGATGCTTACAAAGAAAGTGATATTTTGTTTTATTGACACTTCGAAGAGGGCTTATAGCATTAATTGCCCTATTCTTACATGGAATCTTACTCATATTTAAGTTGTAACTTTAGATATTTCATAACATTAAATAATTCAAAATGATAAGTAAGTCTTGAGATAAAGGGAGATTTTTGTGGATAAAAATACATCATAACAGAAGCCCTAATGCAAGCAGACTAGAAAAAAAAAAAAAAAAAAAAAAAAGTATTTGAATTAAATAAAGCAAACGTATCTGAATTAAAGAAAAAACTGAATAAAAGAGAAATGTTCAAATGAATAAGAGCAGTGCTGCTCAAGGGTGTGTGGGCCAGATAACCCACTGCTCAGATAAATATGGCATACGGAAGCAAAGGAATGGACCTTATGTCCTTTGTTCTATAACCCACCATGTACAAGATACGGGCATTATATAACAGTGAAAAAGCTAAATCTTCTTTCTGTATATTTCCACTCCGAGAGCCCTCCCTCTGGTACTCTGACCTAACCAGATAGTCCTCTTTACCTAAAGAAGGAGGCCCATGGATTTTTAAACAGACTTATCTAAAGTGCTGGCTAAGAAAAACTGCAATAAAAGGAGCATATGCCATTTGCAAAGGCCTGTTTGTTGAAGGTGGAAGCTTTAACGGGATTACACGAGGAAGAATAAAACAGCTGTGTCAATCTGCTCTTATGACATGAAGTCCCCTAACAGTTACTTCCATAACAAAATTAATTTCAACCATCCAATGTTAATTGAGTTCAAGTCTTTGTAAACAATTTTTTTGGGGGGTAGCTGTGTCTCAGCTGGGCTCTGGGTACTGTAACAAACAGCTTGCGGTTTCTGTATGACCACCACTTTGCTGTCTTTTATCATCTTTATTCAGAGTTGTGTTAATACTTAAAGTGAAGAAATACCCCATTTTCAGGCTTTTGGCAAGAACATTTATTTATAAAGAACCTTCTTTCAGAATGCTAACTGGTACTGAAAGCACATTTTTTGTCCAACTGGAACACTAAGACTCCCTCAAAAGCCATACTTTTAAACTGTCAGATAAAACAGGTGGGAGACAAATAATAAACAGTTTGGGAAGCTTTCAGAAATGGTGAAATGGTGAAGAAAGGTGTTAAACTGCTCTTAATGACCTTTTCTGCTCTCTTGATGCCCTTCAGAAGGCCATGTATGACTACCTACTTTTTGTAAAGGAACTTCCTAATAAAAACGTTTGTGGCAGTGCAATAGCAGGTCATGTACAGCATTTTTTTTAGGTTTTTTATCTCTATCACTGTTGCCTCCCACCACACATACCTTCAGAGAAGGAGGGCAAGAGATTGGCTTTTAACCTAGATGTGCAATGTAGACTAGCGTAAGGTAGCTGGTCTTGTTTTGGGCTTAAACCAGCATAAAGCCTGACGGAGACAGGTTGTCTGAACTTCTCAGATCCCTTTCCATTCCTTCCCCTGACAAAGACAGCTTTGCATGTGCTGTATGTCCTTGAAGTTTGAGGAAATGACCAACAGAACAGAAGAGAGATCTTCCACGGATGGAGTTCATTACAACAGAGTGCAGTGCAAAATGATGAAGCAGCAAATTTCTCAGCCACATCACCTGCATATGATGGATATGAATGCATACACAACTAATCTGTTTTGTTATCGGGAGAATAGACCAATTGATTTGTCTAATAAACTTTGCCCTCCCAACAGCAATGAAAAAACATGTTCATAAGGTTCAGTTTCGTTTCCTGAGTGATCCCAGGTTTTGTGTACTTTCTTCATGTTCATTGGTTTCAGTTCTGTTTCTTTGCTGTTAGCCAGGCAGAGTATAAAAAGAGTGGCTGTGCAGTGCTTCATACACCACCCAAAGGAAAAATGGCTGACCAAAACGTCCGCAATGCTGGTTTCGGCTCCTGCGGTATCAAAGGAGGTTCACTTGCTTCACACTTGATGTCTGAGGAAGCAAAATCTAGTGGGGGAGGCGTGCGTTCTGGAGGGCCTACTGCTACTCTCCAAGAGATGGGTATGAGCAACTTCTTTTTTTCTTTTGTGGTTTTGCGGTTTAGTGAGTGGGGCCAAACAGAATTTTGGCCTTGAATATAAGCTTGTCAAGTGATCACTTCCCTCCTACATTCCTGTATCGCACTGCAAGACAAAAGATGTGGGTATTTGACTGCATGTTATGTCTGGGATGCTAGTAAGGATGTTTTCTGTGTATGTACGTATGCATGAGTGTATATATACATAGGTGTCATTCATGAGATTTGGGACAATGTTTATCTGAAGTTTGCGCTCTCTCTAGGAACCATCAATAATACAGAAAGCCATGCTAGCAGTAAGCAACCATACACTTACGCAAGAACATGATCTGTGTACCTACATTCCATATAAATAATCAGATTTCTTTTGTTCTTTACTCATAGGCACCCCTACGTATCACACACGTAGAGAATGCATAAGAACTTATCCAGACCCTGTAACAGAGGGAAATTAGCTGCAGTTCAAGAGCTGAATTCACAAAGGGAATATATACACGTCCTTGCAGCATGTTTCCAAGTACTAAAAATAGTCATGGCTGGCTTTCACACGAGCTAACCCCACAGGTGCTTGCTTTTCTGTTGCATATGCAGAGCAATCCCTGATATGACAACTCGAAGCAGCTTGGCACTTGTTTAACTCCAGGTCCGGTGGGATTCAAGCACAAGGTATTCCGCCTACTAGTCCCACCTGTGGGACCCGATTCATCAGGCACTCTAAGTACGCACAACCCCACAGAAATGAGAGCCCCATGTAATCCTGATTTACCCTGCAGCATGGTAGTTAGCAGGGTGACCTTGGGTAAAGGTTTCAAACCCCTTAGCACCTTAGGGGTTTGGTAGCCACGTCTCCCACACTTCAGGAGTGTGCTCACCAGCAGGCTGTGGACTGTCATGTTGGTCAACTGCTGGCCAACTGCTTTCACGGTAAGCAGCTACAAGTCTACTGAACAATGGAGCTGAGCCTGACTTTTCCAGCCATAAAATGAGAGGTTGGCCAGGGCCCAGATCTGTGCAATCTTTTAATTAGTTAAAAAACAAAAACAAACAAACAAACAAAAAAGATAGAACTGACTGAAAGGAGGTAAGTTATTTTTTTCAGATGTGGCTTATGTTGCTGCCAGTATTTTTCATAGCATAAGGCTTTTTAGACACTGAAGAAGTAAGTGACATAAGGGTCATTTAGAGAGATGCTGCATGGGACTCCTGTGAGGCATTGTTTGAATTTTACTCCGTATGATTTGATCAGTGAGTTTAGGTCACTGATACAGTGCTTATTGAATACTCGGTAGCAAAGAAGTTAAGGGATGGTAGCAGCAGAGGGACTGAATATGAGAGAAAGTCAGGAAAGGAGGAGAACCATAGGAGTAAATAGCAGGAGGAGCTACTTTCAGGCACCCCAGTGGATTAGCAGCACAAATCCCAGTCCACAGGCACCACCAGAAAGTTGATCTAATATTATAGCAGAGCAGAGAAAATTGCACAATCTTGCCTTCTGCTACAGATAATGGTGGTACAGCAATACTCAGCATGGCCGTAGCCAGTGGTGAACCTTGGTGGTGATGCCCTACACAGACCATGAAGTTGCAATTTTTAAAATAAAAGACTGAACATTCGTGTCCCCTCATGTTGGGAATATTTAGAAGAGAGAGAAGCAAAGTAAACATTTGACAGTGCCTGATTTTATTCTTGCAATGAAACAGTATCAACTACACCCTTTTATAAAATGCACTGTTTTTGGTGAAGATAAATCTGCATGACTTCAGGAAACCTTAGCCGTGCCTACAGCAGATACTCCAAAAGAGCTTTTATCCATGTGAAAAATACTCTGTCTGTAACATTGCCAAGACAGGTGTGAGCTTTGGCTCCCTGCAGCAGGAGAGCTTGCCACACGTTCTTTGCCTGATTGAGAGCTAAAAGGGTCTGATTTCATTTCCGCAGGTGCTCACTGAAATCTCTCGCTCTTCAAACACATCTTCTTAACCTTTTTATTAAGACTGTAAACCCTCCCCCACGAACAAAGGTGCATGGAGGAGCGGCTGATTCTGCAGCAGGGCACGAGTATTGTTCAGCATCACTTTACAGAAGATGTTATAACAAGCTCATCACCAAAATATTTGAGCATCCTCCAGGAATGTTTTAAGGGCTGTCACTAACATTTGTCATTGTTAATGTCTTAGTCCTCTCCCACAAAAAAGAAGGGTTCGCAATGTAATACTTTGTTTGGGGCTTATTTATAATGAGATGGAGATATACATATGCGTTGGTCACTAGCTACCACAGCTTGCTGTGTTCAAAATCTCGAGGTATGTTTTATGCATAGGTTTATGCTATGGAAAGTGAAGTGAAAGGTATCCACCACCTGTAACAGTAAGTGGTAAAGGCTGCAACAACCCTGAGTTCCTGTAAGAGTTTGTTCCACAGCCCTCAGGCAGCTCCTCAGAAAACTGCGATTTCAGCAGAGGCAAACTGCATCCAAAGTGGTTTGGAGAAGCAAATTAATCAAAAGCAGTCTTTGTGCAAGAATTGTAGGTTTTCTTTAAGTTCTGGCAATGTTCACCAAACAGTATAAATGCCCCTTCCCCAAGGTGGCACGTAAAAAACAGTGTAGTGATGGAACAAGTCAAGTAATCAGCAGTCTCTTTGCCTTCTAATACATTTTCTAGCCTTGTTTTATTTATTGTTGTTGTTATTATTATTATTATTATTTTCCCCATTTGTTTATTTATTTATTTATTTATTTTTAAAGAACAGCAGATTATAATTATCCTGTGAGGTTCCTTCCAGTCAGGAAAGCGCAGTAACGCTTCCTTTGTAACTGTTGTAGGTACCAGAGGCTCAACACATTCCTCAGGTTTTACCAGCAGCGGGATCTCCAGTGGATCCAGGGCCTCTGACATGATGTCGCAGGAGGCCAGATCTCATGGAGGTGGAGTCCCCAGGGGCGGCACAACTTCCACTGTCCAGTCCATCTGTAAGTGAGGGTCTTCCCAATGAAGATGAAATAACAAATGATTTCTCAGCTCTGTTTTACATTTACTAGAGGAAGGGGTGTAAAGAGAAGTTGCTGCATTGCATTTTAAGCAACATTTCTTCTGCTTGTTGCTTTATACTGGGTGGGAAGCAGAAGCTAAGGAATTAGGGGAAATAACTATGCAATAAAGTTGCAAGGATGGAGGTGGATAGCAGAGACAGAAAGCTGAACCACCTAGTCACGGAGAAAAGGTCACTGGAAGTTTAGGTTATTAATTGAGTGTAACACAAACCTTTGGTCCATGTTCTGGGAGTGCTCGTAACTCATGCTTAGATATTCTGTATGTTTCCCTGTACAGCAGCTTTGCTTTACATTGTTCTCATGTGTTTCTTTGTGTTTGTCCTTAGCAATGGGTGGCAAAGGAGGAAGGCACTGAACAGAAAGAAGCATCAGTCTAGAAGTAAGCTCTGCAAGCAGTTCATCCTATGCTGACGGAATTATTTGACATCTTCGTCCCTTCTTTGCTCTCCCTGGTGCTAATATAAAAGGCAAAACCTTTTTTACATGCACAAATAAAGGTTTTGTTAAAATCATGGATGCTTGTGCAAAATTAATGGGGGTGGGGATGAGGATGGGGATGGGGGCAGGTTCTTCCTTGGTTAAAAATTCTCTGAAGCACAGGCATATGCAAACACAAGCCAATAAAAGGAAGCTACAGTACTCTGGATTGGAATAAGTCTCACCATCTGTGCCTCTTGCTGTTCCCCACTCGCCTTTCATTCAGATGTGCTCCCACTGCACCATTTCCCCAGATACACACAACATTGTCCACTTCCTAGACATGTTCCCACATACATTCCCCTTTCCTTCCATCTTCCTTCTGTCTTTCTGGCTTCTCATGCACCCTCCCCATCTCCTCCTTCCCCCCATATTTCTAATAAGACCACATGATGCAGCCTCTCCTTTTACTTTCTGTAAAATTACAGATTTAGAGATTTCTTCACACAATACTAATCGTTTACATGTTAGCTCTCATATTTAAGAATTTTGAACTGTTTCGTTCACTGCAAATGAAATGCAGAAGCATAATCACACACAGGTTGTGGTGTTGTTTTTCTGTTTGTTTGGTTGGTTTTTAAGGTCAGATGCCTTGATTTAAATGGTATTTTAGATGTTCACACTCACATGAAATCTTCCTTGCTCATTGCCTGCATGCTGGTTATTTACTGCTAAATTGTTACCCCTGTCATAAAGAACTAACTGCAATATTGGTGTTGAATTATGTAGTAAACAAAGACAAGAAATGAAGAGCATGAGGTCCAGATGAAATGAAAAGAAATTTAAGGTATTATGGAGTAAAAAATTTAGACTCAGAGGTCTGTGAGTCTGACTGAGAACCGGGAGGCAGGCTCTGGTGTTTCTGTGCAAAGGTGGAACCATCAGTTTGCTGGGACGCATCATCTTCAAGTCTGGGCTGTTATGTGGCTCTACTTGAGCCACCCTACTCTTTCCTCCCAAGGTCTAATGCAGCAACCTGTAACTACTAAAATACATCTCTGCTCTACCAGCAGATCTTTGTTCACTTCTGCACGAGGTAGAGCAAGGTCCATGATTCCCATCCATACACTCCCCCATGTGCAAATGCTGTCAGAGAGCAGCAAGGATCCAGGTGCCCACAAGCAAACTGGCAAGCACCTGTATTAACATTGATGATGCTGAAGTGAGTTGTAACAACGAAACTACTGTAAGGATGAGTAAAAATTAGAAAAAGTCAGGCACATACTTAACTTGTCAGGCAAACAATTAATGCTATATTATCTGGAAAACAACATGCAATCCTTTGATCGCAACTAAAGTCTTTGCTTCTTATTTGCCTGTATAACAGCAAGACTTAAAACCAAGATTCAACTTCAGCGTATTTCTTGACCTCAAGTGCTTTTGGCTTGCTTAAAATATGCTTATCATTAGTGAAAGCTAACAAAAGATATTCATGCCTAAAAGAAGAAAAAACAACCCAAACCAAGGCAACAATTGTTAATTACATTTCATTTCACTTTTTAGCACTTACGTGATTCTGGCATTACTAATTTGTGTAATTTTTTCCATCTTTGGACCCTGCCATATTGAGAGCTCTCCTAGATAGTTCTCCTAAAGCAGGGAGCATCCTCTGTTGCATTTGAATTCCCTCAGCTGCACCAGCTCCAACAGGCCTACAGGAGAACAAAGGTAAGTGCTTCCTCCTGAATGCCTCACTCGCAGACCACTTAAGCAAATTCATATGTGCATTATCAGAAAGGAAGTATTTACATTTTTAACAGAATGTAATTGAAACAGTCAAATAACAGCAGATATGACAACCTAACTCCCTCACGTCTCTCAATCAATCTTCTGCAAAAAACAGACAGAAGGGGAGAGAAAGGAAAAGAGGCAGCAGTGTGTGATTACCAGAGCAATAGCAGTGAAGCAATGCACTGCAGAAAGAACATAGCTCTCTGCACAGAAATCAATTCCTCCCATGGGATGGGGTCGATAGTTGCCTGACAGGACAGTATACAGGCAATTTAATAGCATTTTATCTAAATGAATCTATTCCTCCCCCCCACTGGCCTCACAGTTCATGAGCAGGATCTCTTAGTAAAATAGATTTATTTATTTTTTATCATATAACAGGAAAGCATTTATCATGCTGAAGACACTACCACTGTCTATTAAAAATCATTTATCCCTGTTAGTTTTTCATTACCAGCAACTCTTTCCCAGCATTGTTATTCTAATTAGTTAACTTACGCACGCGGTCCATAAAAATCACTTTCATTTAACTCTGGAAATATTTTTCTTACTCAAATGCTTTCTAAATTACAGGTCACACTTTCAGGAAAAATAAACTCACAAACCAGGCAGAGTCAGTTGATTCAAAAGAGTGGTGGTATCTGAAATGACATTTTTATGTAATAAAAGCTTTTTTTTGAGCAATACATTATACACAGAGATTGGTTGTCCAGTGTATCTATTTTAATAGCACTTTAATAAATAAAGCCAGGCTGATCTTATCAGCGTGTATCTGTGTGAAGTAAATGGTAATGAATAAGAACCCCTAATAAGCATCATTCCAGGGATGGATCTTTGGCTCTCTGGGAGTTTGGTATTGTGCCCCAAAGGCTCTTGTAAATCCAGCTGCAGTTCTTGCTCATCATTTAGAAGATTAGGGGCTGATAAGCGACAGTCAAGCCTTATTAGGACAGGCTAAGGCAACAGAAAACATTAATTGGGTAATTTAATGCACAAGGAGACAATAAATGCCTGCATTGTGGTTCAGATGCTGTTCCTCTATTGATTTGTTCATGTCTTATTTTGTGGAATTCTCACAAATTCTTAGTGGGCAGAGTGAAAGACAGGGTCTATAAGTTTAAAAACATGAGACTACTTTTGTTATTTCCTGCAGCTTCTCTTTGCCTCCTGCATTACTAGGGCACCCTTCAGTATCCCTGTCCTTGGCAAGCCGAAGAATGAAAACTGATTCCTTGCCCAAGGACTCCTCAAAGAAAGGAGGGGAGAGAGCCAAGTTATGGCAACTACCTGCACTGAAATGATATCTTACTATCTCACTTGTGTCATGGTTTCATCTCTTAAAGGTAAATTAAAATATCCCCGTTCCCATGGGTCAGACAGGCAAGAGACAGCGCGTGCACACAGCAGGAGCACTGTGACTTTGTGAAGAAGACCAAACTCTCTTTTCCTCCTGGAAATCACTTGACAAATTTCTCTTCTCTTTCACTGTTCTGAGGAGATGAAGAAATAGTTGCTGGGCTTGTCTTCCTCTGGAAGTAAGGAAGATGAGAGGAAGCTCCTAACTCGAGTATTTCTTCCCTGGTCTAGTGCCAGAATTAATCCACTCACTTGTGGAGTCACACAATTCACTCAGTGGTGGATTTTAGTGTCTCAAAAAACAGTCATTTACATATATTTCTCAGCCATATACCAGCTTCTTATTTGGATCCCATTTTAAAATTTCCTTCCCTGCTATCTCTTTCCCACAGCTGAACAGGAGGGAAGAGTTTCTCTCAGAGTGGAAGAAGTTCAAGATGAGAAGGGGAGATTTCCCTTTACTTAGCTGACTGAGGCACTCATATCCTCTCAACTTCTAACACTGTAACTTGGAAGATTGGCAGTGATAATTCATGAACACTTTATTTTAATATTTTACATTTGAGTCAATTTGAATATTGAAATGCAGTTTTAAGGCAGGCATGCAACATTATTTTCAAATTGCACATTACGTTCTGTTTGACAGCATTTGGTCTCGCTTATTGTAGCTCAATTCCAGGTTCAGGTGCAGCTTTTGTCTCTTTGCTTTCCAAGGCCCCCAGCCACAGCCTCTCCCTTCCACCTGTCAGCTTGGTGATGTTTCTACTGAGAGTGATGTTCCTGGCACTCGTGGCACTGGCTGGAAGGCTCTCTCCTTGGCAGAGCACCCCTCCACTTCAAACTTCCTCAGAACTGACCCATTTCAAGTTGGTGTTTTCACACCTCCCCGTATTTAAGGAAGGAGGTAGCCCTTCTCACATTTACCGTATGATGTGGTGCTGCACATCGCAGGTCCCTAAACTCATGGATGCCGTGGTAGAAGAGGCAGGGTCCACCTACAACCCAACTTGACATCCCGTCCACCACCACGTTAACCAGCGCTCCAATGCACTCCTTGCATCCTCGCAAGGACTTGACCCAATCACAACAGCCTGAGACTATCCACCATAGCAAAAATACTTATTTCTTCTTGCACTCAACTTGGCAGGACAGCCAGTGGCAGACCTATTCTGCTGGACATAGTGCAAGGATAAGTCAAGGCAGACCTCCGCATCTCAGAAGATCTGAAAAGCTACCTGGAGTCAGACCAACAAATTCCTTTCAATCAGCAACTGGGTACTCAGTAGCTGGGTCAAGCAGATTAAACCATTTTCTATCCTGGAGCAGACACCCCCATGTTCTTTCTGTGAGCTTTCATTCTGCTGAATTTCTGAGCATTGTAGTCTTAACAAAAAACAACAAAATTGTGCAGGCTGCCCACAACAGTCCATTTCCTTAGGGCCTCATATATTAAAGAGACACGATTAATAATTTTATTTAAACACACAGTAATTCAAAAGATTGCAAGTACATTCCCTTATGAAAATATTCATCATTCAGGATTATACTAATTAACTTAAAAGAGTTCCCCATCTTTCACTCTATCACTTTTGGGGAATAAAATGAACACTTAAATATAATCCAGTTTAGTGCTCACCTAATACAAGGAATATTTTATCTAAGCTATCTTATTTTTACCTGGGGATTCTTTTTTTAAATGCCTGGTTGTGAATGTGAAAATAAATAAATAAATAGATTTCCCTTGATGTCATAAAATTTCATAGAAAATATTGTCTCTAAGGAAAAAATAGTGCATTCTACAAAAGCAGTTCTTAAAATTCAGATGTTGCTCTCCGCAGTCTTTTACAATTGAAATTTCCACCCAGCCAAGATTTTTACTGGCCAGTTTTAAGCTAGCTCTGCAATTTATGTTTATACATAAACAGCCCTGATTTTAATTGCTATCAACTTCTTATACTTGATAGATGGTCTTAAACATTTTTTGTCTCCGGAGACTATTTACTTTGCCAAGTATTGACACACTTTCAAGATTTATACTTCTCTAAGGAACGAAGTTTACAATAAAATGTAATGTATTCCGTGGCTGTGAATGGTAATGTTACTGAACAATCCGAAGATATTTCACAACTGATAGTTATTTCCCTTTTGCACCCAGCCCTGTGCTGTTTTAGTTCTGCTATAGACTTAGGGTTTTAAGGAAAACTAAAATGCCTAATTTGCCAAATATAATGTTTCAGAGATCCAATATTACTTAATTTACGTTTCCTTCCACAAGAGACATTATCAGACTCATGACTGCACTTCAATTTTTCCCAATAATTACTATTAAAGTCTGGTGGAAGGGGTCTGCTCAGTTATGGGACAGGAGTAACCCGTTGCTTTACAAAGGTCAAACCGAATTTCACACCACAGTCAGGAATAAGCAAAGGCGTGAAGTACGATGTCAAACATACAAGTGGTTGCTAATTATTAGACAAACGTAACTCAGTAGACGAAGAAAGTCATACCTGGATCAAAACATTGGGATCCAGTGTGCTGGTAGCATCATGGGCCACAGTGCTTAGAGAAACCCAGAGGTCAAGGAAGGGTTTTATATAAAAATACATCAAATCGTACCATCCCCATGCAACGGCTATTGCACTGCTGCAGAAGTAGCACTGTCAATAGCTCTGCCAAATCAGCTGAAAAGACCTCCATCACCAAAAATATTCATAGATGTGACTTTAGTGACAGAGAACAGCTCCCAGCCTTCTAGGAATATGCTTTTAAGGGAGAAACTTTCTTTTTATTTTCTTTTTTTTTTTTTTAAGTCAATTCAGCTTTTCAGTGTAGCTTTCCATACTTACCTGTTTTGCAAATAGGTCATTAACTGTCACACAGGTGTTTTGCAGAGAAAAGGAAAGACAGCTCTCGGTTGCTCTCTTTTTATCTTACTGTTACCATATCTCAAAGATTAGAAGGCACCGAAGCAATAAAAGGAGAGACATGCCCCACATGTTCCATGACCTGCTCTTCCTCACTGACTGGGAAATGGAAAGGATGTGATGCAAGAGGGTCTGTAATTTCCCTGGGGTAGCTGGTGGACAAGAGTAATGGCTGTCAAGCTTTAAACTTAAATACCCCAGCGTCTGCTCGTTGTGAGACTACAATTCCAGGTTACGTGGCATTTGCCATTGAGATGGAGGAGATATTCCCTGCAATTTCTGTAAGAAACACTAAAAAATCCTAGTAATAAACTATTTTGTCAAAGTAATAATTTATATAATTACCCATTGGGAATCCTTGCCCTGACCATCCTCCCTCTCCAACATGTTTTATAAAGATTTTGCTAGATAAAATAATGCAGTTTCAACTGCAGACAGAATAAAAACTGAACAAAGCAACAGAACAGCAGTATAAAGTGAAAAGAAATGAGCAGTTGCTTAAATCTGTTAATAACCAGAAACAGACTCAACCAATGAGAATAATCGGGAAAAAAAAAAAGAGACCAAAACCAAAAATATTTTTGCAGATTTCACCCCTGTAGGAGCAAGCAATAGAAGTGGACAACTAACTAAGGTTACGTGCTAAAAACCATGTAAACACTTAAGCATTTATATACAAATACTTGAGAAGTTCTTCATATTCTGTCAGCATGAAGTTTTTTACTTGTGTCTGGTAGTTTGTGTTGCAAAGATCTTTTGCCTAGTGAATTTCTAACAAAAATTTTATTAGGACGTAAATTACCTCTAGAAAACTATTTCAAGATATAGAAATAATAATTCTTCTGTAGTGCAATTTATTTATTTCTTCTGACCCAAGGGTATAAATCGGACAGTAATTTTGCACCAGTCCAATGGAGGACTTATAAAAGACAGTGAATGAGATAATTCATTTCTGATTATTTGTGTTTATTTTATCTTTAGCATAAATAGCTTATGAAAACAGTCTGTTAGATGGCTGGTGCTTTTCTGATGAATTTTAAATTACGTATGGAATATTCTTAAGATGTGAGACACTGAAAATATAAATATGTTATTAATTTGATTCTTCTTGCCTTCTGTGCTTAAAAAATGGTATACACACAAAGAGGTAAATAGCATTATGATTTTCAGATAATCTGTTTTTAAACTGTTGATTTGGAAAATGTGAAATTAATAGCACTGAAAACAACTAAACATAATAGGATTACAATTTAATATTAACTAAGTGTTTCTTGGGGGGGTCTGCTATAGCAGTGCCTCATTGCTGGGATGCACCAGAGTAATTAGTCTGCAGTGGCATACAGTGGTGATACATGATAACTGCAGTTTTTTCTTGCTACAGTGAGGGTTTTCCATCCACAGGTAACTGGTTTTTGTTTGTGATACCAGTCATAAACTGGCACAGAGTGAGTTTGCTTTTGCTGTAAGCTGGTTAGGGAGACACCAGTTCTCAAAGGACACCATGCTGGTCCAAATGCGCTAGCAAAGGTTTGCTTGCTTTTCTTCCACATAGCAGAATTATGAAAAATAGCTGGTTTCATGTCTGCTATACTGCAGGACTGGCTATATTGCAGTCTCTTTAGGAGAGCTGTTGTAGCCAAGGGTTGTCAGGGTGAATGGGTACTGTGCTGGCCAGAGTGAGGTTTAGATTAGATACAAGGAAGAAATTCTTCACTCAGAGGGTGGTGAGGCCCTGGCACAGGCTGCCCAGAGCAGCTGTTAACGCTCCATCCCTGGAGGTGCCCAAGGCCAGGCTGGATGGGGCTTTGGGCAGGCTGGTCTGGTGGGAGGTGTCCCTGCCCATGGCAGGTGGTTGGAACTGGGTGGGCTTTAAGGTCCCTTCCAACCCAAACCATTCTGTGATTCTGTGATTCTATTATTCCATGTTTTCGCTTTAAGTTTGCAGGCAGTTGTTGGTGTATATTAGCGTTCCCTGCAGCCTGACCAAACCATGCCACACCTGAAATACCAGTCACAGGTAATCAGGGCAGTAAAGTGAAGGTTGTGGATATTTCACTCCTACTTTGAGGAATTTGTAACAGAAATATTGAGGCTAGCATGACTGGAGTGCAAGTGGAAATCTTTACGCATAAAGGTAAACCAGAACAAGAGGGCAAAGACCACAAGACCAGCTTTTATTTATAAACAGGGCATAGACATCAGCAGGCAAGCTCATAATTGCTGAAGAAGGTGGTGATGGCATCCAGAGCAAAAGGCCATGCTTCAATATGGCCAACATAGAGCCGGCTTGTCCTGTCGCAATCTGGGGAGGATGGCGAAAAGGAACTTGGTACCTGGCAGTGCTCTTCCTGCTCGCCCAACATACAAATATATGTCTTCAGAACTGTTCGAGAGGAGATATCTCAATAATCTCGGCTTTCAGGATGTCCCCACAAAGCACAAAGGTTAAGGATCTGACGTACAGAAGTGGCAGTCAAGGCCTGACTCCCACAGAAAGTCAGTAAGATTAAAATGCCTAATGTTTGTGCATTTTAAAATCTGCCTTTCAGGTAACGTGGAGTTTTGAACCAACATCTGCATTTTGATTAGAAAGTTCTGTTCACCTAAAAAATTCAGGTCCACAGAGGATCTCATGTAGTGCATCCTCCTAAAAGTTGTGTTATGCTCACTAATAATCCCTCCCATGCCTCCGTTATGTTCAGCTGTTCAGATTTCTAGCTATTTTTACATGGTAATTTTGACTCCTCTACTTGCTAGGGTCTTTATATTAGATGAAGTATACTAGTATACTTTATACTAGTATAAAGATGGTCTTTATACTAGTAGGAAAAGGGTTAATGAAGGAAAAAAGGTAATGACTCAAAGAGGGAAGGTCTATAACAAATGTATTGATATAATATATAGAAGATAAAAAAAAAGAATTAGGGTCTAGTCAGCAATTTCTCAATTTCAATATCTTTCTAGTTCAATGAACCCCATTAGATCAGTATGTGGGAGACTACTTTACACTTGCGGTACCCCTCTGTTGTTGTTTTCATTATTATTATTATTATTATTATTATTATTATTATTATTATTATTATTGTTATTATTATTAATAATAATTTATTTATGTTTATCCCTAGGGAGTCACAGAAGCTCAAAATATAACTTTTAAGTCACTCACATGACAAAGCTCACTGACTATCCCCACTTCTCTCCCCTTTGCTAACCCACTAAAGTCCATAGATAATCCCTGTCGAAACCAAACACCAGCAATATGAAGTGGAGAAGAGTTGAAAGGGAAGGTAGGGTTCATGTTTATGAAGGAAAAAGCAATGGCAATGAATCTCTGGACTGAAAAAAAATAAATCACAAGGAGCAGCTGTAAGCTTCTCTATCTGAGAGGGTAAAGAGGACACAGTTCTCCACCTCCAGCCTCTGGAGACCATCTCCCACTCAAAGTGGGACTCTTGCTTACACATATAGAGCATGTGAAGTTTGTACAGGTGAGTCTTGAAACCCTTGAAGGATGGGGGTATCTTGAGACGCTTTCATGCATTGCCACTGATTTCAACAGAATTTGGAAGTCTAAACACATACAAAAATCTGTGTCTCAAACATAGGGTTAAACAGTTCTTCCACTAGTGGTAAAAAAGGTCACTGCTCTTTGAACCCCTGATAATTAAAGTTAATCTGTATTACTAGGGTATCTTGTGTTGCTTATTTTGCGCAGGCTAGCTTATACCTTCTTCCCAGTGTGAGCAGTATAAGCTTCTGTAGGTGCTCCTGTGCATCTGTCTTGTCCCTCATAAGCAACTGAAGAATAGTGAGAGGAGAGCATCCACTGCAGGCTTATTGTGTGTAACGGTGTATCTGCAGTGCATAAATGTGTTTAAATGGATCCCTTCTTACGATATTTGCAAAAGCTAGCAAGCAAGCGGTCATTCACTTCCTATGGAGACAAGTTTAGCCCACCCAGGAGTTGCTTTTGAACAACTGCTACTGATCGTTACCTGTAGTGAGCCAGCTAGCAAAAGTATTAAACATTAATGTATTTCAGTTGTGCCTATCGACGGTGCATTTTAAATAGACTCTGCTATACTCTCCCAGTGGAAAGATTTATTTTACTTTAAGAATATATAGGACTGTGCTTTCAGTACTTTTTCTTTGTTTAACAAGAAGCTCTCTTACTGAAAACCCAGCAGACCATAAAACCAGTCAGGGGCTTTTATCCAGGATGTCTGACCCATCGCCTGACAATAATTAGTTCAGGTTAATTACAGCAAATCTGTAGATTTGCAGCCTGGAATCATCTCATCCCCTAAGCTGAACCCTCCAGAGGTTTCTTTTATGAGCTCTGCATCCTAAGGGTGGACTTAAAGTAATGAATTTGTCTCTAATAAGATTCATAGGTTTGTTCCCTAAGCAATGGTGTCAATTATAGAATCTAACACTGATGGCTTATTTTGCTGAAAATAGAGAAATTGAGAGTTTTTAATGAAGCATGCAGGATTTTTAACATTTTTGTTTAACTCTTTGCATTGTCGAAAAGCATAAAAATGCAATTATGTGAAATATCGTACCACTTTCTATGGGTTTCTGTGTGTGCCGGTAGCTAATTTCCTTCTGCTCTGTAATGGAAAAGGTTAATGTAATGACTCTGAGATTTCATTTGGAAATGTTCCAGAAGAGTGTCTGAGTATTTGCTGCACTTAATGGCAGGAAGTAATAAGTGAGGTTATGTATTGGTGAAAAATGTTTCATGTACTGAGAAGATTAATACTGGAGAGAGGCACAGGGGACACAAGCCTGAGGCTTCCTCCTCAATTCTGACACAATATAATATGTCCATACTTGGTACGTGCCCTTCTGTAGTTAGCTCTTCATCATTAACAAAGCAGACAGGAAGTCTCTGGGGGATATGTTATCAGCAGGAGAGAAGGAACCAGAGAGGAGAAGGATGCCCCTCCGTTCTACAGATGAGTGGCAGGCACCTCCAACTGGGAACACTGGACCAGATGGTACTGGTACCAGCACGGTATCTACACAGCAAGAGGATGCTGTAACACCTTTCAAGGGTTTGGCTTTATTTCAATGTTTATACTTTTTTTTTTTTTTTTTTTTTTTGTGCATAGCTATTGTACTTACAGTTTCTGCATTTGGCTCCATCTCAGATATTTCAATGTTTACACTAATTTTTGTGCATAGATATTGTACTTACGGTTTCTGAAAGATGAGTCACTAGGTCACAATTTAGCAAAGCGAGAATACCCACCACCAAAACAGAATTTATTGAAAGAAGAACTAACCCTCCACTCTTGAAGGGCTGCCGCAAGCCCTGCCCAGAGCAGGACTTGCTCTGCCCCTCAGCACTGCCAGGCTGCTGGTTTGAACTTGGAGACCCAGTGAGGATAAACAGGACAGACACCAGGCAGGACAGACTGCCGCTTTCACGGGTGGTCCAGCTCACATAGGGAGTGAGGACTGAGGGCTGTTTATCTCTCTGCCTGTCCCAAGTCAGTTAGTTCACCAAATTCTCACTTTTTATTGTGTGTCACGCATAATCTTACACTGAGCTCTTCTCTGAAGGCTGCTTATCTAATGAAGTCTATTTCAATGCACATTTGAAACAATAAGGGAACCCATTAGGCAGAATAAAGTTTAGAAAAGGAGAAAAAATGCACTGGAGATGCAGGTTTGGTGATGCTTAAGCACTGCTCAGATGCTTATAAGTGACATCCCTTTTTAAGCTGGAAAACACCGATGTACCAAGACCTAACATTTTAGTGGAAAAAAATACTGTATTTAATATTTTCCCAACAGGACTGAGAAGCGGTATTAGTTGCTCAGATAACTATTTTGACCACCTCTCTGAGAACCTTTCTGCTATGAAGTCGTCAAGCAGGGGTTTGGCCAGGAGAGGCACCTACTGGACGTAGTGCTATTGACCTCGTCAACCCAGCGTCGCGGCATATTCTTGCCATGCAGCAAGAAGGACCATGGAAAGGCTCAGGTGCCCAGGATATCCGTCCTGCAATCCTGTATTGCAGTCTGAACTCCCCTCACTTGGAACCTGTAACCTGCTAATTGCCTTATCCTCATTTATATGATAAGTGGTTCATTTCCTTTATTGTGATTGAATCCCCTCCCTATATTACAAGAAAACTGGAGCTGCAGAGAGTGCTTGATTGGATTTCATTGCTGTAGGCCATTTCTTAAACAGGTTACGGGTTGACAAACATAGAAGGGGGATCAATATCCATCCTTTGCCTCATTGACAAGCTAATCTTTTCAGTAAACATTTCATCAGTACCTGCCATTTGTATACACACCTGCCTCATGAGGACGGAGAAAGCTCTGCTTTATAAGGTTTAGGTAACTAATAAATGAAAAGACAAGAATATAAATGGGGCAAATCACCGAGAGAGCATTTTTTAGGAAAAATAGCCTTTCATTGCCCGCAGAATCTAGCCAAGCACGTTTTCAACCGTTCTTAATTTTAATTAGGTTGCATTACGTTCAGGCCCGGTGTCAGCTTCGGTTTCTGTAGCTCAGCTCGTCCTGCGCCGAGAGGCCTGCCCCTCAGCCTGCAGTCACCAGCCCTGCTACAAACGCCTTCAAAGATCCCCCTTGCCCAAACTGGGGATGCTGAATGAGCTCAGAAGTTGTGAAAAAGGGAACGAAACTGCCCCTCTCTGACACCCTGGGCCTGCTCATTTTTCTCCTGCTTTTTCACAGCAGCGTGGATGAGGAGGGGCCACCGCCGGCAATGAAGTCGCCTCCTCCTCTCTCATCAGAGGTAGAAGGATGGTTTTGATCAGGGTTTTAGTGAAGCTGTGGCTCTGCTAATCACTTAGAAACCGTGAGTCATACTCCAAAAGAAAGCAAGAGAGTTTTGTTAAGTGTTTTTGGAGACATCTTTCCTGTTTGCTTTTGTGCCACACGTTGAAGGCTCCTTCCCCCACGGCTGTGTGGGCTAGAAACTGGCATTGTCTCTTACAGAAGTGAGGGCCAAGATTATCACTATATTTAGGCTTCTCTTACGGTCCTGCATATTAGAATTACATACTTGAATGACGAACGCTGCAAAAATTAGCAATGCTGAATTTCAGTCCAACCTGAGAGAGAGCATGAAGGCATTCACTGCAGAGTCTGGGGTGAAGGAAATTGGACGGCAAACACGAAACTTTGGGGTCACAAGCAAAGAAAGCAACATTGCTGCTGATAATTCAGCAATAGGCTTATTATAATCTTCCTGTCTTCGATGCCAAAGAAAATTAGAAACTTTCTTATTTCATTTCATCTGCAAAGTAAAGAAGCTCTCATAGAGCACACAGCAATGCTGACCAGTCAAACCAACTTTGCAGACAGTAGAAAACGTCAGAGTTGAAGACTACCCAAGATGAAACTTTGCTGACACCACTGAAGTAACATTAGAAATATTTCAGTCCTGCATTTCACTAGGAAAAAATGAGGTGATACGATTAAGTCAGTGTCTGAGGAATGAAAATAGAGAAAAAGTGGTGTAGTGTGAAGATCAGGGAACTCATACATGTTTCCTTTTCTTCCCAGGTGAGTCTTTGAATAATTTTTTTTTAAAAATAAACATTACCAACTACACCTCAAATGTCTGTTCTGTCATCTACATGACCTCAGGAAGAGCAAATGAAAAGGAAGAGCTCAGTTAATATTCAGCAGCCTGGGGAAGGATTCAGTGCAAGACATCTTCAGTGTGTCGGATGCCTTCTTTTTTCTGGTCCATGTAGGTCTCAGAACTTTTCTTTCAGAGCCTTTTCAATTAGCTAAAGCAGTGTTAGGATACATCTTTTATTTGATGTGCAGACTAGAATAGAAACATAATAGGGAAAAATATTCCCACAACCATAGGTTAATTGCTAGTAAATGTTGCTCAAGCATCTTGGTTACGTTGATTAATGGCCCCGGTGAGCAGCTGAAAAAATAGCTGGGCTGTTGGAAAGATCATTAGCAATTTTAACTCTTCGGCTTTTGTGATGGGCATGGAGAAACAATCACTAACATTTATAATGGTTTCACTCAGTATAGTGGCATACTGCGATGCTAGTTACAGTTAGATAGAAACAGTCACTGTGTTTTCCTTGCATTCAATAGTATGGAAGTTTACAAGACAGAGAGAGGCAAAATTATTTATTTTATTTTATTTTATTTTATTTTAGTGTTCTCTTTGTAAAGCTTTTGGACACATCCTTGCTAAATACGTGGTAGATTTTATACATATATACAATTACTCAGTTCTGCTCGTTAATCCTATTATTTGAAAGAGGAGAGGGACAGAGATGATGTGTGAAAGGTAGCATACCAGCCAACAGAACTTATTTTAGCTCAGAAAGGCACAGCAATATTAAGCAGTGCCTTGTGACAGCACAAAGTTAGTAGTCCAAGGGCTGAAGGAAAGAAGGACGAGGTTTCAAGCTGCCATTGAGATCTCTCAAAGCTGTAAACGCCACAGCTGCCCCAAGAGTGTCCAGGAGACCACAGTGCTTGTGATAATTCATGACAATTCATCTTCTTACCTGGACTGCCTGCACCAGGAAGGATCTCATCATTACCCTTTGGATAGCCACCCAGCTCCACAAATAGTACCATAATTTCTTTTTTTCTAGCCTAATCCTCTGAAAAGAAGGAAAGCATCACCCCCTTAGTGAGATCTTTTACAGGCTGGAGCAAAGCCCCACAGGTGCTTGAAGCACCACACCTGGGAGGACAGGAGAATAAGCAGCCAACCCTGCTAAGACAAAAGCTCCTAGAAATGCACCTTCAAAGACTGCTTCACGCAGAGTCAGCCCAGGTGTAAGGCAGATGCCAGAAATTATACTGGTGTTCCCCAGAACAATGTGCCTTGCAGCTGTCTGAGCAGTGGTGGGCAAATCAATTCCATGTTATTGAATGCTGCTTCTGACCCTAAGTTAGAGTCTTTGCCCCGGTTTGGGTACAGCTTGGGAATTGCCTCAGCCATGGCCTAGCATATAAGCACCACGTAAAGTCTTTACGAAGCACCCGCAGTGCCCAGAGCCCTCTCTTCTGTGCTGGCCCAGAAGATCTTGTGCCAGTTACCTTCGGAGACTTCGTGACCTATATAAGTATTTAAATCCTAGGAAGGGGAAATAAAACAATCCTGGACTGCAAGGGGAAAAGAGTGGCAAGAAGCTGAAGGGTATTATCTGGCTGGCAATGAGACAGGTTCACTTGTAGCAGGCTCCTGGAAAGCTCATCAGGAACAATCCCTCACGTTGTTTCAGAAAATATGCAACAGGAAATTACAGCCCGAAGGCACTTTGTTCACCGGCAATTTGCAACCAAGAAAGGGAGAAAGAGGACAAACCAAAATAATTGAATAAAATTCTTTGAGCTTTATATGCAAGCTCTGCACTTGCCAAGGGAAACGGGCAAGCAGCCAAAAGGGACACGATATACCACTAATTATCAAATAGAGGAGAGAAACCGCTTGCTTGTTGGAGAAACATTTCACGCAAAGCTTTGTCTGTACTTCCTAGCATAGGTGCTATTAGCCTTGGCAGGGTTCGGCAAAACCACGTTTTCAAAACGTGGCTCTGACCAGAGCGAGGCATTTGGTAACGCACCAGGGATTGAAGGAAAGGGGGAAAATCCTGCCCATGCTTCTTACACTAGGATGACTTTTCTGTTGGTGCTTCTGAGAGGACACTCAGCCTGCACACAGCAGGACACAAAGAAAGCAAGATGCTGTATATTACTTGTTTCCTGGAGGAGATATATGTGGCTGATACCCTATGTAGTGATTTGCCACAGGCATGAACCCTTTGTTAGCAATACCCCACCAACTCCTGCAGGGAATTTCTTTCCCAAATCTGCACCGTCTGACACACATTTGATGTAAACTCTGGGCTCACTGAGGACAGGAGAGAACATAAACCTGCTCACAGGTCCACTCACTTTACCTAACTCTATTTTTAAATTTACGTGGGCTCAGCTAAATCCCTTACAAATTACATTTTCAGTCGAATTCCTACGGCTCAAAAAAAAAAAAAAAAAAAAGTCTTTATTCCACACACCGCTGTAATTATTTTTAATATATTCAATAACGGAGCCACGGGCTTAAGAATATTAAAAATGACGCTTAGAGGAAAAACTAGCGCCGCATAAATTGCATTACACTGTACGGAGGTCGGCGGCATCCCAGCCCCAAAAAAAGGATGCTCAGCCACCTGTCCGTGCGTTTTTCAACCCAGATCGGCTGGAAAGCGAAGAGCAACGCTGCCACCTACCGCACATAAGCCAGGACACTTCGGTCACCTGCCGGGGCTTCAACCCCAGCCGGGTTTTCCTATTTTCTACTGGGATTTTGATCACAGTTTTCGAGAGAGCAAAACCGCTCCACCTGCCGCAGTCTTGTGTTCAGGCTAAAGCAGGGACAAAGACTGCAAGCATCCATCCGTTCAAAAGGCTTCTGCAGCTGTTCATCAAAAACAAAGAGAGACTGACAAAATGTGCACGGTGTCGGCGTGAAGCAGAAGTGGAGGAAAAACCTCGACAAAACCTGCCAGAGGATCAGCACGGACCCTGCCTGTGTGGCCATTGCTGCCCCTGCTTGGCCCACGTCTTTGCACTCCCCAAGACAACGTGGGCAGCAGCTGGACCCCCATCCTGGCTCGTCAGTACATGAGCAATAAGGGGAGCTCTGCCAGTTCACAGCCGTTTGGGACACAGAGCTTATTCTGAATTTTGGGGACCTCTCAGCAGAGCCTTGCCCATGCAGACTGCCCCAGGCACCCCATCCAGAGGGCAGATCAGCAGGCTCTTGCTCTCTGCAGACCTCTTTGCAGCTTTTCCTAGTTTTCTGTTAAATAAGGTCTCGGATCCTTGTCTGCATACTATCCGTACAGCCCATGTCTGCTTTTTCCTGTATTATTTCTTTCCAGTTCACCCGTCAGTGCAGGTCCACCTGCTCCCGCGTGGGCTCCTCTCCACGGGCTGCAGCTCCGGCCCGGGGCCTGCTCCTGCGGGGGCTCTCCATGGGCCGCAGCCTCCTCCAGGCCACATCCACCTGCTCCACCGGGGGCTCCTCCACGGGCTGCAGCGTGGAGATCTGCTCCGTGTGGGACCCATGGGCTGCAGGGGGACAGCCTGCTCCACCAGGGGCCTCTGCACAGGCCGCAGGGGAACTGCTGCTGCGTGCCTGGAGCACCTCCTGCCCTGCTCCTGCACTGACCTTGGGGGCTGCAGGGCTGCTTCTCACTCCTCTCTCCCAGCTGCTGCTCCCAGAAGTTTGTTATTTTTTTCCCCCCTTCCTTAAATCTGCTCTCACAGAGGCACAAACAACATAGCTTATTGGCCCGGTTCTGGCCAGCAGCGGGGCCCTTATCTAACATGGGGCAGCTTCTGGATTCTTCTCACAGAAGCCACCCCCATGGCCTCCCTGCTACCAAAACCTTGCCACGTAAACCCACTACAATAGTAAGCTAGAAGGGCCACTCTTCCCTGAAGGAGCAAAGAAAATCTGAAGTGCATGGGGAGGACCACAGCAGAGATCATTGCTCAGCCCCCCAGGCTCCTGCTGGGGCTGTGTGGGGTCCCCACCCTCAGAGCATGCCTCTGGAGAGATGGCAGAGGGAGGCCAAACCCAGGCACTGCTCGAGACTCTCAGCCCCCCTTGGTTTCAGTGTTACATGCACTTAACCAAGGGCATCCTTAATGGCTTGAAGATGCAGATTATCTTCCAGATTGTGACTTGCTTAAGGCTGCTCGTATAGAAAAACTCAGGCCTGGAGCAAATCTTACCTTGTTTTCCTACCACGAGAAGAAGTGAAATCCCATAGTCTGGTGCACGGAGCTTTAGTCAGTAGAAATTAACCCATGCTTTCCCCCAGAGAAGCAAACTGAGAGCTGAACGGCACTAAAACTCAATCCCGTTATGGTTTGGAAAAGATGGTGCAAAAATGCAACAGCTCATGGTGGAGCTGGAAGTGTAGACAGTTATCCTGGTCCTTAGGCTGTATGAAGGAAAGAGAAATAACGATGCCACTTTCACATTTCATTTTCCTACCATAGAAAAATTGTAGCAGCCTAATCCCTGACTTTCTCCTGTGTTCTCTCTAGCAATGCAGCTTTCTGAGGCTGGGAAAAGGGGGAGGAGGTGGCTTTGACTCACTGACTTTCTTTGTGCCATCTCAAGCCCTTTTTCCACTCTGCTTGCCATCAAACAGCCTCCAGGTGGCATCCTACAGATGGCCCTTTCCTCACCAAGCCTCTGGCTGAGAGGATATAGCAGTGTCATGTATTCTGACCACAAAACCAGCAGCACTGATGTTTGTAACCAACAGACCAGGAGGCTTTGCTCACTTTCTCATGTTACTGGCTTTCTAATACAACTTTTTTTTTTTTTTTTTCCCAAAACAACTATCAGAGACAGAAGCAAACTAAATGGTAGTGAACACACTGTTTTCTTTAAAACTTTTTTTTTTCTTGTACTTAAGATGTCTTACACCTCAGCTGTCTGATTTTTATTTATTTATTTTTCCAATTAGCTGCTCGGATGTTGTAGTGATGCTGAAAAGACAGGTCAAATGAGCATTAAAACTGGTCAAATGAAAAAGTATCTTTAAATACTGAATTAGGCAAAAGAAAAAAAGGCTAACAAAGTAAGAGAGATTCACAAAAGCTAAAAGGTATTCTTAGGGCACTGTCTGACCCTGTGCAAAGGCGTGCAGTTCAGCAGTCCACCAGCCTGACACAACTCCTCTGCAGTCCACACCACTAAGTTAAACACTTTGCTAGAAGCAAATCCGCCTGAAAAACTAAAGCCAGAGAGAAGTAGAGTGCCTGAGCTCATAAGAAGGAAAGTGTTTCCAAGTGGAGTTTCTAAGACTTCAGCCAAGTGCTCACATTTTTTTTTTTTTGCTCATGTTCTTCTTATTATTATTCATGTGATGAGGCTTTTTGTCTTTCTTCTTTGGGTAGGCTGATTTTATCTAGACCTTTTTGTTCCCAGCTGATCTTTGAATCAGCTTTTCCATAAAAAAAAAAAATAGATATGGACCAACCTATACATACACCTACTATGAAATAATTACATTATGCCTAGAGCTCAAATCAGGATTTGAACAAAAAAACTATGCAATGATTCAGAACTTCACAGTATCACAGTATCACAGATTTCTAGGTTGGAAGAGACCTCAAGATCATCGAGTCCAACCTCCGACCTAACACTAAGTACTCCACTAAACCATATCGCTAAGCTCTACATCTAAACGTCTTTTAAAGACCTCCAGGGATGGTGACTCCACCACCTCCCTGGGCAGCCCGTTCCAATGCTTAATAACCCTTTCGGTAAAGAAGTACTTCCTAACATCCAACCTAAAACTCCCCTGTCGCAACTTTCGCCCATTCCCCCTCGTCCTGTCACCAGGCACGTAGGAGAACAGACCAACCCCCACCTCTTTACAGCCTCCTTTAAGGTAACTGTAGAGAGCGATAAGGTCGCCCCTGAGCCTCCTCTTCTCCAGGCTGAACAAGCCCAGCTCCCTCAGCCGCTCCTCGTAAGACTTGTTCTCCAGACCCCTCACCAGCTTGGTCGCCCTTCTCTGGACTCGCTCGAGCACGTCCATGTCCTTCCTGTAGCGAGGGGCCCAAAACTGAACACAGTACTCAAGGTGCGGCCTCACCAGAGCCGAGTACAGGGGCACAATCACTTCCCTAGACCTGCTGGCCACACTGCTTCTTATGCAAGCCAGGATGCTGTTGGCCTTCTTGGCCACCTGAGCACACTGCTGGCTCATATTCAGCTGCCTATCAACCAATACTTCCAGGTCCTTCTCGGCCAGGCAGCTTTCCAGCCACTCATCTCCCAGCCTGTAGCTCTGCTTGGGGTTGTTGCGCCCCAGGTGCAGGACCCGGCACTTGGCCTTGTTGAACTTCATACAGTTGGCCTCAGCCCATCACTCCAGCCTATCCAGATCCTCCTGCAGAGCCTTCCTGCCCTCGAGCAGATCGACACACGCACTTAGCTTGGTGTCATCTGCAAACTTACTGAGGGTGCACTGGACGCCCTCATCCAGATCATCGATAAAGATATTAAAGAGGACCGGCCCCAGTACCGAGCCCTGGGGGACACCACTAGTGACCGGCCTCCAACCAGATTTGACTCCATTCACCACAACTCTCTGGGCCCGGCTATCCAGCCAGTTTCTAACCCAGCGAAGCGTACGCCAGTCCAAGCCCCGAGCAGCCAGTTTCTTGAGGAGAATGTTGTGGGGAACGGTGTCAAAAGCCTTACTGAGGTCAAGGTAAACCACATCCACAGCCTTTCCCTCATCCACCAAGCGTGTCACTTGGTCATAGAAGGAGATCAGGTTCGTCAAGCAGGACCTGCCTTTCATAAACCCATGCTGACTGGGCCTGATCGCCTGCTTGCCCTGCAAGTGCCGCGTGATGACCCTCAAGATAATCTGCTCCATGAGCTTTCCGGGCACTGAGGTCAAACTGACAGGCCTATAGTTCCCCGGGTCTGCCCTCCGGCCCTTCTTATAGATGGGCGTCACATTGGCTAGCCGCCAGTCAACTGGGACCTCCCCCGATAGCCAGGACTGCCGATAAATGATGGAAAGCAGCTCAGCCAGCTCCTCCGCCAGTTCTTTCAGTACCCTCGGGTGCATCCCATCCGGCCCCATCGACTTGCGCACATCCAAGCGCCGTAGCAGGTCGCCAACCATTTCCTCATGGATAGCGAAGGCCACATCCTGCTCCCCATCCCCTTCCACCAGCTCAGGGCACTGGGTATCCAGAGAACAACCGGTATTGCCGCTAAAGACTGAGGCAAAGGCGGCATTAAGCACCTCAGCCTTTTCCTCACCCTTAGTAACTAGGTTTCCCCTCGCATCCAGTAAAGGATGGAGATTCTCCTTAGTCCTCCGTTTCGCGTTGATATATTTGTAAAAGGATTTTTTGTTGTCTTTAACGGCAGTAGCTAGATTGAGCTCCAGATGAGCTTTGGCCTTTCTAATTTTCTCCCTGCACAGCCTCGCTACATCCTTGTAGTCCTCCTCAGTGGCCCGCCCTTTTTTCCAAAGATTATAAACCCTCTTTTTTCTGCTAAGCACAAGCCGCAACTCTCTGTTGAGCCAGGCCGGTCTTCTTCCAAGCCGGCTCGTCTTTGGGCACGTGGGGACGGACCGCTCCTGTGCCATCACGATTTCCTTCTTGAGGAGCGCCCAGCCTTCCTGGACTCCTCTGCCCTTCAGAACCGCCTCCCAAGGGACTCAGCCAACCAGTGTCCTGAGCAGCTCAAAAAGCTCAAAAAAAACCTTAAAAGTCTTCTAGACAATTCTAACAATAAAAATGCAATCACAAAATATAACTGGCATGCAGGGTTTCAACCTCTACTGTGGAAGAGATTTGAAAACTCAGCTGGTAATTTGGCTTCATGTGCTACAAGATGAAATCACTTTACCTGTTTCAGGTGGCTAAACAATTGTTACATCCTTGCAGAGTCCAAGTCAGTTTACAAAAATGATTATACGAACACACGCTGCAAGCAAGGCAGGCTTCATCACTTTATCTCAGAGAACTACACGGGAGTACCAGTGGTCCGCAAGGCCTCTCAGGGTGGAATACAAACAAAAATGTGCCACCAAATCTTCACCGAATGCCTCTGCCTGTGTCCTCGTGCTGTTGCAGAGCCCTCCTGCTACCAGTACTGCAGTGCTCAGTCCTCTTGCAGTGCTTGTCCAGCCATGAAGTTTGCAGCTTCGTTTCCAAGTCCTTTTCCTCCCCTTCCTTCAGGAGGTTCACATCATCCTTGTTACCTATGCTTTCAGAAGTGATGTTCCGGGGAATTATTTTGTACCATAACAAACTTGGTCAGCTTCAGGTAAAAACAAGTCTGTGGTCTTCTAACAGTATTTCTACCACTTCACAATGTCATCTTCCAGTTTTTGGAGGGGGGATTTCCTGTTTTTTAGGAAGATGAAGGAGTGAAGTTGTCAAATTAAAATGTGTAAGGCAGGCTTCCCTTTTGTCACTTTTTGAAAACCAATCCCATTTCTTGCCTACGTGCTTTTTTATTATTTAAACCAGAAGACTGGAAATGAAATGCCAGACAATGTAGAATTCTTCTTCCTCCTCCTTCTGCAAAAAGAACGTAGAAACCATCTCTAGGCCTCTCAAGACAGATATTTTTGACTGGTATCAGAGCTGTCAGTTCAGACTTTCTCTTCATTCCTGGGGGAAAGGTGGCTTCTATGTGTACTTGAACACCTTGTTCTGCCTTTACATGATAGTAGATAACCTTTCTTTCCCACCTCCCAGTCACCACAGCTCTCCAGGACGTGGTGGAGAGTAGAGCCACACACCTACACCTACGTGGGGTCTTTCCATACAGATTGCTGGTAAATCAGGTTTCAGAGTACTTTTCCCCAAAATTCTATGGCTTTTGGATGAGCAACATAAGCAACGTTACCTTTTTCTTTGCGTTTGGACTCCTATCTATGCCGTGACTTACTGAGCAGATAGTTCATTCAGACAAGGCATCAACATCATAAGCTTGGTTCATGAAGAACTAAATTGACAGACTGTTGTTGTTGTTGTTTTTTGTTGTTGTTTGTGGGTGTTTTTGATTTTTTTTTAATTTTATTTTTAATTACTATACTTGTGCTTGCTTGCATGAAAACTCTGTAGGGTGTATGAAGTGTGTATTGGGTCTATTTGAGTGGCTTGTGTTCCTTCCATGTCAGATTCTCTCTGACACCACCACACCATGGTCTTTCTAAAAAGCTCAGAAAGCTCACTTTCTACTATCATTCTAAATAAAGATAATGACTAAGTTGGTTTTGTTTTGTCCTCCCTTTACCTACATTACCAGTTCTGACATTAAAAATCTACTGCGTGGCAGCACAGAAAAATTCTGACTTGATTCACTCAAATAGATACATGCATCAACTATTCAAGTAATTATAAAGCCAACAGCAGCAATGTTATTAAAAAAAAAAAATAAATCATTTTTATACCATTAATTTATTTAACATTTCTCAAATGAAGGTTGAAGATGGGAAGGCCTCAAGACAACAGTCACTTAAATAGACACGTATATGTGGAAGTAAAATGACTGTTCTTTACTGAGAACATGGCAACCGAGAGAGGGAATGGCAGAAATTGAACAAAATACAAAGTAGGATTTCAACAGAGAAAGATGCAAACTTTTAGTGCAAACTTTCTGTAAAGAGGTGATGGCCATTTTTTATCTGCTTTATGATTTATCATTTCTTTGAATGTCTCTCTTTTTTCTTTCCTGCACTAGACTACTTGCTGTTTTTTGTTTGTTTGTTTGTTTATTTGCATGTCATTACATAAGTAATAAAGTCATATGTTAACATCCTGGAAACAAAATCTAAAGATTATTCAACAAAGATTCAGGTAACAGCAAAGACTTCAGTAATTCATATTCAAAAATATTTAATTTTCAGATGTTCATTGTATGTGTTAAATTCTTGGTTACAGCAAAAAGTTTATAATATACAGCATCACAGTGACATATAATCAAGCCGTAACAGTGCAGTTTATTACAACTGTGTAAACAAAAAGTATTTCTGCAATGGCACTCTTCATGAACCAAATTCTGGCATACAGAATCTCAGAAGAAGTCAAATGAAACATTTACATAGAAAAGAAAACCCCAAATTAAAGTAGAATATATGAATCTGGCCAAAGTGTCCAATCCACATTTTTAAAGAAAAGAATGTGTCCTTAGAATTTTTGTTTGCTTTCTTTTAAAGAAATTAAATATGCTTTTTTTTTTCAAGGCATCTATCCAGCATGACATATGTCTGCTATTATTGAATGATATGAACTAAGAACAAATGTTTCTTAATTATGATTTGGGAATGTTATTGTCTGTACAGTATGATACCTGCAGGAGATATTCCCTAGGAAATAAAAATAAGTTACTGAGAAATAAAATCCTAGATGCTCTCCAAAAGAAAATTATTTTATGCATCTAAGAAAAAAGGCACTACCTTGCTTTTCTGTAAGGGAAGTAAACAATTTGATTATAAGACAATGTACATACTGTAAACTGTCGGATGGGTTTGAGCTTGAAATATACTTCATCTGAAACAAATTTTAAATATTAGCACCTAAAATATAAAGCTAGGATTTAAACATTTCCAGTAGCTTTCTGGTCACACATTAGTTATAGCTTGCTTGATGGATACAATTTTGCCAGCAATATTTTAGTGTTCTCTGAGATCCTTTTAATGAAAACATACAGGTCTGAATTGCCCTACATTTTATACATGTACTTTTCATATGGGAGGCTTTGCATATGTTCCATCTCATCTGCAGAGAGCTGACCCCACAGTAGCAGGAAGTACAGAGAGAGCAAAGAATTTACAGTTATTAACGAATACTGGAAAACATGAAATACATGATATAATTACAAGCTGGTATCTTCAGTTTACACAAAGCTACAAATTTGCTTGTTAAGAAAAAGACATTCAACATGTGCTTACTCACATGCTGACACAGAGTTCATGCAAAATATTTTTTTTAAAAAAAGAGGTAAAAAGAAAAACTTATAAACTGTTACCCTTCAGAAATACTGCGTATACTTCATCCTCAGACAAACTGCAGCCCCCTCAGAAACAACAGGGACCTAATGTGTAGATTGACTCAAGCAACATGTAATTGCTTCCTCTGTAATGAGAGGTGAACAGCAGTGTCAAACAGGAAATGTCATTGAATTGTACTTCATTTCAAACAGTCAAGTCCAAACCTAGGTTCATTTGTCACTAAACAATACACTACCTTTTTTTTTTTTTTAAAAAAAAAGTTATTTTCTTGGAGGAAGGACATTTTCTTCATAGTAGCCTGGATTTACCACATTTCCAGCTGGATCGTACCTAGCTACCACAAATGTAGAACCATCACTAGCAGACGCTTTTCCGACTCCCATCTTTTTTGTGTTCTTCCAAACCATTGCTGTGAAGTGGCCTGAAGAAAGAGAGAAATACATGCACACATTTTAGGTGCTAAATCTTTACTATTCCTTTAAACGTGTGGAGGGGGGTGGGGAGAAAGAGACATATGAAACTGTTTTTTTCTCGAACAGGAGAGAAAACTGAAGGTGTGAAAAACAAAACAAAACAAAACAGAACCTCTACATCTAGCATTTTGTCTTGAAAAAACCTGCTTTCATCTGGTTCCACTCTAGTGTTCCCAGTTCCATATCCTATTCCCAAACAAGAATACCTAGTAAGAGAATCATGAAAGACATAGTTTGATGAATATCTGACATAAAACTCCACAAAGACGTCATGTTTTTTACTTCCTGCAGTATGAACAGCAGTTCTACCACCTCATCTTCCCTCATCCTGCCTGCATGTGCAACTGTCGAAACTAGTACTGTCTTTTGTGGCTTCTTGTGCCTAGCTCTACTAGTCACCCCCAAGCTGTGTTATCAGTAATTCCCCCTGTGCATGGACAAGTACCATGGGCAAAAACCAAGATTTTCTTCATCTCAGACAAGCTTGGGCATATCTCTTGTTTAATTCAAGGGACAATGTTCATTCAGCACCAGATTGTCAATATGCAGTTAATGACCTGTGGCTGCTCTCCAAACTATAGCTGAAGTAATCTCTGTGATTGCAGTGATGCAGCTTGGTAGAAGATGTGTCAATGTAAACAACAGCACAGTCCATTTAGTAAGACATCTACTTTATTCCAATTCAGTGGCATTTACAAATTAATTTGCCTTAAAAATAAGTTGCTTTTTAAGAACTTTGAAGTTGGAGAAAAAATACAATATATTAAAAAAAAAAAAAAAAAAAAACACAGATTTTGCTTACTTCCTTATTTCTCACAGTTTTCTTTTACCCTTCTGTCAGTTTCTAACTTAATAATAGAGCTTCCCCTATTTTTTATTTTTTCCTAAGAATAAGGTACATTTTTGAAAAATATCAAAACAAGCAAAGCAGCCAATTTCTTAAAATAAAAGCTTTGCTTTTGAAGAGAAAGTGCTCGGTCTGAACTTACCTGTCCCCGAAGAAAAACCAGGGTTTTGAAAGCTGTAATTTTTTATTTCACTGTACCATCTGTCAGCCACATCCTTCCCTGAAACACAAAAGAAATGTGGAATCATGACAGGTCACATAAACACAAGAAAGTAGCTCACTTACAGCATGACCAGCAAGATCTTCTGTTAACAGCTGGTGAGAACTGTGCGACTGAAGGCAGGACTTCTGGAAACACCAAGAAACAGCCTCTACTGAAGCAAAGTTTTTGAAATACAGGTAACATGGTAGCACATGTTACTTACCAAGTATCTATTGTTTTGCACCAGCTGCTGCTATACGGTTACTAATTAGCCCAATGTTTTTTGTGAACCACCTCCTGCCATCAGTTACTTGAGTTCTTCTCAGCTTCTAGACACAAACACAGTCCATCAGTTTCTTCACTGAAGTGCTAGGGACTATGTGGCCAGCACAGTCTGGCTCAAAGCTCGGGCAGGCGATTCATGAGACAGCTGCAGAACAGCTCATCCCAGTCCGGGGAGATCTCTGTCGTGAGATGCTCCTCAGGTAGGATGGGGCTGATGAATCACAGAATGGTTTGGGTGGGAAAGGACCTTAAAGCCCACCCAGTTCCAACCCCCTGCCATGGGCAGGGACACCTCCCACCAGACCAGGTTGGCCAAGGCCCCATCCAGCCTGGCCTTGAGCACCTCCAGGGATGGGGCATCCACAGCTCCTCTGGGCAACCTGTACCAGTGCCTCAGCATCCTCAGAGCAAAGAATTTCTTCCTTGTAGGTGATCTAAATCTGCCGACTTTTTTACTGTAAAGCCATTACCCCTTGTCCTATCCCTACACTCCCTGACACAGAGTCCCTCCCCAGCTTCCCTGTAGGCCCCCTTTAGGTACTGGAAGGCTGCCATAAGGTCTCCCCGGAGCCTTCTCTTCTCCAGGCTGAACAACCCCAACTCTCTCAGCCCGTCTTCACAGAAGAGGTGCTCCAGCCCTCTGGTCATCCTCATGGAAGGAAGAAGGAAGTGAAATGAATGAAGAGCACTATACTACCACCAATTCTTGGCTGCAGTTAAAACTTTGCAGGGTAGAAGTTAGAAAAACCTACAGACGACAGAGACCAGTGTGGCGTAGCATTTGGATCTGGTGGGCTAAGAAGTCCGTTTTGCCCTTAACAAAATGTTTAACTGTCTGGCAATTTAACACATTGGGTTTTTAATACTTTTTTTTTTTTTTTTTTTTTTTTTTTCCTGCCCAGAACTGTCTGTAACTTTAAGCCCGGAAGGTAGTGAAGGCACACCTCCCCTATATTAGATGAGTGCTCCTGTCATTAGGTTTCTACATACAGCTTTCAGCAGATACTCCCTCTTGGGACACATTTGAAAAGACTTCAGTGAAAACCTTGCCAGTTTTTCTGAGAAAAAAAATGAGGCCTTTGACCTGTGGATCCAGGTGTTTGAAGAGTTCCAAGCCCTTAGAGCTCCAAGCAAACCAAAGAAAAATGACCCTCCTGACATCCCTTAGTTTCCTGTGTTTCCATCAGCATTTAATATTTTGAATTTCTAAATGCATTTATTCTTAATGGTTTTCACTCAGCACTTGAGCCATGGGGGATTTCCACTTTGAGGTGCTCTAACTCAGGGTACTACAGACAGACACATTAAATATACTTGTTTAGGAGCTGGTACTGCATGGAAATCCTTATGTCCAGCACTGGCACGTGTCCTCAGAGGCATTCACTGACCACGGTTATTTAGGGATCACAACTGTGGTCAGTGGCATAGCACTGTCTATAGGTCTCTAATTGTGACATTTGCTCAAGAAACAATCCTCCCCTGTTTTGTGCTGAAACATTATGGAATCTGATAGACAAGACCAGATTCTGATAATCCACAATGAATCTGGTCAAACTGACAGCACGGAGGGCAGAAGCTCAGAGCATAACTTGCAGATGCTGTGCACTCAAAGGTCAGACATTACTTCTTTTCCATTACTGTTTCTTAGGAAATTCTTGTGTCGAACATGGAGGGGGGGGGGGGGAAGAAGGGACAGGTTTTTCCTTGAGCTACATCAATAATGAAATTTCTGCTTAGCATTCCAGGAAGTATGACACAAAGACAGTTCATCTCGTAACTGCCAAAGATGTTAAAACTACTGCCACGAAGAATGCTGGTCCCTGGTGGACTACTGGCTGCAGAACCACAATGACTCATGTTCTGCTATTTTGCAGCAAAAAAGTCATACGCTTGCACTGTTTAAGAAGTCAGGTATTGAGTTGTTAACCTCTTTAGACTTCAGATGCTTATGAGTGCAATCTGCTAAACTGATGGCGTCGTTAACCTGGCAATCTGGCTGTCAGAGCTGTCACTGAAAAGAAAATATTGAATGAACTGCCATCTCTGAAAGCTTTGTGGAAGCACGATGAACTTATCCACACCACACAGCTTGTTAGGAATGGCGTTCTCTTACTAAGTCTATTTACATTTTCTACATAAAAATGTAGCAAAACCTCTCTTGATTCCCAAAGTAAATGTTTTGGAAATAATAACAGGTTCCTACTCTCCCTGTTCTCCCTGCACCAAACAACAAATCCTGTAGACCTGTTTTATGGCTGAAGTCTAATGCAAATAAAATATCTGTTCATGTGTCACTCACACTAAAGCTAAAATGAAGGCTGAAAATCTTGCAAAGACCAATCAATGTGCAATTCAAGGGGAAAATAAAAAACACACAGGATAAAAAACAAACAATCATCCTGTCCCACACCAGACTTCACAGCTATGAAGAATGTAGATGTGTTTGTGGCAAGCTGGGTGAAACAGAAGCACGGAGTGTGACAGCAGACATATCAGACCCTATAAGGCATATGTACTTTGTACATACAAGTGCTTAAATAACTACACTACATAAATGAATTTTTACAGATGTAGCACTGCATTTCCACTGCTATCAGCACTTCACTCCATCCATTAATACAGAGCAAAAAGAGTAGATCAAGAGAAAGGCGACACCACTCTCTCTACTGTAGCTCTAAGAAGTGTATCTAGTTTCCATGCAACAAGAACTGAAACTCAGCATAATGGAAAGGTTGCAAGACACATGACAGTTCTGACTGAGTACCTCTCCATGTTTCGTCTGCCTTGTTTATTTGTTTTGTGTTTTTTTTTCTTTCCTTTTTTTTTTTTAAATGTAAAGAATACCACTGTGTGAAAATCTGGTAATGCCTTAATTCAAGGAAGGTGGCAGTGACATCAGGTAAGAGTACCCCAGTCCTGCACATGAAAGATAACGAGCACAGTTATGCAAGATAAGTTATGATGTGTTAATTCTCAGCCTTAGCAGTTAAGCTTGCAACTAACTTACTGCAGGCAGACAGTGAAAGTCTAGAGGCTGATAGCTATGCTCTCTGTTCAAATGTGAAGGATCGGGTTATCATTGCACAGTATTGCAGTTGTCCTTGAATGAAAGAGTCATTGCATCAGAGGCTGTGAGAAATTAAAGACTGACTTGTTCCTGGCAAGAGGGAGGGTGACCAAAGGACTAGGCAACATGTGAAAGACTCTGCCCTGAAATCAAGCTGAAGACATGGCTCAGAAGTGAAGGGGATGAACTGTATTTGTCAGATTCTGCAGGAGATGAGGGGTACCTGTGTGAAAGTTCCTACCATATGAGAAGACAGGCAGGTACCTATTGATTAAATGTACTTTTCTTCTGATTTTTTGTCCCCTGGGGAGCAGTAAGCAATAAACCACCTTTGAAAATGACAGCTGATACACAGGTCACTGTGGGAAAACTGCCATGAGCCCAGTGGTGAAAATGAACAGAAAGAGAACACAGGAGAGCAGAGTGCTCAGCCTAGCCCCTTGGATAGCAACTTGCATCCTCAGACATGCTGGTTTGGAGAACTGACCCCAGTATTTCCATTTCAAGTTATTACAAGATACGTGATGCAGTTATATTCAGTGCCCATTGATTGACCTTGCATTTGAATGCTTCATTGAAAACAACTCCCATTTCTTCGCCCCCCGAACATGGGCTGATGATTGTTTGAAATGCGTTTCAAGAAGGAAAAAAAAAAAAAAAACACGGAAAAGAAATCACACTCCCACCCATCATTGCAGATTATAGCAGAAATGACAGAAGTTTAATTCTATCAAAAACATCCAGATCTGTCCTACAGTCAGTGCTGCAGCTTCTCTTCCGTTGCTCCACTTGCAGAACCAATGAGTCTATTGCTCTTTCTTTAAATATCCTTCCTGTTTTCATCGCTGTTAACCACATTTACAGTTTCAACATTTTTTCAATGGAAACGTGGCTCAACTCCACCCTTCTCCTAATGATAGCCAACTGATGACCTGCTCAGATAGACTTACCAGCTGCTCACTTTGGAACAGGCTGAGTCTTACTCTGATGAGTTTTGTCAGTACCATGACTCTCTGGGCACAGCTACATCACACAAAGTTTGGTGCAAAGATCCTTGAATTCGTACCCAAGTATAGTTCTGATCAATCCTAGGTACAGAATAAGCATAGTAGTGTTCATTTAGCATTTAGCCAAGCTAAGAGCCAGTAATATGGCCGATCTGCCTGCTCCCCAAGCTGCCCCAGGTGGTTGGAGGCACACATAGGACTATCAGTCCTGGTGTAAGTTCCACAGAAGGAGAGAGAAAAGGGGACCACCCCATGCAAACAGGCTGCTGGTCAGTATTCTTGCCTGGCCATGCCCTGCACATTATCAGAGCAAGCTGTCTCATTGCCGTATTAAATTTCAATTATATCTGTTTTTTCTGGGTGAGGAGTTGTATTCTATGTGCATGTGTATGGGGGTCAAGTGCCAACAACTGGTAAAAGACCAAGGGCAGAGGGGACCGTGTATCTGTGGTGCCAGCAACTAGAGCAAGTGCAGCTGCAGGTGTGCAAGCACTAGCACTGGAGGACTAGCTGGTGTGTAGCTGAAGGGGCCTGGAAGCCACATCTTTGTGGAGGATTCACTGCAGAAGCATGTGGCCACCACGGGGACAAGAGGACTCCGGGGAGCTGTGGGTGCATGGGTGAGACGGGCTGTACCAGCTGCTGGAGGGGGACTGCAGCCTCAGGGGTTTGTATGTCACAGTGCCAGCAACTGGGGAGACTGGGATCCAGGGGCAGTTACTGGGCAGACTGGGTGTCTGAGCCCAGCTGCTGGAGGGACACAAATGGGAGTTCGATTTCCATTACTGGAATATATCTATTTCAAATATATTATTTTATGTTAGCAAAAATATATTGTTTTATTATATATATATATTAAAAAATCCATTCTTAGAATATATATTTTATATGCATGTATAATTTATATATATAAATATTATAGTGGACACTATATATTATAGCGGACCTTCATCATGACCAGCCAGAAAGGGGGACAGGACGAGGCCACTGGTGCTGTACACGTAAATCTGACCGCACCTATCTGTGTGGCCACCTGCATACATATGTGCATGCTGTGTATGCGTGTCTGTGTGTGCACACCTGGGAACACGCTCTCATCCTCACTACCAGTTGGAATTAAGGCACAAGGCTGTGGCAGCCCAACAACTGTATTCGGCTTCGTTAACATTTAATTGCTCTGGGGCCAGCCTTACTGTCTCTTGTTATACCAAAGAAACCTTAAATCTTCAAGACAACTCACAGAGTAAGTTGTTAAAAACGTTCTAATAAAATTACAGCATACAGGTCACATTCAAGATCTATTTAAAAACCAGGTACCCCAAACCTCATATCTTTCTTTTATCATTTTTCTAGGTTTCGTTACCACAATCTCCCTTCCACCAGTCTGAGTGGAAAGCAGGAGATGTGGGTTTTAGTTTCACTCAGAAGTAAAGTAACTATCTGGATGGGAATCTAGATACTAGATAAATAGCTTTAGGGAGTAATCCTCTACTCCCAGCACTGTTCATGAGGGTCTGTTTATTAGCAGTACTGCATAAACATGGTGTTGGAGAGCAATAGCCACAGATGCCTCAAGGTATGCTCAGAAACAGTTCTGACTCAAAGCATGTGCCCTCAGGGCCGGTGCAGAAGGTACCTGCACTCTAGACCAAATCTGTCCTCAAACCTGGGGTCCTCCCATCACTGCATGATATCACCCAAACCCGTTAATTTCTCTTGCGAACTCCCCCATCAGCTGTAGTGTTTTCAGGGGCAGCACATCGCACTCTTCATGGCACCGTTCATCCCAACCAGAATTTAATCATTCAGCGCCTGCCTCCAGCCTGCCGGTACGCGAGCAATGGCGCGAGGCATCCTAAGAAGCCTGACACACTACAGCTGCCAAGGCAGGCTGTGGTCTCTCGCATCAGTGGCAGATGACAGCTCACTTACTTGAACGCAGATAAAGAGAAGCCTGCCACGGAGCAGTTCCTGCAGGACTTGGAGGGAGGAAACAGCTGTCAACTATTTCTTGGATTACAGGGATAAACATATTTCCAGCTACAGCTTTAGGCTATGTAACTCCAAAATCCTGAATACAATGTCAGAGATTCTTGTGCCAGGAGAGGGTCAGGCTAGAATGCCCTTATAATGTAAAGCTTAAATCTTTTCTGAAACAGGATATACATCTTCTGGCATTATTACGGAACTCCTTAAGAGTCAAAACAAACAACAGGATCGCTTTTTCACAGACAATACACAGTATGCTGGAGGTTTATTGAGTTTTGCTTTATCTGGGAAGGAAACTGGAAGACACAGACTCCCTTTGTTAAGCCCTTGAATAGATGCCTAATACAAATTTCAGCCTCATTGAGCAGGCTACAAATTAACTATCCAAAGGGAACTATATGAGAAAAAGACAAAGAATGAACCAGCTCCACAGAGGTGAAGACTAAGCCCAGAGAGGGGAACAACTTCTTTTGAAGAACTAGTTTTCTCATTCTGACACTCTGAATGATCCTGCTACATAGGAAATGGAGAACAGAACAAAAGAGGATGTAGCTTCATTTTCTTAGCAAGGCACTCAACCCCATGGATAACAAATAGCAATGAAATTGTTCAAAATTGGCAAGTTATGCATGGAAACAGTGCATAGAAGAAAACAAATGCAATCCAGAAAAGGACTGGCATTATAAAATTTATGGAAGGATTTGTGTGTTTTTCTTCCAGCTCTCTGAAAGTGAATCCTGTTTCTTTAACCTTGGGGGAAGGAGCTCAGGCCATTAACGCAAACAAGAAGGAAGAAGTAAGCTCAGCCAGTGAGTCATAGGCACTGTGCAAATTTTGCCATACATCTGTGTTTTCCCATGCTATTCTGAAGTCTTGCCTCAGACTCTCGCAATGGACACAATGCCAAATGTTTGTAGATCCAGTTGTATTTTTCCACCCCGCTTTTCTTTTTCAATATGAAAACATATCCACTAGGGCCTAGAGCTGGCACTTGCAAAGGAACCTAGCGGTTCCTTTTTTTTTTTTTTTGGAACTTTTAGACCCAGGGACCTGAGTCTGAAACTCAGTTCCTAAAATTGCCAGGCCCTTAAAATGGGACCTACAGTCTGCAGAAACGAGCTTCAATCTCCTCTAGACTGTACTGGGAATTCCAGGGGCGGATGGGAATAAAGAAGGCAAGTGGTGACTTTTAATACACACCACCTGCTCTCTCGGCAGGCAGGGGCGTTAACCCTGCACGCTGGAGGAGGAAAGAGGGAAGAGCCTGCTGAACGTAACTCTAAGTGCTCACCACAGGCTGCCAGCACGGCCAAATCTCAGCTCCTAGGGCACCCAAACCGAAAGCTGTCAATTGCATGTTACATTTATGATCAGAAAATGCATGGAGCACTTTGTCTTCAGAAACAAAGGCAGGGAAAAAGGTTCAGGGCCTACTGACAGAGCAGAAGAGACCAGATGCTGCTGCCCAGTACACTTGCCTCTCCCTCTCTGGCTTCCCCGAACCTTTTTGCCCCCACGAACAGGAACTGCTGTGTTGTATGCAATTGCCACATTTCCATCTTCCTCACCACAGCTGGCCTGTGGTCAGCCCGTTCTTAGGCGAGGGCAAACTAAGGATAAAGGTGAAGAACAGGGCACCGACAGCTTCCCTCTCTCCTGCCAGGGACAGAGAAGTAGCACTCCAAGTAACGCCACGTCTGGGACAAACAGAACAGCCTAGCCACCAAGCCCTACATCCAAAGGGACATAGAGCACTACAGGAGTTCATTACCCCTTTGGTGCCTATGTGCGTTTCTTGCTCTCCGCACGCGCAGGTGACTGCACACCAGCATCCTGCCCCCATGCAGCATGGGCTGGGCTGCGGTGGCTGCTTTTTCAGAGCAGAGGAAATGGGGGTGCCCTTGCAACCAGACAAGGCATCCAGCTCGTTCATGCCCTGAGCCCAAAGTACATGAAACAGGCCATTTATCTAGTGTCTGTGAGACAGCAAGAGAAGAAGAAAGTTTACCTGGTTGATCATAGGATGCCCATGCCAGGTTTTCTCCGCATTTTCCATTAGCAGACTCGGAGCTGTGTTTGAGGACCCTCGTGGTAGCCAGCTCTTCCGCATACCTAGCAAAGGAATCCACACATTATGCCACAGACCACAGCCAAGTTGCTTCAAGAGAAAGGGTGATGGTGATTAATTCACTCTAGATCAGGCAGTTGGAAGCATGAGACTTGTGTCTGAAATCATCACCCTATGCTTCATTACAGTCAGAGATAAACAGACACCTGCTGAGGGTGACTCAGTCATCCTAAAACGGGGATCCAATAGTCAATTTATTTAGCCTGCCTCTATTCTTGGGACTGAAAGTAGTAGAAAATAGGCCATTTTCAACACAAGCAGAGAAACAGAGCAAATTAACCAGAGATAGACCAGATAATTACCAACAAAGATACAAGATATATCCAAAAGTAAAGGTGAGGCTCTTCCTTGAATTTAAGATTGTGCACAAACTGTCTTGGCAAATATGAGATTTCTGATATTTCATGTCTGCTATTCAGAACAAAACATTTCTGGTTCTTGCCACCAACCAGTTACACCAGTTTCCAAACATGCTTTTAATACTTAAAAGTAAGTTACAGGCAGCAAACAAACAAGGGTTTCCTACTGCTGCTCGCCACAGTGAGGAAAGTCAGCTGAGACTGGAGAGGATTGTGAGGAATTCCAGAAGGACCTAAAAATACCCAGGAAGGGCAACAGCACACTTAGAGATAAATGTGGAGCAATGCCTGTTTGGCAGAAATAATCTGAACTATTCATATAAATTGATTCGTTCAAACCATCGGTAAAAGTTTGAAGAGACAAGAAGTGTGGCTGACAAGTCAGTGAAATCTCTTCCTCGTTGTGAGGCACCATGTAGAATGGGAACAAAGCAAACCTCTGAAGAACAGGAAGAAAAGCTCAGAAGATTACATAGGTATGCAGACGCGTCACTGGCATTCCAGAAATACTGCATCTAGTTATCGTGGTGTCTCAAAAACTGGAAAAAAAGGACAGAATTAGATTTTGAGTGCTGTCAGAGGGCACATCAACAAGCCATGTACATGGCGTGCTGTACAGCACATCACCTGGTAGGGATTTCTGGTCTGGGCATGAGGGGACTGTAGCATCTGCATGACAGAGCGTGACACTATGCTGAGACAATAAACTGGGTTCTGGAAACACTACAGCTTCTCTGGCTCCCGGCCAGCCAGCATGGAGAACTCTGCAGAGTTATGGTAGAAAGCCTAATGGGAGATGAGACATCACATTTGCAGGGATCGAGCTGACCAGTCTTTAGCTACTATGTGAAGACATTTATATTCTGAATTGTTTAGTCATCATTTCCCCCTTCAAGTATTTCCTTTGTATTGTGAAGATCTATTCCTCAGCCTGGAAAAAAAAAAATGACCAGGTGATGTCCAGAGGTCCCTTCCAACTTCAACTGTTCTGTGATTCCATGAAAACTACTTTGAAAAAATGTTGCTGTAAAGGGAAAGGAAATAATCTGGTTTTCACATCTACAGCAAAGAGGAGAAGTGGTAGGGGACTAAAATTTCTGCAAGGAAGGCTTAAATCAGACAGTAGGAAGTTGGATCCACTGTATGCTAACTGTACATTAGGGAGTTTGTACAGTCTTCAGCACTGGAGAAGAGGTAAGGTGCGTCCCTCCTGACAGACTAGGGAACAATGTTATACTGACTGCTTTTGTGGAAGGAAGACAGACAATTTGATCTGAAATTACTTCTTTGATTTCATTGATCTTACACCAGTCATCAGTTCCTATCATGAAAGACTTATTTTCTGCACTATTTCAGCAGCAGCAGAGGTTCTTTTGCAGATAACAGTGCATCATCTGACAGAGATGGTGGTGAAGCATGTTTTAGGCAACTACCCTCTGCAAAGGAGACACACGAGTGTAGAAAGGTGCAGCCCATGTCTCGAAGAGGGTGCAAGGAAGATTCACACACTTGTGGCCAAAGAAGTGCCTGTGTGACTAGCCAGTGTTATGTGATAGAGAAAGAAAGGAAGAAAAGATTTGGGTAGGGAGACAAAAAGAGTAGGATCCTTCACTTCCCACCCAGTAAGCTTTCATTGAATATCAGCATATCAGAAGGCAAGTATTCTTGCAGTATGCACAGGCAAGCCTAGCCAGTAAAAGTGACAGAAATCTCATTAAAGAAAAGAAAGGAGTGAACTCACTGTTGGGCTCCTCTGTTTAACTTCTTGCAGAGTTTTAATGGGGGGACTCCGTGTTTCTTCCTGTAGTCATTGTGTGCTTTCAAGACCTCTTCAGCAAATTGTTTGGAAGCTGAAATCACATCAAAAAATTGGAAAGGTCTGTCAAATACAGACATCAGAGAAGACAGAAAAACATACCCTGTAGACTAAGATCCTGGAGAAGGCTGGACTGAAAAACAGGAGCATACCATGCTCATTACCTACGAGTAGGATGAAGCAAACCATTAATGCCTTCTGTCCAGGAACTCTGAGACACTCCCAGTGGGATGGTACAGATACACTAAAGGTTGAAGAAAACATGAACCTCATTCCCTTCTGCAACAGCAAGGTGATTTAAAGTTAGTTTGACTGACTCTCATTTCAAGATCTCTATGCACTGCATGGCCATTTCAAAGAAATCAGAGTAAGCAAGGATTAAGTCCTTTCAGGAGATACACTAAATATGCAAATTATTATCTCGGTATGCAAGAATTTTTTGTATCAGTCAAGACACTCCCAAAATAAAATGGAGATATTAAAATGTGTAGAAGTATGCAGAGGCTTTGAAACACACAGCATTCTTTGTAGGCGCTACATATCACAAATTCACAGAACGCTCCAGATGCACCTGTGTTTGGCTCAGGACGAATAATTGTCACAAACAGCAGGTGGTAACGAAGGAAATGACTGCTGGGGAGGATTTTTCTTTTTTTAATCCCCTGTGCTAGAGTGTATTTGGTAAATATCTGAATTCTGAATTTATTACAAAGCTTTAAAAAAAAAATTTTCGTACCGTTGGTAAACCTGGGAATTTCAGCAGCAGCAGGCAGAGGACAAGTGCTAACTCACAGCGGCAAACCAGGTGTGATTCACTTTGATGGCAATGTTCTCTCTCTTTCTTTTTTTGTGGTTTGTGTTTTTTTTTTGTTGTTGGTTTTTTTTTTTGCCTTCCTGAATATTTTTTCAAGTTTCAGGAAAAAAAGTATCTAATAATCTTCCCTGGAATTGGTCACCCGGTGGAATTTCCTTCATCAAGAGAGATTTGGAACCTGAAGTAGGGTATCAGGACAGAGAGAGAAGTATTTTTTTCACTTTTATGTACTGCTGAAGCTTCTGAACAGACCAAGAGATATTTTAGTATTTACTCCATTTTTACTGTAATACAGTTTTCTACATTTATTAATGCAACTTGTGACATAATTTCTGACATATTTAGTATCAGCTTTATAATTCTATATTCTATTCTATAAATCTTAATAATCATAAGTCCTAATTAGATAATAAGTCCTAATTAGAAGGACTCCCATCATTTTCCTTGTAAGATATTTTCAAAGCCCAAATAGATCTCATGACTAGAAAGCTGTTCCTGTTATTAGCCTTAGATTTCTCAAGTTTCCCTCATTGCTCGATTTTAACAACTATAATCACTCATCCCCTCCTTTATTAGCTTGTACTCTGTTCTCTTGTTTGTAGTGATGCATTCTCCCACAGTGTAGCTGTCAGCGTGCATATACTGCTCTTGCAATGCTTTTCTAAGGTAATTATCCAACCCACACTCACACTTTTAGCTGTTGCCAGAGTTCTCGCTAGTTTTAAAAACAGCTTCAAGATAATATGGTGACCTAAGGTAATCTCAGTGTCCAAATGCACATAGAAAGCCATTACTGTCTCACTCAGTGCCTTTTAACTTTAGAACAGAGTATGGAGTTGAGTTGGTCCATTTCTCTGGACCAAAGTGGTGCTGTGGGCATAGACCTAATATATTCTGCATCAACACGCTTGCGGGCTAGATTTATTTTTTTTTTTGGCAAAAAAAATTTGTTGGCATAAGACAGCTGAGAATTCAGCAATAGGAATCTTGTTGAGTGAGATGAGGTCTGCCCACCACATTCCTCCTCTTAGGTCTGCCTTCACTTTTGTGTCACAAATTGCATACCCTCAAATAAAACAGGCACACCCACTTCAGTGTGTAAGCACCCACACACCCCTTGCTAACAAAACTCCTCCATCATCCTTATTGCCACTGCTCACAGCTCGCTGATGCTATTGAGCCAGGATCTTAAACCTCTTATCTGCTGCATCATGGCCCATTTCTAACGCGTCTACCCCAGGTTACTGAGGAAAGCAAGCCTACAGTTGACTTAACTTCACTGATGCAGGGGTCCGTCCTTCTAGCAGGGACATTTTAAGATAGCCCACAAATCAGAGAATTTGAAATGCACAGCACTGGAAGTTGCATCCCATGCATCACAGTTGCATCCAGGCTGCCTTTTTTTCTGCACAAAACCATCTTAGAGTTTGTGGCTGTTATTGCCTGGACTTAATTTCTCATCTGCTCAGCATTAAATAGCAGATAAACAATCTGATCTGCAAGTATGAATGTTTTTATTCAAGTGATTTGTTTTTGATTGCAATAAAAAATTTCAAACTCTAGGAAAAAAAAGCTTGAAATTAACTGAAATGCAGCCTTTTTCAATTGTCAGTCCATCTATTAACAGACATTGCACAACCCAGCTCTGTGCTGACATTTTGATCTACAAAAGGCCAACAAGACATGAAAAAAAAGACAGTTTCTTCCAGCTATAGCAGACACCACTCTGCGGTGCCTGGGGGCCTTTCCCTTCCCTTCCCTTCCCCAAAGGTGGCTGCTATATAAACACTTATCTACAGTGACTCAAGCTCATGTGCTAACCACCTCCCTCTCTCCACTGCCTCTCCTCTGTGCTCCGAAGCGTGGAGAGGGACGCCCAACTGCCAAATACATTTCAGATTTGTTCTGGAAGACATGTTAAGTTTTTCCATTTTAATCAATGTTCCATACACTGAGAAGCCAGATATTAAAAGTGAGAGTTAACGGGAGTTTTCAGGCTCCCACCCAAATGCGAATAGCTTCCCAAGCAGCTCTGGAGATGTATTTTTTTCCCCCTTCACATAGGCTGCTTAAACTGCTAGAAAAAAATATTTCCTACTGCCAGGAAGTTGTTTTTGGACATGAATCATTACACGGCTTAATAGATAAAACAATTAAAGCTATTAGCTACAGTTGTTTGTTTCTCGTTATTCAAACATTTACCTGTTTTAGATTCCCCTGGAGCGTTGCCTAAGATATGACAGCACATGACAACGAATTTACAGGCTATGATGTAGTATAGACCACCTTGTAGTAGAGCACACCTTGCAGGCTTTTTGGACTTTCAGGTTCATTGATCAGCTTTGTTTGAAAAAGCATGCAGAGGCATCTAGGTTGACTTTTCCCATCAGATTTATTTCCCCGAGTATTATATTTCACCATTCTTTTCCTTCCCCCAAGCAGTGCCAACCTACTCTACCTCTCTCAGGTGAAGTGCTCTTCATGCCTGAGTCCTTCCTGCCTTTTCTCTTAACCTTGTCTTCTCCTGCTCTGCTCTCCCCTTTGTTTGGCCACCAGAACAGAAGCGAGTTATCTGAACACGTCCTCCGTGATACTGGCTGCTCTGTATCACCTCTGCAGCCATCAGCTGGACCTACTCCACTGGTCTTGCAAGATGACATGGGGAAAAGTTAACAGTAAAATATTTCACAAAATACAAACACAAAACTGCTCCACCCAATACCTACACAATAGATATGCTGTGGGTAGCCCTTATGTCACAATTCAGGGCCCACAGCATTATGCCAAGCATACACTTGAGTAGTAAAAGAGACACATGTTTTTAATGGCTAAGTATCCACTGCAGTGATTCAAGGAAGAGCATGGTGTCAATTTCTAGAAGTGTCATTGTCTTCTCAATGCTCTTTGCCCTATTGTTTATGGGTTAATCTTCACCGGCAATTTTGTACTTTGCGTAGATACTAAGTTTTTCTTTTTGCCTTCAGATAATTAACACATAACAGAGTCAACAAGAAATGGACCTCCTGTAGAATCCTCCCCAGAAGCGTACCAAAATGCCTATCTCAATATATCTTTGAACCATGACATAGACCTCACCTTTCCACTCTGTGTGTGCACTGCAGGTAAACGAAGACAGTGACCTCACCTTTCAGTTTTGCCCCAAAATAACTAATTAGAAGGGTAATCATGTAGCAGCTAGAACCACATTTCTGAAGGCAGATGAAAAAAGCGCTTCAAAGAACCCATTCTTTTGGGAAGAGGTAAATGCAAAGAAACTGATACCAACAACTTTGGTGATGTGACTCATATTGCCCAGGATACTGCACATTATTTCGACACTCCTTCCTGCCCAGAGCACAGGGAGGAACATTAATGATCCAGGCGGAAAGAAGTCAAGTGTCAGAATACATGGAGTACACACAAAGTGGACAAAAAAAAACCAAACAAACATAAAATTTAACTGTTTACAGACCGAGTATATCTCATCTTTAAGAATGAAATCTGTTCAGTCCCCCTTGGCTGTACAGAACTGCTCTACTCTAACAGAAGAAATGGAGCATGGAAAGATTGTGCAGCAAATACAGTTTTTAATATGCCCAGTGGCTTTGTGAGAAAATTTCTTAGAAGCTTTAGGAACTACAAAGTATTTATATGAAGAATTCCTTTATTACCCTCCCAGATATGTAAGGATAACTCTATTTTGACAAACTTCTCAAAGTATATTAACAGACTGGAAGCAAACAAACAAAATCGTTAAGTAAAAACCACCTCAGTCAATGACCACATTCTCACCTAGACCTAAGAGACCTGGTATATTTATTATCAGAAATTTTTGTCCTCACTTGAAATCATTCTCTAGAAACTAGCCACAGCTGAGTCTCTCACACAACAAGCATACTGCTTCTTAATGGAGAAATGATGGCTATTTAATTAACATGAGAAAGGTTAAATGAAGACAGTTGCACCTGTTGCATTTTGACTCTCTGCTTTGATTTGAGGACACAAGTGCTCCATAGTGTTTTTATGCTGGTTCACCTCTGCAAAGCCACAAAAACCAAATATTTCATGTCTCTTACTCCATGTGTTTGACTGCACCTTCTTGCTCCCCATCTGGGATAAAAGTGTTTTCACAGACTGGTCCTTAAAGCTATTCCTAAATACATCATTCGGGAGCATGGATCTGACATGCCAATTCATGCATCACTTCCAACCAAAAAAAACTGACGTTCTCCTGTGCCAAACTCCCCTATACTCTAACAAAACTGGCTGATTGCTTAGAAACACATAGAGGAAATGAAATCATATATACATTTTGAAGGGAAGGAAAGATAAAATGATACCATATTCAAAAACCATTATATCCTGGGTGGGGTTTCTTTGTTTTCTTTTATACCTTTTAACCAAGAATACAATAAAGAGGCAACACCTCCATCCCATACAATGGGCCTTTATGGGGGATACCATAGTTGTTGGTAACCTATTTCCCTTCCAACCTGAATTATCCTATTTTGAGATAGCAGAGAAAATACTGCTTAAGGGCTTGCAAAGAACTGGGGTTTATAATTAGACACAAGTTTGAATGAGAGTAGTTTCCTGGAACTTCATTGTGTTTAATCAGTCTGCTCAAAATAGCTTTCCCCTCAGTTCAGGAGATCCCACTTCAGGGAGAAGATTCTCTGATGCCCCTCAGCACTCAGTTACGTCTTAAGTTTTGCTACACCCCTGCCTATCACTGGGATGAGCTTCAGGACAACAGTAAGATGCTCAAGTAAATTGAATCTGACGGACACACTCCCCACTCATTTTATTATCCACGTTTCCTCCACAGCAAACTGGCAGCTTAATAACCTTGCATTACCTGTGCCATGTGATGTAACACATTGTTCCCCCTCTCCCCCATTCCCAATTTGAGGCATATTGCCTGAGAATATGAAACCACTGCTGTAATAATGTTTCAATGACATTAGTCATGTCACTGTTTGATTGCAAATCCTATTCTTGCCATAATAGACAGTGCTGATTACTTCCTCACTTAAGGCCTTTTATAAACTGTTAGGCAATTGACTCCACTGATTAAAAAGGAACACCTGGTAAATGGGAAACTTCACAGCACAGAGAAGCAGTGGAGCCTTCTGAGATATTAAAAAAAAGCTAATCAGTCTTGAACACCGACAAAACAAAGCTCTCTTTCATTTTTTGTGGGGGAGAGTGACGCGGGAGGAGAAGTGCTTTGCTTGGAGCCCCTCTCCCCTCCAAATAACGAGACCAGCAAACCTTTCAACAACCAAGTAGCTGCAATCATGGAGTGGTCATCATGCCTAAGACTGTAAATGACTGCTCATCAAATCTAGAGAAGCCAGTGTTGGCTTTGCATGAGAGATAATCAGAGAGCATTATTTTTACCACTATTCTGCTATAGAGGACCACTAATATTGTAATCATGACACACATGCACAACCCTTGAGAGACGGTTAGTGAGTAAACTGCTAACCCTTTAAAAAGGCTGAGACCCTCTCATTAATAAGGCCTTATATTCTTAAATCTAATTGGACATAATTCCTAGGGTACACATGGTTTGAAAACCAAATCCCCAAGCAACCTACTGATCACACTATGCAGGAGGACGAAGTGAAGCAATCTTATTCATTTCTTCTCTTCTTCTCTCCCGACGTCCTATTTATTGAGAGTTATTAATTACAGTACTTTCTGAAGAAATAAGGTGTGATTGTATTCACTAGTGAGCAATACCAGAAATCAGGCTTCCCTACTACCTAATCTGAGCTTCAGCCACTGGGTTTGCATGACTGCAACATGATCCCCAGCTCCTCAGCAATAAACAACACTCTTAAGCCCCTAACTCATTTGAATGCGCTACATGAGAGCAGTTTGAGAGAAGATACCCCCCATGGTCATAAGTCGTCATACAGCTGTGATATAGAAGATATAGAAGAACAGTTGTGGTCTGAACACCAAGAAACACGATTTCATTGTGCAGGGATGGAGCACTGGCACAGGCTGCCCAGAGAGGCTGTGGGGTCTCCTCCTTGGAGATCTCCAGAAGCCGCCTGGACGTGGCCCTCACAGTGTAAATTAGAAGATGGCTTCCAAACCCCTGCACTACAATGGTGGCATTGCAAACCTTCAGAAGGACAGTTAACTTAACCACTTCATACAGCTCTGTAACAAATATAATTAAAGCCGAGACCAGGCAAAGCCCACATGATTTCTGTTGAAAGCCAAGGTTCACTTTGGTAACTTCAGTTCAGTCAACACAGAATAATACTAATTAATATCTGTGGTGGCCTTAACTAGGCCCATGTTGTCTTCCCCCAAAACACCCACAGCCACTGCCATCTCTTACAGGCTAATGCCTGCTTGCACGTGGGCCAGTTCTGAATGAGAATTATCAGCCACAGGCTTGGCCTTGCCTCCTCCTTCTCACAGGGCCACACAGCCTGACTCAGACACAGTTTCTGTCCAGACCTTCAAAGACTGGCCAGAACTTGCTTATGTCTGCCTGTAAAAACACAGCGTTGATATGCTTCAGCTAATCTTTTGGAGAACAGAATGGCCTTTACCAAAACAGCTATCTGAAATATTCTGCTGGCCTGTGGAGATAGGCAATGAACGACTCAGCAGTTACAATCAAGAGACTCATTTTCTCTTACTTTTGGTTCCTGTACACAGGGCAGCAACCAAGGCAAATTCAAATTCAAACAAGATAGAAACTAACAGTTGTACTGTTTAAAGAAAATGAGGTCTTATGTTGAATGTTTTCACTAATTTTCAGTAATAAAATTTTTCTTCACGCTTAATTATTTTTGAGAATGATTTCTTGAGGGATGTAATAAAATTTTTCTTCACGCCTAATTATTTTTGAGAATGATTTCTTGAGGGATCCAGGAAGGAGGGTTGATGCTTTTTGATGTGCAGCAGCATGGCATGGGAAACCTCGGCAGGTATCTTTGTTAACAGAGACCATCCTATTCTGTCTCATTCCTTGTGAGCCACTTCATGCTTGTTTTGGTGCTTATCTGCCTTGACCACCAGGAGCTAAGGCGACTAATCTAGCAGCAAACAGGAGTAACCACTCTTACAAGGGACGGCTGCTGCGCCACTGGCCAGTTGTCGGCCTTCTCCTCTGCCTAAAATATGATTATAAAAATTAGGCCCTGAATATTGTTTGCTAAAGCCTGATGCCTTCCTGGCAGATTTTCCTCTATTTCCCATTCACCGAACTTGAACTGAGTAATTAGCATCATCTACACACAAAAACTGGAGAAGTATGACTTTTTGAATTGAATCAGGTTGATTTTTGAAGGGCCCTTTTCCTACTACTCCTCCAATTCAGCTGGGATGTAAAAAGAAACTGCCAGTAACTTGCATTAATCACAAGTTCTGCAAATGCCCCAGTGTTACCAAACGTGCATGCTTGGTTACTTGCAGTTTAGGCATTTATTTCCTCTATCCCCACGGGTCCTGCAAAACCAGCCGACACAAAACGCATCATCATTTTGTCAGTCTGCAAGTATCACATTTCTCAGAAAGCAAACAGGTCATTTCTCCAGGATCCTTGAGCTTTTGTTAAGAGCTGCTGCAGCTGTCTCCTCCCGAGATGCCGAGTGCAAGCTTTCCCTTCAGATCAGCCGAACATCCCTTTTCTACCCTGCTCCAAATATGCATCTTCAAAGCTGAAAACCAGCACATGCTTCTCGGGAAGCCTAAAGGCAACAAGGAAAAACTGCACTGAGTTTGATTCATATCTCTCTTCTTGTTATTGGAACCCCTTCGTGGCCCTTGCTTATTTTTTCACTGACTCAACGCGCGGCACAGTGGGTAACTCCCAGCCACCTCTTTGGAGACCCACCCACATTTGCAGTGGCAGGAGGGGGGGGAAGGAAAGAAAATAAGGAAGCCAAACACTGTAAAAAAGATACCCAATATTTACTGAGCCCATTCTTCTCTTTGTCTGAGTGTCCTGCACCCCGCAGCCAGGAGTCAAAGAGCGCTTGATTCCCTCCCCATCACCTCTGCTGGGATTTCAGAGGGCGAAGGGGGCGAGAGCCCTTTCCCGGAGGGGAAATGGAAGAAGTGAGACTTTCCACAGCCTCTCTCGGCCAGCTCCCCAGCCATCCCAGTGCGGAGGAGTGGCGCTGGCAGCCAGCTGCCTTCCTGAGCAGGGCTGGCAGCTGCTGCTGTGGATAACCCCTCCGGGCCGATGGCTGCTCCGGGACCCCGGCCTCCGCGCACAGCTGCACGGGGGTCAGAGCTGTGCCGCGACGAGGCTCGTAGCAGCACGCCAACAAAAAGAGCAGCCAGCTCACCATCGGCTCGTTTCCTGCTGAAAACGCTCACCCGTATTTTTTGGGAGGGGGTTGAGATCTCACGGGAGGGGAGCCCGCACCACCTGCTAGCCCAAATGCTGCGTAAAAAGAGAAGACCAGTGGGAGGACAGAGGGGGGTCCCCGTGTTTTGCTTCAGTGTTTGCAAAAGTTGTCTCCATGGGAGGCATTTTTCTGAGTCTGATGGGGAAGTTTCAGTATGCACTTGGTTTTAGCAGCCTGCAGCTTCCAAGGAAGCTGAGTCAGAGGTACTGATGTCTTCCAGCGCTCAGTCTTATGAAGTGAAGCAAAAACACTGCTACGTCTGTAATACTTACAAAGAATTATCAAAATTCCTGCAAGGAACTGCGATTATAAGCAGCAGGATTTATCTGCCTGGGGACGCTTAGGATCTCAAGATAAATTCACCAAAGATACAAAGGTAAAGAAACTGCTCTGAAGACATTTATTCTAAAATAGAGAGCCCCCAGTTTATGTGAGTTAGGGGTGCTCTAATTCACAAATCATGAATTATTCACTAAATTTATGCCTTCAGGTAATCTCTGCTGTAGTCTTTCTGATCCAGGAGAGGAGCATGCACTCTTTGGATGTCACCAAGAGGTCAGACCGGTCCCAAGCTGTTACGTTTCCACACATCCCAGTACAGAGAAACCTGCCCACATCTCCTAAGCCAGCTGTGTGTCCTCAGTAATACCACGGCTGGAACACGCCATGTTTTACCCAAAACACAGAGGACGCTGTACTCTTCCTAATAGCTGCTTTCACCCGTTCAAAGGCAAACAACACCGAACAATCTCAGACAGGAATTTAGAGACTTCATGGCGGTGAAAAGGGCAGATTTAGTCAATGAACCAATTGTCAGGACAGGATCTCTGATTGTGGTCCATCCAAAAAATACCTCATACAGTTCAAAGGCAGCAACCCGGACCCAGCTTGCCATTGATTTGAAAAGCATGACACAAGTGAGAAAAAAAAAATAAGATGTACTTAGATCTTAAGCTCTATTTGTATAAATTCCCAGAGAAGGAAACAATACCCAAGCCTCCGTGAAAGGAATTTCTGGTTTGCCTTTGCTCCTAATTTTGAAACAAAGAGCTGGTGTGCAGGGCTAAAGATAGCAATTGCCTTACAACTGTATCAGCAATTTGCAGAGACTGGGCATTAAAATTAAGAGATTATGATCTGTTTGGGATTGTGAGGGGCACATCAAGTCTCTACTGCCTTTGCCCAACCAACTTTGCTAACGTAGCACAGGGATGCTAGGCGTATCTGGCACTTGTACCTTTTATGCCACTAGCAAGGAACTTCTGAACGCGGTACTTCTGAGCGACTTGAGTTATTTAAAAGGTTGTAAGGTAATTTTGCTAATCCCAACCCACTTGAAAACACGCAGACTGCAGGCCATGGGGCCGAGCCCGCACACTGGCAGCTATGTGGTGCTAAGCCTGGGCTGGCTGTCAGGCTGCCGCCGCATGCCGGGCAGTAAGAGCAAGCCCTGCAACAGCCACGTTTTCAGAGGGCTCAGACTTCATACGGCTGCTGACCTTTAAAAAGGAAAGAGAAAGAAACCTCAACACACCCATGCTGGGGCCCATCAGAACGTTACCCTCACACAGATTCTCCTCAAGTTTCCCTGTGTTTTTAAGTGAATTTTCTGAGACTTTTTTAAGTGGATTTTACCAAGCATGTCCCACACGTACTCTTTATGAAAGGACAGGTAGATAACATGCCACCAGGCTCTGACTAGTTACAGAAATAACATCCTAACCACAAGAACAAGAATAAACCGTCCAGCTTCATAGCAGTTTCAAAAGATCAGCACAGATTTCCAGGCTCTAGGCACGCCTCTGTTGGAGGGGAACTGCTCGCGGCTCTAACGGGACAAGGGTGGACCAAGCCCTGGGGCGTGAGCTCTCTCTTTTTAAGGTCTCCAGCTTCTAAGGCAGCCTCAGAGGGGTTTTCTCCAACACAGAACGCAGGACCCAGGCCCACAGACAACGATGAGCAGGCGATAATGCAACCAACAGCCAGCAGAAACAAAAAATCTTCACAAAAATCTGCACAGCTGGGGAAGAACTTTTGAGCCCAGCCAGCCTATACTTGGTGAAAGTGTAACCAGAGCTTAAATCTAAATCCTTCTGAAAGAAAGGGCAATAAAAAAGCTTCTCTCTCCAAGCCAGCAAGTCTGCGGACTGTCTGCAGCACAGGAAGTTTTGTCAGGCAGCTATACACAAAGCATTATTAATGCTATCAGGCTTATAATACAACCTCTACATTTTGCAGGTTTGGGGGGGGTTGCTTTTTCTTTTTTACCTTTTTTTTTTTTTTTAAATGTAACGGTCCCATTTCACTGTGTCATAGAGAATGCTCCTCCCAGCCTGCAACACGCACAAATGAAAGCAGCCTGCTCAGAGAAAAGCCACTAATGCTTCGGGAACGCTTTCGCAGCACAAAACCGAGCGATGCCATTGTAAGAACATGCAGCCAACTGCACAGAAGCATTTGCTCACCTGATTTTCCCATGATCAAGTTGTGTGATGAGTTGTTTTTGTTTTTTTTTTTATTTCACCTGATGTCTCCTCTCTTGATGGAGTTTTTCTGCTCGGCGCCGGGGATGAAGGGCTCGTAATTTCAATGCAACTTCACTCTGCTGCGACTTCTGCTGGAGGAGCTCCGCTGAAATAACCCGTTACCGCCCCTCTGAAGCCTGCCCCTGCCTTATAAGGAACGGGGACACTGCTTTTTTTTTTTTTTTTCTTAAAAAGATTCTGTTTAGGGTCAGGAGCTGCGTAGCCTCCACAGTAACCATGCAGCTCAAAAACACCATATGGTTTCACATACCGATTTAGTTTAGTAATAGGGACTATTTCCTGATAAGAGTATGCTGTGGAAAAAAAAAATAATCTGCTGACAAATAATTATGCTGGCACAGCAGGCATAACCCACGGGGTTAATTCATACAGCTGATTACTCGTTAAAGTTTTACTAAGTTATTGCATGTAAAGTTAAAATAGGCAAGCGACACGGGAGTTTAACTACATTTTATGACTATGAAAAGAACTCTCTGCACTGCTAAAACAATCTGTAGAAGATATTAGTAAGATGCAGCATAGGATTCTTCAGGGTAAGCAGGAATCGTGATGATGGTTTATTTATTTCTGTGAAAAGAGTTGGATGTTCGTATGCCTTATTTCATCCGTGCAAGCACACTACAGGCTGTACCACTGATACCTTCATATTACATCTAAACGTCTCACACTAATCTGACAAATATTAACTATCATTTCAACTGCTGGGTGTGGAGATGTTACTTCGATTTATTTATTTTTTTTTAATTCAGAAGTGCTGCATCTCTCCAAGTAATAAGTCAGTTATGTGCTTCCTACTTCCTTCTTTTCTTCATCACAGAAAAATGTCTGAGGTCAATACTTCCTTTTTTTTTTTTTTTTTTTTCTCTTTACGATACCTTTCAAAAATTGGAGGTTTTACCTCAAAAAAAAAAAAAAGGAATAAAATGATTGTTTTTATTTTATTTTCAAATAAAATATATAGCAGGAGCAGATGAGGAAGACATCGTCCCTTCACCAACATATCCCTCTTGAGATTGCTTCACTGGTGATGCTGCAGCACATGCTGAGCGTGTGTCGTTATCTACGAGCTGACCCGATTGCTAGGAAGAGATAAGGGGGTGAATGATCACCAGCCGGAGGAGAACACTGCAGGCTGCAAGGTCAAAGCCATCTCCACAACTGCCTGACACCTCCTGAAGCGGGTGGCAAGCTCGAGCAGAGTGGAGACGTCAGAGACGGTGAACAAGGAAATCTCTTCTGCTCCTCCTGCCATGAGAGCGGCAGTCACTGGCTGAGGAGGGGGAGCTGCAGGAGGCACTAGCAGAGCCCTCTACACGGAGATGTTAAGGGATTTGTTGGATTTGTTTGCAGAAATCAGCAAACTGTGGGCCAGTCTGTGAACCCCAGCCTCTAAAAATGCTCTGCTAAACCTGAAACGCTGCATTATTCTACCCCTAGGATGGACATCAACACTCGGTAATATTCTGTGCCATCCCACAGCCTTGACAAATAGAAGGGAACTCAAATTTGCATAGCTGTGAGTCTTTGGTATTTAAAATTTTCATTTATATCCTCATAATTGGCTGTTATATTTTATGCTGTCCATGCTTTAAGTCTTCATAATACCCAGCTGCATTACAAAGCAATGTGCACTCGTGACCCAGATGGCATAAAGATCTCCAAACCTAGCACAGTCACCTGCACGTGGTTTTCAGAATATGCTGTGCTATCATAACTTGGGAAAGAGGGTTCCTCCAATCTGGGAAAAATCCAGTGCTACCTACAGGCAAAACTGGCGCTTTTTCTGTCCAGAAAGGATAGAAATCACTGCTTGGACATGAAGTGTTTAAAGAATCAGTACAAAACAAGTGAGGTGACTCATCAGAGGCTAGAAAGCAATGTAAGCCGAGATACAAACAACAAAGAGGAAGTGCGGAGCAGGGCTTTTTAGCATTTTAACATGACCTGTTGAAATTTCCAGACTAAAAATTATTGCTGACCTTATCAGATGGCAATTTGGAGGAAGTACGTACACTAATAACTAAGAATGTAATCAAATCTTTGAAAATAATGGCAGTGATTAAATAAAAGCCACTGCCAGGGAGAATTGCCAACTGTAAGTCAATAATATCCCCATGCCAGTTTCAGGTAGTATCAAACATACTGAAAGCTGAGTGGAAATAAATGGGATTTCCCATTTGCTTGATGATATATCTGAACAACCCCAACTGTGTTCTTGTTTAATTACTGAATGATTCCTTTATACAAAGAAAATAGCATGTTGGCATTGGTATTATCCACTAGTGGGCACTAGGAACTATTTTCCAGAACCAGAAATACCCGGACACAATCAGACACAGGTCCAGCATTCTGGCTCCTATAGCAACACCTCCTAGATGTTTCTGGAAAAGACGCGGAGAAAAAGCATAATCAAAGTGGATTGAGTCATTTTTAATTGTTCCCTCTTTTTGCTAAACGGAAAAAGTGTGGGGGCACACTTCCCGGAGGTGTGCACACACATCTCGGGAACACAGCCGAGGACCCATCTCCACTGTGGAGTTCAGCCTGAGGATTTTGGGGTGCAAATGATGAAGAAACAGGTGTCCAGCCTGTGCAGGTCCCCAGCCGCTTGTAGGCACATTCAGACACAGCAAGGAAGGCCTGAGATGAACCTTTTTACCTGTTCATGCTCTGATGGGTCCGGCTGATGCAAATGCCAGTCATTGTTAACGCTGTGAGTCATTAATCCAGTGCATGAATTGGTACGAGTTAGGTACAATTAGGTGTTTGCACAGATGGGGACAGACATATGATGATGTTGTCATGTGTAAGCCCTGCCAAGACGTGTGTGCCTCTCAGTCTTCTATTAACACAACACCAAGCAGTTTCTCAGCAAGTCAAGCCACGCATACAAAAAGCTCGTGAGCAGTACTAAATATAACAAATCTGTTCTCCCCAGAGACTCTGAACAAGGGATCCTAAGGGCCAGCAGTATTCGTATCAATATGAAGACATCACCTGTGAATAACATCATATATGGTGACAAGAACCACAAGTGAGCACTAGAATAATGCACCAGGCTACCAATGAAAATAGAAAAATGCATATTGAGGTAAAAGGAAAATGGGGCAAAACTGATGGTAGAGGATTTGAAAACATCCTTCCTGTCCCAGTTTTGCCAGACTTTGCTTATGAAACCCAAACTGGCGTTGCCATTTCAACTGAACTGGACACAGTGATCCAGGCTGTGTGGCAGGTCACAAAAAATCAACTTCAGCACAGCTGGAGGCGTTATTTTTCTTGCAAGGAGAGACGTTCACCTCTGTTTTATAGTTTGGCCACAGTTCTGAAGAAAATGGAAAGAAATGAGCAGAAAAGAGCAACAGCACAAAAAGCAAAGCCATTACTCTTTTCTCGGCACTGTGCTGTTATCGGGTGGCCGCATCCATAAAACCCTCACAGAAAACTGGAGACTCACTGCAGAGTAGTCAGTCACTTTAATATCTTCCTACACATAGCAAGACAAAAGCAGCGCATGATTAATCACCAACAACAGTCTTAAGGGCTGGATTCAAAGCAAAGGTTTTGGAGACAAAATGTGGGAATACTGTTGTCCAGTGGGGAGTGTGGCACAGGCATTGCCTTTCTCTAGGGTGTTAGCACCAGCCGTGGCTGATACTCTTCAGGCTCAATCCTTGAACATGTCTGTGAGATGTCTGTGAGCATGACTGCACACAAATCTCACCAGAGCCAGGCAGTGAAGTGCCCACTTCAGCCCCAGAATATTACAGAGTCAGAGAACGGTTGAGTTACCAACTTGAGGAAAACACTCACCACTGTAGTTTTCAACTAGCTCCAGGCAGGAGGAGAAAGATGACATAGCACAACCTCTGTAAGAAACGTCACTTCCCACCTCCGCAGGTGCTTGGTGTCCTTCCCCTGCACAGTGCCACGGAGAAGGACATGGAGGCCTGCTGCTCTGTGAGGGGAGAGCAGGGGAGAGCTCATCCTCAGGGAGCGGGATACAGAGGGGTTATGGTGCAGAGGCAGAGGAGACGGTGCCCTGAAAGAGCTCTGGCACCACAATTGGTCTGAGGACATTCAGAAGGAAGAGGGTTTCTGTCAGTACTGCAAAGTGTTACCTCTCCCCTCCAAGGCTCATGTGGCCTGCACAGTGCCTGGACGGTGCTTTGTGGGCTTTCTGCTTCATCACTGTACCTCAGGGTAGGTAAAACTGAACTCGTTTTTAGGACTGCTGCTCTGTGACTGGAATTAAAGCCGAGTGTCAGCCCCGGTGAGCACAAACTCACATAGGGATCGGTCGACTAGGCCGGCTCCTGGCCTCCTGTAGCAGTACATCCGTATGTATACGCACAGAGCCACAACAAACGCGCAGTCAGCACTCACAGCCAGCCCACTGACTTCGCAGCATCTGTGCTTTTGCCTCCTTGTCTTGGTTTTGCCACCTACTCCTTTTCGTATCAGATCCACTTACACAGTAACCTTTGTTTTGGCAAAACCGTCATTCTACCAACTGGAATCACCTGCTTAACGTCCATATATTTAGCTGTTACATTAAAATACCCTTGTATTCGAACCGCTTTATGAGTCAGAAAGCCAATTTGAGCAGTTACTCATGAATGAGATCATGCAATTATGATAGGTCCTGAAAACATCGGTTTAAAAGTTCAGAATCAGACAAGAAAGCACATCCAATACTGGGCAGAGGTAGAGGAGAAACAAACAACAGAGCAGAGAATGTTATTGTGGTACTGTGTAAACCTTTGATTTGCTTGTGCCTCGAATTACATGGACAGCGCTGGTTTACTTATCTCAAAAGGATAGAGCAGAAGTGGAAAAAAAGATCAGAGACAGGCAACAAAGGGCGTGGAAGCTCCATACACAAACCCAGCAAGCTAGGCCTCTTCAGCTGGGGAAGAGGTCATGCAAAGGGAAGTTAGACATTTATGAGATGATCAACACAGATGGGTACTAATTGTTCATTGTGTCCTCCAATACAAAGATTAGAGGATATTAAAGGAAGCGTTCAGAAAAATAATAATATAGGATTTACCATATTAAATATAATTAATTATAATATTTAATATTTTATCTTTAATAGAAAATTTATAACTATTAGATTTTATTAATTGCCATATTATGAGTATCTACTACTCTCAGTGAAAAAAAAGTGTTTTCTCATGTTCAGACAGAATTTCATTTGTTTTTATTTTGTTCCCATTGCATCTTGCCCTACCAGTGGACACTGCTTAAGTGTCTCTCTTTTTCACTCCCTCGCATCTGGTATTTATACAGAGTGATATGGTCCCCCCGATCCTCCTGTTCCCCAGACTGAACAGTCCCAGTTCCCTCAGCCTCTCCTCATGAAATGCTCCAAAATCTTTCTGGTCCTGCACTGGACTCACTCCAGTATATCCTCATCATTTTTGTACTGGGGAGCCCAGTAAAAACTTACCATGAGGCAAAGAAGGCACCGAGTACCTTGTCCTGTCCTGTGTCCCACGTCACCAGGTCTCTGCTTCATTCGGCAGTAGACCCACGCTCTCCCTGGTCTTCCCTGTGCTGTTGATGCACCCGTAGAGTCCCTTCTTGCTACCCTTCACATCCCTTGCAGATTCATGTTCAGGCCAGTGCTGGCAGTGACGGTTCCACGGTGCCAGTGCCGGAGCGGTACGGACTGACTGGATCACCATTTAGCCCTGCTTTCCCTCACCTCCATCTGTTGCTGACACTCCTTCCTTCCCATAATTTCGTCCAACTCACCGAGCAGGGCGCTCACCATCACCTCACCGCTTCGTGCAAAGAGCTTGCAGCTGCACTAAGCACCCACTGCGCGCTAACCACATCCCAGATGATTTTCCTGAGGCAACGCTTCCCTGGCATGCCTGCCATGTGCTCCCCGTCCCTTGGCTGCAGAAACACAGCTAAATCCAGGAAAAGTCAGGCTAATCAATCCCAGAGGAAAACACGACACAAGATAGTTGTTTCATGACACTGTTTAGAGCATTTTTTAAATCGTTTTTCCTGCTGTTACCTCCCCTCCCCAAAGAGCTCATGCTGCTGTGAGACTGGCAGCAACAGGCCCTGAGGGGAAAAAAAAAAAGAAAAAAAAAGAAAAAAAAAGGTAATAAAGCTCCTAAACTGCAAACAAGTAGCAAAACCACGTGTGTATTTCAGGTCCGCTCTGGATTTTCATTTGCACTTCCCCAGCTCAGGGACCTTGCCCTCGGCTGTTTATGCTTTCGGACGCTCTGGCCCACAGCTTTACCTCTTGGCATTTGCCTGGGCTGCGCTACTCAGTATGCTGTTTTCTGCTTCGTCCACTTCTACAGAACGGTCTTACCATTCTATTTTTTTTTCTTGTTTTCATATGAATCAGGCTGAACTAGCTTTTCTGCCAGTTTGCAGTTGTCTGCAAACCTTTCACGTGGACTCATGTTCAGAGAAACATTTCAGGTGCACATCAGTTGTTGCGCGCTCTGATTTACAGTCACAGTATTGTGGGGATTTTGGCTACTACTTTTTTTCTTCTTTTTCTTATACTTTTCTTATCCCCTCCTTTCCCCTCCCTTCCCCTTTTCTTTTTTCTTCATTTATATATCCTATTTTCCACATATCCTTTTTATAAAGATAGTATTCAAGCTCCTGTACAGGTAACATGTTTCACTGAAGACATACATGATTATTTGTCATTTTAATGTCTTTTTATTCTATTAAATAATCCATTAAATAATGTACAGCCAGTATTAAAGTTGACCAAAATTAAAAGATGTTTTTAGTCTTTAATGTGAATTTTAGACAGGATACTATGATTTTCCTGTGTATCCATTCATCTTCTATAGAGACATTATTTCAGTTTTTCAAACTGTAGCACTGTGGTTTTTTGTTGTTGTTTTATGTTTTGTTTTATTTTGTTTTTTTCCATTTCTTCTTCTGTGCTTGTTAGCTGGCAATGTTAATATATTGATCATAATGCATAATTTGAATACTACTTATACTCTTTGTATTGCAAAACCATAAAAACGACTAACATTAGAAGTTTGTGAGGAGCTCCCGTCAAGCGGGAAGGTAAAGAAAACGCCGTACCTCTCCGAGACGGGCTGGGTGCTGCAGCACCACCTGGAAGCCGTACTAACGAACACCCATCAGCTTAGAGCCGAACCAGCAGCGTGGCGCTGCGCACTCAGATACCTGTCACAGCAGAGCCCGCCACATTCAATGAACTCCTCCATCCCCTCTGCGCTTCTACAAGCCTGTGGGTCCCTGCAGCCGAAGACCTCTCGTTCCTGATGATTTAGCTGCAGTGGCTAGAGAGATTACCGACCCAAGCCACGGAAGCACCAGCCTCTTTGACCATAGCCAAACCCAACAGGGATCTTGGTTTTTCAAGGCAGGGTACGTGGGAAATTCTTGGTAGCAGTTCCAAGACTAGATTTTTTTCTCTTCCACAAAGAATGAGAAAGTATAAAAGTCTCACAATTTATTTATTTTTCTTGTAAGGTAAACTGGAGACATTTACAAAATTTCAGACGTAAAGTTCTCTTCATAGACGTAGATGCAAGTTATCTTCTTTCTAATTCTGGAAGGTGTTTTCACACAGGATCACCCTCTGAATCTCAGGATCTGAGCATTTGGATACAGTTCCTGTGCATGACAGAATCCAAATTAAACTTCCTACTAATTTCTTACCGTTGTAGGTAAAACTACTTAAGCTTGAAGGTTATTGTCAGCAGAAGCCATGAACTGCTATCAGTTTTGATAACATCAGTGTAATCCAATGCATCTTTAAATTCAATTTATTAATTGTTCAGATAAATCATCAAATCTGTTTCTTTTCATGGCAGTAATGTGCATCCTTCTATAATTTCCCTAGACTTTATAGCACCTGCAGTGGCGTTGCTCAAGTGTGGAACAAAATGTGTATGTCCAAAGATAATGAATTACCAGTGTCAGTCTTTATCTGCCTTCTTCAGGCACAGTTTATCATGTAAGTAAATATTTAGTTAAGGCAGATTGTGTTGATTTTTGTCCAAGAGCTATGAGAAATGCAGAGCTCTGACATTCAACCCATCCTCTGTATCTTGTGAATGCAGCTTTTATTATATCTGAACTGCCTCTTAGAGCATGCAGATATACGTTAACAAGCCACCGCACTACTTTCAAATAGAAACCCAAAACATACCTAACTATAAAGATATAAAAACTTTTAGCATTCTCTCTTCTGGAACAGCTTAATGTTTTGTGTTAGGGAAGAAAAGTAAGATTTGTGTGTAGACTATTCTCTTGCTATTTAACATCAGCTTGTTTCATACACTTGATAACCAACTTTTAGCAACTCAGCTCATTAAACATGTGTTGCTTTTCATCAGTGCTATATGAAGAACTCTTCATGTTAAAAATAGGTAACATATTGCCATTGTTATGGGCTTCATATCTTGAAACCCAAGCAACAGGAGAAAGATAAACAGTGTACAGAAAATTATAAATATCAAGCTTAATTCATAACATAGCTAATACTGGTTTCACACTAATACAAGGTAACAATGGCAGACAGAACAAAGGATTTGCAACTATAAACTTTCTTTACTGAGTGTGAGCTCTTGGGATTTTTTTTACATTATTCCTGCGTGACGAGAATTACCACGAACAGAGACAGGCAAGGTAGTACACATCAGCCCACTCAATACCAGAGTGAACATATGGATCTTGTTAGTATTATAAGAATGCATCGATTTAATAAACTTTCTAATACTATGTCCTCAGATCAGCTGTGACCTTTTTATTCTCTACCATATATATAAAAAAGCCACAGTTTATGTATCATCAATACTTTTATAGAATCACAGAATGGTTTGTGTTGGAAGGGACCTTAAAGACCACACAGTTCTAACCCCCCTGCCATAGGCAGGGACACCTCCCACCAGGCCAGGTTGCCCAGGGCCTCATCCAACCTGGGAGCATTGTATGTTATGGCATTTCTTTAATGAATCTTCGATGCTCTGTCCATTATTGTCAGGATTAGAAATAGTCTGGAGCATTTACAACATACAACTATATGAATCATAGGAATTGCATTTGTTTATGGCATTCTTTGAAAATAAGTTATGTTTTCCATGGAACTGTTTTACCATAAAAGCCCACTTCGGAAGATGTGAGTTTTTCCTCCTTACAATTGTCAATGAATTCATTCAGCTCCATTCACTAATGGGAAAAGTTATTTGAGCAGTTGATCCGTTAGTTAGAAAGCTGTTCTAAAATTAAGGGCTTTTGTACCGTCAGTGTACTTAAGAGTATTTGGTGTGCTTAAGAATATTTGACTGTAGCCTTATGTTGTTACACTAAGTTACAGGCATGCCATTTCATTAGATTTCACTGAGAAGGGCTAATAAGCCTTTATTATTCTGACATAAATGGAAAGGCACCCTGCCTTTTGGGAATACAACTGTTGCCACAGCAGAACATCTAGAGTGAAATGCTTAGGTACTGATGAAAGTAAGGAGTGTGTGAGAGTGTGTGGTGGTTCTCTTCACAGAAATACGTCTGCTCTTTCCTGTGTGTTTCCATGTAAGTGTATGTTCTAGACTCCATGTTGAAGTTCATGTATTGGTTTTATATTAAAACTGCTTTTAGATCCTAATGATTTTGACTTTGTTCACTATCTTTAACACTTCTACTAAATGGCACCTCAGATATTCTGTTTAGAACCTGGTCCCCTGCTGTTGCTGGGACACAAGACCACATGGTTTTGAAAACAGTACCTATTATCACATCTAGGTATCTTTTTCTTTGCTTGCAACATAAAACCGATAGGCATTACGTTGTTTCCCTCACGCATTCCTTATTCTTCTGAAAGGTGAATTTTGGGTACTTGCAGTGAGTTACACTGGCAATAGAACAGTGGTGGTTTTTAAGAATATAACAAGTAATGATTAACAACTGCTAGATATTACAGGGGGCTGTCAGCAAAATTGTTCTCAGAAATAACTGTGCAGTTCGATACCCTCATGTGTGATGCAAGAATACAGCAGGTGTTACATAGCCATTAGTTTATTGACATTTTACTCCCACTCCAGTCAGCACAAGCAGCCCCAGCCACTGCACAGAGGTTTGAAAGGGAGAAGTGCGAGGTCAGGTCAGGTGTCCTACAGAGGCTCAGCCCAGGGATGGCTCTGCCTCAGTTTACATGCTTTTCTTTTTGACAGCAGATTATATATATCATGCCCACCTGGTTCCACATCAAACACCACAATGCTGCAGTAATTAGAAGGTATGGCCACAGTGACCTGTTGGACATCAGAAAGGGCAGGATGTTGTGTTGTGAACCGGGACAGGATCGCAAGCGCCAAGCCACGTCCTTGACTCCTCGCCAATCTTCTGAGTCCTCCCCTTGCCACCTGCACATCCTGATGTGGTGTGCTTGTCTACACACAGTGCAGGGACCAAGTTCCAAAACTTACAGTGATTTTATGCATAGAGCTTTTCTTTCACCTCAGTCAGTATATTAAAAAAAAAAAAGACATCCTTGAGGTACAGCTATTTACATTTGCAGCAGCACAGATATTGAAGTGTTAAAAGATATATTATATAAAAGTATGTTTCCTATTATTTCCCTAAAAAAAACCACAAACCTGCTGCAGAAGTTCATTCCCCAGTATAATCTGAGAATGTATACTGTGTTTTAGGAAGACTTTTCAAATAATATTCACAAACAAAGATTACCTGAAAACACTGCCTGAAGGAAGACAATGAGAATCGGAATGGCAATATGCCATTAATAACGCTCAGAAATGCAGCTGTTTTGAGGTTAGCATTTCTTTTGTTCACTTGGCTTTCTCTATTCTGGCTGATCGATTCCAATCCCAAAACAAAAATTGTCAATAAGGTGCTTCATTAAGACATGGAAAATAGTCTTCAGTCTTGAAGAGGACTGGAGGTTCATAGGGGGTCTGTTGTCGCGAGGAAGACGATTTCTGCAAATTAGATAGAAGTTTATTTTTTGCCTCCTTAAAAACCCAAGTTTCAGAACAAAACCTACAAAGCTAAAATGCAAAGCAAAAGGAGTTTTAATGGCACATCCCCTTCCTCAGGTGAACTTTAAACCGCAGCTCAGATGGGTCTAGCATATTCTTTATGTTACCGAAGAAAACTGGCTTTGGCTTTTGCCATTCGATCACCTGAACAGACTCAGTCTTGGAAAAGTGTAAATACGCCAGCTTTGCAGGAGACAAACACATGAGGGTCAAGTCATTGTAATCTTTGTCCGCCCAAACCCACAAACCTGTACCTTTCCTCCTCCAGCCTTCTGAGTTCTCCTCAGCCACTCCCTTTGCGTTAACCCTAGCCTGTGTTCTCATTTACTTAGTTAAAAAAGTCTTTACTTGGAAACAAAGCCAGCAGATGTTTCTTTCAAGAAGGTCGCTGCTCCTTCTGAGCTTCTTCATCAAGCATATATGTTAGAATATACGTACTATGACATACTGCTAAAATAATACAGTAGTAAATTTGGAGTTTTTTCAGAAGTGTATACATTCCTTCTAAATATTATTTGTACATTGTTTTGCTACACCAAATGTCTCCCGTAAGTAGAAAACAGCAGGGACCACTACTGACTAACATGTCAGCATTCCTGCACTTAAATAATAAATAATATTGCACTGCAACACAGAGCCATTGTATGATTTCAGTATGTGCTCTTAAACAGAAGGCTTGAAGTCAAGATTTCATTCATTAAAAATTCCTATGGACTCATGAAGAGTTTTTGATAAACTGTTTTGCAGAGCTCTCAGTCGGTTTGTCTGCAGAGTTCTGAAGGCACTTTTCTGCCTGTCTGAAGTGGGGAAATTAGAAAATCCTCACCAATAATAAAGTGAAAAGCAAACCAGTAGTATACCTGGACTTTGGGATGCACCAAATGAGGATGTAACTAAGTGTACCCATGAAACAGTTAACTAGATTTTATCCACTATTCAGTTAAAGTGTATACTTGTACTCAATATGAAAACATTACCTATTATCCTGTTTATATGCAAATCAATTAACAAGAAGTTTGTATTTTATAAATCATTGATTTAGGGTATTTAAATTATATTTGTCTATAACTTTATGATGTCACTAATTTCTCTGTAACAAGCTTTGTTTTGCCATTCATACAGCAAGAGCATATACGGAAAAAAACATATATATATAAACCAAGGTTAAAGCTATGAATAGGAGATATTATCAAAGTTTTCTATATCAGAAACTTTGCCAAATGTAAAAACAATCTTTGAAATCAAACTTCCCTTTTAAAATAACATTTCCTATCCTGTACTGGTCTACAAGAAAACACCTTGTAAGCAAGAAAAACTAGCGTCACAGGTGTTCTGCAGCTCACGACTCTGATTTAAGATGGACTGTATTTGCATGTGTGCAGGGAGGGGCTAATTTAAATCTGGTGAAGAAACTCACAGGCAGGCACAGTACCCACAGTTGCCTAAGAACACATATACAAATTTTTGCAGCTGCTTAGCAGACATTTTTACCTTTTGAGAGAGTCTACATCCTTACTGATACTAGAAGCCTTAGAGTACTGTACTTTACATTGCCTGGTATTCACAAGGGAAGAACTTGGGGCAAAATCTGAAAGTGAGATTACAAATACACAGCTTAAGAAATACAAAATATACCCTTTCTGCAAAGAAACAGACATTCAAACGGGAAGAGTGTGAGGGCACTTGATCTAATGAAAAATTTTGCAGGAAACTGTGAACTAACAGCTACAGTGAAAATCATGACATCAGTACAGCCTCCTTTTCCAAAGGGCGTGTGTATTGTGTAAGCTAGTTAAACGTCGGGCATGAGGAGAAATCTCTACATGCATTTTCGTTCATGCGGAAATGTGTTTATTAATGAAAATAAATATTCCACTATGTGATACTCAGCTCACTGTGCAACAGTCACCTAGCTTTTATTTACTTTATCAATTAATACCAGTCAGTTCTGAGTGTTGATTATATTCCTATCCATTCCCAAACCACAAAACCATTGGATATGACAGGTTCTGCTTGCTGACTCTTTCAAAGACTCTATCCTATTAATTGTGGAAAAAATTAAGCTGACGAAGCCTTCCTACACAACAGTAAGAAAACACTATTAGAACTCTCAGACTTCTCGATTGCAGATTTTAATTTTATGGAAAATAATGTTGAATATTTTTCAAGGCTGAAGTTTAAGGCCACTAGGCTCCTAGCTACAACTGCCATAGTTTTTGTTTCTGTAATTGCCCTATAAATAGCAGCTTTGAGTGTTGCTTTTTTTTTTTTTTTTAAGGGGGTGGGGGGGCTGTTTTTCTAAAAGAAGGAAAAAAGCAACATCACCCTGAACTTACACACACACAAAAAATGGAAGAAATTGAAGTTAATTAACTTGAAGATTACATAGAAAATAGCAGTGAAAAATAGTTTTCCTGAACCAAGTCTTAACCAGACAATACGTATTCTTTTTAGATCTATTTTTCTCTGCTACCACGCAGTTACAATATGCAGGAACACAAATACTTAAACAGTCACAAACACCTTCCTCTCCCCCTCCGCAAACCTACTTTATATCAGCATTCTCCCCAGCGTTATGAGATGGAGACCTGAGCTAGTACAGCAATACTGGGTGCTGACAAAACGCAAGGAGGAGCACTTGCATGTGGTGTATTAGCAGGTGATGCAAAGAAGCATCAGGTATTCATACGAGGGCCAGAAGATTTTTTTTTTTAATCCAAAAGTTATTTTAAAACTAGTGCACAGTGTCAGTTTTTAAGACTGGATATGGCATCTCCTTGAAACATACTAGAGAAAGCACTTCAAGTCATCTGAAGAGGAAAAACAGTCCACACATAGTCACGAGGAAAGGTAGAGAAAATCACACCCCTTTTACCGAGTTTTAAGAAGGTGGTAACACAATTACTGAACTGCATAGATTATACATAAATAGAACCTTTATTTTAAAAAAATATTGTGTAGCACATTTTTTGCTTCCTTTTTTTTAAATATAATATTTTGTCAGTGATTATATTAATGCAGTATACTCCTCTAGCAGTCTGTACACGCTCTTCCTAGTTGCTTTCCATACTATCAGATATGCTTTAATAAAGGCTTGTTCATTCTTTACTTGTTTTGTGCCCTTCACGTTCCCTTCTACACAGACACAAACTAACTTTGGAATGCAACTCAAATCCTTGTAAGAATTTGTGATTTTTGAGTGTGGTGTTTTTTTTTTTAAATTAAGTCTGAGAACTTCACAATAGTGTTAATAACTTACGTAAGGTTTACATTTAAATACAGTTATATGTGTAACAAATTTACTGTTATTTTAATAATCCTCTCTGGTAAACAGAACTAAGGTGGACACATGATAACAAAAGCTTACTTACGTTAAGGAAGGATGGCATGCTGATTGTGTGCAAGATTTTCTTGAATGTGCTTGGAAATGCTCCGAGGTCCGTTTCTGCTTTTATGACCCGTTCTTCCATTCCAGCCACACAGTTTCCAATCATCTTCACAAAGGCCTATTTGAAAATAAATAGATAAATAAGCACAACTTTTTCACTAATAGATAGAAACAGGATTTTGTATTACACGACAGCGGTAACAGTACTATTACTAAAATGAGAAGTAAAAACAAAACAAAACAACTCCATACTTTATTTCCTTCCACCTACAAGTCCAATTTATTGGTAAAAAATATTTATGAGACACTCAGCAGCCTGCAAAAACAGGTTAAATCTAACAAAACAGTTATTGTTCCTCTTCCTACTTGTTTTTCACATAAATAATTTAGACTTATTAGGATTTAGATTTTTATCTGCCTTTCTAACCAGAAGTGGGATCAAGAATTTGGATCGCTTAGAATTTTGAAGCTTTACCAGAAATCAATAGCTCCCTCCTTCTTTTAGTCTAAAAATAGCTTTCAAGAGAGTAACCGTGAGAGACGCTATCAAAAAACAAAAGGAAGAAAAAGTGGTACTATTGCTTTCTGAAAAGAGGACAGTTGCCTTGCTTCAAGCAATAGCTTTAGGAACAAAAAGGCATTTTGTTTTAGATCGTCAGCAGTCTCTGGAAATTCCTCATAAATTGTGTTCTCTTTGTCAATGCTGAGGTAAGAGATCTGGATTGGACACGGAAGAGCAAAAGGGATCTAAGTCCACTCCATGTTCACGCACACACACGATTATAGCGTATCATTGATTCTTCCCCCCTGCTGAGAAGAGAATGCATGTAGAAGATGGCAAGCACATACCTCTAGGTTGTCAATCTTCTTGTATACCTGTCTCATTTCTGTAGCTTTTGCGTAAATTTCGGGTATGCTTTCATTGATGACTTGGGAAGAATCGCTTCTAATCTAAAGATGATTCCAACAGATAATACAGAAAGAGATTAATAGAACAAAATATTAAGTACTAGATTTCATTTCTGAAACTAGAATTGTGTTCCAATTACACAAATTAACACTAATAGATTAAAAATACTCAATCAAAACTAACTAACTAGCTTCTTTGTATAGTTTAGCAAGTACCTTTGAACAAAATTTATTTTGCAGAGGCTAACATTTAATTTTATAGTTGTATTAAAAACAGGCTGCTATAACATTATCAGAACTAAGACATAAGACACAGTGGAGAATCAAACGTATTAAACTGAAGTTCTGACTTCAGTTTTACTACTTGCGCATTTCCTCATCTTTACTGAAAAAAAAAAAAAAAAGCAAGATTTTGTGGCCTGACTTTTATTGATATAATAAAAAACACACTTAGGTTGCCCTTAGATTACTGCTGCAGGACGATGTATATTGTGCTTTCAGAGGTGGCCTGTATACCAATGACAGCTTACATGGACGTTTCATGGAGTTCCCCCTTCTCCTCTCATGAGGACGTGAAAACAAAGCTGTCTTTCTGACAAAATGGTAAGAACGGGTCTGCCCTAAACTCTCATCTAGTTTTGGGAGTCTGGCAATTCCAGCGAGATGCTTTAATAATTAAAACCACGTAGATGTCTGTACGTATATTAAAGGGCGATGAATATCGTATCATCCTTTTAAATGTCTGTGCTATCCAAAAATGAGATTCCATGTATGCGCACGTACAAACGTATACAAATGCAATTATGCAGCTCTATACCTATAAGTGAATATCACTTTGCTCCTACGTGGAGGCTCAGTGGTTTTCATCCACGAATTGTCGACCAAAACGAGTTCTCTCTCCAGCGTATTATCATGGAAGCTCAGTAGTTCTCATCCATGAATTATCGACCAAAACGAGTTTCCTTTTCAGCGTATTATCGTACGGGAACCCGCAGGCCAGGACCAAAGCCCGCTGCCCCCCTCCGCCCCGTTTCACAACGCAGCCCCCTACCAAAACACACACCGACTTCGAAACCAGACCGACGCGCCGCTTACACGCACCATGTCCAGCATCCCCACGAACTCATCCACCCTGGTCAGCAGGTCGTCCAGGCTCTTCTCCAGGCTCTCCACCTGCGAAAACACATTTTAAGCGCCGCGGCGGTACGAGAAAAGCGAGCGGGTGGCCGGGCACACGGCTACGTCCCGCCTGGCCCAGAAAGAAGCAAAAAAGAGGCGTTGGGACGACGCAACGGGTCGAGCCTCCCCACAGAAATAACTAAATAAATAAATAGAATAAAGACGCTGCGGGTCGCGGCCGCTCACCTGCTCGCTGAAGGCGCTGCGGTCGACGAGCAGGTAGGCGGCGTACGCGGCGGCGGTGGCGCTGAGCGACGCCTCCAGGGCGTCCCCCTCCTGGTCCTCCTGCTCGCCGAGCCCGGAGGCGTTGCTGTGGCTCTGGGAGACGTGCCCGCTGTCCCCGCTGTCCCCGCTGGGGCAGGGCCCGGCCCCGTCGCCGTCGCCGTCCCCCGGTGCGGCCGCCATGCCGCCGCTGCCCGGCCCGTCAGCCGGCGCCGCCATTACGTGAGGGAGGAGGCGCCGCCATCACGTGAGGGCGGGCGCAGGCGCGCTCCCGGGGGGCCGTGCCCGCGCCTGGCGCCGCCCGCCCGCCCTCACCACAGCGGGGGGCGGTGGGTGCCCGCTGGGGGCGAGGCCGCTCCTCGCTTTTGGCTGTGTGCCCTCAGCCACCCGCTTGCTTAATCTTAGAACCACAGAATGGTTTGGGCAGGAAGGGACCTTAAAGACCATCTAATTCCAACCCCCTGCCATGGGCAGGGACGCCTCCCACTGCGCCCAAAGGTTCCCCGATTTCTGCCTGAACTTCTCCCACCTGGTTTCTCCAGGTACAGCAGTACCAGGCGGTGGGCAGGGCGAGGAGGTGACAGACCAAAAAGGGGAAGGAGTTAATCCTAAAGAGAGAACTAATGTGTGTGTGTATATATATATATACGGGACTTTTCAGAATTGTGCATGCAAAAATAAAAGCTTTTTTTTTTTTTTTTTTTTTACCTGATGCAAGCGAGGGCACTAAGTTTGCAAGCCTTAAGAGTTATGGTACAAAGTGTTAGCTCCAAAGTTGGTTCTGTCAAGGATCTGCCCTTCTCAACTTGTGACTGAAAGCTGGGGTAAAATGCTTTTATTCGCCCCCCTTAGAGCTCTGAGGTGTGAAATGCAACTTGTGTTTCCCCCTTCCTAGGATGAAGGGCCTTGTCTGCTTCATTTGGACAGCCACAGAGCCTTCTTCCAAGCAAGACGCTGCAGCATATCAAGACAGTGTTATCTTCAGCTTATTCTGAAGCTTCTGAAGCTCTGGAAGTACCTGAGGTACTCAAAGAAGACAAGAGACCTGAAGAAATCATGCTATGAAGAGCAGAGCAAGTTACTTGGTTCCCATACAAATCCATGTAGCAGTACCCTTTGGTAAAGGCAGTAGGGGGAGGAAATTTTCACTCTTCTGCCTGTTACCTGTGCTAAGTCTTTACTGGTACAGAAAAAAGCATCACCGAAATGTTTAGGTAGTTGAAGAGTTGCCAAAAAAACACGTCTCGTTTCAACAAGGAGGTGAGATACTTCTGCAGAAAGATGTGCTTCAGGATAGGGGAAAGGATATAGCATAGATGTAAGATTAGTGCACGTTTTATTGCAGACAGGTCACAATTTCATCAGTTAAATAAGGCAAAATGAGTAACTTCAGCCAGACAAATCCACTTATTTAAAGAAGTTGTCTTAAATAAGATGTAACACACTCCTCTTGATAAGATGGTCTGATTGACTGAAGCATATCCAGCTCTTTTTTTTTTTTTTTTTACTGCACCAATATAGTCAGATTTTTTTAAAAAATGAAAACCTTTGGTAAAGTACAAACATTTTTAAGACAAACAGGATCAATATTCTTATTGTGCTGGGAAAAATAAGTATAGCTGCTGTGACACCTAGAAGAGAATTAGAGTAAGTGAAAGTATTTTAAAATAAACTTTTAAAGCAAATCTAAAAGAAACACACTAAGTTCAGCGTCCAAAACATTTAACAACAAGCAGAAGACTGGCTGTTCCACAGGTATTCTAGATCAGCGATAATGAATTAGTCCAAACATCCTTTGTCCAGCCATTACAAATTCCAAAATGGAATGTAATTTTTTTCAAACCAAGACTTCTGAATTTTCATATCCATACAATATTTAAGAAATGTCTAGTTCACCATATAAAAAAGCTTTAATGTACTACAAAGTTAAAAACAAAAAGAAAGTGACACAAGCTAAAAGTAGAAAAATACATTGTAAAACATTTATATTTTGTTCCTTACACTGATCAAGATATAACAAAATATTTTAGATTTGACCACTTTAATAAATCCATGGCGTTTTCAGAAGTGAACGGTTATCGACTCAGCAGTCGCTGGTTACCCCTTAACCAGCATCCAGTAGAGATGTCCAGCCATCGCAAACACCCAGTATACTCTAAGTTTCTAGAAATCATGTGTAGACATTAAGCTTTATGATTACTAGAAGAGTCCAAAAATAATAGAACTACTCTAAGGTTAGGTTTGAAAGGCAGTCAACATCCCTCGTTTGTATAGCAATTGGCCAATCTTTTGTAAGGAAAGACCTTGTGGGATTTTGGTTGCCCCAAACATGTAGCAAGAACCTGTTTCTGTGGCGAAGGGGACAGTCCTAGCACACTCTTCCACTTTTGCCTTCTCGCATGTATCCCTAAAATTCACATGAACCATAATATTGAAAAAAACAGAGCATGAAAAAAAAAAAAACAACTGAAAAAGAGGTATTATCTAATAAATATCGAAAAAGAAAAGGAATACATTTTACACATAATGTTGCTGAACCTGGTTTGAAGCCCTCAGTATCATGGTTTTCTGTTCCAGGACAGGACAAAATCGTGTTGCAGGCAGGCCTGCCTCTGACCAGCAGGTGGTGCTGATCTCAAAGCAATAACGTCAACGTCCTCCAACCTCCCCACCCTAGACTTTTTAAAAATACATATATACTTTCGTTTGGAAAATGGATTTGCAGCATCTCCCTACCGCTGTTACCACCAGAGCAGGAAACCGCTCCTTTTATAGAGCGTGTCTGGATTAGACATAACATTGCAAATATGGTATAAACAAATTAGTGGAAGGTCTGTCTGTGATGCTAAAAGAACGGATAGCTATTAAGAAGCGCTCTTTTTAAACTCCTATTAGAAGAAAAACAGATTCCACTTCAAATAGACATGTCTGTTATTACTATTAAAACCTAATTCATATACATGCATGTATAAATACATCCACCCATGCATTCAAACCCAAGTACGTAGCACTGCCAGTGGTGGCCTATAAGACTGCTTAGATTTATACAAACTAAAACTAATTTGCCTTCTCACTTTAGGGCTGGGATGTAGACCAGGTTTTACACCCTGGTATTCTCCTGACAAATTCTGCAGTGCATGACAGTCTTATGTCTAACTCCAGATGCCATGTTTCCTAGACAGCAACAATTTTCTGCACCTCTGAGGTCTATGAGAATATCAGCTCTCTGTTTTGTGCATAAAATATTGCAAGAGTTAATTGTCCTCATTGGCACTTAAGACTGAAAAGAGAGTTGCAGGAATTGCTACTAAAGTGTAATGACTGTCCCGTCCTCCTCGATGCCTCCTCTGGGGATAACCAGACTGTGCCGGGGATCAGTTTTTAAGGAACTGAGTAATTTGTGGATGTTGCCATTGCTTTCTCGGCCAGAGTTGTTGTTGAGCACCAGGTCCCTTTGAAGTCTGTGGCTAAGGCTGCTGCCATTGATTCGAGAGAGGCTACTGGAAGTAAGGCTGTGCAGTTTGGGAATGTGCTGTGGCTCCAGACCGCCCTCGATGACAATGTCAGCCTCTTCGTCACTCTCCATTTCATCGGGGTGGAAGTTCTGCAGCACGTGGGATGTAGGCAAGCTATGGTGACTAGCAGTGCTGTCTGTAGACTGGCCAGAGCTACCAGACATCCTACTGCTTCGAATAATATTGTTCCTCTGGTTTGCTGGCTTGACCGTGATAATAAGATTATGGCTGTTGGCAATCATCATGTCTGTGACTTGGTCGAGAGTCTTTCCTGCTACTTCAATGCCGTTAACTTCCAGGACTTCGTCGTTGACAGCCAGCAAGCCCGTGCTCTCCGCTAATCCTCCAGGAACCATACGAGAGATGAAGATGCCGGGTACTTTTTCCAGTCCGTGAGGAGTAACCCTTACGCTGGTGCCATCGCGAATGTAAAATCCTAAGGGTTTCTCACACCCGTGTCGATACAGCCTCACTCTCCTGTGTGTTTCGGGAAGAATGTCCACATCGATTATGGAAGACACCGGTCTAAAATCATGAGGCATGCTGATGTTAATGTGAGGGCGCCGGCGGAGATTGTCGTTGCGGAGAGTCACCAGAGCCTTCTTCTTCCTTGATAGCGTGTTGGTCCCAAAATTACTGTAGTCCACTTCATCTGAAAGAGAAATAGCAACACCATATCAATCAAACACAGCATAACTCAATCTACAGGGTGTTTTCCGCTGAAGTCTGGTTCAGTGAAGCCACATTCCTAATAATACGGAAGAAAGCAAATGAATTCTTCTGCTTACCCTAACCTTTGTTTCATTCTATGTCCATCAGCACACCATTCAGAATGAATTAGCTGTTTTCAATAAATTACCCGCATTTCTTCCACATTTTGAGGGAAGAGACTTTTTATTCCATACTCCCGTACAGAATGCAATTACTTGCAGCTGCAGGCTTGATACACCATCTTATATGACACCAGACTTTCAGAGTTAGATTGTAATTTTATACTTGTCAAATGTGCAAAAAAAAAAAAAAAAGCGTTATACACATTCCTAACCTGTAAGTCTGAATCAAAGAATATTTCAATAACCAACACAGGCTTAACTGATAGCAGACCTTAGGTACAAACAAGAAAGCAGCATATGAGAGAGTAGTTGGATGTGTGCTTTTAGCCTACCCTGTTTCACTAAGGGATTTAGGTTAATATGTGTCTCTCAGTACTGCACTCTTCTCCTTGGAATATTTTAATTTATTTCACATGAATTTCACAGAAATAAAAAGTGCTTAAGTGCCAAGTTCCAAAAAGTTTTGTGGAAGTGGCGTGGTAGAAATAAAAGCAGGGAGAAGGAGACTGCTCTGTTGCCTCGCCCATACGCTAAGGATTGAAAGAAGAAACTCAAGTTGCACTTTGCATGAAAAACACTTAAAACGGTTATGAAGTAGCTAGTGTACAAAATGTGTCACTGCAGTTCACATTAAAAATACTGTGCATATTTTAAACATGAAGCATGCACTAGCTGGAAAAACATTTCACCAGGAGTTTAAACATGCTAACACTTTTCAGACAAAAATGAAGACTTTCAGTTTATTCTGCCGTTGCAGAAAGCAGTAAAATACAGAAGTACAATCAGCTTACAAAAGTGCCGCTAAGAAATTTCTCTCCTTCAAGTTAACCCTGCATAACAATGTTTGAGAAAGTCAAATAATCTCTCTATCCGATAAAGGTTGAAAAAAACGTGTTAGCAAAAAACAAGCCTATAATTACATTCTTCTTGCAAGGTCTCGTCTTCAAATCAGCTTTCAAGGCGTATCACTGACAGTTCTCAATTAAGTGGCATCACGTTGCACCCTCATACAGAACACCGAAAAAAAGGGCTAAACCACAGCCTGATCTAACCGAGCCTGCTTTCAGCAGGGTGTTGGATCGACTGGCCTCTAGAGGTCCCTTCCAGACTAAATCATTCTGTGATCCTACAGTAGTCCTTTGGGATGGAAAAAATCTTTAAAGACTGCAGAAGGACCATCTCTGCTTTCTCCCGGAACTTCTTTGCACTGGCTACACCAATGCTGAAGACACCAGAAGGCCTCTAGAAGGTCATCCTGAAGGAAAAGCTTCTTGGATGAGTTTGTAGCGTTCAGGGACACACCTACCTCTCCCCTCTGCTCTAAAGATTGTTCAGAGCTCTACCAAGCGTGCGGGCCCTGCTGTGCTCCCTGTGTCCTTGCAGCTAACCCTCATCAGCGTAGCACCAGTTCTTTTGAACGTACAGCCCACCTACAGCAGCCAGAGCCAGGCAGTATTCCTACCCCCTCACCAACAGGGCCACCATCCACATTCGTCTGGAGGTGAAACTTCAATTAAGTTTTGACGGACGATTTTGAAGGCTGGCAACAAACATTTTTTCTTACAAAGTATGGGTCCGCCTGAGATGTCTTTCATCACCGTTGCCTCCAACACTGCACCCTGTGTTCTCACAGCTCACTGACAGGTTTCTGTGACAAGGCTATGAAAACAACTTAGGGGCTCACATTTAGAACTGAAATTCTTCTTCACCTGAAATACATATTGCACTGTTGAACAGTAGCTCTGTACCTTGAAAACAGAGGCAGCCTTTGCCCTAAGACTTTTAGCTTAAGATGGTAGAATTAAAATTACATGTGAATTTGCGTTTCACACTGTCTCTTGCAGTAACAGAAAACTAAACTCAAAACAAAAGCTGCAAGTGTTTAAGGCTCAGCAAATTAGATCAGCGAGTGCAGTTCATTGCACTGCAAGTAAAAAGCCCTAGTGATCCGTCTCTCCCCTGAAAGTACCTAGGTTGCTCTTCTCTCCCACTCTGTTTATGTTAGACTATTAATACTGGATGACTCTTAAGACTGACTTGCAAACGTTTTATCAAATAGTTCACCTGGGAAGGTCTTGTTGTCAGGTTTGTTCCCCTTAAACTAACAAGAACTACCCAGCGTGTTGATTCTCACAGCATGCAGGTTTGTCGTGACAAAGAATAGATGTCACAGGTAAGCCAGAGAGGCACGATGGTCCTCCTGACACACACAGGTGGCTCATCTCTGAAGCAGCTTCCTTTGGCTGAACAATCACGAGGGCAATGGCACAAAAGAGGTCCTTGTTTTGCTTCTGTGACCTCCTCACCTGTGCTCAGCCCACTAATCTGTCTTCCCAGATGACTGCCAGCATTCCTAACCTCTGAGCAGCTTCAAAACAGCCACCTCCTTTAATAAGAAAGAGCCCAGCTTACCACAAAAATGTTATCTTTTTCCTCCAAACACGAACCAGGCAGAAGCAGAGACTGCAAGTCATATGGGCTAATTTCAGCGTTGGACCACTGACCATTTTTTGGATTCAGTTTTTCAGGTCTGGAGCAGGTTAAAAAGTTATGTTTATGTCCTGTTGATGATCGTGGTTTTTTTTGTTTTTAGAACATCGTCAGTCATTAGTTTCCAGCTCTGATCCTAAACAGGATTACATATAAAAAGATGAAGGCCCAGTTTTAACAGGTAGAACTGTTAAAACCTACTATCAATTGGAGAAATGGTACTTAACGTGGAGAGCTTTTAAGAAAACATACCAATTGTTTTCTAGAAGTTTAAGTACGGAATGCATGCTCCCTGACAGTACAGGTATTGTTGCATTACTTGCATTCAAGATGACCTGCTGGAACAAAACTGCCCCTCTCCATGCTGCCATGCTGTAAAGCCAAGCATCTCTACCGAAGTTTAACATCAGCTGTTGCTGTGGCAGCAGAAAGTCATCAATCCCAAGCACAACGAAAGAAAAATCTCCTTGCTCACCAGGGAACTGGGAGAAGTCAGCCAGCATCACTGCCTTCTAACAGCTACAGGGTGGTCACACAGTGGTCTATCACCTTTTTCTAGTTATGAACCATTCAGGTGGTATGTGTAAGACCGAAACGGAACCGTATCATAGCATAATTTACAGTGACACACTTCTAATGAAGGTCAGTTACTAGGTTTTGAGTTTCCTCGCCACGTAGGATTCCAGGCAGGAGTGCCATTTTTCCCTAATAAAATGGTCTGTTTGATCTCAGCGAAGACAAGTATAAACTATATGAACTAGACAGAGCTCGTTTTTCATGTTTCACTTGTTGCAGTATCAAATTCTCCTGCTGCTGCAGAGCAAAAAGCCTACATAAATCTGTACGCATACTGGCAGGAGATGTGCCATCAAATGGCGCATCTACACAGAAAGAACTTAAAGCCTTCCATTTTACAGGGTGTCATGTATTCCTGTGTCTTGAATGAGGTCAGAGTAAAAACAGAAAAAAACAAAACAGAAGAGTTAGCCTTTTAGTTGCTGAATATGGTCTTCGTTTCTTAGAACGGGGCAGACTGCATGGAGCACTTCCCCATAGAAAATGCAGTGCTTTCACACCAAGATGTGCTATGAACTGGATGGATAATCATGGATAACTACCGAACTCTGGAAGACTTGGACCTGAATTTTACTTATGTCCGTAATTTGCTTCCTGCTGAAAATACTGTTCCTGTAGGAAGAAGCAAACAAGAACATTTACCACAACTGGAGGAATCCTCAGCCCTCCGGTTCTGTCATACATGAAACCACAACCCAAGGCTGCACAAAAAAACACCTCCACTTCTTCTGGAGGATGATTCCACCTCTTCTCCCTAGAAGCTTCATTTTTCAGTACATTTTATTTTCTGACAGTAAGTTATATAAAACCTTAAGTATTCCGGCTGCATCCTTCCTGTTTAATATTTGTGCTTTTTTATTTCCCCCCTTTTCTTATAAATAGTTGTCACTACCTACTTACCCATCAGAACCTTTCTGTTAGAGAAGATTCATGCTACAGCTGTCTTCATTTCTTGATACCACTGGGGTTTTTTTTGTTTTGTTTTAATTGGTGGAACTACCTCCACTTGTCCAGCAGCAGTAAAACTCATTGAAGGAGGTTTTCACTTCCAGGCACGGATGTTTTACTATCAGAATTTCTTTTAAAAACATATCTACAGAGTTATAGATGCTAACATCTTTGAGGAAAATACCCTTCGACAATTCAGTAGTCAGCCTGTGACTTTCCAAAATACATGATACCTTCCTGGTGGGCATCGTGAATCCTGTCGTTAAGTCACAGAGCACACCACAGCACAGCATACCTAAAGGACTATTCATAAGGGAAAGCAAACTGCTCAGAGCATCTGGTTGCAGCCAAAAGAGTATTGTGTTTCTTTAATTTACATGAAACAAGAAATTATAGACCTTCTGAAAAAGCCACCAGGAGCACCACTCCCATTGCTTGGACAGCTGCTTTTCATAGGAATTGCCTGCCAGATGAAATACCAAAGCTTAGCCAGATAAGATTGTATAAACAAGCTAAATTCCACAGAGAAGCAGACTGCCAGGCTCCTATAGGAACAGTTCATTTCAGCCTCTACTTTTTCAGTGTACATGCACTCATGGCTTATTATTTCCTCTGGGAACTGTGGAACATTAGTTGACAGCTCTGGAAAGTACTTCAAAGACAAAATTACTTCCACTAGGGAGAGCAGCACTTCAGGCAGCTTGGGAAGGAGGCCAATGAGTCATTATTAGTGAAGGGTAACCCCTCAATCCAGCAGATCTCTATTACTGAGCATTCAAATTAGCAGCACAAAACCGTTTCGAGGGAACGTGTCACGTTTAACCCTTCTACCTTTCCATGTCTCTGCTAGAAACACCCTCCGTACTTTACACGAGTTGCTTTCGGTGTCTCCTTCCTCAGAAAGATCAAAACCAGAAGCGCTTGCGAAAGCCATCGGACAACACATCAGCTGGCAGTCTCGCGTTCGCGACCTGCAAGGCTGACCGCGTGCAGAGGGAGTCAGGAGGAAACAGACACGAAGTGAACTATGGCTTGGGGCGGGGGGGCGGAGGGGGTCCTCCTGCCAACATCACTCAGCGAGGAGCGTTTAATGGGGGGGGGGGGGGGAAATAAGGGTGTCTGAATGCTAACGTTGCGTTTTGTGTGTTACGGGAGCATTGAAAAAAATCTAGCTGCTGCCAGCAACCTCTGGGTGGTGAGCCAATCCAAAACACACGCTGCAGGTAAAACAGTTGTAGCTGGCATGCCCTTAGAAGTCAAGGAACAGAAGCACGCCGTGTATGCACACACACACACACACACACCCCACTCATTCCTCTCTCTACCACTGTATCACAAGGAGCCGGACATAATCTCAGCACCCTTCCGAAGACAAACTATAAACCGTAACATTTAGGTAATCTATGACAATCAGCAGTGCTTCGGAAGCACAAACAAGATCAAAAGGGACGAGTTCACATTAACATGAGAGCATGTTATCTTAATGCATGAGTTTCTAAAACAAAGCCTTCCAAGGACTTCGCAGACTGTAAACTCAATGACACTTCTCAAAACAAATTTCACCAAATAACTTTGCTAGAAAGAAAACTTGAGAACATCCTACCCTAGTATAGGTCCTACTAAATAAAGTGAGGTGCAGTTTTTCAAAAGGCAATCTTCTACTGTGATTCAGTACTAAAAAGATAAATTTGCTTTCCTATGGAGGAAGCATTTGTTATCTGATCAGGATTAAAATCTGAGGAACACAAATGTGTCTCTCTTCCCAATTTGGTTATAAGCTCAGAATATTCTGCTCTCTTTCAAGAAGGTGAACGTTATTTGTTCCTGGATCTTATGTGTTATAGCAAGCAAAAAAACCATTGCGTTAGATTCAGGCTCTCTTTACAGTGTCAGACACGTGTGAGAAACATTTTTAGGCCACTTGCCTGAAGGATGAGGACAGCCCCTTGGGAATTTGATCTGCACTGCTGGTGTGGCCTCCTGCACTTCCCTCTGCTTGTCATCAGAGGCCACTGTTCCCTTGCTGAACCTCCTTCCTCCTCAGGAGGAGGCTCCCTATTTTTGACTAGCTGCACAGCTCCAAAGGAGCAGGAGCTGTTCCTTGACCTACGAGCTTGCCCCATGACACAAGAGAGACCTCAGGAGGATGAGGATGCTGCCAAATGTAAGCAAGTGTCCAGGCCTGTACCTCCCAGAGCGATCCTCACCCTCACAACATTCAAACCCAGCAGACAGCTCCCTTAGGCAGCCAAAAACCAGCTCTCAGGCTCCGAATTTTACGTGTGTAGTTAGTTGTGAAGTGTATCACTACTGGTCAGCCACTTGTTTGTGAGGATTTGTTGTGAGGATTTTAAGTTGTTTCATCAAGTCTGCTGTCTTCACGTCCGAGATGCATTCTCCTCAGGTAAGACATTTATCTTTACCAGAGTGACTTATTTGGGTTGCCTTTTCCTTCTTGGGGCAATGTCCCCGGTACAAATCTTCATTTAAAGGGAAAAAAGCGTCAGGGTCTTCTTTCTACTTAAGCTTCACGTGCAACTTCCACTCTAAAATGCGACAGAAAGGGCCTCTCTCTCCTTTTTCCTTCCACAAACCCCATTATGCCAGGGATACATTATCGCAGCGATAGAAATTTGCAGGTTTTGAGCTGCAGCCTTGTCGTCCTTTTATTTTTTCAAGTATTAGTTAACATTTCCCTTTCCCTGCAGGGGGGCTGGGTGGGAAATGGCGTTTCCCTTGTGCATCTCAGCCACCATCACGTTCATCCCAAGGCAGCGGGGAAGACACACGGTGCTGCTGTGGAGGCGTTATCCGTGGGGCTTCCCTCACTGGGCACCTGTAAGCACTTTTCCTACTCGCAGAGCCTGACAGATTTAGCCTTGTATCCCTGTGCACCCAGTAACACCCAGCGGCCACAAAAAAAAACTGTTTTCGCTCAGCTGGTGCTATCAGAATGAGAGAGCTATTGATCCTTTTCTAAGATGCTTAGGGAAAAATATCACCCCAAAAAAACAACCACCACCACTCTCCAGCCTGTAATTACATACAGTATCTTTGGCTAGTCAGCATTAAGAACTGTACCATATGAAGTTATTAAAACGCCACCCTTTAATTATTTTATTTCACTCAATTTCTGACCTGTAACAAACACACAATTTCTCCTCTATTCACTCAGAAGATCGGGCAACTCACAGCTCTACCACTTGCTCCCTACACAGGCAACAAAGGGAATCTGTTCTTTCCAAAAGAAAATGTCAACATGTCATACAAAGTGAAACGCAATGAAGGAAAATGACAGACCAAACTACAACAACTCTTACCAAGCTCAGCAGATACAGTAAAAATCCTATAAATGACAAACAAAATGCAGTGGATATTTTTTGCTGTGAGTACTGTTTTGGTATGAGAAAAAAGTTACTTTTTGTACAAGTCTAAAGTTTGGAAGATAAGAAAGGTAAACAGATCAAACCAAAGAGCAAATCTGGGTGAACACCATTCTGTTTTTCACAGGGTGATATTTGCAAAAGCACTGCAAGTAATGAAAAAAAAATTCACCTAAGGATCATATTCATTCAGAATATGAACTTTATACCTCTGACAAGAAAAAAACCATGCTGTTTCACAGTAGTCTCAGAAGAAGCTGCTAACGGAGCTTGGAAAGGCACCACACTGAGGGGCACAAAATAAAGCTAGTATATTTGTACTATTTACACAGCCATGGGTCCAAGGGAAAGCTTTGGGGGAGCTGCAGTACTGAACCTGCTGAGAACCACCACCCTGTCGACACAGACCCTAAAACGGAGCCTGTTCCTCCTTTGGGAGTACCCTGGCTGGCAGTGAAGGCCACTTCAGGGCTGTGTCGCACAGGCAGCAGAGGGAGGTCGCACAGGGAAGGCAGGACCTGTGGCACCCGGCTGATACAGCCTGCAGCTTGCCCAAGGGAAACCGAATTTAGCATCGCATTTGGCTCTCCCTCCTGCCGCTTTCTGCCACATACCCTAGTGCTCTCCTCCTCTTCAGTCCAGAGTGACCCTCCCTCCATGGCTAAAAGCAAAACTGACAGCAAGCAAGGTTGTCTGCTGTCCTGCATGCAGGTAGCTGCTGATCACGTTTCTGCAGCATGCGAGTGCTTTTTCTGTTCAGAAGGAAAAATCATCCATTATCTTTAGCGGCAGTATACCTGCAGACCTCCCTGGTGACCGTGGCTCAGCTACTACATTCACCGAGCTTTACCTCCTTCCCTGCCCCCCCGTGATTCTTTCCTACCTATGACTCTTGCTACTTTCAATCAAAAATGCAGCGTTGCCAGGACGAGCCCCTTAAAAAAAACGAGGTATCTCACAGCCATGGCAATGGGGTCATTCAACTGTCGCAAGCATTAGATCTGTGAGATCCAAGGGTACTACCGAAAAGAATGACTGCAGCACAGAAAACAGCCTCTTTCTCATGCATTCTTTTGCTGAGTAACACCTTATTCATCCCAAGCTAGTTCAGACAGGCAAGCTAGGAAGCCTGCCTAACCTTTTCGGTTACACTTCTGAATTCCCATCAAAAATAAATGGAAAAAAAAAATCCCCAAACTGTGGAGAAGTTCATATGCAATGAAGATTTAAGACTCGGAGGAATAAATGGCAGTCCTCTGCAGTCATTATCCTGATGGTTTTCAGAAGTTGTCAGCACATCTTGATGGAGAAGAGCACATTTTTACACAGCTCAAATTCTTCTAGGATGCGTTTCTCTTTTTTAAAAAAAAAACAAAATGGACACATCATGTTTTTATAGCTTAACTGCGGTGGTGTGATAATACCACGTACATCCTGCACTGGAGGGGAGGCAGAGAAAAACACACACAGTGCTTTACAAAGCGCTTTTATGGTTCCTGCCTCCGAGTCAGCAGGCTGTCAACAAAGTCCAGATTCCGCCGCTTATCGCGGAATTGAGAAGGTTTCAAAGCACGTGTGGCACACGAAATTTATTACAACACTTGCCCATCAAGTCGTGACCTCTGGGAGCCCAGCCTCGCCTGCCCTGCTCTGGCCTCCACCTGCAGCCTCCTGACCAGCGGCACTTACCTGGGCGAGGGCGGCATGCTACTGCCTTGTTTCCTTAGAGGCCTTAGGACCCCGGGGCGACAGGGTCAAGGCAGTTTCCTCACCCTTCTTCCTCAAAATAGAAATGAAGCCTTCCTCGTATTCAACTTGCATGTCCTCTCCAAAATGAATTTGTTACTTTTAACGTTAGATTAGCCACGTCCCACCCTGACCGTCACCAGAACGCAAGCAGCACTGAACTTTCATCCTTTGGTGTCAGTAAAAAATGACCATTTTATTTAAAAGCAGCTTAAAGAATCACTGTGATTGCAGCAGGAGGATCAGCTGTGTGGAGCTATTGGCTAAATGACTGCTCCAACTTTATTTTTATAATGCTGTATCCCTTTCTCCATGACAGGCCAGGGCTCCAAGCCCAACCGTGTACACACACCAATTAAAGGCTGCAGCTTGGGCAAACTTTACAGCTGAGGGGACTCTTGAAAGCAAAGCAGAACAGGGAGCTGTTGAATCATCCCAATGCCAGCGGGCATCAGCAGAACCTGCCTGCTTGAGGGCTCCAGCCCTCAGGCCACCACTAACCTGACTGTGAAGCTTCTCTTTTTCCAGAATATCAAGCACTGGTCTGTAAAATTGGACAGCAAGCAATAAAATAAAATAAATACAGAGACGTTTATACCACTTGAAAACTTTGCTCCTTTGTCCAAACAATTTTTGAGATGCCGCCTCGTTATTTAAGCGTGGTGAACTAGTGGATGCGGTACTTTTTCCTTTAAAAAGGAGTTTCTTCCTATGAGCACATGACACAAACAAGGGAGTGGCAGGCAGGAAGCGATTGTTCAAAAATTAAAGAATTAGATCAGCTTCCACGGTATCAGAACACAACACGAAGCACGGCAAGTGAAGCTGACATTTACTGGTTCAAAGGCACGGAAACGTTTTCTGTAGTTACCAAACCCGACTCGGGGCTCACGTTTTGCCCCCTTAATGAAGATCGGTGTTGGCAGCTGCGACACGCCTGCAGAGGAGCGCAGGTTACTCCTTGCATTTCATCAGCGGAGCCCTACCACCCGCTGCAGTACAGACCTCCTGCTTCTAGCCAGGCACGTTTGTCGAAGAGAAGCGCAGCTCTGCCAGCAGCAGCAGCAGCAGCAGCAAGCCGCTCCGGGTCTGGCTGGCACGGATGCTCCAGAAGCGCCGAGCAAGCGCAGGCAGTGAGCCGCTCTCCGCTCGAAATGCCATCTCCTGTTGCTACAAACAGGGAGCAGGTTGCCAGCGCCACGCTCGGGTACGCCGCCCGGTACTCCTGCCACTGGGAATTCCCTTCACCAGCTCAGTTTTCCTGTTACACAGGAGATAACACTGAGTCACTGCCGCGTTTGCTGGCTAAATATCGCTGGGGTGGGGGAGCAGGCATATATCTAAAAGAAGATACACTATTCCCAGCCTGATCCCTCTGGGTGAAGTGCACGGGCAGTGCTGGGCTTTTTTCCCGTGCCTGAAAAAAAATGAAGCTGTGGCCAGACCAGACGTGCAGCTCTTTCGTTAGTGTGCACCGAATGATTTACCACCACTGTAAATTCCAGAAAAGTCACCTCAAGGAAAGGCATCCCACACAAGAAGCCTAATTACAAGAAGCACTTCTAATCGGTGGATCCCAAAGAGCTAAAAATAAAAACGCACTGTTCACGAGAGACCTCGCTCCCATTGCGCTGGTTAAGCTAAAAACCTGGAGAATACATCAGAGGTTACGCAAAGCCCAGCGGCTTTAAAGGAAGGAGGAGGGATTTGTACTGTTCAAAGGCAGGAAAGAACAGATGCAGTACGTTAGGGCTTATTTTCATTACACTACATAACTCGTTTCCAAGAATGCTTTCAGCAGAAGTATCCCCCAGTACAATAAGCCGACTCGGGCAAGCTTCAGTACAAGCTGTGTCCTTGCCCAGAGACACTGAGCTGCTACCAGTAACTTCAGCTCACCACTTACTTCTCACCTCTAATCGTCACACCTTCCTCTGCCTTCAGCCCCCTCTGGGTTACTAACTGCGAGCAGACGGATCTCATCTTCACCGTCCATATAAAAGAAGAATGAATAAAACCCCTCTGTTTTCTCCTGACAAGAGCCCAGTGTTCCTTTTCAAGTCTTTCCTCACCTCACTCTCTTAAATTGCTAGACAGCATCAGGAATTGGCAAGCCCTTTAATAATAAGATCAGGCAGCATTACTAAATCCATACTAAATTCCCACAGCAGGAGCCAAGTGGTGACCAAGACCATTTTTATTTGATGATGCATCTCATCTTCAGGAAAAAAAACAGTTCCAGGGACACGGAGAGTGAAGACAAATAGTTACATAAAAGAAAAACACTGTCTCGCAGGTTGATCAACGCACGTTTTTGCTAAGGTGCTCCTGGGCAGATGGCGGGGAGGGTAGAGGGAGGCACACAAATGCTCAGCACTAAGTTGTGCTGTATTTCAGTATGCATTCATTAACACATCGGCTAATGAAACACCTTATTCGAAGTCCATCAACTCTACAAAGTTTTGTGGCTGCACTGTAGAGGCTGACATTAAGAACGAACGTTTGCTTTGGGCTCGTGTTCAGCCCACTGAACACGCTTAAAAAGACAGCCAAAAACGTGCAATGCAGAACCTTTGTGTTTTGTACAGTACTCACGGACGCAGCAGCAATGCAGCACACCTCCTGCACAAAAACCAGAGCACTTCTCCCATTCGGAGGAGCGGATGGAGCACCCAGGAGACAGGCTGAACAGGTTTCGGAGCTAATGGCACCTGCCCTTGGCTTAGCAGCTAACACCACATTAATCCAGGGAGCTACAGTGGGGGGAAAAATTTATATGACACAGAGGTATGAAAAAAAAAAGATACCTGGGCTTCTTTTCCCTTCACCCTTCCTGATCGTATTTATCAGCTGCTCAGCTCCAGTTTTTCCTTCTGGGTGGATGCAGTGTAACATCCAGACCCCTAGGCTGGAACTAAACAAGACAACTCACCTCGGTTTTGTCTGTATCAGCTCATTTTACACGAGTCAAGCCCTTGGCCACAGCAAGTCAAATGACAGGTTAGTTGAAAGGAATAATGTCAATGCTTTAGCCTCCACCTTTTAATGCACATTGCTGAAAGTTTAAGAAAGGAAATGGGGAAAAAGAAAAAAAGGCAGTAGCTATGAATCACCTGCTTGTCTGGGCAAGGAAGAAATCTGGAAAATCCTGATCCTAACAGTAACTGAAATATACTGAAGGGGTGGCAAGGCACTCAGGAGCAGCTGGGCATTGTGGATATCAAAAAGCCAGTCCATGGAAGTGAGAGTTTTGCTTGTAACGTGTCTCTCCTGGGAAAGCACCACCGTCCTGTTTGCTTTTATGCCTCTCATGTCAGATCAGTCAAAGGCCAACGTAAAGTTCCCGTGCCAGATTTCACATCAGCTGCTTGCCCAAACAACCGGGGAAGCCGTTTTAGCTGAGCTCTGCTCTTTAGCTAGCTTCAGACGGTTGCGTTAATTAAAAAGCCTTGCTCTGGTGTTACGCAGCCCACAGGAAGCGAGGAGGAGATTCCGAGCTCTGTAATAATGGCAGGCAATAGCTCCCAGCGCTCTCACCGCGGCGACGTACGGAGCGAGCGCGGCTCTCTCGGCTTGGCAGGCTGTGGGAGGATGCTGCCTGCGTAGGAGACTCGTCACGTTGTGCAGCGTCAGCCCGAGCTCCTGCACAATGGGAGCTTTCTGCAGGACAGCAACGTAAAAACCTCCCCAGAACTAGAGCCCTCTGAGCGAGTTTCCCAAACGAGATCCGCTCCATCAACAAGAGGCAGCTGCTGGCTGGTGAGTTACTGGGTAGGGGATGTGTCACCTTTGGGCTCGCCCCAACAAAGACAAACGCCTGACCTAGCAAGTAGGCAAAAACATCCCTATTGTCATCCCCGAGCTCAGATTTAAGAAATTCCACCTTGGAAGCACTACAAGAAGTGAGTCACTCTATATACCTTGGCAGTGGCTCGCCAGGCAACAGGGAATATCCAGAAGGAAATAATGTCACCAACTGGTGAGGCAGCAGCTATGTTTACCAGCTCAAACAAGTTTGTGTCTCAGTACTTATAGTTACGCATGGCCAACAGCAAATCTCCGGTTCAGAGGCCGTAAAACCTTCAATTCAGAAGTCATTTACAAGTAAATATGCCTGAAAACTAGGCATTTTCAAAAGCTGTCCCAACTGCTGGAGAAAAACGCTACCTCAGGATCAGCACTGAGCTTCTTTCGAACTCTCTTACTGCCCTTTACTCATCTCTGCAAGGTCCCTGGCAGAGAGGGAGGCTCAGACTCCGGGGACGTGTTGGGAGCGAGGCCAGGCCTGCTGCCTCCTCGGATCCTCTCTGCGCACGGGGAAGAGCTGGCCAAAGGAAGCCTTCACAAACAGGAGCCGGAGGGTGGCACTGGGCACCCACAGGGACCAGAAGCAGAGCAGCTGAGCAGGCAGGAGCACGGTGGGGAGCTGCCAGCCTGAGCAGCTCCGACAGCCTCGGGAGGACTTTGCTTTCTGGAGCTAAAGCTGGCTGTTGGCAAGAATTTCCAAGGTGCGAGCGAGCTAGCTGGAAAGAAGGGGGGAGAAACAGACAAACAAACAAACAAAAAAACACCCAGAGCCCTTCTCTATACTGGTGAAACCACAAACCAAGTTTTGAAGGAGGTATCAAAAAATGAGGCAGTGAATAATTAAAAGGACTGCTTATGTGTCAGGCAAGATGCTTGACACTGTACCAGATGACAACTACTCACCAGGTAAAGCTAAGAACAAACTGAGGAATTAAGGGCTTTCAGCATACCCGTGTAATGCATAACCTCTAGCAACTTGTCTACTTGCTGCCTGTCTGGTGAGAAGTGCTAAAGGAGCACGGTGCGCTTAGGGAAGTCTTCCTTACTTCACTTCAAAGAAAAACTCTAATATGCCTTACGTTTTGAGCTCAAAGTTTACTTTCCAGAATGGCTAATGGACACGCATTAACTTCACCTTTGAAGCAGACATGAAGGGGACGGCCCAGAACCAGACTTTTGGCATGCAGAGTGGAGTTAGGACAAGTGTCAGACAGAAGGCTGGCTACGAAGCTGTGAGAATACCACCGAGCAGCCACTTGAGAGAAAGTTTATTAATGGAGCAGGGTCCTTAAGCTGGTTTTCCTCTGCCTACTTCTAACAGATCTATTATCCCCAGAGGATTTATTCTTTCCAGAGTATGCAAACTGCCTTCGTTACCAAAAATGCTTTATAAATGGTAAAAGCTGGACATTTGCATGAGGATCACATGCAACGACTGCATGTCTTTAAACAACCGACTTGCAGAAAAAAAAAACAAGGACACAAACCCTTTCTACTATATTGATTCAGAAAGCAGGAGACATAATCCTGTCACTTTCTTTTGCCCCATCCTAAGTTGTCTGTCCTCAGTTCATTTTAAAACTCTGTAAGCATCCTTCCTAGCCTTTTTAATTCTATTCTTGCAAGTCTCTAGGTTGTTTTCCTTGAGGCCTCAATAGAAGAAGATAACCATCAGCCCACAGTCCTCCCTTTCTCTTCTGGAATTTATAGATGCCTTAAGAAGGCATTAAAATAAGGTAGAACAGCTTGACTAAGACACTTCAATCCTTGTGTTTCCTCCTTCACAGTGTACAGTCCGTGCTTTATCTGCTGATAATGGTTAACAGGCAGAAACAAAGGTGGCTTACGTTTTTAACACCCCAGCCCCAAAAAACACAAAATAAAAGACTTGCAAGAGTCTCACTTTCTTTTAATAAGACACTAGGTCTCTGCTGCATACATCATAGGTCATTTACAAATGACCTTATTTTCTCAGTAGACAGAAAATGTGTCTTTGCAAACACAAGTCATCATTACGAAACCTGTTTTGTTCCCACGAGGAAACAGCTTTCTTAAATTAGCTTTAAAATTCCCACTTCCAGCATTTCAGTGCACAGGGCAGCACTTAGATAGTGTCCCGAGCTGGCATTTGCAGTTTTTGCAGATTGTGCTAATTGCTCGTGCAGATATTACAGCTGTCAGCACACACATATCACCAACCACAACTATTTGCAGACTCTTCAAATAAAGCCTGCCCTTGTACAATAGTGCTCTCACTATCCCCATTTGAAGAAATCATTCCTATTACAATGGAAACAAATGGATTTAAGGGACCATCTCCCTAAAAAACATTTACAATAGACGTAAAATAAAATAAAATGACTGTTTCGGGCTTCTTCCCTCCTCCATCAATATTTGCACTCTTTGCATTTCTAATGGGCCATAAAAACTGTTTCTCTATCCCATGTGCTCTGTACCAGCAACACGGTCAACAGATTCCAGCTCTAAAATGTTATAACCTGTCAACACCCCTGATGTATAAAAAAACAATCCGGATTGCACTCCTTAGATAATTTCCATCAGAGGAAGTCATGCTGTCAGCAGGGTGGAGAAAACGGAGGAATTCCTGTTTACTCTTAGACTTGAAAACTTACTTGGGAGGGGACTTCCAATTAAAAGCTAACACCTGAAATACCCCACCACTTTTTGAGTCATTAACTCGTGTTTATCTAGAAGGCTAACCTGAAGTTTGTTGATTAAGAACCATTGCAGAAGCTGGGCAGCAACTAATGTGAGAGGAATGGAACGAGCAGGAAGGCGTTGCTCAATGTTTGCTTAGGGTAGGAAGTGATATCAGAGGAAAGATGTGGTCCTGTCCTCTCAGAAGACACCCCTGCAGAAAGGTGTATGCTGTTACTGCACTCCCAAACGTCCTGTCAGGCCTCCGATTGCCGTACAGATCCTGATCCTGAGCTGCCAGGAATGCAGAGACTGCAGCTTACAAAAGCCACAAGCTGTCTTTTTTTCAGGACAGTCTTGATATTTGTTGTGTGCTATGTCTTAGACAGGCTTTACTATTCCTAAGGGCCCCCTGTCCTTCCAGCCAAGTCACTGAGCTGTTTGTTAACCAACAGGTACCTTGGGCGTGCAACTCAAACCTGACCGCATGCAAACGTAGGTAACGAGTCCCTACCATTTCCAAGTGCTAGAGTCAAACACTGCCGGCAAAGCTGAAGCCTCCGCTGCGAGGAGGCCATACCTGACACCCTACAGCATGCACACGTGGCTTCCAGATGCTGTTAACAGCCCTGCCCTATTGCCAGCCGATCTACCACTGCAGAACGAGGCGAGGGCAAGCACGAGCTAGGCACACTGTGGGCACACTCCCACCCCCAAATACAAGCCGGGCACCCACCCAGCGCTGGGAGAGATCAACACACCCACTCGGATTGCCACGGCACCTTTCACGGGCAAGGGCCGTACAGCCCTCAGAGCAGTAATTGGCTCATTAAAGAGCTGTACTGCACTCACAGACCAGGTTTGCGTCCTGGTTGTGCACGGACAGCCGTTTCATGCAGATAACAGAGCTGTGCCAAACCCACCCAACAGGCTGGGTTTGCACCTTCTGACACCGCCGGCTTCCCATGGACATACCTGATCTTTGCTAACCAAACTCCACCCTCCGCTCTTTCATCCTGACAAGCGACTACGTTGTCCAAAAGGAGCTTGCTTATCAGCCTGGAGCATCCCAGCGCTGCTGATCATACTGATGCAAGCAGCCCTTCAGCGGCCGGCTCCACACACCACAGAAAAGTTGAAGGAAAAAATAATAAACACCAATAAAAAGCAGGGCCGTGGGTCGGTGAACCACCTGGGGTACCAAATATTTTGCCAGCTACTGACCTGATTCACCCTGCTAATACAGCTGCCCTTTCTGTTCTAGTCTCTTTCCACAGACATCCTCTTGCGTCCACGTTTTTTGGTCCACTCGGTCTTCAAATTCTAAATACAGAGATTCAAGCTTGGGAATACCTGCAAAGGACTAGTATATACATATGTATATGTATACAAAAAGATGGAGCTCACAGCTTTCAAAGTTTAGGATCCATATCAGATTCGGGATAAAACACCTTTTTAAAAGCCTTCCTCCCCACAGAAAACAGGCAGAACAGAGTCCCTGGTTCCCTTTCCCAAAAAAAAAATAAAACAACACTGAAGTACTTAAATTTCAGTCTCTGATATACAAGATTTTCTAGCCTAAACTGAAATAATTTGTGTTACACCCCCAAGAGAGGAATGGATCACGCCTTTTCATTTATTTCAGCCCGTTGTGGTCTAGGAGACAGCCACACAGTATCAAACATTTCACACTTTCCAAATCTAGGCAAAAAAGGCCTAGGGAATTAAAAACAAAAACCAACAAAAAAAATTAATCTGGATTTAATTCAAAAAGCAACTTTGCCTTGACTGAACTTTATTGTTGGTCTTGCTTGCGAAGAGGCAGCTGAAGGAAAGCTCACCTCAGCTTTACATTTCACTTTGACCACAAAGAAACTTTTGGTATGAAATCTTTGCTGCTTCTAACACCAAGGATAGAAAAAGCAGTATGGAAAACACTCCTGAGACACAGCAGGAAAGAACTATCGATGCACTTAAATTCTGAAGAGGAGCTACAAAGCAGATGTGTGAATTACAAGGACCACATCCAGCCTGCCGGCAGTTTTGCTGGAGGGCAGATCCTATCCACCAGCGACTCAGGCGTGCATCTCCATGCCCTGTGCTTCAAGTCGGGCTTCCAGACCGAAATCTTCACACGTCCAGTTACCTGCTCTACCCAAGCGTGGATTTGGGTAGACTTCTGGTCAACTCTTTGCGTCCAAATCAGCCAGTCCCTGACACTATGTGCTCAGGGTTGCGGTGAGCCACGCCACTGCATGACCCTAGCTTGATCTCAGCATTGCTGCAGCAATGCGAACCCACTGCTGTATCTTTCTCCAGTGAGGCTGGTGGTTTCTGTGGCCAAGTAAAATCCTCCTCGGGAGCCTCTGAGCAATTGGAAGTCACTGCTAGTTCCTGTAGGTCACTGACTATGGCTTTTTGCCTCTCCCTGTGGTAGCTTAGAGGTTTGGGATTCATCCGGTTAATGAAACAACAGTAAGGCTACCAGCAGTGCCACAGACCAATATTAACAACATTATTTTCATCCTAACCTGTCTTTAACTACAGGATACCAAACACATTAACAAGCACTTTTCAGTTCTCCAAGCTAAATACGGAGAAGTTTCCAGGCCAAGCCAACTGAGCCAGACCTCTCTCAAAATTACTAATGAAATTATAAAGCCCCCAGTTCACTGTCCTCCTGCTCCCTTCCTAAGAAGTTTCTGGGAGTACAAAATAAAAAAAATAAAAGCACAGAAATAGCCTGGGAAGACACGATTATTTCATGCAGGTTATGTGCCTGGATAGTCAGAGGGTCAAGTTTATAGCAGAAAGCTACGAATTCAGGACCAACAAGTTATAGCACAGGCTGAAAATGTTGGTCCTCAGAGGAAAACGTGGTCTTAGCTCAACAGCCTGGGCCTCGCCTGCTCCAAGAGCCCAATTCTGCAGACTTTGCTTTGGAAAGGGTTCTGTTAAATAAGGACAAATGCGTGAGATCGCCCTGTATCAACCATTAATATTCGGTATGGCTTTAGAGTAATCACCCATCTCACGGATGCTATCACCTGACAATATGGGCACCACATCTGAAGGACCGACTGACTAAAGCAGGCAGGAAATCGAGTCACAACTTTTGCTTTGGAGATAAGGGACTCAAGGAGAAACACTTGAAGGATCATTAACAAAAATCCCAATGATAGTGAGCTAGCAAGTGGCTGTCCATCTATCCTGGCTTCAGAATAAACCTTTTAAGCCTCCCTTTCAATCCCAAAGGAGCCCAAGATCAAAAGGACGGCGAAGAAGCTCTGCCCTCAGCAAGCTCCTCCTGGGAAAAGAAACATACACGTACACACACACGTCAGGGCACAGATAATGAAAAGCTCTGCGGAGTAAGTCTTGAAGCCAGGCCATGTGGCTAACATCAGAGGGACGGTAAACTCCACGTGAGTGCATCTGCATAGAAAAAAAGCTTTAAAGGTAAAAACCGCTGACTGCGTGACGTGCACAGCTTCTAATGTTACTGAACGGCAACTTGCTTCAAAAGGTTGGCTGCTGTCTCTACGGCTGCTCACAGCCTTCTAGTCTCGGGCTAAAGGGAAGCAAGCCTGTGGATTTAGCCCTTGCAGATATAACCTGAAGGATCCACATGCAGGCAATAGCACAGATTCTGCTCTACGTGTGGGAGACCTTCCCCTTGCCCCATCTGCAGAGAACTGAAAGCCAGCTACTTAGACAGGAGCAGAGGGACCTGGAGAGGGGACAGTACCACAGCTCACTTGGGCAATCTGGTCAAATTTTGAAGTGGCATCTTCTAAAGAAAGGAAAAGCTCACATCTGACATCAAGTGAGATTTGGAGTAAGAAAAGAAAAAAAAAAAAAAACAACAGGGTTATTTGTCCTTGGAGGATCTGACAGGAGCTTAAAGCAATGTCCCAGCCAGCATCACTGACGGAAGCCAGCAGAGCCACGGTGTTGTGCCAGAAGATGAGAGCAGCACTAAGTGCTCCTGTGGAGGGAGCAGAAAACATCTGTTGATCCCACTAAAACTATAGCTACTTAAGTAAAAGAAAACAAGTCTTCTCCAGAAAAATCAGGTGCAAGAAACTGCTTGTTCTAGTCTGTAGAGTACTAGAAAAGTTGGCCACAGGGGAAGGAGGGTAAGAAAACAAGAATGACAGATCATGGTGTAGAAAAAGTGCTCTCCTACCTGCACTGAAGGAAGCTGAAATTCATTCTTTGAGAGAGGAAGGAGTGGAAACCATAGCTAAAAGCTGAGAGCCTCTATAAATAGGCCTGAGTAAGATTTCTCAGTCATCCCGTGTCAGTCTGAGATGTGCTTTTCTTGATGCAGACTGCAGGAAGCAGATGAAGTTCACAATTCACAACACATGGACACACCTTGCTAATTTATTCCTATCCTCCTCTTTTTCTGCCGAAGATAGGATTCAGGCAGAAAATCCCATCCCAACCTATCTGATGACAAAACCTTTTCTTTTTTCCTCCCCTAGAAAAAGGAAACCTTAGTCTTCCTCTTCAAATGACACATCAACAGCTAGTTTGCAAGGCATCTGTCTGCTGTGACTTGAGCTGCAGGGCCACATCGTCAGCTGTCACGTATCACAGCCAGTGCACTGAAGCCAGTGGGGCTGCACCCTGATCTGCTTCATAAGCTTCACAGTTTAAGCATCAGCTGATGTGCTGCCAAGCTGCAGAAAAAAAAAATATTACCTATTTTTCAGAGATTTATCTATTTTCCATTGAGACGGTGGATCCTGGCTTTTGTTTGTGGTCAAGTCTTCAATGTCAAGGTCTAGGCTTGCGATCTTCTTCCTAATTTGTCCCTCAGCATGCGTTAAGGGAGTGGTGGGACTTTGATTAAGCCAGGTCTGACCTACAGCACTCGGATTCGCAGTGGAATTCCACTAGGCTGCAGTTTGACGATGGCATTTCACAATGTAATTAATCTCACTGGATTTCACAATTCTTTCTCCTTTCTCCCTCCATCAGCTTCTTAAACATTAGGGACATTCACTTCCAAAAAACACTTACTTCAAGCTCACCCACTCCATGAAAACGGGTTACTTGAGGAAACCAGGACGGCCCAGAACTCTGCAAGCCACCTTCCTTTTTACCTTCAGAGAAAGTATCTCAGGGCTCTGCAGTGCTGTTGTTTTAATCAGATCTGGAGGCTTGCAAAGGCAGAGCCCAGCTGAGCTGTCCAGAATTTGCTGCTAGCCACCCCTTGCAACTTTACAGTGTTTTACTCTTTGCAGAAGAAGTGCCAGGATCCCCAGCGCTGCCTAGCAGCAGTGCCCATAATGAAGATTTACTCCTGGCAACACGCAGACAGGTAGGTATCACAAGGCCCGAAGTCTGTGCATGCGCTCAAGGAATGGCACTTTGTAAGCTCTTTAGCCTATAGGTACAAATCTGTCACATCGCATCTGGGCAGCTTCTGCACGAAGACTAAGAATAGCTTAAAAGCGCAGGAAATACATCACCCCTCTTAGGTACTGCTGCAACACAGGGGAATAGCCTGAAACCAGGAAAAGACATGGCATCTCCAACCCGGCAAGGCGCTATGCAAAATAATCTCTGATCCTACCCTACAGCCATTCCTCGTCTGTTCCCCACGCTTCTCTCAGCCACTTAAATCACTTGACTTGTACCGCTCCACTTCTACAGGAAAGCACAGAAGCACTACTAAAGGCAGCAGGGACAGGAGACTGGGCCAGCAGCTGTGCTGCACCCAGCAGAGGTCTGTGCAGGGATCAAGAGCTGGGACCACGGAGAAAAAAATCTCCAAAAGTCTGCACAGCAATGTTAGGTGTTGGGAGGAGGGCTAAGGGGGTGGTGTTGGTAAAGGATGATCTCATGCAGCTATCAAGAAAAACAGGAGGGAGGGAGAGGAAAGACAGCACACCTGACAGACATGTCGAGAGGTGTCTGAACACGAACAGGGCTGGCCCAAAACCGCACTGCAGCCTCCTGGGAGCAGTGGAATTAAAAGCAGTTCTGCAACTGGAGGCACTTGTCTTATCGATTGCTCGTGTATGTTACTGAACCCCTGAAGAAAAAAATGTAGAAGACAAGAATCAAAGGATGACTCAGACAGGCTCCCAGTCTCAGAAGAGGAAAGCTGATACGCGCAGAAAGGACAACACAGAAGAGGTGCCAACACCAGGTTTGGGAAAAGCCGAGGCATACAAAATGCCCGTAAGCCATGCTGCTGCCTGGAACGATTCCTATCTCCCTTTGCATAACCAGTGCCTTTATATTCCCACTTACATCAGACTCTCCCAAAGCATCCTTTCTTCTTCAGCAGTGGTGACTGCGAGGCTACAGCATACGAAACAAGCAGCTGCTGGAGGAAGGCAGCACCGAGCCTTCAGCTGACTTACAAATCATGCAACTCAGTCAAAAGACAAGAATTCACATTCTCTGTGAAAGGGGAGAAGAAGAATTAGATGCATACAGGCACGCTGAACTATCACATTAGTTTACCGTGCACCTTCGGATCCGCTTTTTCCCCAGAGTGGGTAACAATCCACGCAGGGGGTAACAATCCAGAGTAGGTGGTCAACTTACTTCCCAGGGAAGGAAGCAAGCCTTCTAAGTTACAGACTTAATCCTGCGAAAAATCAACACCGCCTTGCGAAAACATATTCCAGCCTAAGCTTGTTTAGGTAATTAAGACAAAAGATCTTCCACCCTACCTTTGCTATAAGGTATTCCAGTACAACTGTACCCAACACTTAGCCTCAAAACATGCCCGTTCAAGTCTGGGATTCAACCCACTTAAAAATTCTTCTGTATAATTTGAAAAATTGAACATGCACTTCATTAACAGCTGGCTGATTAGCATTAATCAGCCGTTTTGCTCCTCTCCCACCATCCTTATAGCCAGGGGCTGAAAGCACTTACTCTAAAACTCTCTAATTTTATAAAACTTTGTCCCATGATAAATATGGACGTGACTTAGGACTCCCAACAGGCCTTTCCTAACTCAGCACCACCAGGCTGACCTACCTCCAGCAGCGTGCCTGTGCAATCCCAGCCACGTTACTCTGCAAGTACACACTCCAGCTCTTTTTTCTGGCCCAGACTGCTCTGTCCTCACCACAGCACGATTTCTCACACATTACAAGTCCAACACTTGCACAGAAGAACGTCTGTAAAGATGGAGCTGCAGCTTTGTCAGTGCTCAGTGGTGCAGGAAGCTTAAAAAAAGCATACAAGCAGCTAAACTGGTGTGGTGCTTGTTGTAGTTCAGTCCTGTTTGCACCTGTAATTCTCAGCCAACTCTCCAGACAAGCCCAGAACACCTAGTAGCAGCAAAAGCCCCTCTCACACAGCTCCTCTTCAGCAGCAGCAGCAGCGCTGGAAGCACAGAGTAAGGTATCTGCAAGCCTTTGGGTTTGGAAGGAAATCCGCTGAGCGCATGTGTCCGGTCCCCCACTGCCACAACGCTGGAGCGGTCCCCCAAAGCCCATGAGATCCTTTCATCTACTTTACATCCTCGGAGGCTCACTCAGACAGTTTTTCTTATGCCAAAACAAGCCTTCAGCTCCTTCGCCTCTTTCCACAGTCTCACCTCACCCATCAGTGCTCCATATATTGATACCTGTACAACTCCTCATTACACGGCTCTCTCAACAGGAGCTGTATCTTTGGACTGGTACAGCCAGGTCTCCGCCATCTAATGAGCTCCCTTTTTCTGTTTTTCAGTCTCTGGATGAGAAAACCCAGAAGAACAAGGCATCTCGAGGCATCTGCCTGCAAGAGGCTGCATTTGATCGCCGACATCCCATTATTTCACCTATGGCAGAGTCAGGAGTTTACAGCAAGAGTAAGAATGGGCATGTGTGCTCTGACAAGTTGGGGCTTGAAAAGATGAGTGGAGGGCAATGGCAAGCAGGAAGAAAAAGAACAGTAAAGTACAGAAAATACGAATGTTGTCTCATTTAGATTTAAAACTTCATCTTGCGCTTTCACAGGAACTAACAGAAGATAATTAAGTCCTTTACTGTGTTTCTTAGGACCTTTTCTGGAGGTAGGGCATGAGGAGAAGAAGGGGAGTAAAGAAACAAACACCTCCAAAAAAGCCCCCAGGCCTTAGCATCCATTTCTCCCCCTTGGCCCTCCTGATATCTCTTGGCACGCCAGACCTGGTCATGAAAGGCTCCAAGACTCTGCTCGAGCAGTTTCAAGCGTGCCAAATGAGCGGTGCCACCCCTCACCCCGTCTGCCCTCCCACACCCCAGGTGGAAATATTCCTTGTACGGGCCACACCTGGGGAAGGAGCACAGCTCACGCAACTGTCACATTTTCGGAAGGTAGTAACGCCTTCCATCCACTCACTTCTCGGTGGACCCCCAGCAAGGAGGGTCTGCTGCCACTCCAGGCACAGGAGGAACGCGAGTCACAGCTTCCCACCTTTCTTCTACCGCAGGCAGTGGGGAGAAGACGTTTCACCACACCTGCCACTGGCAGTAGAAGCTTCCCTGAAGTCTCTCTCAGCAAGCCCCTTAGTCTGTGGGGAAGAAATCTGCTGTCCCGTACAGGCAGGCTCCCATGAGACCACTGCCACAGCCAGCATGCATCGTGCCAGCACAGACACGTGAAGAAATTAAGAGCTGCTTGAGGAGCCCACCGTGTGGCCACACACACCTGTGGAAGTCACAGCTTGACCAAATGTGCTGAGGAGACTTTCATAATGCCAGCAAACCCAGTGGCATTAACGTCAGAGGGAGAGCAGTGGGAACACCCGCGGCTCGAGGTCAGACCCGCAAGCAAGCGAGGTTCCAGCAAACAGCTTTTCAAAGGTGCAGCCAGGATATAATCAAGTCCTACAGCAAGGACAGGAGCCCGTTCATTTGGGATGCCTCAAGTACCCAAACCTGTTCAATTCCTACTCCACCATCACGTTGCAAAAGCATTTTCAGTGAAGCCAGAAGTAAGATAAAAGCTAATAAAGAATTCTCCCTTCTTCATACTTGGTAGGATAGGGGAAAGTTGCTCTCCTCGTTCAGCAGAGGGCCGTCCTGGGCAAAAGGAGCATTATTGCCAAAATCAGCAACGCAAACATCAGCACAGCTAAGCTGGCCTCATCTCCTGCCTTGTCTCATCCCCTTGTGCCAAGGCACAAGCACAGAGAAAGGCGAGCTATCGTACGACTAACTGAACCAGAGATGAGCACCAGGGATAGACTTCCTTGAGGAGTCTCATCAGCAGAGCAACTAGAGCCCGACCTCCCCCCTCCTTTACTACAAAAACTCATTATTACAAAACTCCACTTGCAAGCGATTTCAGGGAGACTGGGAGAAGGGCACACTTAATAACAGAGCATGACTGGAAGGGCTTTCCTGGACTTGAAAAAAAAAAAAGTCAATAAAGCGTATGTTTTCATTTAAGAAACAAAACTTAGTCATGGTTTTAATAAAAATCCAACCCTTATTTGTTCCGGAGGAGGAGGAAGGAGATTAATGGGCTGCTCCCCTCGCCTCCCCAATTCTGACTCCATCTCATTGCTCCTGGCAACAACGAACAAAGTTCAGCTCACCCCTAGGAAAAGGGTTTGCTCCTAAAGCGGGTGGGAAACCCAGGCACGTGTTGGGTGGAGGGAGGAAAACCACTTGGAGATTCTTGCTTTGCTTCAAAGATTAATCTCATGTTTTAAGTTTGGACCAGAAGCAGCTCAGCAAGATAGGGATTTTGTTTTTAAAGGGCAATTAGAGCCTTCCTCCTCCATTTGTTCTTTCTTTAGAAGAATTTTTTCTATTGTCTTGATATTTTGGAAAGGAAAAGCCCCACTGCGATTGTTTTATGGCAGTTTTGAAATACAGCAGCCCCGGAACATTCAGCCCTAGGTTTGTGTTTTTGGTTTTCTTTTAGGTGCTCGGCCTGGGCCGTGCACACATGAACTCATTTGCCTGACAGCTCAGCTACTGGTCACTTATCTAAGAAGAAAATCACTGATAACTGCAAACCAAGATAAACACCACAGTGTGCACAATGCGAGAACTTTTAAAAACAATATGCTCTTTTAAAGAGAGCCCACACGGTAATGACCCATTCCTTTTCCACCTTAGTCACTGCCTCTGCCATAGTCATAGCCTGGCATCAGCCTGTTCTAGCTCATTTTACTCCTGTGCAGCATATAAAAATATTTTGCTTATAGAGCATGCACAACTTAACAAGTTACCCTGGAAAGCGCGCCGCCAGATTTGTACTCGAGAAGCACCCGGACAAACGACCATTACCTGCCCTATTGAAATGGCATCTGAAAAGCGATCTTCAAAGTCCTTTAATGTCTTATCTTGAGAAAACTTGCCAGTGCAGAATGAATCGCAGTCATGTTGCCTGCTAGCTAAGGTCAAGAGTTCTGCAACACGCTGCCATGCTGATTTTTATCAGACGTGAGAAAGGCAGAACTCCTCACGTGTGCCAGCAGCCACCCCACAACACCTGGGGTAAAAGCTGGCATATACCAGGTGAGTGAGCAAGGAAGGTAAGTTTTCTAACCGTAAGCAGTTCCCTGGGGACATCTCAGGCTTCTGACAAATCTTCCTGTCCGTGAGGTGCTTGATTTCTCCGCAGCAAGATTGCAATTTAATTTCAGGGTCCGAATGAGCAAACTTTGGTTAGCCCTGGTCAAGACACACCAGGACAGAGCCCGCTGCATTGTTTAGGGCAACATTCTTACTTATCCTATTTGGCAGTCATCAAAAACAAAACCAAAACTCCCTGGGATTTTAGCCTCAGTTTAGGGAAGAAAAATAAAAAAAGAAAAAAAAAAGTATTTGATTCTAGATTTCCCACAGTGATTAGCAGAGTTTTTAAAAGTCCCCTGGTAAGACATGAGAGCTGTACTTATCCAATCGATTTCACGCCACGACACTGACAGTAAGAAGCCTTCCTGCCAACAGCTGGTTCTCACTAATCCTTCCATCCAACCTGCTGAAACATGATTTTGCACCCAAGGCCACATGCAAAAACATCTGGCTCAGGAGCAGAAACAGAGATGCTGCTAAGCAGGATGAGCTCCACACCTTTCCCTTTCCATCCCCATAAATGAACACAAACAATGTCTGATGCCAGATCTCACAGGCTTGAAGATGGAGGCGACAGCCAGGAAATACTTCCTTCAAAGGAGGGGTAGAAGCATCTGCTATAAAACCCAATGCAGATGGCCACAAGGTTGTAATGCAAAGTAACCTTAATTTAGGATTAATTTAATCCTTAACCCAGAGATTCACATGTTGTTGAGGTCTCTTCTGCTTCCTAAAGTAAACTGAGAGTCTGCTGTGAATTCCTTAAACTGTACAATAGCTGATTTAAATACGAAGATCAAGGAGGGGAATGGGAGCTTCCAACATGACTGAACTCCAGCAGAAAACATTTTAAGAAGTTAATGCAAACTGGGCGGGACAACTAAAGTCTAAAACCAAGCAGGTTCAAGGCACTCCAGCCCTTTCCTGCTAAAATGTGCCATGTTAAAATGAAATAAGTATTCATGCTTCGATCCAGGGAGGATTTCCTTTTCTAGGACAGAGTAGCATATGATTTCCTTCCCTGAAATACAGGCAGCAAAACTAGGTCTTCTGAACTTAACTTGGTCCAGCAACGCTGGCATAGAGTGCAGGTCAAACAACAAAGGAAAAATCAATTTAAAAAAAAAAACAAGTGTAACATGATAGTTCACTCGGAGACTACCTTTGTGCTAGGACTCAGGAAATGGATGGCAGAAGTTTTATTATAACTAGAGGGGGAGCATTTTTCTTTAATAATCTCTACAACCAAAGTTACTCAGGTGTGTCTCCAGCAGACCTAGTCTCAGACACATTGCATAGTCAAAAGATGAAGTCATCGCCAGCGCAAAAACCAGTCTAGCCACCAAAGACAGAGGCTTTTCTCCCAGTCAGCTACTTCACAGTGCCTGAATGGAGGAGAGGACGGCCAACAACCACTGCAAGCAGCAAGACCCCTAGGGAGAGGTGAGATAAAGAACACAAGTTAGGGATTCAGTAATGGGAGAGCCCTGTGGAAAAACATGTCACCGAGCTGTGCGACTGCGCCACATCGCCAATGTGCCCAAGGGCTGCAGGAGCGCGGACACACATGCGCCTTGGAGCTGCAGAACAAGACGGCCGGCGAGCCTGTAACGCATTGCTCTCTCCTACGTCAGGAATGCCTGCGCATCCCAGCCACACGGACACAGATAATTAATGGCTGGTTAATAGTCAGAATTGCTTCCCGAGCTTGCCAAGAAAGCCAAGCATGCAGTCTTATGAGTGTATGAGAGATGAGAACCATTTACGACACTGCACCCCTAATTTGGATAAGGTTTTCGTATTGACTATTCACATAAGTCAAAAACGCTCCCTCCTCTCCCATCTTCGGAAATTTCAAACAAGGGTGGGTGGGGAAGAGAGGAAGTAATACACTCTCCTTTCTTCCCATCTCCTAAAAAAAGGGGGGAAAAAAGGGATTTACAGCTTTGCGGTTGCAGCTTTAACAGCAAGCAAATACTTACACAGTTGGTGTTGGGAACTGTTCCTGGGAGTTCATCATCTAAGGGCAACAGCATTGCACAAGTTTACTTGCATTTTCCAACTTGCCATTCATTTGTTACATGAGGCAAACAGTACATTTGGACTTCAGAGGGCCAGAATAACATACGTACTTAGATCAAGCATGTTTGAAAACAAAGTCACCCAGACACATGGAGGGCAAAGGGTCAGGAGATCCGTCTCCAAGAACACAGCAGACTTCACCATGGGAGCTCTGCTGTTTATCTAAACTGGGCTGTTTTGGAACAAAAATTGCCAGTGGGACTGAATAGAGGAGAAAGAAGCTGACTTGTTATTTTGCTTCACCTGCTCGCACACAGGTAAGAAATTTGGTCAGACTGAAACTGTCAAACTTCAGCATACAACGGATGTACCATACTAACTCCTCCTGCACCTCACTGACATAAAGGAAGCACTGCCCATGAGGAAAGCTAGCATTTTGCTTCTGGGGGCTCCAATCTTTCTCACACTACCCCCTCTCTTACCCGTGTCTGGAAAAAAGCAAGCCTCTTTCCCACCCCCCTCCCCCACTTCACATTTAATTTTCTCTTACACGCCTTTCAAACCACTTAAATCTGGGCAAAACGCTCTAAGATTGCAGCAAAAGCATACACTTACTGTGAAAGGTGTGCACGCATTTCTAAGTAACTCTGTGGGAGCACACAGCAGCTGAGGAAACCTGCCACATACCACTTGTATAGGAGTTGGATATGCATGGACCTCGAGAGACCATTTATGCAATTCTCCACAGTGAGACACAAACCAATTATCTCCCAGAAGGGAGAGCAGCGAGATGATGAGAAAAGGGCCCCTGGCAACTTTCCATGACAGCGTGAAAGGCAGCTGTTTAAGAATACATATACATAACATGTATCACCAAACCTGCTGTCAGAGAGCGTAAAGGTCTGCCACACATCTCCACTGGAAAGCATGCTGTGCCTGCAGCCACGGAGGGCTGAGGTTTGCCATCACAGCCTCTGGCCGGGGCAGTCTGTCCTGCTGCACCACCACGCTGGAGCTGGCCCCAGGTGGGCCAACCCATCAGGGCTCTCCGTAAGGCAACGGTACTGAGGGTGCCGACAGCCAGAGCTAAAGCTGGCAAGGTTTTTGCTTCAGACGAGGCCTGGGCTCCTGCCACGGCACATCGGGTGGGCTTTAGGTAAGCAGCTTCTGGTTTTATGCAGAAGGAATCCGGCTTGCGTGCTCTGACACTTCACAAGTGCCCTCCTGACCCCAACCAAGGCACAAGGACAGACGTACCTAACAACTCCCAGCAGTTATACCCTGCAACAGCGTCAGACCTTTCTTCCTGCCTCAATTTGTCCATTTAATATGGGGAAAAGCCAAAGGAAAAGTTTCATAAGCCTCTTCCTCTCACTGCTCACCTCTGGACTTTTCCAAGCCTCTCTTTCCTGAGACAAAGCGTCAGCAGCCACAAAAGGACACAACACATTGAACAGAGGCTCCCCCTCTGCCAGATTGCTTTTCAGACGCCCGCGTGCTGATTTTATTGATGAATGCACCCCACCACGTCAGTCTTTGCAGCGCTTTTTTCCAAGATGTTCTCTAGGTCTGTCAGTGACAACGCGGGACCAAACTACTGACCCGAGCAGCAGCTTTCACAGCAGTGGCCTGCCCCTCAGTACAGGGGCTCAGAGGTAAAGGAGGAAGAGGACACCACACGGAGATGTCCACCACCAAGGGGACAGCCTGGAGAGCAGGAGCCATGGCGAGGACGCTGGCACGAGGGGTCCAGCCGAGGCCTCTTCCTGGTGGAGCGTGAGGGGACATGGCTGCCCAGCCGCCCCCCAAAAGCAGGCCTTATCGCCTTACATTGCTGTGCAGGGCCACAGAAGAAGAAAAGCTGGGTGCTTTGCTAGGTCTCAGGGTCTAAAAGCACACTTTGGCCCTTCATTGCAAACTCCCTTTCAAAAAGGGATGCAACTTGTGGGAAGCTTTGGCAGAGAATGCAGATTCCTCCCCCTTCCCCCCCCCTCCGCTTTTATGTGCCTCTAAGAGCTGCAAGCATTAGTCAAAACACTCCCGAGACTTTTATTTGCAGTCTCAGCTTAACAGACCCATACACCTTCTCCTTCCCACACGCACATCCTCCCCAGTTTGCCATAAGCCCACCTTTGGCAGTGTGAAGGCAGGCAGGGACCATGCTTCTGGCACAAACTACAACATGGCAGATCTGCAGCAAGCCCTCACAGCACGGGAGGGTGGCTGGGAAAGGGGAGAGCAAGGCACAAGGGGAACTGTGTGCTTTCCTTCTGACTGCTAATACTGAGTGGGAGTGTTTTTGTTCATTTCAAGGGCACAAAAACAATAAATTCTTATTAGCATGCATACTGTAATTCAAAGGCTTATGAGCTTTAGTGCAACAACGAAGCACAAGACATTTCCAAGCAAAGAACTGCTGTAGAAAACTGGGGTCTAAGAAAAGCTTCAGCAAATAAGTTTTCTTCCTTTTCAGAGGGAGTTTTACCTCAACACACTGGCATTTCACCTCCTCCCTCCTTCACCCCAGTCGCTGATGCTCTTCTGGCATGTCTCAAGGCTGATGGCAACTACCTGTACCATTGTCCCCAGGTGGTCAGAAAAGTGACCCTGGAGGGCATGCATTTGCTAGCTGTCACCTGAAGACCCCGTGTGGTGCACAGATATCTGTAATAATACCGCTAAAGAACCATTCGTAGTACATATGCCAAAGAAATTTAGGTGTAGTACGCAGTGAGTACCTGCTTATAGTATCAGTGAGTATCTGATGCTAGCCCTGTGTAATTCCCCTCTTCCGCCTCTTCCCCCCAAAAAAGGGCATAGCATAGGAAAAAAAAAAATATATATATACATATATAAAATATTTATACACACACACAGAGCTCTGTTAGCTTACCCCTGGAGCACCAAGGCCTAGGGCTATCCCATCCACTGCAGACGCGCCCACCCTGCTCCAGACACCAGGCACAGGAATCTGAGCTTGGCACCGTGCTAACACAACTATGTGGCTTCTGGAGCAAAAGTGGTTCATGTCCTGCCAAGAGAGCACAGAGGGAGCCAAAATGCAATTGCCTGTACCAGTATCTGTGCAGCTAGACCCACAGATACTCTGCTTGGGTTTTCAGGTCTAAGATTTTCCTTGGTAACTGGGAGAACTAGAAGGCTTGCAGGCCCACATCAGCAGTCAACCACAGGCTCTAGAAACAAGGCCTTTGCGAATAAAAGCGTACGGCATTGCCAGAGCTAAATAAAGCAAGTGAAGCTTTACCTAACTGGGAGCATGTTACTACATTATAGTTTCTCTAGAATCACTGTTTTGTTTTTTGAAGCTATGAGCAACAACACGTGCCACAATGCTGTCTCCCAGAGCCTGGCTGAAGGATATATCCTCTGCTACTTTAATTTTCTACTCCTTGAATTTTTCCTTGAAAGTCTCCACCCCCAAGGCTGCATTCCCATCTATCCGCCCCCAAGCACTCGGACTAAATTAAGCCAAAAAAATCAAAGCCAGCTGATTATTTATTAAACAAACAGGATACATTTTGTCTTCGGTGGAATCGAACACTCCTGGTCACTGAAGACTTAAAGCTTTACTTTGGTGGGGTGGGGGGGAAGGAAGGAAGCGGTGTTTCACTTCAGGAGAGCACACTGAGAAGTCATTATTTTACCTAAAAGCCATCTGCCTACAAAATGAAACTGTACAAGCACCTAAGACTTCACGAGCTACAACCAAGCATCAATAACAACACCCGTATTTCAGTGATAACAGCAGGCTTTGATCAAGTTTCATGAGACTAGCCCCCCCTTGAAACCATTTTCAACTCAACTCCTGTCAAACCCATCTCCTACATCTGCCGATTGAAGGAAGAGGCAGAAATGAGAGTTGCTGGGGGTGCAGGGAGGGAGCTAGGGCGCTTTGTTTCTGTGCCAAATGCTCTACCAGCATGCACAGAGGTCCCCACCAAACAGGGGCCAGCAACACGTGCAAATGAAAGAACGCCACAGTTATGTAGATGGAAAGGCATCTCTAACTTTTTCCAGAGAAGTTCTGAACACTTTGTTTCCTGTGAAAAAAAAAAAAAGGGAAAAAAAAAAAAAGGAAAAACACAAGCATTTGTCTAGAGACCTCCTAATCAGGAAACAGACAAGTCAGGTATTTCTAGAATGCTAATGAACGTACCAAGCGGAACAGCATTTATCTGCTGTCTGCCACAGCTGGCATCATGGACTTGAGAATCTGAACTCCCTCCTGCTTTTATTCAAGTCAGAATTTGGAGAAAGATCTTTTGCATGAAAACTAAACAATACGCAAAGTCAGTTCCCAAATGGATACAGAAAGCCACATGTGGAGCTACAGGAAGACAGAGCTTAGAAACCACTTGCATCAGGAATTGTTTTCTTCTTTTGGTTGAGGGAAAGAGAAAACATATCCAAGACAAGAATGTGCAATAAAATCAGATTATGGAATGTTAGTCACTCCTGGCTTCCCCTCAAAACAGAAGTCAAAGACTTTCCGCCATTCATTCACAAGACGTCTAAACATTGAGTTTGCTGAAAGGGGAGGGGAAAAAAAGGATAAGAGTGAAAGGATGCAAAAAAAAAGTCACGGTTGCTCTTCTCAGCCTACTAATAAGCTCCCCAAAGTGCCTTTTCTTCGTCCAGATGCTAAATGCCAAAACAATCCCTGCAGCATCAGCAGGCGCTGTGGTCAGGGCTGGGTCCCTGCCAGTCAAGAGTGCAAATACAGTATTAAACGCATTCATACTTTCCCACTGAGACAAAGACTCAAAAGCCTAACCACTGCTCCATCCTCTGTGCTGCCTCTTCCCAGTTAAACCTCCTGATGTTGCTCCTAAACAAAAATATCCTGACTGCTTACATCCATGTTTATACAAGGAAGAGGTTCAGGGTCACGGGCTGGAATAGCAGAGAAGAACAGGCACATTGCTGCAAACGTGTCCACTCTTTTTCGGATTTGGCTTAGGTACTCAGCGGCTCCGCTGTTGCAATTCAGCATCCACTTACACAAACACCAATGCGGTCGTTGGAGAAAGGAGGACTGTAATTGAAACCACCAAAAATAACCATTGGCATACAACACCTGTTATTTAGCACAGACCCCCTTCAGCGGTTTTCATGGTCGTGATTCAGCAGACACGGTGGCAACACTCCAACATAAGGGCTCTCTCTCCTTTCTGAGGAAGGACCACAGAGCTGCACAGAGCACTTTAGGAGAGGACCTCAAGCCCCAGATTTAACCAATTCACTAGCACATTACATCCCAGCCACTGGAGAAAACGCAGACTAGTGAAAATCCAGAGAATTTTGTTAAGCCTTTGTAAAGTCTCTCCCAGGGAGCCCTTTCCCTGCAAGTAAAGTGGATCTAGGCTGCTGTTCCCACTAGTTGATGAGTCAAGTGACTTCATTATGAAATGCTTGCTTAAGACCACGGTTGTTATTTGAGGTGCTGGTATCTCACCTGCCACACAAATAAAGGTACGTAAGACAACACACACAGAACTTAGCTCCTCTCTTTACCGAAATCATGACATGGCTGGCAGAAAATCAGCTTTTCTTTGACTTTTTTAAGTATGTCATGCTAGTACTGGAGTTGTCTACACATCTTCTGCTGAGATAATACAGCTGGACACAACACCTCCCAGCAGAAGCTAGTGAACGTGCAAAAAAGCTTGCGTGGTTTTTTTTTTGTTTGTTGTGTTTTTAAATGAATGAAGACCATTTAAAATTAAAGTTCTTCACTTCAGAGAGGGACTGGCTGAAAAACTTACTGAATGGCTATGGACAGTGACATTTCTCTCCAATTTTACCCCACAGAGCAACAGGGGGTAATGCATTTACCCTAGACTTCTTGTGCATATTTCTCTATTAAAGAAGGCAGAAATCTAGTTTCCAGAGTCAAAATATTACTCCTTTTCTTCCTATAAATCTGTATTTAAATTTCCTGCACAAGGTAGCATATTCAGCATTTCTAGAGAGATGCACACAGAGATGACCATGAGAAAGACAGCTGTGGTTGCAGACTTCCCTTTAAACACCATCTTTTGCCTTGAAAACACAGACAACCACATTATGTCTGAAGAAAAGAAGCTGTTTACCAGCTTCCAGTTTACACATCCATTGGGCAAGTGCTCTTTAGAGGAGCTTGCACAGAATATATCTTGCAATGGTCAGGTCAAATCCTCTGAGCTGTCACACAACTGCCTTCATAAATGAGGATTCAGAATCCTCTAAATAAAGCTGTCAGAACTATTTTGCTCCTTCGGGTTTTTATAGGGTTTGAATTGAACCTGGCACCACAATTTTAACGGATAAGGAGACTCATTGGATCTGAAGTGTCTTTAAGACCCCAAAAATATCACAAAAAAAAAAGTTTATCAGGCCAGTGCAAAAGTTGTTCACCTACCTTTCAGTGGGATGATAAGAAGTTAGGCATGTAACTTGCCCATCATAAAAGAGAAAATAGGGGGGAAAAAAAGAAAGGAAAATAAAGTCTACCTGCCTCAGGCTGTTGGGAAGGCAGAATTCTGCATGTTGCAAAAGCTGGCATGCATTATCACAGAGGTGACCACGCTACGAAGGAGCGGCTAGTGGCAGTGACTGTGCCACCAGTGGCAGGCACACACACCACTTGTATGAGCTGGTAACTTGGTAATCATCAGAGTCACACCTTTGTTTTAAAATTATTCGTGTTTTAACCATATAAAAACGTATTGTGGCAAACAATCTAGGAAGCTAGATTACAAAGAGCATGTGAATTTGGAACTCGAGTCCTTACTGAGCTCCTTTTTAAAAGTGTGAGAGATTTTGCTATTTTGTCAGTTCTCTCCCCATCTCTCCTATAGATATTTGTCATTTCCCGTGCATTCTCTCTTCCTCTTCTTTTTCATTTTTTTTTAAACTGTCTGCTTGTGGGTAGGTAAGGTCTGGAAGAAGCCTCAGTGTTATGAAAAGCACAGTCCCATAACCATTAGATTTCCACCTGTAAACTAAGGAAGCAGCCAAGTGCAGAGTGGGTGAATACAAACAGTTGCATGGTGACAAGACCTCCTGAACTCTTCATCCCTGCTGCTCTGAACCAAGCGTGCCACTTCTGGCACCTGTACATTGGACTTGCTCACAGGGCTATCTGCATGCACTGTAGACCGGCACCATGTTGAAGAGGAGAGGGATTCCTTCGCTGCATGGAACAATATCCATGACATTCTGGGCAGTGTCAAAGCTAGCATCATAAGCAAATCCTATGTTTTTCCCTGAAACAGTACAACCGCTCTGAGTCAGGTACCATGTCTCAGCAAGAACACAGGAAGCAAAATCTGAGTAACAGACTTCACCGCCACACGGCACAGAGCACGAACATGCTCAGCTCCGCAAGGCACACGGGGCTGCATAAGCTGACACAGCCTGGCCATGTGAAAGGGATCTGAGGTCGTGCCAGAGCCACTGGGCACCCTACAGATGAATCTGTGGATCTAGGAGTCTCCACACGTCTAGAAATACCTCTATCCCTGCCGCAGTGAGTCCTCCTCAGCAGGGATGTAACTTCCCCCTTGCTATTTCTATGCACAAGCAGCTCTCCAGCAGCACCCATTGCCAACGCAGGCAGCATTTGTCATGCCAGGAGGTCTCTGAGGCAGGGACACCTGGTTTGCCAGAACTGCTTAGCCCATACCCGTTGCAAGAGAGCCACCATGGCAGCGTACCATTTGGCAAGTGCTAGCGAGCAAGGTAGCTAACCGGGTTTAAGTGAGCAAGGAAAATTTTCTCCCTGTTGCTGCCAATACACACATAGAAGCACCTTCCTCACACCTCTTTCAGCTCTCTTGGGACGTCCACATGGAACTGATGGAAAGGCTGAGACAGACACAATAACATTTCTGAAGACAGATGGAGCTAGTAACTCTGATCCTCCAAGATAAGCACACACACCCACAAACCAGACCAACAGGACTCCGGAGCGTGCTACCCACACACCGTGTGACACTCATCAGGGCAGAAAGGCACCCACACCGCACTGCAGCCCCGGTACTTCCTCATGATGCAACACGGCTCTGGGAACTCGGGATGCAACTCGTGAGAAGAAGGGTGTGGGACACAGCCACCACTTACCGACTGAGGTACAGCACTGGGAACAAACAAGCAAACAAAAGACAACACAAACAAAAATCCCAACCCACACACTCAGGAAGATATTGCTGCACAGCTTTACTCCAGGCATCCAGAGGTAGGACTTGCAAATTAGTTGCAGGGATGCTCAAATGCCATCTCTGCGTTGTCTGGGGTTCAACGCTGGTGGAAGCCCACTGTCAGACAGGTTTTTGTGCACACCAGCAACATCCCTCCTGCTGCTTGCCAACACTACACGCTTCCCAGCGATGATGCAGGTGACACATACCCTTGCTGAGGGTCATCTGAGCAAAGGAAGACACGTCTGTTGCAGCAAGCTGTTTCCTGTGATCTGCAGCCCATGAGCTGGCTCCTGTGGCCAGCTGCTTCTGGGAACGTTTCAGGGAGGGGACATGGGTTTTGGGGCACGGCCAAACCTCTTTGCCCACAGCAGCATATGCTAAGCCACAACGGATAGCCAGCCAAGGCTTCTCTCAGTGCTCCCCCTCTGCTCTCCATCCCCCTCTGGATGACATGGCAAGCCTGAGATGAGCTTCAATACCACCCCCATCCCACCCCCCCACCTCGGAGTGCTCTGCAGCACAGAGATCAGCGCGCAGCGATGTATGGCGACAGCCTCGAGCACAGAACCTGGATAATGCCCCAGTTCCTGCATCTCTTTATTACACGGCATGTCTGTCCCCTGTCAAGTGATTCAAATGTGTGTGTGGCAGGAGGACATATGCGATGGCACGGTAGGAAAGAACAAGAGGGTACGTTTTGGGTGCTTTTGTTTTTGTTTGTTTTTCCTAAGGTCATATGTTGTCAATAACTTTCTTGCTCTTCCCCCCAGGCTCTGAACTAGCTGCCTAACACATCCTCTTCCAAAAACGTCCATGCTTTAAAGGATGTTAAAAGACACGCTGCTCTTCCCTCCTCTCCTTACTCCATTGCTATGTCACGTGGGGAGACTCCAATTCAGGACATTCTGCCCCAAGAAATGGCATAGATCTTGTGAGTGCAAAGCAATGTCTGAGAGCTACCAAAACAGCAGCTTACACGTACACATCGGATACCTCTGAGGTACAGTGAAAACAGCATGCAAGGCCTTCAACATACAAGTTGCTTGAACTTCCATTCCAGATGGAGCATGCCAGTAACAGATCCCTGTAACCAGTAGAAGGCAGCCAAATAGATCAGGGAAGGACAAAGTAAATCCTGAGTAAAGCAAAATATAGCACAGGGCAGTGCTCTTCTAGGGGACAGGCTGGGAGCCCTCAGAACAACCTGAAGACAGGTTTAATGCAAGAAAAGTTAAGGTCCCAAACGCTACGGTTTGACAAGAGCTGCCAGGTAATGCTGTCACATAACCTTTGAAGCCCTCTCTGTTTTTTGAAATCAGCCAAAAAACGGGGAAGGGGAAATTTTGCAATACTCTCACCAGCACCTTTGCTTTCAACAGCAAAAGACACGAGACCTGAACAGAAGAGTGAAGCTAAACACAAAGTTTCCTGTTTTTCATCATGATGGCCCAGCGCAAGGACAGATACCTTGAAGAGGTCACAAAGGCACCAGCCACACCACTACCAAAGTCAACTAAAACAAAGAAGAATCTGATGTGCCTCTAGGCTTGTCCTATTTACACAAGAAGAGGTGTTAGGCAGACCTAATGGAAATCATGACCAGAATTAGCTCAGTTACCCTTGCAAATGTAAAGCTCGCTAGCAGGTCATCAGCACTCTTTGCGCCTCCGTTATTATCTAGGGGCAACCCTTAGGACACAACCTTTGAGGTACAACAGCCCGATAAAAGAAGACATGGTGTGGTTACCCACATGGAAAAGTAACTCCCTCGTGAAGCAACCTAACGGATGAAGAAGCAGCCTTTCAACCACAGCACTGTAGGATCCAAGCTAGTTTAACACTGGAAACGAGAATCTCACATTTCGTGAGAGGCATAGGTCAAATCCACCATAAAGAGGTCTTCTGTAGCTGTAAAGATGATTCAAGCTTGAGGAGAGAGCATGTCCCAAGAGCTTGATGCATGTTAAGTAGGTTCCTTGTAAGCTACCCTATCATCTAATACTCAGCCAGAATTGAGTACAGAAAATCAATGATTACATTGCACAAGTTCCCAGTGCACTTTTAAGTGAGCAAAAAGTAATGCAGGCACAAGAAAACTGTCACATCTCCTGTTGATACTCTGTCTCAGCTAATATATAATAATATATATATATTGTTTATATATATATTTTATATATATTATATATATATATAATATAATATATATACTTTGCTCCTCATCGTACTTCGTGTTACAGATATCCTTTAGAGAGGAAAAAAAAAAGATATGTTAGAATTTTTGCAGTTTCATAAAATGTAAGCTTTGGGAACTCCTTCCTTTTTCTTTGTTGCAAGCAAAGAAGACACCCAACCCCCTGGACTTGTAGGATCTATTATAGAGCATTCATTCAGATTCTTACAGTTTGGAGGGAATTCTTTCTGAAACTCCATGGCTTTCTGGTCAAGAGTGTGTTTTTTTCTCCCCTTCACTCATGCCAACTGCATTTAAAACTAGACTGTAGTGAGTACACAAAGACTTGAAGATGACATTATTCTGTAAACAAAACCACTGCATCTGCTGGATACACACTAAACGTACCAGATTGCCTGGCAGAATGAAAACAAAGCAGTAAGGCATTACCCAGGCTAACAAAGCGAACAGACCGGTCGTCATCAGTGTTCAACCAGATGTCAGAAGTGACAGACCTCCTCTTATCACACCTCCCTGGTACCTGTGGAGGACTAAAACAGGTTTAAGCCTTCTCAAATCCTCAGCTGGTACCTCCACTTCAACAGAAACAGCTGTGGTCACCTGCAGTGGAGGAGGCGGCGGAAACTCAGTCTCAGAGCCCACTGCTGCTGGAGGCTAGGAGAGACTTTTCATGACTTCTTTGTGCTGGGACACTGCCTTCCACCGACCGCTGAATCCCAACTCTCCAACTTCCACAGTGACCAGGCACTACAGTATTTCTTCTTCGTTAGTGAAATAAACATAGAGAAGTGTTCTCCTTCAAAGTTTCACGCTGCTTATTTTTAAATCCCCAACTTCTCTATTATTTCTAATCCAAACAGACAATAAATTCATTTAAGATCCTGACTGCAGGCAGTTTTTCCTCACTAATTCTGATTTCCTTACCTGCTCTGTCACTGCCACTCCACTGCTATTAACACTCTCCCAGCTTTCTTCTAACGCTTGGAATACCAGGCACGAGCACCTGTGTGTTTTTGCCCAACAAACACACTGGCCTTGCAGAACAATTCAAAACTAAGACAAGGAGCAGAAAGCAGAGAGCTGAAAGAAAGAAAAAAAAAACAGTAAGGGGGAGAAACCAGAGAGACAGAAGAAATACTGGAAAATGAAGGAGGGAGAAAGGAGGAGGAGACGAGTGGTGTGGAAGTTGTTCATATGAAGTTTTTAGAGGTTACTTAGTGTCAGTATATAGCAGGGGACTGAAGAGCAAGAACAACAGTGAAGTTTTCTAGGTTAATAGTTTCCTCAATATTCCCACAGGATTCTTTGCTACTCTAAACATAGCACAGAGGAAAAAATAAGATTCAAACAGATCTTCATTAGGGACAGGCTCAAGAAAGAGGTCTTTCAACCGTCCCCACACCGCCTTCCCTCTTGGAACTGAATATCCTGAGTTCTTGTGCAGTATTATTAAAGCCGACAGTCACGTTTGGGAAGTGCACCCCTAACAACACAGGCAGCGAGAAGACGAAAGAGGAGCTTTCACTTTTAAAAAGCATACATTTTTAAGGTTTTTAGAGTTATATTTTCAGTTAGTAGGCATTGAAAAAACTAACTTAACTACGAACAGCTAGCAGAAGCATCCAACATTGCACACTTGCTTTCCGTGCAAGAGTACACCCATTAAGTTGTCAGAAGCCCTTTAGAGTACTTAAGAAATTCAACAGAAAGCCTATTCCCAAAGGCCTGAATCTTGAGTTAACATATGCCTTTGTATTGTGCTATCTATCCTCCTTCGCCACATGAAAGTGACTTTGAGCGTGCGAGGTCTCTCCAGGTGAAATCCACAACATGTGTCAAGAGGAGATTGTCAAGTGCCTTTCATTATTATCTGCACGCTGTACTTGTTTCCATCATTTAAGAACGGAAATGACAGCTAGGCAGCACAGGAAAAAACCTGAGCCATGTGCAGGAAACAGAATCTTGTATTTTGACTGCTAAGGTAGGGAAATATAAATAGTGGAAAATTCCCTCGCAGAGACCTTAGCGGGAGAGGATCGTTTGTCAAACCTTCCTCTCCGCTGTTTTTGTATGGTCAAGCCACCTGTTAGAGCAGCTTCACTATCTTAAATTAAAAGGGCCAGACCAAAGAAGAAAATAAGATTATAACAGTACAAACAAGATAAAAATTTTATTGGAGACTGTCTTTATGTAGACATAATTGGGAATAACTGGGGGAGTCCTTCTGACTTGTTTTTCTAAGCACCGTCACAGCAGCAATCTACAACTGTAAGACAACACACGGGAGTGAGGAATGAAAGAAAAGAATGGTTATTTACTTGTTCTCACGTGGCTCACCAGTGAAAGCCAAGCGTGGAGTTGAGTAGAGTCTCTTATTAAAAGCTGCATGAGCTTCCCCCGTAAATTAGTTCCTTTAGTCTAAATTCAGCTGAGCTTGTGGTGCCAGTGCCAGCTAAATGCAATTTAAATGCAATCAGCTGTAGCAGTTATAGTATAATTTTTATTTATTAATGTTTTCATTATTAAGTTACTAAACTTTGCAACTAAATGCAAGCCCCATGTAGCTTTAATACAGAAGTACCACAAGTTTTTTCTGCCAGTTAGAGCACAGCAGCATTTTCGCAAGGCTTTTGCTCCATCCCTAGCGTATGGTGCAGCTACTAACATTTATACAGTGCCCAGTGAAAACTACTGTAAAACAACAGTTTCAGATTTACTCTAGAAACCCAATTTGCAGGCAACACTATTTCCACGTGCTCTCCTCGCCTATCACCTATAATTCTTGCCTACCAACTCTTCTGGCTGCAATTAAAATAACTGCAGATGAAAACCAAATATCCGCATGCTCTAAAAAATGAGTTTTCAAGAAGGAGAGAAGCAGCCTTGTGCTGGCTCTGCTCAGCGACCAGGTATTACTACCCCTGCCAAAGACAAAATCCAAGGCTGTTTTGTGTTTATGTCTGACAAGCCAGATAAAACGTAATGTTTTCAAAGATGCTTAATAAAGTAGTTGAAAGATTACCCAGTCTCATCATTTGCACATGAAAGGTGGGGCAATGGAGCTACAGTAATTTGTTGCCAGACTTCAGTGAAACAAACAGCTGCATTTTACTTATCTTCAGATATCAAAGGACTCGAGTGGGACAAAGATTACTTGGCTTAACAAGCATTCAAAGACCCCTCCAGCTCAAACACAGAGATGTTTCTGAGAAAAATCATGAAAGGATTTAAGCCTAGCAGCAATTCCTATTATATTAGCATGAAATCTACCACCATTCCCTAATCTCGTCAAAGCTAAGGCAAGATGCCTTTTCCTCCTTCTTCAATGCAGGAGCCTTGCCTGTTTCCAAAGTCTGCAAGCAAACTGCTTCCTCCCAGGAAGCTGAGGCTTCATGGCAACATCAATCAGTTGTCCTGCCCATCCCGTGCTGATGCCTCACAAGAACAACTGGTTTTCTGCCAAAGAGCTCTCTCAGAGAGCTCAGACACAGGATCACACCCATGCCAGGGCAGAGGAGACATGGTGGTAGCCCTAGGACAGTCTGGAGAGCAGCTGAGCTGCATCTTCTACTGCATCAATGAACTACACCAAGTGCCAGAGCAGTGGCTTCTCCTCCCTCCTCCTCTACAAGAATATGTAAGTCTCAAGTCACCTTCTCTGCACCCTTAGCTTTAATTTTATTCCCTCGGATTTGTAAAAGAACATTTTGAAAATCTGCACAGCCCAACCAGGAGCAAGAACAGAAGCAGTTCAGGATTCCCCTCAACATGTGCTGCTACCTGCTTTATTATTTAATATATCAGGTGCCTCTGAGAGCAGTAAAATCACCCTGCTCTTGTTCAGAAGGACAGCCTTTTGAGGTGATAAAGTTAACGCCTGTGCTGTAAAATAAACAGGAAGGTTACTGAAGAACCAAAAAGATGTGAAAGACTTCAACTTTTCCTCTGGAAGTCTAAGCCGAGAGTTAAGGGTTTTAGATAGCTGAAAATAGGTTTAATTTTAGTTGCTGCCTCAAAGCCAGTTCTCATGTTTAACACATGTGGTTAGACAGCCAACCACCATTCCTGAGGATTATCTGCTCAGAGTATGAAAGACAATAAAACAACCCACCACCAGTTTTTCAGTCAGACCCGGGCACGATTCCCATTAGCACATTTTTGTTTTAAAACTCACTGTGATTGCTATGATTTTATAAAACGAGAAAGCTAAGCACAGATGTTGGTACCTCAAGCAGAACAGAACTTTGCCAGGTAAAAAAAACTGCAGAGCTATTTATCTGCTTCTGCACATAAAGAAGAAACTTTGTTGCATGGTACAGCAGTTTAAACACCTTATAGTCACTGCACGCTGCTGAGGAAAATTAGCTTCTTCCAAACTCATTAAAACAAGCCATATTCAAGGCCAGATCCAAAAGCCAGCCTGGTAAACGCACATTTCTCCCTGTTGATTTTGGACTGAGCTTTAAGTGAGAACTGATGGTAGACAGCAGCGCTAACCACTCAAGGAGAAAAGCAAGGTCTGGTGTTCAATATGCTGGTTTACTGTTACAGTAATAGGCTATTAAAATATAACTACAGAAGAACAGACACCAAATAGCGAGTCTCTGAAGATGGTACTTAATGGCTTTTTACACACTATCAGTTTTCCAGACTGCAAAATACAAGACAATAAAGGTACTACAAGACATCAGCCTTCTCTAGCTTCAGGCCACCTCAATTAACAGCTGTAGTTCATTTGTGGCATTAACTAAATTATTATGTTAGGCCTTGTTCTGGTTAGCTTTATAGAGTGTTTTAGGTTTAGTTGCTCTGTCAGAATGCTCTTCAGCTTCTTAAGGCTTTTTTTTTTCTTTTATGCTCCTGTAGGAAGCCTGATACTCGAAAACATGCAGAAATACAGATCCAGCATCTGACACTCCAGCACTTCACCCGTCCCCTACCTGTAGGATACTTATGTAACCATTCAAACCTTTAGGAAGCTTTAAAATTCATTGTATTAATGGAAAGAGTGTGAATTTGATCTAGATTCTGTTTTCGGCTCCCCAACATCCGTAGTTTACTGTTGTGTTTATGGAAGTTGCTTAAGAACTATAGTAATACACCTGCTGATTCAGACTATCAGCAGCTGTACTCACGCCACAAGCACAATCTCAGTCCCTACACACAATACCTCCCAGAGTTCCTAACCTTACTAGGTTAAACACACCATGGCAGATAATTTGAGCAAAAGAGGGGAAACCTTGGAATCTGTTGTCTCGTAGACCTTCACTTAAATCCTGATGCCCTGCTTGCAAAGTCTGAGGAGTCGCTTCGGGCAGGTTTATGGCGAGGGAGTCAGTATACTTCTGCTGTTGGTCACTCCATTCTGTTTCAGAGCCTCCAAAGCAGCCTGGTTTGAATACACTCTGCCTCTAGGAGACAGGCATTAAAACAAGATTCGATAGTAATGTCATTCCATTTAACCATACAAGGAAAAATGCAACGCAGTCACAGTATGTAATACTGACCCATTTGGGTTTTTTAGTTCTTTGTTTCTACTTGAATTCACAGCTTACACTTTTTTTTTTTTAATTTCTGCTGTATTCACAATACTGCGTCTCTCAAGAGCTACAGTTTAAAACAGACAAAGAACAAATGAAGTCTTGAAAAATGATGAAGAACTGCATCAACAGATAAGCCTTTCCTTCATGCAGGTCTTGGCTAGAGTACAAGAGTTCAGTTATTGTGGAGTAAGTCAAACACATCCATAATTCCTTGCATTGTTCTAAGGTCGTTGGTACATCCGTCCTTTCCCCACCAGCAGGCATCTTCCATGCCGGGTTCTGGATATGTTTGACATCAGTCACAGCCAAGTGAGTAAATTCTTGGGCTGGAAGCATCAGCTGATATAAATCGCTATTGTGCTAATGAAGTCAAGAGCCACATCAGTTTACAACAGCTGAGGACACAGCCCATACTGTAGCCTGGGAAAGCAAGTCAAAAGAAAACTGGCTTGTTTTTCTTTTTATAGCCTGGTTGTCTAATTAGGATTTTTATCTGCATTGTAATTTGGTGTTGGAGGGGAGGGGGAAGGAAGAGCAACACATATTTTCAGCAGATGGATCACTACGAGCTATAAAAACTTGACACAGCTGAGTGTACTCAAATGTAACCGTCAGATGTCCTAGAGACCTCAAGACCCCAAAAAGCATCTGCAGTAATTGTCACAGGCACACCGGGAACAGCAATCCAGTTCTTAATAAAAAGGCTGGCTTATAAGCACTGACATTTCCCTGCCTGAAGAGAGAACAGCTACTGTGATCCTGAAAATGTTGGGGCTCAGGTGTGGGGAAAAAAAAACGAGGACATAGACTAAAACAGCTATCCCATACCTGGACACCAGCCTGGCACGCACATAGCTAGCCTCAGGACAAATGAGGGAAGTGCTTTTGAATTTAAGTGCAAGACTAAGCTCAGATTTAAAAGAAAAAAAAAAAGGCAAACAAAAATCAAACTAGCAAATTGTTGCTTGATTATTGTCACCAGTTTTGTCCCTCTGGTAACAAACAGTTAAGCTGGTTTATCATCGTTATATAACCCACTTCACAAGAGAAAGGATAACCCAGCTATAAACTGTGAAAACAGACAAAATGACTAATCACGCAGTTGATAAACAGTCCACTCGGCTAGAAAAAGACCTGAACTTCAACTACTCAGTTGTTCCACGTCTACGTACTTCTGCCCAGTTTCCTCCCTACTCAACAGCACTGCAGGAACAACCTCTGGCAGTCACCTCCCAGGACTTCTCCTGCCGAAGAACAGCGATCCACGACCCAACAAGCTGTACAGCCCATGCTCTGCAGTCTCCATTAAAGTCAGGGGACTGGTCTCATATTTTACTGGCATCCCTGTCAACTTAATTTCCCGCCTCCGCAGCCCGCGTTTAGGGTGTGAGCCGAAGCACAGCGGACACACCACATTCCCCAGGGTGGCACAATGGTTTCCTGCTTGCTGGGAAAGGGGCTGGTCACCTTGTTCTCCAGCAGAAGGACCAGCGTTGCTCCAGCACCTCAGTCTGAAGAAAGGGAAAACTGCATGTGTGCGCATGGGAGGGTTATGATGGAGCAAAGGAGGAAGAGACAAACAAGATTTCAGGAACTCCTGCTATTTTGGAAGGGAATGATTTCTCAAAGTCTGTTCTCATAAAAGAAAATGTATGAGGTGGTTTGGAAGCATCCACAAGCACGAGTCTCAAGCATTAGCCACAAGAGTCCCATGTTAAAGGTGCCATTAGTCAAAGGGACAGGCCAGAATTCACTGTTCCCTTCAGCTTTAGAGGCAGCACAAGAGAACACGTGTTGGGAAAGCTTTCAGGCATTGCCACGTGTGGGGAGGCATGGACTGGTCTTCCCTTGTATGCGAGCTTCCTTTTGTGTGACCATGATTCCTTCCACTGAACAGCAAGTAAAAGAAAAGATTTTTAAGGAATGAAACACTGCACTTTTCCATTAAGGTTACAAGCTAGAAACCTCCCTGACTAGCATACAATTTCCTGCTGAAGAAGAGGAGGGAGCATCTTTCCCACATGTAGCCAACAGTATTCTCTTATTTGTGTGACCAGCAGTTCGGTGGCAAATCCTCTCCCAGTGCCACTAGGGATATTCAAGGCTTCTAGCGGTCTGCTCGGAGCACGGACTGCTGCGTTTGGAACAGGACTGATCCAGAGACACATGAATAAACTTGAACTGATGCAGGCATGACAGTCATGCAAGCAATTTCTCATGACCTGACCCACCATGAACACTCACAAGCCCTAACAGGCGTTGCAGGAAGGAGATGTAATAGGACTTGTCATCCAACCCGGCGTTTCCTGCACCAGAAAGGAGAGCTAACAACCCAAGTCCTCTTTCACAGACGTTCCCACTCCTCTGACACACACACAAACAAAAGAAACTGGTCTGGATCCACTTCTCCACTGCCCCCTCAAGCATTTATTTTCATCCAAAAGAAGGAGGCAAACAACATGTTCTGGATGGGGAGGGCCACACAGCTCTGTCTGTATCTGATGACACAGAATCAAACCACACGCTATACAAGCTCATATCAGGGAGCAGGCTGGAGCCTCTTGCTAAATCCTCATCAATACAAAAACCCACAGAGCAAAGAGCCCAGCCCCAAAAAGCTACATGACTGTTCAAAGCCATAGATCAAGTCTCATTTCTGACTCTGCTACTGACCAGATTTTAATTCCAAACCCTGTGCTATAAATCACTACATGACTGAAAACACTGCGGAGGCAGTGTTAACACAGTGCTGGGTTCCTCTGGGATTTAAGGAGTTTTGCAGGAAGACAACTCATTATAAAAAGCAACCCTCGTCTGAAGCAACTGTCAGACAGAGCCTTTAGGGGGAAGGTAGGGTATACTTCCAGATATCTGCAATAAAAGCTTGACAAGAACAACACAGCCACTTAAATCTGAAGTCACCTTGACATTCAGGCAATTCTGCCCAACACTTGGTTGATGATTTCAAAAAGGGAAGAATCAGCACTTCTTTATTTAAGGACAGAGGAGAAATCATCATCTGTTTGCCTGCCAGGTCAGAGTCAAACAAGAACCCATTTGTGACATAATTATTATTATTTTTAAATAACTACATATCTGTGTGCATTGGTATACTATACAGCCATGAATCATTTAGATATGACACTGATTATAATGGATAGATCGATAGATAGTATTTCTAAATATGAACTAGTAGTACAACACTAGGATCCCCTCCCTCCTCACAGCTCCCTCCAACAGGCAGAGCAGTGCGGCTGGCATGCTCGGGTGATGACAGAGCACAGGCAGCACAAGGCACATTCCCCTAGGAAAAGAAGGGTCTCACGGTGACAAGCAGCATGCTATCCCTCAAATGCCTTACGGGCAGCAATGCCGGACCTCTACTGGCCCTGAAGTCACGTCATTTCTGCATGTTGTACTGAGGTGTGTGAAAGAACAGCCTGTGACCCTGAGAAGAAGAGTGGAAGGGGTCCCACATTCCTCTTGCGTCGTCTCAGCCTTTATACAAGGGCCACAGATCCGCTCTTCACCTTGTCCCACCAACGGTCAAGGCGCTGAAATGAAAACTGCGTCTTACCTTGCCTTTGTATAAAAACCCTGAGCAGCGGATGAGCACTCGAAACGGCCTTGAAGAAGTTGTCATCGTTGTTAATAGGGAGGAGGTCTCCATGCACATCAGCATATCCGATCATCACTTCCAGGTTGGCTATGTGATGAATGTGAAGAATTAGTTTATAGAAGTCTTCAAACTTTCCCGGCTTGTAGCGGTCCAGGGAGAACCTTCTGAACTCTGCCCCAAACTGTAAGAGAAAACAACAAAGTGTCTGCTTTCACACATCTTCACAGCCCAACGCTCTAGTTTGACATTTGGTCGTGGTATACATCTCTTTCTACGAGAAATACAGCCATATATGAGTGCCTTCAAGTCTACAAAAACCCTTTTAAGTCCTCTCATTAGAATAAAACTGTGGCTACCAAGACACCACCCTGCTTGACAATAGGTATGCTCACATGTGCCACCTTAATATTTAAAGAATATGCTTCCTTTCAAGTTTCCATCCCAGAGGATTTGCAGGATTTAGCTTTGAAGCTCCATCATTCACTACCATCATCTTGGGCATCCGCAGAACTATTCTTTGAAGCAGAAGTGTTCACCCTACTGCTTTCAAAAGAAATTACTCAGCTATTCAAACAACCTTAATAAAAATTCTTTACACGTTTTCTATCAATACCACTGGGATCCCAACCACAAGACCTTTAAAGAAGTGTGGTATGCGAGTGCACAGACTGCTATTAGCAAATTACACTCCCTCTACATGCCCCCAGAATTTCCTGGTATCCATGCAGGATGAGGGAAGTTCTTATTTTAAACGAGTTTTTACAGGTTTAAATCTTCTGTCACTGCACCAGTTTTTATTCCTGAAGCTTCGTAAGTGACTGTTAAAAAAAGGAGGGGGGTGGCATAAGATAATTGAAAATGTTTTATTTAAAATAACTTAATGTATTTAAGTAAGGACATGATTGCGGAAAAGACTTCAGTTAGCCTTATTGCTGATATCAGAAACCAAGTATGCTATTAAGAGCAGGAGGAAACAATTAGATTCTCCAATCATTTTTTTTAGGCATCTAAAAGTAATCAGACAGTTAAACTGTGTAGTTTAAATCATCCTTCTGGTACACTTCTTTCCATAGCTTATATTGTTTAGTGCTAGTAATCTACTGTTCACCAGCTGAAGCTCTACATCATGCTAACTCATTCCCGAAAGCAAGGAACCATATCCTTAAATCCACAAACAAGGCAGGCTGCGACTAGGACCTCATGGAAGTTCTCATTTGCGAAGTCAGTCAATACCAGGGCAAGAAACCACAGAGAAAACAAACAAAAACAATTAAAGAAAACTGAGACTTTTCTGTAGATAAGTTTTTCCTCAAAATGGAGAGTAACTCACTTAGAGATTCACAGTTGTTAAATCAACTTACATATGCAAGCCACTCTTCTGCTGAGACCAACAAAAGTCTGAATCATCGCCATAATCATCTTCGAGCAAAGAAAAAAAATAAAGCAAAGCCCTACTGGCTTTGGGTGCAAGCATGTTCTCAGATTACTTCCGCAGTTACGAAAATCCCACTCTTCAGCATCAAAGCCTAGTTGTGCTCGTCTGAAAGCTTGTTTAGTCAAATTGTGCCGCTTGTTTGTAATATTAACTGCTGGTTCCAGTTTGGATTTCAATTCAGAATGCCCATCCAAACGCACAAAAGCCGAGCAACCCACAGCTGGTTCCAATGGAGGAAAAACAGTCCCTCTTTGTCCTCCACCCCCTGCTCCTCTCCAAAAAAAATCTGAGCGACAACTTTTTAAACCAAAAGAAAGCTGACGTATTGCTGTTTGAAAAGTATCTTAAAGCTTGCTTTCTCGTGGATTCAGAAGAGAAGAAGCCATCTGCCCATGACAAGCGTAGCGCCTACACGGCAAACCCAAGAGGCAGGAACATGATCTCTGGAGGCTTTGCCGAGGCTGCACCTCCCGTTCGGCACGCCTCAGCGGGAACGTGGGGTTCCTTTAGCCACCGCAGCATCGTGCCAGGCTATGTGCTTGGCTGCTGGCCCCGGTAAATGCTCGTTTGTAGAGGCTCACTCAGAACCGTTAGCGGGCACGGTGCTCACAAGGAAGCAGGTGCTGTGGAGACTCACCCCAGCCAGTACGACAGCGAGCCTATGATGCCACCCAGGCCCATCGGGCCTGCTGACACCGGTGTCGAGGCCAGGCCTGCCAGCATAAGCCCTGCAGGCACGGCCTCAGGCATGCTTGAGACGATGGTATCAGAGGAAGGCGACGCGTGGGTAACAGTCCACCGGTGGGGCTCCATCTGCAGGCTTGGGGCACCGAGGTCTGATGTGAACGCTGTGTAGTCAGACCCACTCGTTCAGCCTCGGGAAGGCCCACTGACCGCCTTCCATCACGTAGGAACGGGACAGCGATAAACAAGCGCATTTCTTTCACGTGTGCCTTCGCAGGATGCAAGGGAGCAGGGCAGCGATCCCGCAGGGGAAGGGAAGGAAAACACAGAGCCCCTTCAAAAGGGATTTAAGCAGATAGCTCAGATGATGCCGTGTTGTTTAAAGGCCAGTACTGCTGTAGCCGTGGTTTAGCTGATGAGTTTACCCTGGGCATATACACAGGCAGCAACCATTGTCAGGGGGGCTTTTCAGAACAGGAAAAAAATGCTTCAGCGGTGACCGTTCATTCATCATCCCTAATGAGGCTGATAGAGAGTATCGCAGTAATAATAGGTTTTGCAGTGCCACACGGCTCGGGGACCGGGGGCTCCGCATTGTATTCAGCCAGGATTTCTAGATAACACCCACCACGTATCTTCCAGAAACTACAAATTCTGAGGGCTTTGCAAAGACAGCCAAGATGACTGTCTGCTTTCCTAAGCTACAAAGTTCATCCTTAGCGTATCACTCCAAAGAAAGAGACACAAGGACTGGCGTCTGCCAGCAGTCTCTGCCAGAACAATACTGTATGACACTGTTTGACCAACTAACAGCTTTAACAAGCAGATTAGTTCTCCATCATGAAGTAAATCATTTTGACCTATTTATCTAACGCGAATACGGCACCCACTTATTGCAGGAGTCAGAGGACAGGAGGCTCCGAGGAAACTTAAGTGAATTTAGTCTGACAGAGCTAATTATGACTGAAAGGAAAAGAAATTCAGAAAGAAATGTAAATTTTGCTTCGCAAAGAACACACTCTGTTCCAAGTTCCTCCGAAGTATCTGCCAGCCACTACACTCGCTGTCTGCAACTAAATGACCGAAAGCATCCAAACAAAATGCTATACAGCAAGCAGGAGCCCCGAGCAAAAACAGATGCCAAGAAAATAATTACGAGAGAAGGCAACGTGTTCTGATAAGTTGCTCTAAAGAAGAAGAAAGTCACTGCTAGCTGGGCAAAGCTTACACAGGCTGACCAACAGCATCCAACTTTTCTTTTTTTTTTTTAAATTGGGGTGCAGCAGCGAGGGCAGAAGAGAGGATGGGGTAGAGGAGGGAGCAGGATTTTGAGGTTTGTTTGGAGGGTTGCTGTTCTGTAGGAATGAAATGGAAGAGTTCTCTGCAAGCAAAACAGACCTTTTATTCTTTTTTAAAAAAGGTAAGTTTCAAAAACGTTACAGGGTGAAAAATAGAAGTGCTGTGTTTATGAGGTGCCATCCCTCTAGCTCATTGCTAGCTTCAAGTTTAGGCTATTGTAATAAGAAAACATCAAAGAGCAACATTTAGCAATAAACATGAATTACATTAGCCACCTACTTCTCCCATGGAGTATCGGGGACAGAAAGAAAAACAAACACTCTCAGCCTTGCAGACTGTAATTTCTGCTTACCTGCGAGCTTTTCAGAACGAGGAAGACCCGATCAGGGCTGCTTTATTGGTGAGAAGGAGCAGAGGCGAAGAAATAGGAGCAAAGACAAAAGGTAAATGGTTTTGTACGGGGTGTTTTCAGGTGGGACTTGAGCTCTGCTGCAACATCTCTGTCTGAACCTTTCTGTTCCCTTTCTCCCCTCTCCACGTCTTCCCCAGCTCACCCAGCTCTCCTTCGTGCTGCTCCCAGTCCCACAGCGGCTGTCTCTAGTGGCAAGTCCTCACAGGAACCCCATCACAGACACTTTCCGCCACCATCTCCCTCAATATTCTTGCCCCAATTGGCATCGTTTCAACCCCTGCCCTTCTCCGCCTCGTAGTCTCCCCTTCCGCTGCCCCACAAAACACAGCCGTGCCCCAGTACCTTCAGTTCTCATTCTGCCCCCCATCACCGATGGTTCCCCTTCATTGTCACAGTACCCCAACACGATTCGGGCCTCTCTGCCTTTCATTTGCACGACCGTCTTTGCAACCCCTTCAACCTTCCCCAGGGGCCTGCAAGGCCTGGGCAAAAACTTCTGTCCACGCTGCTCTCGGATCAGCTTCTCCTCATGAGATGTGCCTCCCCCCTCCCTTGCCGTCCCTTACGGATCTCTTCACAGAAACTCAACTATCCAAGGGCAACCTGAACAGAACTAAGCTTACCCTTTTCCCTGCCTCACCTGTGTTCTTGACCCCTGGGCACGAGGACATTACACAGCTTCCCCTGGCACCTGTGACTCCAGCATCACCCTTCCGTACATCCACGGCACATCCCATTAGCATGAGGGGGAAAGGAACATTTGTCCCCTTGCCACCCAGCGGGACAAAGGAGCACGGATTCAGGAGGCCTGGTATTACACACTGCCAACAGTACAAACCCATGAGCCTAAAGGGCAGCCCTGCACTAGCACAGGTCTCTAGCCAGAGCAAACCATTTGCTGACCATTTCCTGAGATGCATCCACACGGTTACAAGACACGTGTAACGCTTTGCTGGCTGCAAACTCGACTTTACGACCCTTTTAGTTTCTGCCAGAGCTTTCACACGAGCCGGGGCCAACCAGAGCCGCAGAGAAGGGATCTGATGCGCAGGCACACCTGGCCAGACCTGACGGGGGACCGGGAGCCGCCTGCACGGGGAGGAAGGGAGAGGGATGGCCGCAGGCTGGGTGGCCCTGGGGCTGGCGCACCGCGCCCTGCCCCTGACATTCCTGCCTCAATTAGCTTCAGGAATTTCCAATGGGAGCGGGACTAACTGCGCGGGGAGATTTTGCCTGCCCTCAGAGGGAGGGAATGGCTCAGAAGGTAAGCTTCATGGTTAACTTCTGGCCTGCATTGTAAATGTAATTAGGGACAAGCAAGCCGTCCATGGAAGTGCTTCTTGGCTACTAAAAGCCCAGATTAAGCACCCACAAAGCCTCTTACAGAGGCATGATAAGGGACTACTGAGGACAGCACTATTAACTGCCCCCTGAAGAACTCCTTAGAGGTGGCTGGTCCTGCAGGCTGCCGGACTGCAAAGTCTCCACAGGTATTTTAACCTCCGAGAGGAGACATTCCTTTCTGACCCCAGCTGTAAACAGCTTTTCAGCTTCACAGGGCACCTCAGCAAATTAAAGGCCCCTCGCTCTGTGCCCTTTAGGGCTGTTTCAGTGTGCCCGGGCTAAAATTCAGAAGCCAACTCCAAAAGACAGACTTGTTGGATGAAGTTTTGAGCAGATTAGAAACTCACGAGCCACTAGGATAAGTGTGGCTACAAAAGCAAGGGCGAGAAGCTGGAGGTGGGATCCAGCAGAGGACGGTGTGACAAGGGCTAGCTTTCTGGCCAGTGCCAGCCACCTGCATAACACGGCTGGCACCACCCGAGCCTGATGTATAGCAGCCTACCACGCTGTGGTCACTTTCTCTCAAATGAATTCAATGACAGACCTCCGGTTACCTGCGTGACCACTTCAGAAAGTCACCCTGCCATGAAAAGCGAAGAGCTGCAATAACAGAGGAACCAGCAGCTCAGCAGATGCTAGTTAGTACGTCGGGATAATCACAGTACCTGCCATCAGCAGCTCAGCAAACAGGGAGGGAACGGAGCAAGCACAAGACTTCTGAAGAGGTTAATGTTTACAGCCCAAGATCTTCCTCTTGACATGTTTTGCAAAATCCAGACTGACTCAAGTTGATATTGCTGTGGCATGCTGTCTTCATTTGAGAGGGGAAGCACTGCGGTTTTCTCAGTCCGTGCCACATTTGGTTTGCATATAATCAACTGTTCTGAAGCTCAAAACCAGCTGGTCACAGGGCTTTTCACTGCAATTATTTTCATTGTGTTCTAGGTATGACAAGTATGATCCTAACTTGGAAGAAACTAAAGTACTGCTTCAAAACTTAAAGTAGACTACATCTTTTTAAACCTAGAGGATGTCAAAACAGAGCGATGCTTCTTCAGCAGTTTTGAAGAGTGCAACACATGGAAAACATTTCTTGAACTCCAGAAGGCCTGCATGACTTCCAGGGTTAGAGTGAAATCACACAAAGTACAAGAGGCTGGAAAAGACGATCTGTAGACTTCCCTCACTTGGTTAACACCAGACAGAAGAGAAGCAGACCTTTACAATCTCTTTATAGGGGACTGGTAAAGGCAAGTTTGCTCTTACCACTACCGATAAAAGTAAAACACCGCTTGGTGTTATAAATTTCAGATATGCAAGGTAAGAGCTGAAGTGTCACGTGTATGTGCAATATCGCTAAGGTTATCTGAACTGTATCAGCAACTTCTGGAGGGGAAAAAAAAGGCATTGCAGGTTAAAACAGCTATTTTTAACGTAACAGCCAGAGGTACACTTCTGATACGAAGCAAGATGACATGCACACCAGACAAGGCACCCACAAGGTGTTTGGCTGTTACTCCAACCCAGCACGTGGGAAGAGACTTGCTGAAGCATCACCTTACTCATGCACGTGTCCAAGACCCAAAGACACCATTTTATCTGAAGGCACTTCTAAAAGCACAGAGCACAGCTGACCCCAAGCATGCCCTCTGTCTTCGAGGACCATATCACTATCATGTCTATACTCTGGACCCATTCAGCTGAACACCACCATTTACTGGAACAGAGAAGAAACAGGATGGGAGGAGAGAGCAAAAGAAATATGGTTATAGTTAACTGGATATATTTATCTTAATGGGTTTGTTTATAGTAAAAAGATGTTAGTCACATTGTTAACTTGTAAATCAGTTGTTAATACAAGAAAATATGACACTATTAATATGGCGGAAATGTCACAATCTACCACCGAGAATCCAAAACAGAACTTGAGTCAGGTAGCTGTGCTTCTATAATCCTCAGCTATTACTGAAAGTTTTCATTCTTTAAACGGGTTTAGCTAAACAAGAGGGTTTATTTAAAGGACCGTTTTTGGAGGGAACCAAGAGTCCCTTTGAAAATCTGAAAACAAATTCATACTGGTATATACACCTTACAGGGAATAATGTAGTAGGAGAAGGAGAAAATAATAATTCTACACTGCTTTTAAGCCAGAAACATAACACTGTCAGCTTTAAAATGCAAAAACACTCTCGCACAACCAAGTCAGAGAGCTACCATTTAAAGGCCTGAGGGAATCTTACACCTCTACCATTCCAGAACATCCAGGTGACTGGAAAAGAAATGTACACTTCAGCTGATAGACACCCTCCCATTTGAAAAGCTATACGTGCAATTTAGAAAATCATCTCTCTATTTTTCACTTGATCGGAGGAGGGTGAGATAAAATTGACTGCATGGAACTAATTAAAGAGGAAGTCTCAGCATTAACGTATAGTATTTCCCATTTTATAAGTTTTTGTTCTTCTGGTAGGTTACTCATGGAAAGAGAGGCCTTCAACCTCTCTGCAAAGCTAGAGAGAGAAAAATGAAAATAGGGTTGCAATCTCATGCCAACTTGCAAGATTCTTAGTAAAACAAACAAAAATCCCCACACACTGCTTGCTCTGGAGATCTTGGTAAAGAGGAGAGAAAGAGTCATCTGGAAACTTTTTTCAGAGATCAGAGGTAATTTCTTCAAAGGGAACAGACACTCACTCCTCTTGTCACCAGGCTGAGGAAGGGAGCCACGGAGCACTAGACACATGAGAATACACAGTTGTTTTAAGCCAGCAAGATAATGTGTCTTCAGATCCTGCCTAAAAGGGCTGAAACATTTATTCTGAGCTATGCAGACAACACCTAGATAACAACCGAGCTTCTAATTTACTCTGTTGAGAAAGACTCAAGAAGAGAAAAGGGATAAGATATAATTACGATTCAATTATTATTTTCCTATGACATGTGCCAATTTCTAAGCAGGTTTCTCTTTCTCCTTCCGCTCTCCCATCCAGCAATAAGCTCTTAAGTGTTTTGATTATAAGGCCAGCTTTCAGGGGAGGAGACAGGCAGGGAGAAAGCACAGGGCCTGAAGGAAGATGACTTCTTAAAGCAGAAGACTATTGCAATTACTGCCATGTTTGAGAACAAATGCGCACGGAGGGCTCGTGCTCCAACTTCACCTTCAGTACCTACTGCAGCACAGTGACCAGGAGACTTGTGAAGCACCTTCCGTTTGCCCAGAGAAAAAAGTTGACCTGACATACACCAAGAAGCATTGCACAGAGCCACAAAACCAGTCGTTTGGCAAAGATGTGTAGCCAGGGAACACATCACTCTGAACTTCCCTGCTGGAAGAATCACAAGGCATCAAAATATCTATGGACACAGGCATCGGGAGCAGCCACATCCTTTGGGGCCCCATTTCCAGCTGGGGTGATGGGTCAGGCTTGGTCCAGGAGAGGTACAAGTCAGTTCGGACCAGCTGTAATCCCATCACCCACGAAGCTCACACGTTCACGCCGTGCAAGAAATGATAAATCTGATAAATCAAGAGTTGGCTGCCAGGATGCTCCTTCCCTTTTTATTCATTTACGTTTTAAAGTAATCCCCTGACACGCATCAGAAATCATGAGATTTAAGGATACTGGGGACTGCCAAAGAAGTGTCTCATCCGGGCTGGTACTGAGAACCTCACAATCTCTCTCCTTCCAGTAACTAAGGGCACTTTCAAGAACTTTCCTTTGGAGGAGAGAAATAAAATTCAGGTACAGCTAATCCTCAACTAGCCTGGAAAAAGTTCAGCCAGTTTTCACAGGCGCCACATCTGACTGGTGACCAACGCACTGCACTTGCTGGCGGGCTGCTCACCCTTACGGGGGGAACCACCCGGCTACCGTAAGATGGGGAAGCCCGTCAAAAACACATAAATACTTTAAAAAGTCACGTTTTCAGGCCATCACCCACCGGACTGCCCACTGATACCTTCTCACGGGGTTCCCTTATGTCTGACCCAAGCCTGTGCAGATGGGAAGGGGCTGCTCCAAAGCTGCACCCTCTCACCTTGAGGGGGTCCTCGGCCCTTCGGGGGCTCCCCAAGCCCCCAGACGCCAATCCCCCGGCCCCAGGGGCTGCCCAGCGTGGCTCTGGGGCCGGGCTTGGCCGCGGGTGGGTGCCCAGCCAGCCGCGAGCTCTGGGACTCAACTTTCTCGTTCTGGGGCAGGCCGGGACAGGCCTGGCGCTTACAAAACAGCGGCAGCCCAGGGCTGGGGAGGCTGGCTACCGAAAGCGGCACGACGGTTTGTAGGGTTTATTTCTGATTTTATTTTTGATTTTGTTTTGTTGTTTTTTTTTTTTTCCTCCTGTTTGTTTGTTTGTTTCCCCGGGTCCATCCGATCTGTAAAAGCGGTCGCCGTTTCCAGGGGCTTGCACCAAGACCACCGGTGCGAGGCGAGGTGGCTGTAGGGTCACCAGCCCCACCAGGGCACGACGCTCCTACAGGTACGGTGCCTTTGCGTGGCCCCTTGCCATCAGCCTTCCCCTGGACCCCCTTAAACCCCCTAAAACCAGCCCCCGCCGACCTCCCCGCACCTGGAGCCCACCCTCCATTTCGAAGCTCGCTCCCAGCTTGGGGCTGGAGACCGCAGTGCCACCCGTGGGGGCACCCCACAAGCTGGGGACGCCCCCTTCCCACCCAGCCGGCCACGTTTGGGGTTTTTTCCCCCCAGCCCGGGAGCACGGCGGCTGTAAAACAAGGCTGCCCACCACGGCGGTGCCGAGGTAGCACGGGGGGGGGGGCGCTTTCCCGACCGCCCGGGCACGCCGAGCGCCAGGGGTGCGGGCGGTGAAACAAAAGATCGAGCGGCGGCGCTTGTGGCGCCCGCCCGCCCCGCTCCCGTCCCCGCTGCCGCCGCCGCGGCGGCGGCGCTCACCTTGCTCTTCACTTCCACCGCGCTGCACTCCAGGTAGCGCAGAGTCTGGGACTTGTTGAAGCTCCGGTTCATCTTCCCGACGCCGCGGCCGCACCGCGATCGCCTCCCGGGGCCGCCGCCGCCGCCGCCGCCAGCCCCGAGCCCTCCCGCCCCGCGCGCGCGGCCGGCGGACAACGGCGGGGCGGGCGGCGGGGACGGGCAGGCCACGCCCCCGACGGCTAGGCCACGCCCCCCGAGCCGATAGGCCACGCCCCCTTGCTTCTTAGCCCCGCCCCCAAAGTATTGGCCCCGCCCCCCGTGTCGCCCCCTCCCGCCCCCCCCCCAGTGGCTGTGCCCCCGTCAGGGGCTGCGGCTCCCTCAAAATGGCAGCCGCGAGGGGGGACGGGCCCCGTCGCTGTGGGGTTGGACTTTGTAGTTTCAATAAATAAAATAAAGTTTCGACGATTTTTCAATAAATTTTGACGTCAGTTGAAGTAAATTTTGGTGCTTATGAAGTTTATTTGGATATTTTATGCTCCTTCCTGAGAGCGCAAAAGCTTCTTTACCATCCCTTCCAGATTAATAAACACCTTTGAAACTAATAATGCCTACCGAGCTGTCTGTGACCACAGGGGGAATCCCAAAAAGTGAACCAAAAAACAAATATTCGTGATGACATAAAAGCCACACTGGGTTCATAAAGAATAAAGACCCGTTTTCCAAAGCACGACACAGAGAACTGAGAGGACTTCCACTCGCCCTGCCCCGTCAATTCCCACCACATGAATACGCGGCCCTCTCCTCATCTGCCCTGTCTTTGAAGCTACTTCAACAAAATTCCCTCTCTTTTGCTTTTTCTCAGCTGATCGCTTTTTCCTCCTGAAAGAAAATGTGTCAACGAGCCCGAGTAACATTTTTATTTCAATTATTTTTTGTTCAGATCTCCGTGACTTCAAACGTAAAATGAACAGACTTTTGAAATACAAGTGTCTTAGTCAAATGAAATCCAATTTGAGTTAAATACCCATTAGTATGTAAAATTAAGATGAGCAGTTTTTCCCCAGTCTGGTCCAGATAATGACTGGTCTCTGGATAGCTCACTGGTGAGGCTAAAGTAGGTGGGTAGAAGGCCAGAGTATGAAAACCTGACTGTATGCTTTAATTAGTAGAAAAACACATTAATGTTATAAGTTAACAGAATATATTAGGTTTGATCCAAGCTTCAGTTCAGTCTATTTCTTAAAATTTGCTGAGACACGCAGTTTTTTTTACTTTTCCAAATTACTTTCAGGCTTAAACCCTTACCTCCCGAGCAGAGCTCAGGCCCGACGAGGACAGCTTCAGAAACGAGCGGTGACTTCGTCTCCACCGACGAGCAGGAACCCAAAAACGTGTGTGCTCCGGGGCTGCCCGGCCCCACATCACGGTGGGAGCTGCTGCTCCTACCAGCTGTTTTCCTCCTCGAACTCCTGCCACGTTTCAGCCACCGAGATGGTTTTAATTTAACTGCTGTTACTCAGGCACCTTTTTTTTTTTTTTTTTTGTCGTCACCAGCCAAAGGCATCACGTTCCCTTAACTATTTCTTTAAATCTTCATCTGTTTTGGTAACCAGTAATTTGTTTGCCCTGTTTCTGACCTAAAGGGATTAAATTGTGTTTTTCAGTGTGCAAGGGACTTCACTGACTCGCTGCATGCCTTGTCAGTGCTAACAACAGTCATCTACGTGCTCTGAGAGGTAGAAAATACCCCAGGCTCACATCTGAGGATTCATCTCCCCCCTCTCCCCGCACTGTATTTGCAGGAGTTATGAACAGCAAGTCCTGAGGGCTTGGGGGAACTGCTGCAGTGCCAGACTGGTTCTGGTTTCTCTAAATGCAAAGCAAACCCCAGCACAGCACCAAGTGGAGAAGAGTGGGGATGAAAACTGTTGCTTTTTGTGCATGGAGCGGCATTCCTGCCACAGCCCGGATAGCTTTTACTTTATCGGCTGCAGAGGACGATGGCGGGGGACATCATGGCACAGGAGGCTGCCCATGGGGCAGCGATGGCCACACCAGGATGGGAGACCACTGCTCTTCCACCGTCCCTGCCCTCTTGGTGGAACGTCTTCTTTTTCTTCCCTTTTAAGAACTTTTGCCTTCAGGCCTTCCAGAACCATGTGTTCATTTAATAGGAAAAAGAGCAAAGAGAGGTGGCTGTTTGCTCTCAGGGGTGGGGAAAACCCACACTTCTTCTCTACCAGGACGGTGAAGCATCAAGGAAACCTCTTACATGACTTTGCTATAAAATAAGCCGAGGAAACCTTTTGCATGAGGTTTGAGTGCTATTACATACTCCAAGATGAGAGGTCAGAGCTGTAGCTGAGGAGACTTCACCTGCTGAGCTGCACTGCAGCACCCACCGGGGAGGGTGGAGATGGATGTTTGCCTTTACAGCTCCCAGCATTTCTCCGGGACGCTGCTCTGCGCTATCAACATCTTTTCATTTCTTCTCCTGAACACTAATCCCCAATTGTTTGTAATCTCCCAAATTAATAATTGATTTAAAGACACTACTTATCACAGGCCTGGTGTGCAGGAGTGTCTGCCTGATTCTCTTCCCCCAAGATAATGCTATGCTTCACTTTGTCCCTTCTTATAGTTGGTCCTACCTCTCCAGTAAATTGAAGCATAATTATAAGTTGGCACAGGATACATCTTCTAATTAGTCCTGTACTATCAAATAATTTATGTAGATGACATCATCTTTATCTTCCCAAGCACCTTTCCTCTGTGAAAGCTGCGATTTAAGTTAGAATAGGCTGTAAAAACACAATGATACTGGAGTAACTTTTCTGCTGTATTTTCCTAAAGGACATAAGCTGACCAGATCTTCATAAATTAAATAAATCGAAGGAAAAGCAGCACTGTTAATTTTAAAATTTAATGCCAGTATGAGAAAACGGCTAAGGATGCAATTCCTTCTGCTTATGGTCCAAGTGCTTATCTAACATGCTTGGTGAACAGAGAAACCAGCCCTGTGGCATCCTTCTGCAATTCTTCTCAGTCACAAACTGTGTTTATTCTATTTTGGGTAACCGTTTAACTCATAGGAATGCTGTCTGGCATATTTTTTAGTCCTGGAAGCTGAAGCTGGGTTTTGGTAACAAGGTAGGAGAGTACAACCTTAGCTCAGTCTCAGTTCCTCATAAAAACACAGAGGTTTTCAACCCGGCACAGGATGCAGTTAGCTGGAAGGAACAACCAAAACCTTAATGAGAGTATAATTTCTGAAAACTTCCATTTGGAAAGTGACTTAAAGGTAAAGAAACAAATAAATAAACTAACCCTATATTCCTGAATTTTGTCTTTAAGAAATGTATAAGGTATCATGTCTAGCTATTAGGTCAAGCCTTCTCAGAAGAGGTATCACCCGACAGTAAGGAAAAATAACAAGGAACTGTTGTAGCTATGGGAGTCCTACAGCATACAAATTTTGACTTTCACTTACTGATTTGAATCCCTAAAATATGTAACTGCAGCTGAAAACTTCTTACCAAAAAATATTGCCAGATGACTTTTTAAGTCTGTTCTTTGCAAGATTTCTTTGGCAGAGCTGCCAGAGCAGTTACCATGTTAAGATAAGGGCAGACACTGAAAGATTAGGTTCCTGATTATTAAAAATGATTAAAAAAAAAAACAATTAGAGGGAGAGGTCACACGTATTCACACATCAAAATCCATCCAATGTTTGCCAGACCACTGCACATAGCTGTACCAGGCAGGAACCACCTGATCTTGTCAGAACTAGTGAAGCAGATCCTGCATGGAAAGGCATCATGAAGCTCTTAATCGTCTGGGACTGGACATAATCTCTTCCTCACCCACCTGATTTGCAGAGAGATTTGCCAAGAAGCGGCTTACTACATTAGAGATTTCTTCCAGCCTGCATTCATGCCCTGTAAACGCTGAAGTTTTGAAATGTTTGTGCACAATCGATCCTTTCCAGAGCTTTCAGCAACAGCACACAGTCCCATGTGAGGAGTCCTTCAAAGCAGCTGCTTAGAAATGCATGAAGCATGAGGCACATTTTATCCTTCTTCCCACAGGCTGAGGGCCAGATGTTCAGTGGGTGCAAAGCAGCAGAGCCTCGCTGCGACTTTTTTGGGGCTGGGACGAATTATACCAGCCAAGAATCTGTCTGTAAGCCTTTCGTCCAAGTGGCTTTCCCTGACCTCTGTGGATAAAGGGCCCGATTTTGTAATCTCTGGTCCTAACCTTCATCCTGCACTACCATCCGCTGTGAGGCGAAAAGGGATGTGAAGTATTAAGGACTGCTGGGTCACGATGCTGAAGAGGGAAATCTCACAGAACATCCCTGAAACTGTTTCTCCGGCCCAGTTTGCTGAATTCATCGCAGGCTGTCAGCTGTGAGGCATTTACCTACTTTCCTTGCTGTGTTTCTGCTGTTAGCCATGCGTTTAGGCTCTTTGTATGTTTTCCTCCAAAGCAGGCTCCCCTTTGCACCTTCTTAATACAAAAAAAAAAAAAAAGTCTCTGCAGAAGTGATGTTCCTATGCTTTCTCTTTTTTCCTTCATAATTCACGTTTTCCTGAAGCATGAATGAGGATTACTTGCGGGGGTATGGCTTTCAGAATCAGGCCTTTTGGCCATTTTGGTGGTATAATGGGAGGAAAAACTCTTTCCCAGAACCAAACAATTTTATTGCATTCCAGAATCATGTGCAAAACAGTGATCCCATCTGTTCAACAGCATTCCCCCTAAGTACGGGTCTGCCTCTAGCTCACCAGGGTGAGCAGTTCAACAAAGAAGCCTCAGTTTTCCATGGCAAGTTTTTCTTCAAAATACAAGACATTAGTAAAAAAGGCTTCATAATAATTCACATGTTTGTCAAGGTGTATTTTCTTAGATATTATTTTGACTGGTACAGCGGCTACAGAGCAGTATGGTGCTACAGCACTTCTTCCTAAACTTAGGTGTCTTTGAGATCAATTTTGCCAATTCCTCTAAATCCACCATAAATTAATATACTATAAATATTAAGCTCAAAATCAAAATTTGACTGAAACAGACTTCCTAGTTTTTTTCCCCTGATAGCTTGAAGACTTCTAAACAAAAGGTGCTTGCATTCAGCACTGTAGGTATAGGCCAGTTTACCAGAGAGACTTTACAATAAGAAGACTGTGAAATAGGGAGAATTTAATTTATGAGATTCCTCCAAACTGAGGGCTGGTGCCTCGGATTTTTATCATCACTATCACCACCAGCAAGTTATGCTTAACAAAGACTTCTGGGAACTCAAGGCAAAGGTTTTTCATTGCTTAATTCTGCTTATCTGAATTTCAGTGTGTCTGCTTTGGGTCACCCTAAAGACCTTTTCATGACGTCTCCATCCTATTGCTCAAGATCCCCTCAACAGCTCTGGAAAGTCTAAAGTTTTGCTCTTGCATTTTTACTTCCAGAAACTGATCTGAAAAATGAAACGCAATTTCAGCGGATGCTTGCCAGTGGAAAGAGATCACTAGTTGGCTGGGAAGCTATAGCACCTTTCGCTGCCCTTGCTGGTGTGCATACTTTGCGTAGAGGCAAGGAGCAGACGCCCCCCAAGCCTGTTTTGCCCCAGAACTCGCTGTTGGCAGCCCTTTCCCCACAGTTAGAGGAGCCAGGGAATACTTGTGTGGTTCTTGAAGGACCCAGCTCACAGGTGGGTGGCAAGAGGGCTGGAAGGGTGATGTCTTCCAAGACAGGGGATGAAGTTTTCTCCTTTCCTGTGAAGGTTTGGAGGGAGAGTGAGATATCTAGTAAGCTTTGATAAACTGACTAATGACTTATAAAGGTACAGGGGCACGAGGGAGTGCATCCATTGCAAGGCAATGGCTGGCTCTTGAGCGCTTGAACGGGGGCAGCCTGGTCTGGAGACATTTCTTGGTCACCATGGTAGGGAGAAATGTGGGCAATGTTGAAATTCCTCATGTTTTTCATCTTCATAAGAAAATCCTCTTAAGATTCAGCAGGGGCATAGGACGTGGTTTGCTAATTTTATCAACAAGAGGTAAAAATCTTCTGCCAGGTGAGCAGGCACCTAGTGGTTAAGGCAGAAGGACCTGGAGAGGGTTTGGGCTTCAGGACAGGGTGGTGGGTGTGAGCTGGTCCTCCAGCTTCTTCTTTTGTAAATCAGAATGAAAAAAAATACTTCTATCTCTGCATCACAGGGCTAGCACGGGGCTTAATTAACTTGTGCTTATGACACCCTGCCGGAAAGGTGTTAAGATAATTAGAAACATAACTCTTACATCTGTTCGGGCCTACTCCAGTGGGGCCGCAACCCATAATTAAGATTTCTAGCAGATGTCATAATGCAAATGGTGACTCCTAACAAGTGGAAGTACAGTAACGAGGCGCACAACTGATTCTCCTCCCTCCTAGAAGATGCACACTCTGCTCCAGCCTTCACTGCTGTCCCTAGGCCCTCACGTCTCACGCCAACTTCAAGGGACGGTGCTGGTCGGCTCAGTATTGAAGGGGGAAAGGATTTTTTTACTGAAATGTGGTGTTTTGTGATAAACATCTAGCCTCTGTGAAGCACACTAATCCAGTCCTTGCCTTGTACGCTCACCACAGGCAACTGCGGAAAGAAGCACTCGCCATTGGAAAGGATATTTTATTGATGCTGTTAAGGGGGAGAGTGACATCATTTAAATTTTTTTTTGGAACAATGGCCTTTTTCCCATAACTGCCTTGGCTTTTGTTCACTCTACACTGGCGCCACATGACTGGCTAGGATCTGACATTATTCTTGATGTTGGGTGCCAAAAGAAAACAGTCTCCGGAGACCGGGTGATTGTGAGGAGTCAGCAAAATGCTGACTGGTTTTGGTTGCTGTTTTCTTGTGTGTGTGTCGGAGGAGGAATGACGGTATTTGGTTTTGACCTGCTCCATATTTCAGACTCGTAACTGGTTAGGAAAACTCCTACCTGCAGAGCAGGGATCCAGCTTGCTGCGATCTGAGGCGCTGGAGGTGGTAACGCTGGCAGGCAGGAGGGAGCCCGGCCTGGGTGCTCTCGGTAAGGGCTGGAAACTCACTTGGCTGGAGCCAGGCACTGATGTGCTCAGGTCCTGCTGAAGGACTGAACAACACAGGACCCTATAAACAACAGCTCCCCTCATCAAAGCACAGATCAGTCCTTTGCATCAAGGCGAACCTTGGTTTTCCTGCCGTTTACCTGGAGTTGCCCCATTTCCTCTGTTTTTCTTCATTCCTCCTCCTCACCCTGATGGTTGTTTCTTCCAGTGCAACCCTTGGAGATTTTTTCTGCCAAGGCTGGGTCTAGCTGGGGTTCACATGTGTGATAGGTCTCCTACCCCATTCAGGTGTCTGTGCCCAGCATGACCTGCGAGGAGCTAAGCATGCCTAACTCAGGGACGGTTTTCTACAAATTTAACCATTCAAAACTGAGAAGCTTGTGCAAACTAGGACTCCTCAGAGGCTAAGAGTTTGGACAAAAAAAAAAAAAAAAAGAGATGCATGCCAGTGGGGATGCCAGAAGTCTCCTCCTCAACAAAACACTGCACAATTATACGCAAAAATACAGTCTTTTTCGCAAATCCCACTGTCATAAATAATTTCCAAAAGAAAGGGCAAATAATTTATTTTCTTCAAATATGGATAAGAGGTACATTCCCTAGCCTCCTCCTTGGCAATGGATAAGCTGTTTTGCCTGAGTCAAAAAATGAAAAAGAAAAAAATACCAAACAACCCCCTCCAAACCACAAAAATCCCCAAATGAAATCAACTCCTAGCAAGACTAAACTAGCCTGAGGTAGGCACCCGGGAAAGATTTCAGCTCGAACACTTACTTCTGGCAGTGCTGTAAGAAAGTGAAGACAAGATCTTATGCCAGCAAAGGCCAGGAGCATGAGGCAGGCTGTTAACTGCAGCTGCCCTGGACACTCAGTGCCCCATTTCAGGTGCATTGGCTGGGTTTTGCAGGTGGTCTCTGTTAGTTTCTGCTGGCAAGCTTGCACTAAATAAATAAATAAATAAATAAATATTTTTAATGCAAAGCAGTATGAAATACGTAATGCTGCAAGGACGACATAAGGCAGTTTGGGTAATTACCCTGCAGAGACATAGTGCCTGTTTTCTAAAGCAGCCATCTCCTGGGGGACATTGGTTCAGCATCCAGCAGCAGTTGAAAAGACAAATTGACTCTTGGGTTTATTAGGAGGGGAAGAGCGAAGCTCCACTAACATCGTTGTATAAACCCCCAGGGAACATCTGTCTGGAATATCAGGTGCGTGGTTCCAGTCCCATCTCTCAAAGATGGCACAGCAGAACAAGAAAAGGTGCAGAAAAAGGCACCAAAAGTGGTCAGAGGTATGATCCAGGTTCTGTACCACACCATGGAAAATATAGAGGAGAAGCTGGAGAGGTTATATAGCTGTTAAGTCAATCAAGAAGGTGAACAAGGGGTAATAATTAACGCTTTATCATGATACAAGAACTGGGAAGCATAAGATGGAGTTTTCAACACAAGTACAAAGTATCCTTCATTTGGATTCTACTGTTCTCTTTTCATAAAAAAGGTGTGAGGTCTGGTGTAACGTGCAGCATGCTTTAAGTAGCATTGTAAAGTTGCCTCAAAACCACTTCATAGGCAAACGATAATTCTTAGAAAATCGTGCCAGCTAAGAATTAATGGTGATAAAACCTACATTTTTCTTCCTTGGGAGTCTCATGGGAAAAGTCTGGTTTTGCTATTCCAAATTATTTTCAGAAAATGCGCTACCAAGTGTAGGTGTTCTGGAAATAGATGAAATGAAGGAGTATGTGACAGGCATAAATATAAAACAAGAACAGTGAACTCTGCGTCACTGAGCTCGTCGTGCGTGACTTGAATGCTCCTGAGAAGATAAGCACTACCCTACAACCTGTTAGCTTTTAAGGCAGCTGCCAGGTTGCAGGAGCAAGCCTCCCCATTCAAATCAGCTTCAAGGTGAATGACTGAAGAAAGTTCCTGGAAAAAAATTTAAAAAAAAATCTCCAAAGGTATCTTTTCCCTTTAATACACTGCCAAATGTTTTCTTACAACAGGAAGAGTTAGTTCACATGGACTAGTGAGCCAGGATTTGGGCCTCAGACATAGCAATAGCAAAGTTAAAATGTATGAAATTCCACTGCTAACAAGCCTAAGACAATTGGCAAGTCATTATCTCCTGTCAAAGAAGCTGGAAAAGCAGTGTGAAGCAGTAGAGCCTCCACTGCCTGCAGGACAATTTCGTCTGCTAATGAACCTGTGTGTAGAAAGAACATCAAATTCAGGCCAAGAGTCCTCTCTCTCTCTCTCTCTCTTTTTTTTTTTCCCTTACAGGAATTTGTGCTTCAGACACTTCTCCCTGACTACTTCAGATTTCACCCAGTTTCACCCTTTTGAACAGAGGACCTCAGACCTGTGTCCCAGTGGAGATGGGTACCAGCGTGGCCCCTTGCATTCTCCTCAGCATTCCCCACAGTCGCTCTTCTCCACATTCAGTGTGGGCAATTTCAACTCACCTCATTCTTTCCCCAGCTGGGAATAACTCAGCTTTGTGATATGAGTACGCTTCCCAGAAAAGGAAGCCATAGGCATTTCCCCCTCGCCCGTTTCATTCATGGTATGTGTTAACTTTCGGATCAAAAGCATTGGACTTCCAGTTTTGGACTGAGCTCTTCTGTTATGAGTAGCGCACCTGTGTTGGCATTTTGTTCGTGACTGACTGCAACCTGTCGTTCAGCTCTTTCATGTCATCCTCAGCATCAGTGGTAGGACGTCAGACCGGACCCTATTCACCTCCTCAGGTTTTACACTGAGCTCTCGAAGCCAGGCCCCACTCCATGAGAAGACTTCCTCTTGCATTTAAGATCATATCACCTCAAACTTCACCTTCTCTTCTCCATCTGCATTTGCACATCATTTTGTCACTGCCTGAATCCAAGGTTTTCGTTCCTTCAGGTCACAGGCCACTTTCCAAATGCTTTCTGTTTGTTCTGCCAAGTCCTAGTAATTCCTGACCATTTTTCCCATGTCCCTACCTGTTGGGGCAGTGTGGTATAGAACATTCCCAATTCTGTTTTTAAGGGGAAGGGAAAGCTCTCCTGTGGTTAACATGTTGCCTTATTTTAGCATATTTATATTAGCCTATATTAGGTCTACCAAGGAGTGATTAACTCTCCGTGCAACTTCCATTACTGTCAGAAGAGCTGCTAAGAAGATGGGCAGCCTGCATTTCCCAGCAGAGAACCAGAAAGATAACCAGGGCTCCCAGCGAGGATGAGGGAGCTCTTGACAGGCAGTAGAGCCTGCTCTGGAAGTACACCCAGTTTTATATACAACAGGATTAAAAATTTCACTGACCTTTGTCAGGTATCTGCCTACTGATTCCACCTTTGACAGAACAGAGAAAGCTCATGTGGAATAGTTGTTCATTCATTTCCAGTGATAAAGAGAGAAGAACTCTTCATTTCCCAGAGCCGACCAAAAAAAAAAAAAAAAAAAAAACAAAGAAGCTGACAAGTGAGGGAAGAAAATATGAAGATGAAATAGTCAGAAAAAATAATCTTCCATCCAAATAAAATACACAGGCATAGTATATTTTTCCTATAAGAAACCTGATGCGAAACATGCTATCATTGCTGGGATACAGGGAAGGAAGCCTTCTAAGCTTTCTGCCTTCTCATCTCAGCTTGGTTCCAGCAGGTAGGCAGAGCAGAAGCAGCCTTGCATGGCTCACAGAGGATGAATTAGCCTGTCTTATATCTGATGTTTCCCAACTGGGGCCCGAATCGTGACCACGGGATGGCACCCCTGTATTCAGGGAGGCAAAGCAGCCACACGGCTGTGATCCCAGCTGTGTACCCCTGAAGTCAATTGAACTTTGGGTCCTGAGTTCAAGAAAAGGTTTTATGGATCGCCTGGGAATGGTGTGTGCTCAGCTCTTCATAAAAAGGGCTCTTTTATCAAGAACACTCAAAGTGAGCGGATGAGCAGATTGTAGTCAATGCTTTAATCAGATCATCTGAAAGACAGAGCATGGGGATGAGGTTTATGCAGTTCACGCGTTTTGCAGATGACACCAAGTTTGTGGTGCCTGGCTATGAACACCCAGCGCTAGGACCAAGGAGGATGAGGCTGGGACCCAGGGCAGGAGACACAGACTGAGCTTCAACACAGGCTGCAGGAAGGAGAGGCACAGGCAGACGCTAATTTGCCAATATAGGCACCCAGCCACGAACAATGCCAGTGACCATTCCCAGGAGACAGCTCTCGATTATGCTGTTGTTAAACAATTTTGTTCCGATTGCCGAACAACTGCAAAGCATTGCTAAACTGTTCACATAGCTCCTGGCACGGGTTTTGTTGAGGCCACAGAGCATCTGCCAAAGAGGTCCTGGGCCAGGGACCTTCCCTGGGAGGCGGTTTGGGTAAGGGCACACTCTGTGGTGGGTGGGAGAGGTTCAATACAGGGATGTGGGGTGCTGAGTGCCAAGATTTGTTTTTTTTTTTTCTTTTGCTATTGAATTAAAACATTCACGTAGACAATTCCTTTGGGTCGTGGACATTTGTTTCTGGTAGATTAACGTGGATGTTGCTGTATTCGTCCTGCTGGTACTTGAGAAACTGAAAGCGGAAATGAGCAGAGAACAAAGGGAAACAGCTGAGCTCATTTTTGCCGTCCAAAGCGAGTAAAACAAAAGCAAATAAATAACACAGATAATGCAACCGATGACTATAAGACTGAAAGGATCATTCCAAAACTTTGAATGGAACTAGCTACCCTCTCGGTCTATCTGCTGTTCTTGTTTAACTGTCGTTGAAACAACAGCGTGCCAAGAAATATAAACTGCAAACACAGCATTTTAATAAACATCAAGTGAAATAAAACAAGCCAGAACAGATCTGTTGGCTCTCGCAGTTTTTTGTTTGCAAGATGGGGAAGCTGGAGGTGGGGGCACGCAGGGAGGGTATTATTTCTTGCACATGTTTGCCTGCTGCTGATTAACAGGGGCGATGCTAAAAACTCTCTGTGACTTGTTACAGGCTATAATCTTCAAATTTAGGGCCTTGTACTGCTCTCAATCTATTCACACAAACCCTGTTAAGGAGTGTAGAGAGCCCTGAGGAGAGTTTGTGTAGTAGGCTTTAATGGAGCCTTAGAAGCAAAAACCTCCTTAATTGTGCCCAAGCCATCTTTTCTCACATTTTGCAGGACGACCTTGGGTACTAATGTATTCTCCAGTCGGGTAATCTGCTGTTCTTTAGCAGTGTTCACATAAATACAGGCTCAAAACGGATCTAATTGATCGAGTTGGCTAGTCAGATGTAACAACCATGGTGTAGAAACGCCAAGAGCCTCCCCAATGTGAAGCAAGTGGTCTGACACCCTTCCCTCCCTCAAATGACAGCCGCACGCCCGTCACTGTCCCTGACATTTGCTCCATGCCTCGCTGGCCCCTTGCTAACAGCAGCGATGCTGGGGTACCAGGACCCTGGGGCTGAGCTCCACTCCCCACCCCACGCCACCCCAGCCCCATCCGCTGCCTCCCTCCTGAGCAAGCTCCCGCCCGACGTTGGAGAAAATTAATGCTAAAGAGAAAATGATGAAAGCATATTACCTGTAAATTGCCTGACTAATCATGTTCTCTCTCCTGGGACCTATTACACTTCCGAGCCTGCAACTTAGTCATCCTTGCGGGCGAGCTCTCCCCGTTTCCCTGTTTTGCTTGTCAGGTTCATCCAGAATATTTGCTTATTTCTTTGCTTTCCTCCGAGCTAGCAGTTCAGTCCCGCCAGGCACTCAGCTCTCCGTGCTCTCTCCGGGAAAGTAATTAAGCACATGCTTGATTTTAAGCATGTGAAACTGATGGTAATTAGGGAAAAGGTAGGCTCTATGGCACTCTCTCTCTCTTTTTTTTTTTTTTTGGCTGGCGGTTCCTTAGGTAAGTGTGATGAACAGTCCTCTAGAGACGCTGGTCTCTATCCATTGACTCTGAGGAAATCCTGACAGCACGTGCCCCATTAAGAGCAGTCTGGATGTACCAGCCAAGATATAGCATATGCATCCCTTGAGTAGGGTATTTTGACTCACACGGAAGATAAGTCAAACGCTATTTTTAGCAGCCTTTATTGATTCCTGTATAATTTCCCTTGCTCTTCCTGTGGAAGTTCCTTCCTTTCCAGTAACACCAGCATTTGAAGTAGCACATCAATCCTTATTATGTGTCAAACCTTACTTTTTTTTCCCAAGCCTCAGCACGATGCGGAAACTCTTAAACACAAAGTCTTCCTGTAATTTAAACACCCAGCCTTACGTGTAATTCAAATAAGACGTCGTGAGTGCTGATGAAGTTACCCCCGGGCTCAGCAGAGAGTGCAGCTTTCTGGATTATTCGTGGGAGGGTCGATACAGTGCTGCAAAGCACTTCACTTGCTCAGAGAAAGGAGGAACAGCTCAGTGATGGCTAAATGTTAAATGAGTCTGGCCGTGCACTCGTGTGCACTGGCTCTGTAACACCCCTTTGGTGGTTCTGATTTATTCTGCCCTTCCGAAAAGTGAGGAGGAAAAGCAGATTTTCACAATGCTGTTACGCTTGCTCTCAGGAAAGCTGGCTCTCCAACCACGGGAAACTTCTTGGGGGAGCTGCCGCTTTTAAAACACGTCCACCACCAAGAAGAATCGATGTTTAAATCCAGCCAGGTCAGATGAAGCATGTGCTCCCAGCCCCATCAGCAGTCTGTGCTACATTAGAGCTTTTTAGGCTAAGACCTGGCTATGTCTCTTTATCCATAAAGCACAGAGTGAAGCAAGTACTCTACAGCTTGGTCATCAACTGTTTTTAACTCGTGTGTTTGGTATTAGTATACCAGCTTTTGCCTCAGGATGTAGTAAATGCTGCTGGCTTTGTCTGGGACTACAGCAGACAGAAAGGACCTTGATCATTTCCACGTCTTAAGCACACAGAGCAGGAGTCTCTATTGCTTCCACCAAAGGTCTTAGGGCCAGATTTTCAAGAAGCATTCGGGCCTGTAAAAATGCCAGGAAACACCCAATAGGACTTAAAAAAGAATGAGCTGGTTTCTTTGCTTTTAAGTATAAAATATTCAGCTTTAATCTGTTAATGCAAGCTGCACTCTAAGATTCCAGAGCAGAAATTGTTTTCCGTCCAGTCCAGGTGAGCCCTGTGGGGACATGTGAAATGAGAAGGCTTTGAAGTATTTGAAGGAGGCTTCAAGTACTTGTCTAAGTGCATGTGGGGACAAACTGATACGCTCAACATCACAAAGCAGTTTTCTGTCCTCGTTCCTAGGCGTCCAGTCTGGGTCTCGAGTGCCAAAGCCAGATGCTTAATGAATAATTCACAGGCTGCTCATCTGCTGTGATTTATCATTTTCTTCTAAGCACTGAACAGTTTAAAATGTTTCATGAAACTTAAGAGAAAGCTGAAGTCAACAACTGCTCTGCAGCTTGCTAAAAAATGTGGCTATCCACCTCACTCACAGCTCTGAAATGCTTTAGATTCATGTTCTTGTGCAACACGAGCCCTGGCCTCCACGGTGTGCATCAGGACTGTTAGAAATAAATTGCGAGTTACGCGGGCCTGACGCGGTATTTACCAAAAGGCCGTATTTGCTCCCTTGAAACAGCCACCTCGCAGAAAGCCTGCCTCCTGCACAAAGGCACGTAGCCCGCGCATCCCTCCAAAGGTCAGGGGAAGCAAACCTAGAAGGTGGGTAATTGCAAAAGCGGTTCTGTGAAGGCGCTCTTATCTCCCGGACAGGCGGCGGGTGCCAAGACGCCGGGGCAGTGAGCTAAAGCAGGCTCGGGGAGGATGCGAATTCCCGGAGCCTCGCGGTGCAGACGTGCCAGAGGAATTCCTGCCTCCCTGCACCGGCGGCCCGAGGGAGGAGAGCACCAGGCACGATTTGCACAAAGGTTCCCACCCGCCAAATAGTTTTTATTTTTTATTTTTCCAAGACTGGGAGCATAGGGAAAAAGAAGCTCTACGTTTTAAAAGGGCTTTTGGGTTACCCTGCTTTGGTATGGGCCACCCTTTTAAATCCAAAAGCAACCTTCCCGTTCTGCGGTGAAATCTGATCTGGCAGACATTTCAGTGCCAGAGCCTCTTTTCTGTTGACTCCAGAGGATTTAAGGAGATCTTTTTTTGACCAACATTGCTGTTAATTTCAAATGGGCACTTGGCCTAATATTTTTTTTTTTCTGAGATTGACGTTACCCAATTTCGCCTACTCCAGTACTTTCTATGCGTGCTCTCACTGAAGCTGTGTTCATGAAATACTTTAATGCCCTTTGTTACATGTTGGCAAAGGCTGGTGTTTTGCTCTGTAGACGTATGCAAGCACGTAACTAACTCTCAGCCCATCTCTCTTTGACTGTGTTGGGACATCCAGCCTCTGCTGAGCGGAGCTTTATTGCACGCCTGAGGCAAAAGGCTTCATCCTTTGCCCGGTGATGGACTTGCACCGATGTGTCAAAGGGGCTTGGAGTCACCCATCACCGAGCACACTGCAGGTTTGTGAACCGGGCTCCGTGGGGCAGCTCCAGCTCAGGCAGCACAGCGTGGGAAGAAAGGGTGGGCAGACACCTAGGGAAGTGGGACGTTTCCTACTCAGAAGAAGGTGCACGTGTTGCAGGTGATGCCTGTCCTTGTGCGTAAGGATAAAAGACAATTTTGGAGTTTCTGACACCTGGTAAAACTTACTGAGTGAATGGAGAACGCAGCACAGAGGAGCTGGGAGACCCTGAGTATCGCCTGGATCCACTGAACCCTGAGCAGAAGATATCCAAGAGCTTCCAAAGCAGCAAAACTTCTCCACAAAGACCAGACGAAGACATAGCTCTTCTGAAATCACAGGTTGTGTGTAATCCCTCCACATACACCGGTATTTCCACTGTTTTATTCATCTAGAAATAACAAAAGGAGTCAGAGCTTGCCCGGAGTTAGGTGGCAAGCACTGTCTGACCAAAGTCCACATTTCCGAATTGTAAAAGGCTGTAATTGTAAAATTTCTGAATTGAGGCAGGCTGCATGTCAAAATAGATGAAATTAAATCCTCATTTGTGGTAGTGCCCTAACCCCCCCGCAGTTTTGTGTCTCCATTTCCACGTCCCGGATCCAGCTGATTTGGGATTGCAGGAGGGGAGAGCCGCGAGCAGCATTGCCCTGCGCAGCCATCACCCTGGGGGCTCGCCATGTCCCAGCTGCTGTTACTCCTCCTTTGCCCTCCCGAATGCATTAATTGCTTTGCACGCCCAAGGACTGCTCTTTTAATCAACTGCAGTTTCATCAGCTGTGTGATATTTCTCGGCCAGCTGGAAATGCTGGATTTCTCTCGCGTTTGCCACAATGGGATGGGAGAAGGGAGCGAGCCACAAATCAAGCAGCAAAACACACGAGAGCCGAACGCGCCGTGATGCACAGCCATCTCCTGCCAAGTGGATGAAACACGAGCGCTCTGCTCCCAATTTGACGTCCCTGATTGTTAGAGTCAGGATAAAATACGAACTTAAAGCATTTGCACAACAGCCATCAGGCTGTAATGAGATTTCTGTCCTGTGGTCTCTTGGATATTTTAGACTGCCAGGCCCAACAGTTTGCAGCATATGGTTTAGATTTATGCTTTACATGCATCAGACTCAGGGCATACATCTGGAAGGATGCATGTAGAGTGGATACAGGTGGGCTGTTGGGGAAAAATCTTCAGTGTCTCAAACATTAGCTTTTTCTTTTATTTATTTATTTGTTTGTTTGTTTGTTTTTTCTTTCCTGTACCCCACCTAAAAGCACACGTGTAGGGTCCTACCTAATTTCTGTCCCTGGAAAGGTTACAGTAACTATTAAACTATGACTTTGCCCTCCTCAGTGTTCTTAAAACAACCCACAGGAAAAATACTAGAATTAAGCATAAGAAAACCTAAATGCTGGGATGTTTACTTCAAACACATGTGCCAGAAATATGTTTATCCATGAATGGAATCCAAATATTACTATGCACCTGGAATAATAGAAAAAAACAGGAGTACTCTAGCCATGACCTCTAGCAACTGCAGATTTAAAAAGCAGAGTTTTGCAGTAAACTACCCAATCTGACAAATTTGGAATAAAGAAGGGGAAACTGTTGCTGACACATGGGGAATCCCTTTTAGCCAGTTACCTTCTGGCTTCTGCAGGAGCACAGTCTGGTGCTAAACTGGTGCATAAACCGTATAACACAGCGACAGCATGATGTTCGTCCCTTGCAGCTCCACCACTGGGGGTGTTTCAATGTTGCTTCAAGCCAAATGCATGGCTCTTGAGTCCCAGGTCTGAGCAAACAGTTGTTAGTGACTGCTGTGAATAGATCCTGAGATCTTCCCTGGACCCTCTTTCCTCCTTTTGTGAGTTACCATTGGGGAAAGCCAAGAAGGGGGAACACACGCAGCTCAGAATCTCCCTGTGGTTATTCCTGGAGCTCCTTGAGCTGCAGCTTGCTCTTACACATGATGCTAACAGTCTTTGCAGGGATGAACAAAATACCATGAGGAGGAAGCTGGTGGGTCAGCACTGGCACTGATTTTAGTATAGCTAGTAACTAGCATTTTAGTCTTTTCAGTTTTAATTTGCAAGCAGTAGACACACATAGTCCTCTCGGTGGCTCTGCAAAAGGCTTCAGAGTCCAGCACTGAGGATCTTCAAGAGTCCTAAAGGTAGCCAGAGAGGGAGACTTATCCCTCTATAATTATATATATATAATTATATACATAATTATATATATATAATTAAAATAAATTCTTTATTTATTTACGAAAGGGCTTTGGAAAAGTATGTATTTGATGCTGTTGAGAAGTGGGAACCATGACAGGGATGCAAAGAAAGTAATATGAGCCCAGAGGGGAGCTGCTAGGAGCTTAGACAAAGCTGAATATTTGGATATGCATATGAGCTGAGTAAAAGGCTGTGCAGAAAGTCAGTGTGAATTAGACACTGCCAGCATCTGAGGACACAAAAGGAGGGAGCAGCACACCAAAGGTGGCGGAGAAGCTGTAAGTTTATGGGATGAGCTGAATGGCACTGGTGTCTGTGGCAAGCAAGTGAGCAGGTACCAGGGGCGACTCTGGGAGAATCAGTATCACACCTTGCTGCAGAACATGTTTATTCAGAAACCATTAAATGAGAGTGCAGAGTGGCTGCCCCCTGCAGATTAGCTCACTGTTTATAGAAACCTCTCACATACCTTAAAACCTCCACCTTTCTGTCTCGTTTCTCTCTTTAATCACTATAACTGACTGAGTCAGTATTTCTCCAGGTCACTGACCCAAAGACAGCATCACTACAAAGGATAATGTAGAGCCTTGTGGAGGACACCGGGGCTTTGCACCACCTCTGCTCTGAGAGATCATCTGATGAGCCACATCCGTATGTCAGAGAAAGTGAGCCTTAGTCAAGAAAGTGGCTGCAGATTTAATTCAGAGGATGCTCATGCCTGTGACATGGTCAGGCTGAGTGTCTATGGCCTGGGGCCCCTTCCTTTGCTTATTCTTGGTGTCTTGTGTCCATAGTAAAGCACCTGCTATCGGTTATCTCATGACTTATTTGCATTTTCTACTGTGTGGCTGTGTAATATTTTTTAGGGTGTGCATTTTCAGAATTTTGGCTCCACGTGAGGATCTGGGGACTTCTGTGTGTGCTTTTGTTCTGGGAATGACTTTTCTGGCCTCGGTGAACACACTGCACAGGCTTAAGGCAAGCTATAAAGCAAAGCAACAACCCCTTTCCTGGAAATGCTTTGCTTGACATGCTGTTGATAGACAACCTCCGAGGAGGCAGTAACAGCTGTCGTCTTTGAATTGAATGCCTAGGATGTTTAAAAACCTAAGTAAGTTGCTTCTATTGAGAGGTGCTGGACAGACAATGTCCCTTCTCTTGTCAGAAGGTGCTAAATATAAATTTCAGAGCCTGCCCTGAAGGCTCCAAATTTGGCCGAAGTAGTTGCTGTCTCGCAGGGTCCGATCCCGTGGGCTGCTACACAAAATGGGACAAAAAGCACTCTCACAGTCCATGCTGTGTCCCTTTTGAGGGGCATGTATGGCTGAGAGCAGAGCTGGGCCACCAGGCGGTGAGGGAAATGGCTTGCCTGGAGGCGATACCAGCTCACCACAGCCCCTGCCCCTACAGGGCGAGCCTCCCTCTGCCTGCCCGAAGCCCAGGACGAATTTCACGTAATTTCAGTTGGTGAGCTAACCGTTCCTCATCGAGGGCCAACTGGAGTTACTCATTTTGACTCCGATTACCTCGGGCTAAAAGCACACACATGGCTGATGAGCCACATGGAGCGCTGACCGGTTCGCGTGCCTGGAGCCCAGCCTGCTGCTCCAGCACATGCCTTGGCACAAGGCTGGAACCTGCTCTCCTGGGAAGCTCCAGCATGAAACATCATGAATATTGGATATTGGGGAAAAACTTCTTTACCGAAAGGGTTGTTAGGCATTGGAATGGGCTGCCCAGGGAAGTGATTGAGTCACCATCCCTGGAGGTTTTTAAAAGACGTTTAAACGTTGAACTTAGTGATATGGTTTAGTGGAGGACTTGTTAGTGTTAGGTCAGAGGTTGGACTGGGTGATCTTGGAGGTCTCTTCCAACCTAGACGATTCTGTGTGATTCTGTGTCTGTGTGATATGAATCCGGCCACATCCCCTCCTAAACACTTCACTGCTACCCAGATTTGGCTAAATACCCTTACCGAGATTTCTCACTGCTCATCCTGCAGGGCACTTTCAGGAAAAGCTTGGCTCACACGGGACACCTGCTAGCTGTACCCAAGGCCTTCCTCTGGCACCCTCATACCAAACACAATGCTATTCAGCTTAAAGAGGTGCTACCAGCTGAATGAGCCCCATTTATCCCTGAACATGACTTTAAGAAGAGTGACAGAGAGGACAGCTGTGGTCTGAGACGAGCTTAGAGTGGCTCAGCAGCCAGGTTGTTGGCGGCAGCTGGGTGAAATCAACTGCTAAGCCATATAGATGACATACTGATGCTTTACAAAACAAACGAACAAACAAACAAACAAAATCTCATCAGGTGAGCTTTGTTTCCCTCTGTCTTTTCCTGCTGTAAAGTGCTATTGAGCAGGACACAATCAGTATCTGCTTTTTAGCAGGAAGCATTTGTGTAGTTTTATGTTTAGAATGGGAGTGTTTTGAGAAGAGGCCTGGGAGTTGCCTCCAAATAATTACCATTGCTTTTTAATGAAATATATCGTTTGACTCCCTCTTTAAAGAACAGAACTGCCTTATATAACCAATTATTAAAGCTTGCAAGCCTTCCTCAGGCCCATAGATGGCATATTCTAACTATTTGTGCTCTGCAAAGCCAGCAGTGGGATGGAGAGCAGAACAACCTAAAAAGCAAATTAAAACTGAAATGTTTTTTTCATGGGCAAAGGAGAACAGGAGGGTTTACTTTCCCCAAGCCCAGAGACAGAGCAGTGAGGACTGCAGAGGAGATTCAGGGAATGCCCATGGTAGAATCCCACCGGCTACTGCTGCTCTAATGATAGACAGGAAAAGCAAGGCGATGGCACAAAGCATTTATGTTTTCTCAAAAACAAAAGCAGACTGAAAAATGAGGTACAAAATGTTATGCAGGTGGGAATCACAAAAAAGCACACCACAGATGAATCCTGAAGGAAAAAGAAATCTGCTCCATGGCAGCTGTACAGCACTGCAATGGTAGTTGCCACACTGGGTCAGCTTTTAAAGGCTTTTCAAATGTCACACTGGTGGGTGGCACTCCCAGGCAAGAGGACAACAGTAGGGAAAGAGAATGGACCAGGGTTCAAGTCCATTTGCTGAGCTAGCAATCAGAGAGTCTGAATAAGATACAAGGTGGGCAAGAAAAAGTATTGGCCAGCTTTGACCCTTCTGGGCATTTTGTCTTGAGGTTCCTGTACCAAAATCTAATCCAAGACATTGCATAAAACTAAAGTTGTGTCTTCCTCTCTCACCTCTTCAAGATATTTACCGACGTTGTCACCTTACACAGCAAATTTCTTCCAAAGGCATCCTCTGAGCACAGCAAAATGCCAACGCCTGCAAGATCTGGCTGCTGACCAAGAGAAATTCAGGTATTGAGAATTTGTGTGAGCCAGCAGGGGTAGCCAGAATCCATATAAAGGGTAAGGGAGTTTTGGATAAATAGTGAAGTCCTTTGGGACTTTGTTAAGGATGAGCATGCTGGTTTGCATGAAGAGAAGAAGAAAGAGACATTGTGCTTTTTAGAGCATTTTACAAGCAGACCAAAATATGGGCCTGCTGTGACCATCAGTGTTGAGTTCTGTTACTGAAAGGCTCATATGAAAACACAGAGAACAACACAAGCCAGCACACCGCAGCTTTCAGCAGGGACGACCCGTTAGGGAGGATGCTCAGAGCTTTTCTAATTACCTGTGTGCCAATCACAGAAGCCAAATCATTCCTAGCTCAGCAAAAACGATGCTCAAAGCTGTTACACATTTTGCTGTACCATAGGAAGGAACAATGCTCGCTGGCATCCCTGGTGGGACAGATATCAGTGCCCCCAGATACACAAGCGCGGCCCCAGCAGCACCTACAGCAGGGTGTGATCCCCCGTGCCCAGGCAGACGGCTGGGTGGCCACAACCCAGGACCAGACCCAGTGACAAACGTATCTGACGTTTTAAATGTACTCCATGCCACTTGCTGCTGCATAGGCTGGTTAGGCTAGAGTCTGAATAGCCCTTTGTCTCCATCCCTGAAAAAAATAATACAGCAAAAATCAGCGGACACGCTTCTTCAGAGAAGATGCTGTGTGATGTGTGAGGGGAGGGCTCAGCGGCATGTCATTTTAGTAACCCCGTGGTATGCTGATGAGTCAACTTTTGTTGAGGATTGTTGCACGTTTTTGTGGATTTTGGCACCTTCTGAACTGTAAACAGAAGAAAAAATTACTTTTCACAGGCCAAAGTTTGCTGTTGCAGGGTTAGAGGTACCTTCATAATCTAAACTGTGATCCATCTGGAGATCTGCAGCAAAGCTCACCAAAAGCTGATAAAATAAACAGTGGATGAAGAGAATTTATATTGGAAATTATCTCAATAACAGTAATAGTAAAGCAGGCCACGTGCAAGGGTGCTGAGCAGTCATCAGAAATTGTTCCAATGATCCTTTAATAACAAAGACTTATTCTTCTTTGTTTTTGTAACACATGCAATGGTGACTTTTTCAGTGTCCTTGAAACTTGCCAAGAATGGGGAAAAAAAGAAAGGAAAACTACGGAAATAGAGGGGAGTGTATTGAAAATACAGGATGACAGAGGGTAGAGAAATGCCTAATCAGCTTTGATGTGGAGCAGATGTACCCTGCATTCCACAGGCAAACACAACACCGAGGCCTCTCAGAAAACAGCGAGGAGGGAAACTCTCCTGGTTCTGCGTAAAAGCTAACGGGAGACATCTCAGGAATTAGGATGTGCAGCAAAAATATTTCTAACAACACCCCCACACATCCCAAAATGTTCCTATCTAAGGAGGGAAGGTAAAAACAGGCAGAGCTAGATTTACACTCTTGGGTACATGGCAGCATTTTTCCAAACTACTCCTGGATTCAGGCACTTTGCAAAGTGCCCTGTGTTGCCCTCAGTCTGGGGATGTTTGCTCTGGCCCCTAGAGATAAAGCTAGTGTGTCATATTTAATACATTACATGAAAGTGTCCAATTAACATGATATGCAAATAAGGAAAATATCTAATTTTGATATATTGCGCTAGCAGAAAATGCAAGACAAAGGCACAAGCAGTGGCAATTTACATTATTAGTTCAATATTTTTTTTTTCTAATAACAGATGATCCTTTCAAGCTGTTAAGTCATAGGAGTACTCAGAAAGGGTTGGTGGAGGGGAAGATTCACAGATTGCTTGGTATCAGCCCACACTGGAAAGCCGCTGAAGCCTTTTCCATTATTCCAGTCTGTAGAGCACAGATCTGGCCTTGCAAGAAATTAATGGCAGAAGCAGCATTGACTCCAACAGAACTGGCGTTTAACCTTCTGGACCATTTGGCTTTATTAGAAGCACGTCAAAGGCATAAATTGCTGGTGAGGAAACAAGAGGCTTTTCCTTGTGGTTGTGCCTCTAGAAGCATGCTGAAGTGTATATATATGTGTGTGTTATAAAGTGCACTTACTGGGCAATTGAGTATATGTGCATATACAAATATATGTAAAGATAATATATTTTGAGAAAGTGTACAATACAATTTGAGAAATGCACTTTGAGGTGCATTTTCTTCCGTCAGTCAGAATATTAATAATTTTTTAAAAGAGGAAAAATGCTCCACTGAATTAGATGAATAGAAAAACTCAAATCCCAAGACTTTTCATTAGTTGGTTTTTTTTTTTTTTTTCCTCTCCAAACAGTAGCGACCTTTTCAGAGAATGAGCTTTGTACCATGCATTATTTTTCTTCTACCACTTATATGGTTGAAAGTTAGAAGAATTCATCATCTTTCCAGTGAAAATACTCTTCCCTTACTTTGGTCTAGTCTGTTCAATATGAAGAAAGAAAATTACTGAGATTAATGATGAAGCATGTTATGTTTTTTTGTTTTTTTTTTTTTTTTTTCTCCCTGCACTATTCAATCATTTTATTGGATGTGATTGATTGGATGTGAACAGTTAAAATAAAAATCAAAACATAAGAGAATGATAAGAATAAGAATAGCTTCTGAGGACACATACAGGCAACCAAAATGCTTCCTACAGCATTTGGGGCTCCAGCATAATGTGCTGTTGCCTTTCCAGCCCTGTATTTCAAGGAGTTCCACAGGACCTGAGGTTTTGCAAGCTGGATTTTTTGGCCAGTCAGGGCTCACAAGAGAGAAAGCTTGAAGAATCAAACGATCAAGGAGAGGGAGTCATGTGAGAAGGGCTACAAGAGCACAGTTAAGGTTTAAGCTGAAATAAAGCCTGCCTTATGGCAGCAAGCGAAGCCCTCTGTTTTTTTTCGTCTGTGCTGGGGTATACACAGCAAGAAGTCCTTCAAAGTCCCCAGTGCCTGAATGAAATTGATTGAAGTGGAAAAAAATAAAGTCAGGTATTAAAAGGCCTGAAAGCAAGGTAATTGCTTCCAGATGTTTTAAAATTGCTTTCAGAAATGAATAATCAAATCCTTCATAAGCAAGACACAATAGCAGAGGCACAAACAGTCACGAATATTTATGAAGAACTCTGTGGAGGGCACCTTTTCTTTCAACAGGGGCATAAAAGCCTGAACAGCCAACAGCATCCAAAATCTGTGTTTTGGACGGTGGCTTGCTGTAGGCTTTCAGATTGGCAGCCAGTTAAGTAGAAAGGATTGACATGCTAATTACAAATGAACACAGCCATGACAAGTGTTGTAGGCCACAAGTTTTTCAGACCTTAATTGAACGTGATAAGAGATACAAAGACTTCGTTTATTGAACCAACAGCATGGGGCCACCGCCTGCCACTCATCTTTGTATGTGGTCTTATAACAAACAGAAAGGTGAACTTAGAGCCTTATTTCCCTTTTGACTGATTTAGCACAGTGAATATTTTGTGTCATTTAATTTTATTTCAAAATTTGGAATTTGTTAGTTCAGCCTGGTTTTTTTATTTTTTTATTTTTATTTTTATTTTATTTCTTAAGACTGAAAAAGACAGCATCTGCCTTGCACTTCATTCTGTTAAAGACAGGTCATGGCACAGACCTGGATCTGATGCCTGCACCACCTCGTGCACCTCCCGCCCTTTGAGAAGCTGAGCACATACCCCAACCTCAGGTCTAAGGTACCAGGGTGCTCCAGTACGAATAAGTGTGTGACCCAAACCAGTACCTTCATCCCTGTCCTATTAGTTGCCAAAAACCTCACGGTGAAGCTGTGGTGATTATAGGCTGCCTGACTCGATAACACTTTTGGTATCCCCATTCATTTTTAACTGTTTTTAAATAGCTGGAAGGGGTCATGTTTCAGACCTACTAGCTGTGAGGAAACCTGGATCCTGGTTTACTGCAAATGTTGCCCCTATGTTGCCACAGTCAGCGTAAAGATCTGAATTGGCCAAGAGGGTGTATTTAAAAAAAAAAAAGAAAGAAAAAAAAAGGCCCTGGAATGCTTTCAAGTTCCCATATATGATTTCGAGGAACTTACTTGAGCCTCAACTGAGCGGAGAGTACTCTTAACATCTACTGTTCAAGCAGTTTAACAGAACTGTTTTTCAAGCAAGCTGCACCAACTATGAACAAGGAATTTCAAACATCAGCCATTTCCATAAGGGCGAGTACTCTACTGATGCATAGGTTTCCACAGAAATAATGCCATGGTGTAGTAAAGGAAAGGAGAGAAAACATATGGCCTCAGGAAAAAAACATCTAATAAAAAAAACATCTAATACAGATTTTCAATGACATTAGCATAAATAGTTTTTTTTTTTGTTTTTTTTTTTTTTTAAAATCACAGAATGGTTTGGGTTGGAAGGGACCCTAAAAACCACCCTGTTCCAACCCCTGCCATGGGCAGGGACACCTCCCACCAGACCAGGTTGCCCAAAGCCCCATCCAGCCTGGCCTTGAACACCTCCAGGGATGGGGCATCCACAGCTCCTCTGGGCAGCCTGTGCCAGGGCCTCACTACCCTCTGGGTGAAGAATTTCTTCCTTGTATCCAAGCTCTCTTTTAGTTTAAAGCCATTACCCTTTGACCTATCCCTACACCCCCGGACAAAGAGTCCAGCTTTCCTGTAGGACCCCTATAGGTACTGGAAGACTGCTATAGGATCTCCATGGAGCCTTCTCTACGATTAATTCTCAGCCTTGAAGTGAACATCTGTATCTACACGCTCTTCAGCACAGAAAGAAATCAGAAGACATCACATCCAAATTTGGTTCCTATGCTGGAAGCAACGTGGTTGGAGGACAGCTGGTGCTTCCCTGCCAAAGCGGGGCTACGAGGTGACCTGACTTCCTCTGGGGCAGATATTTATAATTAAGACACTCTCAACAGGCAGCTGAACAGACGATTAAAGAGATTAAACTGAGCTGAAATGCAGGAGTAACAGAGAGGACAGGCCCTGCGCTCACCTTAGAGCTGGTTGCTCTCCCTGCGCAGCAAGGTCAGCTAGGAGCTCCCCAGGCACACGGTGCCTGTGCACGGCACACCAGCCAGCACTGCTCACCCGGTTCTTCCTGCAGCGCCCTGGGACTTTACCCCATCCAAGCCTGTCTTCTTCATCTCCCCTTTGAAGCTGGCGTGAAGTCTGCTGCTTTACCCCGTGTAGCAGAACAGCTGCCATAAAAAAAGAGCATGAAGTCCCCAAAGATGCACACCAGCCTCCCTTGAGGAATTAAAGCTGATTCCAGGTTTATCTCCCCAGTCTCACCCTCCAGCAGTCTGTTGATACCAAAGCCAAGTCAGGTCTTTCGTAACTGACTTCAGACATGCCCAATGACACCCCAATGGTCAACAACCTTCATGTGTTTTGATTCACCCCCACTTGTATTAATACAGCCTGTCACCATCTCATGGGTTTTCCAGCTCAGTTTGTTATATTAAACAAACCATGCCAGAAAAACGTTTTGGTGGCCTTTGCTTCCTCGTTCCGCTGCAGGCAGCAAGCCTGGAAACCTCCGAGCCACAGCCAAGGGCTCTGACCTTCTCCCACCAGCAGCTGGGACTGAAGCTTCTGCCTGTCCCCACACTGCTGCAGGCTCCAAAGACAAAGCCATCAGAAGCACATAGCTTGCACCAGGAGGAAGAGACGGATGAAAGAACCCCGTAACTGAGCTTGCTCCTGCCTCTGCTGAGTTACTCCAGCTTTCTGACCCAAAGCCTCCCTCTCACAAAGAAAACTTGTGCTTTTTTTGAACAGCTCTAGCTACACTACTAAAAGAAACATTTTAAATCAGAGGCCAAGGATGCACACTTGAACTTCCCCTGATTTGTTCAGAGCTTGTTTCATGGATCACCTATGCTTGGACAGTCTCCCGCCTTCACAGGCACTCTGGAGAGCCAGGAATGACAGCAAAAACAAAGGCAGAACTTGGTATTGCTACAGTGCACGATAAAAACTTCATTTTCCCTGTCTAAACAGCTCTCCTGGTGTCGACAGGACAGGGAACAGGAGCATGGTTAAATACCAACTGAAATGTGTGCAAGACTTGGGCCTTAAGCAAGAAATGTCTTGTTTCACACAGAAGGCATTATTTGTGTTAGTCTTTCAGGGGAGGCAGGCAGAATTGAGCAATCGTTCAATGCAAGATGAAGTTTTCTTGCAGTGAGACACAAGCCATTATCAGCACTGAATTAGCTGAAAAAGTGATAAAAATCAGTGACTTTCTAGGCTTGAGACAGATCGACTGCATTTCCACTCACCTTGTACAGCAAGCCTGTTGACAGGTTAGAGTACAGATGGCTGTGCAAACAAGAGAATATTGATAAAATGAAGACATTTTCCTTCCAAGAAGTGGAACTTATTATTTCCCTTTTGGATCATTTTCCTGCGTGTCAGGTGCAAAAGTCCAAATGCTTTGGTCCTGTTAGTTATTTTGCTGTAATTTGTGTTTCCACCTCCTCTGCTCCACTACCTACCTCTTCCTCAGTCTCTGCAGAGGGTATTGCATATGAGGGCAGAAAGAATTACCAGCAGCACTGTTTAATCAAAATGTTTTCCCAATATAAACAACCTAAAAGACAGGGCAGAAGGACAATGGGAAGACCCAAAGGGAAAAAAAAATCAACTTGATTAACTTTCCACAGGGATATTTCCTCTGTTCGGAGTTTGTCAGATTGGCACGTGCTCTGCTGCAAACAGTTTCTACAACTAGTGCTATAAGCTACCACAACCTTTTTCCTTTGAGCAGACAGCTTTTCTAGGAACTTCCTTGCTATAGAACTGTGGCTTAATGCTTCCTAAAATACCCTCTTACATGGTGCAGAGGAAGTACAAAAGATTATGGAAGCATAGCATGTGTGATAGGTACCTCCTTTCTTAAAAATATCCACTATTTAACCAATTAGATGGTCTTAGCTAGTTTTCTGGAAGAGAGATGAGTGAGTGAAGATATACGTCCAAGGAAAGGGAAACAGTCTGCAACAAAATTCCTTTTCTCAGCCCTGCAGTGAACACATGTAATGCTAAGGAGATAATATCAGAAAGTAAGGAGTAACTCTTCAATGACAAATGAAATCAATGACAGAGATGGACACACAACTTCCAGCTGTGTTCTTCAGTGCATTCGCCAAACCTTGAGAGAATTCTGCTAAAGATGAAAAAGTACGTTCACAAGACAGGTGAGCATGGTCACTTTTGCTATAATCTAGTAGATTTGTTGCTCTCCAGATGACAGCAAGTCAAGAACAGAAAAAAATAATCACAGAGGGCATTCACCCAAGCCATCTAATCAACACCTCAAGTAAAGGCGGCCACTAACACTACACTTTGCACATGATATAGCTCAGAGCACTGGGTGGCCTCCTGCTACTTTGAAGTCATCAGCCTTTGATCATCAGCAGCTGCATCTAGACCTATTCTGACAGCAAATCTCCTACCTCCTTAAGAGGTTCAAGTTGTCTAGTCAACCCATTTTGAACTTCACCACCTCTAGGAGAGTAGAAGCCCTGCTTTTGTAGAATAAGCTCTTATCTGTAGCCGTTCTTCCATTTATGCATCATTTTCCTTTCCCTCAAGTCCCTTATCCCCGAGAATGGCTCCTGTTATCCCTTTATGATAGTTTGGGTTTATTCTCTTCTCCAGGTGCTCCTGTGGCACTGTGCATTGTTCTGCTGTTTCCTGAGAGCAGCTAGATTTCCTTATTTAGATCAGGTGTTCTTTGTGGCATGAAATGCCTTGTTTTAGTGCACACAACGTAAGAACATGAGAATCAAATAGCACAAATATGACACTGTCAGCAGTTAGACTACAGCATCCAGGATTAAGGGATACCCCAAGGCTAAGATACTAGCTGGCAAAGACTGAATTCAGCCAACCTCAATCTTATGTACCACGCAAAACTGCAGTGTCTGCGTGTCGTTGAAAGCCTAATTATATGTCTCCTATGCATCTGTCACAGCAGGAACCTTCTCTCTTACCTCTCCAGCGCGTGCAAGGTGTGGTCAAGACCAGCCCAGCCGAAACACGGTGGCAGAGGCAGCCTCATCTGGACTGCTGCTTTTCCTGACCTTCCTTAAGCATGGAAGGGAAAAGTGACCTAACTGCGTGTGGGTAACCTGTAGATCATTGCTGCCTTTAGTGCTAGTACCTGGTTTAAAACCTGGGTTTCTGAAAGGGGTGCTGGAAGCTCCTTCGGCCAGCTGTCACCAGTTAGTTACACTTAAGAGTGTTAGTTAAACATTCACATCAGCATTACATTAACAGCAACATTAGCATCTGCTTATTTATCAGTATGCCTCATTAAAAGCGAGCAAGCAATTATTTCCAAGAGCATGTTGTAGTCATTTGCATAGGAGGTGTGCGAATGCTACCGGTGAGCACTCACAGGGACCAGGGAGAGGAGTTGTCTGGAAACCACACTGAGTCTGGACTGAGTAACTAGGTTACACAGTGAGCCTACTCTTACCACCAAGGATGCATTTGCTTCTGCTTTGGTGCCAGGGCAAACAGCCCAGGGAAAGCAGAGGTCTCACATGCATCTGCCTCGTTTGCTGCAATAAGTTTTCCTTCTTTGCTAAGTGAGTTTTGCTGTGTGAACGCTGTTCTAGATGGCTGTGCAGCCAGAGAAGCATCTAAATAGCTCTGAAGGCAAGTTGTGGCATTTAAAGGTCATTCTCATTGCTCTGTCTTGAGAGCGCTCAGCTGACTGAACCAGCATATTAAGTCAGTGACACTGCAGCTAAGTGATGTTTGCCCTGAATAGCTGGTTGCTGAGGTGGAGAGAACAGTTAGAAAAACAGTGCTTGGCTCGGTGAGCCTTCTGGGTGAATTCATGGCTAAATAAATATATAATGAAGTGGTGAATTCATAGCTACATAAATATAGAGCAAATCGGTGCCCTGCCCTACAGAGGTCCAGGTGGAACTATGCACTTAGGAGTGAAGCTCTGGTACCGAGACCCTCTATTACAGGTTTTCGTCTTATCAGCATGACAACTGCTTGCTGTCAACCCTGCCTTGGTGTGGAAGTGTGAGAGCAGACGTTTTAAGCAGCTTAGTGCTCCCTTGGCTGCGGGTGCTGGAGCTGGGGCATCAGGGGGAGGCACTGCTTGCAGGAGGCTGGCTAGGAAAGGCAACAGCTAAGGAATTTGGGAGCACTCAGATTTCCCCGTGCACCTTCATCCCTACTTTTGTGCACCTGTAGTGGGGCATTTTTACAGCACAGATTGACACAGAGATATGATGCCGGCTTCTCAGTTAACACCACACAGTAGCAAGAGCACCCCAGCCTCTCTGAGAATGTGAAAAAGATGAATCCCCACGTTAATTAAAAGTAACAGAATGGAAACAAGCAGTAGGTTGTCTTGCATCACTGCCACAAGCTGGGATTTAAGATAGGGCACCACTTCTCAAATGTTACACAAGACTAGCTCACACCACCTAAACGTCTGGCTTCGGACCAGGACAAAAGCAAGCACTGTAAACTGAAAAAACTGTAATTGCTGTTAACATCTGATACACATTCCTCCTCCAAGCTTTTTTCTTTTATTTTTTTAAGGGATGGAGTGTATTTTGTCAATTAAACTTTGGCCCTCAGGGCCAGTTACTCACCTGCCATGGAGCATCTCGACCTGGGGCACCCTTTGGGGGCCATGCTGAGGTAGAACAGCTTTGCTCGCCCAGCTCTCTCCTTCCCCTCTATGGTCCCAGCAGGAGGTGGAGCGCTGTGGCTGCTTCTGCAGGGGTTTAACCTCACAGCTGTGTGCCATCAGTGAGGAGTGCCCCCTGCCATTACCCTGGAAGGATTAATATCAGCCAAGGGATATTCAAAGCCAGCGGTCAGTCTGTGGCCTTTGGAAACCTCGTAGCACAGGGAGGGCTCTGATAAAGTGGCAGAGGTTTTATATGCTGGCTTTTGTGGATATGCCTTTACATCTGGTAAAGATCATCACGGTACAAGGTACAGAAGCAGCCCCATGTGTTTCCATCAGCCCCATCACCAGTGACAGACAGCAGATCCACCTGCAGGTGCCACAGTGCCTATGTCCTCAGTGCCCATTCAGGAATAACAGGCTTTCATAATATTGTGACGTGGGACTTTGGTGCCTTAACGTGTTTGCTAGCGTGAAGGAGAACAGCATTAAAAAAAAAAAAAAAAGGTAAAAAAGGTGTTTGCTCTCAGGAAAGCTCTCTGTAGTTAGCAAACAGGGGAGACCTCCACTGGGTAGCGTAATGTCCCCTTGATGTTGTACGCAGCACAGCTGTATCTGAATGAGGCTGAGGGTGGATGATTACGGCAGTGTACAACAAGCCATACGTGGCTGCAAGGGAGTTTCTACCTCCTCTCAATTGCATGTGATTTTTTTCCCCCTGTGGTCAGCCAGCTGCTGACTGTAACTACCACAGTCACCATCAGTCTTCAACAAGCGTCTGAAGGTCTGGTAGAAAGAGGTTAAGAGGAAAAGAGTCTGAAATCCTCCCTGACGGGCAGCTATTTCTCTGCACGTATAGTGCCTGGCACTGCAGTGACCCCAATCTAATTTGGCATCCCCACGGTAATGCATTTTAAATGCCACTACTTTGAGAACAATGAGGCTGATGTTTAATGGACAAACAATCCCAGGTGAAATAACACAGTAGATTTCATAAATTAAAGCCAAAGATTTAAGGGAAAAATCCAGACATAACTCTTTCATCAGTGCATAGGGTAAACGGATTTTCTGACCAAGCAGCCCTGCAAAATGACCTCGCAGCGATGTATTTCCAGGATTCGTGCTGGGATGCCACCTATCTGGCTGGCTTCTGCTCGGGAGGGCTTTCACAACCGGCCAGCAAGCACACACCTGAAGAGGCTTCTCCTTTTCGCGATCTACATTTGAGATACAGGATTCAGAGCAGAAGGAGATGCTGATCCCCAAGGGAATGGGCATCACATGTCACATTTTGCAGTTTTTTACTGCTTTACATGCTTTGTTACAAAGCACTGGCTGTGCCCATTCCTCCCCAGGGGCAGCAGTGCAATCGGCTGGCTGCAGGGAGCAAGCAGCAGCCCAGAGCTGAGACGAAATTGCTCCAGAGAGGTAGCTAGGGGAAGCCTCAAAACACGTTTTTTGGAGTCCCTGGGTTTGCCGGCGAGGCTTTTTGCCAGCTTTCCCTCCGCCAGCTCACCTGTGTGAGTCAGAGCAGCCGCTGGCTGCGGGGCAGGTGGGGTTCATGAGGGCTGCTGGCGGCTCTCAAATCGCTCCCCACCCCGGGAGCAGCCATCCAGCTCGGGGCTGGGACATCTTTCCTCATCTGTATTTGCTCAGGAGCTGGCACGACGAGGTTTGCAAGCCTAATTTAATAGTGACTTGTTACTAATAATTATCATCCACACACTAATAATTACATATGATGGCTTCAACAGCCGTCCAGCCCAAGAGGCGCTGCGAATGCCAGGCCCTGTTTGCTCAGGGACTCTTCCCCTCTTCTGAAAACCATCCGAAATCTCCTCGTCCACGTGGCTGGTGGCCGTGTGCTGCCACTTATGCAGCTGCAGAGGAGGGATGTCAGGGCCAGACTCGGTGGCAGCCAGCTTTTCCCAGCCCCGCGACGGCTCCCCGGCTCCCCGGTTCCAAACCATCAGTGCTAGATGTCGGTCTGGCTGAGTTGTTACGCCAGGAATGCTAAATTACAGCGCACAGCAAACCTCCAGGAGGCTTGAATTGCTTAGAGAGTAATTTCACTGTGTCTCTGGCATCCTGTGCATGCATCTGTAATGGTTGTCCCCATCCCTCTTGTTTTCACTTTAATTGAAGGGTACGCGCAACCTCAAAATTAAACAAAAACAAAAACAAAAAACAAAAAACCAAACATATGCTTAAATACTATGCACACACAGAGAAATGTTGGCATTTAATCCGTGCACATGTGTTAAAATCCACATATTGTGGATATATAGTGGCACACCCACAGCCACTAGAAGTACACATATGCAACAACCTGCGAGTAATGTAAAATTGCACCTCGAAAACTGGGGTTGTCTAGTTCATGTTACATCTGGACTTTTGATTTCTGCTCATGAAGCCCTGCTGCACAACACAGAGCCACCAGCACTCACACCTTGTTGGTATGTGGGGCTTCAAAAGCAAGAGGCAGGCTTTCTCAGCCCAGACAGCACCCACTGGAAAGTGGTACTGAGCCAAGAAAGTCTGGCAAGCCTACAGAGTGTGGCTCCCTCCTCGTAAAGACATGAGCGGAAGGATGAATCTGTGTTAGCAAAACAGGATAAATAAGATAGATGAGAAAACGGGGGGAAAAAAATCAGGAGCACGTGATTTATTTTGAGGGCAGGGTGGAAGTAAAGTGTCTTTGTCGTTCCTCCTAACCATCAGCCTTTAGGGATCTCTGTCCTGACTTTTCCACATACACTTCTAGACTAGGAGCTCACTTGCAGTCATCCTCAAATGCCTTCTGCAAAATATTTGCTCCAAGTTTGATCAGCTCTGATTAACTGGAAGTTATTAACGTGGCATTTGTAGCATTAAATGAATGTAGCCCCAGCCCAAAGAACAGCTTAAAGCCAGTGCCATTGAGCTGTGCTCTGTGACAAAAGAGAGAAAAAGTTTTTTCTTCTGTTCTGCCTAATGGTGACCAAGCAGCACAAATGCTGCCGTAGTGCCTGGCTGCATCCCCATCACCTGCACCACCGCAAGCCCCCTGTGTTTCCCTTCCCTGCCCTGCCAGAGCCATTTGGCAGCACCCTGGAGAAGGGCTGGATGTCCAGACTGCCCTGATAATCCTTGCTAGTTCTGCACGAGCTCTCCTGACAGCATTCCTGCAAGGTGAGAGGCGAGCAATGAAAGTCTTGTTGACTGAGAACCGCATGTCTTCCTCACCCCTTGTAATTACCCGAACTGGTCTCCTGGCTTTCACTGCTCCTTCATCTCTGGTTGTGCTGAACTGCAGCATACGGTTCATTACAGCTGCACATCACAGCTACCACTATCCCTCAGCATTATTTACAAATAGGAAGTGAAGGAACCTAATTTCTTGTTCTTAAAGGAGAGAAGCAGAGAACAAAAAGGAGAGGGATGGAAAGGGACTGGTCACCTCCTGGCAAATGAGGCACAGGACAGGGTGGGCAAATTCCCACTGGTAGGACAGGCATGTTGGGCTGACCCTTGTGAGATGCCACCTTTCTGCCACGTGCCGTGGGGTGGAGGCACAAGTGGCAGCTTGTACTGTAGTCAAAACCATGCAGACGTCACTTCTGGCTCTGCTGAATTCAATAGAAGTCTTCTTAGTCTGCTCTTAGCAAGCAAGTGCATCACTTGTGAAACAAGGGGTAGCACAAGCTTAAGCTGACACTTTAAAAAGTGTTATAGGCCATATCCTGCTTGGAAAAAGTGGGCACATGGAGCAAACGCTACAGGTGGCGTTTTCCCAGTTACTCTATGTGTTTATCTGTGGAAAATCTCCCATTAGTACAAGAAATGGACATTTCCTTGAGTGCCACGAGACAATCACAACTGATTTCCTGATTTGTGGTTTCAAATTCTTGTTTGCTCGAGGAATCATGTCTGCAGGCAAGGCAGCTCGAACACGCAAGCAGAGGCTGCTGTGCATCTGGGACTGAGAGTACTGGCAAAGAGCAACCTCACCAAAGCACCCTGAAAAAACGTGAAGCTCGAGAGAGAGAGCATGACCTTTAAGTGACAGCATTGCTGACAGAAAGTATAAAGGGAAGGAAACGGGGAGTCATGTAACTTGGGTTGATTCTCAGATATAATGTCATCCATTTAAAGTTAATTTCATTTAACGTTAATTTTCATTAGCTCACATCTGTTGCCGAGATTTAACCTGTGAACTCTAGCTGCTTTTCCTGGCAGCCCTTTATATCGATTACAAAACCCCACCACACCAAACCACGGCAAACCCAATTGCTCCCAGGAGAAAGGCTCGGCGAGAGGATGAGCTGTGCATGACAGGCATCGGTTGCATTGGTGTTCAACGTAGAGTTGCAAGTAGGTTCTCAGCTGACAAGAGGGAAACAGTTCCTACGTATAGAAGGAAGAGTCTAATACAGCCCAGAGCTGTAATTTGTCTTAATATTGGCCCAGGCACAACTTTATGTAGAAGTGAAGATGTGAAAACATTTCCATAAGCCCTGGCTGAAATTTAAAAGGGCTCCAGCCACTAGTCTCAGCTGTTTCTCTTTGTGTACTATTACAGCTGGCTGACGTCTGCCTTTGACACTTGGTTGAGGTAAGTGAGCTTCAAGACTGTGAAACAGTCCACGCTGGAAAATTGCCCTAGGGACTCAAATAAGCCAGGTGAAGATGCAGTCAGGTTTTTCAAAACTGGTGTTGTGAATTGTTGTGACTTTATATGCATGTAATATTGTAATTTACAGTAATGTCGGCAGAACTGAGATCTGGATGCTCTAAGTACCCTTAACACCACTCTAAAATGAAATGTGCAGTGATTTAAGATAAGCAGTCACTGATTTCCCTCTCTTTCAAAGAACTCTCTTTACTGTAATAATACTTCCTAAAAAATGCATGTACATGAAGCTCTATATTTAGTGGCTGGGCTTAAAAGTCTCAAACAGGACCATTAAACCAGACAGGAACAAATGAATGGTGCAGCTACACCCAAAATGGGCTCTGGTAGCTGTGTGAATTTGACAGAAGAGAATTAAAAGTTAGCTCCGCACCCAAGCATCACATTTTATAGCGCACTCATTTTTCTAAGAGGGTTGCCCAAGGCAGGCTGACACGGCCCTTAAAGAAAGGCTTTGACATTTTAAAAATTTCCATTTCTTCCTAGATTGAAACCTAAGCCTGGCAGACTCATGGGCTAAATTAATTCCTTAAGCCCTCTACCCAATGATAAAACTTATCTGAAGCAGAAAATGGAAATGTACAGCCGCGTGCTGTACAAAGCTGATCAAAGATCCCCAGGAAAGTGCTGGAACAATCAGAATGAACGATCTGCTCCTGTGGATGGAAAAAAATGGATATTTAATTGCATAAATTATTCACCACCGATTGTTCGTGAGAAGCCTTTTATGTCCTGGAGATTGAGAGGCCTATCTATGCCTGATAAAATAAGCAGAGATTCCTATTATTTTCCTGCGGACGCTGAGTTTGCAATGATGGTGAGTCAAACGAAGAGGTGGAAGGAGCCTCCCCAGGTCTGGAGCTGATGGCTGCTGTGTGGGTCCTTCCCTACCAACACTCTGGAGGAATAAGCAGTGTGGTAGGAAGCTGCTCCTTACTGAGCCAGCCTTCAATTTAGAATAAGAAAAAAAAAACAACACAAACAAGCAATCTCCTGAAGAAGACGAGCACATGCTGTACTTTATCATACTAACGTGTCATTATCCAGCGGAAGATCACACACACACACACACACACACACACGCACGCACAGAGGATGCTAACACAAGACATTTATTTTTGCTATTCTTCCAGCAGGGCATGAAACATCTTCGTCACCTGCTATCACCCATCCCAATCCATCACTTCTCTCAATTCAGTCTTACCCACATACAGCAGGGTTTTTGGGACTCCTACTTCCCAGTGGTTTTGCCAAACCATTAGTTGCTGCACAGGAAGGACAGTGCCCACCTAGTTATGGGAAGGGAGAGCTTTATTTCGTCTGGGCTCCTCTAAGCCAGGAGTTGCACCTGTGGTGCCTTAAAAAGGCGTCAGGCAGCTGGGGCAGGAGGGGCTGCCTCTGTCTGAGGCAGCTGGAGGCACTGCCAGAGACAGGCACAGAACGAGTGAAATGACAAAAAGTCCCAAGTCTTTATTGAAAACAAGGAGTGTGGCCAACAAAAGCTAGATTTAAGGCTGCAACAGAAGACACCCCCAGCACCAGAAACCTCGGAGGCAGTGGAAAAAAATAATTGAGGGAAAGCCTCAGACATCCTTCCCGGCCCCTCTCCATGGGGTCCAACGAGTGGTACAAACCCCGCTTCCTTGAGCTCTGGTGTGAGACTGGCAAGATTTTAACCAGCAGCCCACCAGCTTTAACAAGAGACAACTCCAAGTGCAGGAGAAGTAGAGCTGCAATGCTGGGGGAGCTGACAGAGGCCCCCAAGAGTGTGAATTTGGGCACATTTGGTGATGGCGTGGCATCTATCGACATCGTGGGTTGGCGTACTGCTGCCTTGCCTTTCCTCTTCCCACCCAGCTCTCTGCATTTCTGTCTCCCAGGAAGGGGCAGAAGGAACAGGCTCATGATGTAGGGAATTGCCCCTGCGCCTTGCTGACCGAAATGGGGAGACTGGGGGAGAGTCGCAGCTTCTTGGAAAATAATGAAACCAGCAATAAGCAGATCTGGTGCTGTACACTACAGAGCGCAGCTGGCAGGTGTGGCAGCCTGGGGGCTGCAGACCCAGAAGGCACGGGAGAAACAATCCCACATTTTCCCATAAAAAGGAAAAGCAAGGCAAAGATGAGGGAAGGCAAAGAAAGGAGAGGAAAAATAAAAGAGATGTCATGAGTTGTAAAGACAGCTGCTTGATCTTGTGTGGCCTGATTTGTGGTGGTTGTGTGCAAGGTGTGGGCTGTAGCACTCCTGGATCCCACCAGCAGGAGAGTGGAAATGGAAGAAAAATCTCAAGCTAAATTTCATAGACAGCAAGCAGAAAATGTGCTATAATTTAAAATGTGCTATGATTTATTAGAACCTAAAAGGGGTTCACCTACCAGGGACTTGTAAAATTAAGCAATTTCTAGCTCTTAAAAATCAAAACATAGCCATCCAAATGTCATTAATTGTAAGCCAATTGCATCTTTTACTTTTTTTAGGTATAAAAAGGAATTCTCACTAAAAAAAAAACAAACACCATCGTTGTATTATACAGAGATGGTAAAAGAAATCCTGGAACAAGTCCTTAATACCATCCTGACATTGTGTCAGTCACCTAAGGTCCTTGCAACAAGACATGCCTATTAGCTTTTTATGCCTTATGACACAAATACAAGTTTCTATTGATTTTTATGTAATCTTCTTCCACGTGGCCCAAACCCAAGCAGATCACTCTCAGCCTAATGACCAGGAAATGTCCTGGACTCATACCCACGCTCCTGTGCACATTTACGCACGTCAGGAAGGAGGAAACAGTTGCCTTTGACCACCTCATTAATTAGCTCTTAGGCAAAAAATCAAGTTATTGTGGAGCACTCGGCAAGCACCACACGCCATCCGAGCCCTCGCGTGCACGCTCTCTGCTTGCAGGAAGACGTACAACAATGGGTCAGCCCGGGCTTCGTGTCTGCTTGTGGGTTTGCGAATGGCCCCGACAGTGTGTCTGGAGAAGTCCCCGCTCTTCCCCGTGCCACAGCCATGCTCTGCGGGGCTGCCGGCTGCTGCAGGGCTCACCTGAAGCTCCCCTGGGGCAGCAGGGACCTTGGCTCCTCCAGGCTCCATCGCCCAGCTCCCCCTTGGGTATCTCGCTAAAACAAAGAGAGATTCTCCAGGTACGTCCTTGTCCCTCCTGGCAAAGGAAGCCCTGGCAGTCTGCTAGCTCCTAGTTTTTGTCTTCTGGAGAAACGAACCGGATTCCTAAGGATTAGCAGTGATAAATAAAAACTGTGTTTGGCCACACCATCAAAGTTAGACACACGCTAGCCAAACTAACAAATGACAACAATTTGCTCAAACAGCAACCTGAATGGGATTTTTGAGCATATTTCTCTTTCTCCATCTTCCTCTTTATGAGGCATGGGGAATAGCATTTCACACAAGACTTTGCAGGGAAGCAGAGAACAAGAACATGCTATCCTTAGCTTGAACAACTGCGAGAAACCCTTGCACAATTTGGCTGCATGAAGCTCGTGGCCACATCTCCTGCTGTCCTACATTGGCCCAGCTCCACTGGGGCCAGGTTGTCCCATCCGATGGCACAGACCCAAGTGTTTTGGCAGCCTCATGCAATTTCTACTTCCACAGCCACATTAAAACCATGCTTTCTGCTGACTCCACCAACTGTGGCCCATTTCTCTCTCTTTAGGCTCTGGCGTTGATTATTTTACCAGGCAGCACCATGAAGAGTTGGCACAAATACTGATACAGACCTCATCTGGATTCAGAATTAATTGAGGGCTTGAGTTTCACACATTCCCCTCCTGTAACATCATTATTTTATTGCTGCCCACCCATAGCTGCCTTGAGCTCCTTCCATGGGCTTTGTCACCATAGTCTGCTGCAGAAGGATCTCAAAAAGTGACTGGGGTGTGCCCTGCAGCAAGCGGCTCTCAGGCTGGATGTGGAAACCAGCCCTGGAGAAAGCAGCTTCAGCTCTCCTGAAGTTGGAAACTTGATGCCCATTATTTTAAATATACCCACTGCAAGTACCCTTCCAAACCAAGACATCTAATTTCCAACGTGTGGCTATGTGCTGTCATCATCCACAGCAGAAACCTTCTCCTGGTAAGGCTGAGCTGGTCAAAGGTACTTAAGCTTTACAACCATCGTGCTGAGCAGAGCAGTGACCCCACAGCAGGTCTTTCACAGCCTGGGGCAGGTGCCCATTCTCCAGGCTATGTTACCCAATAATAAATAACAGCATTAGCGGGCCAAAATGTGGTCTGTCAAATCCAAATTATATTTTTTTTTTCCTGAAACATGGTATGAAGAGATGCCAGATGAAAAAAAAAAAAAAAGAGAGAGAGAGAGAAGAAAAAAAAAAAAAACAAAAGGAACAAATCCCATTTCTGTCTTGTTTTTCTTTCCTCTGGCCACCTCTGGCAGCCAGACAGCTCATGGCTTACATCCTCTGGGGAGCGTGCCCCTGCCAAAGGATTGCAGAGTTGCTGGTCTTACAGCTGGCACCAAAAATTGCCATATCCCAGAGCAATTAGTACGGAAACTTCCTTGACAACAGGCTGGGGCTTTGAGATGTAGCCCAAGAATTTGCTAATATGGTGTGTGCTGTGGTGCCAAACATTCTCCCTGGGCAGAGACCTCTGTTCCGTTTCTCCCATTACCCAAGCAAACTTAGGAATGGTTTTAACCCCTGGGACCCAGTGGGAGCTCCCTGCAGGTGCCTCTTGGCATTAGGCAAATGGTTCCCTTGTCTTTTCTCATAATTGGTGTAACTAGCACTCTTTTCCCCCTCTTATTCCCAAGTGCATATGTTCCTTAAAATTAGATGTAATCCTCTGTGGGTTTACTGAAAATACAGGTGCAACTAAGAGCCAGAAAATGGGAGCTTTTCACTGTCAGTCAGGGTAGCCCTCATGCAAAAATGTCATTCATAGTTACTGTAGCCTGTGTAATTACACAGCAAAGTCCCATTTAACATTTCACTACATAACGACAACATGCTCTTTCAAATCAGATTAATGCAAGAGTTACCCAGCCCTTTTAAGAGATAATAGCTGTAATTAAGGTGTTTCTCCTGATGGGTTACTATTATAACGTGGCAGATGATCCCATGATAGTCTTGTTGGTTGCATTAGTAACAATTGTTTTCATTACTATTGACACTATTCTCTTGCCACACAAACAGGAAAGCAGGTTGATCAAAATATTGTGCTGGTTCCCTGTGCTCTGAGCCCTTTGTTGGGGCTTATGCTCAATTTTTAGCTCTGAGTAGGAATAAAATGCAGTTTTCATAAGAGATGCAGGCAGCTTCACCTGCGTTGTTTAAAGCCTTGTGGTGAGAACAAAGGAAAAGAATTCTTTCACTGAAAACTGGAAAATAAAGCAGTGATGAAACTTAAATGTTATGCCTTGTACACACCTCATCTGGTTCCAGCTCCAGCGTCAATGATGTGAGACTGCTGCGGTGTGTTCAGGCTGGGGAATGAAGTGAGCATGTATATTGGGGCTCATTATTCCAGGGAAAAATTGCACAGACCATGGGATGAGATGGGACGTGAGCGATTTGTGACTGCAAGGCTGGTCCAGGAAATTCTGTGTCTCCAAGGGCAGATCTCCACGGGGATGGCTTGGGAGGCGGCTTGTTGAGGTTCAAAGTGACAGGTGAAAAGATTGTGTATCTATAGCACCTTTTCCAGGGAAACCAATGGAGTTAAACGAGGATGGATTTGAATTAAAAGCCCTAAAAATGTTCATTTTTCGCCGGTATGAGTTCTGCACATTCAGCTGAAGCTGTCAGAGGCAGCATCGCCTGACAAAGATGTCAAGACAAGTCATCCAGAACAAAACTGCATCAGGTGCTGAAAATGAGAAGGGTCCAGATGAGCAGGGAGCGTGACAGGAGACCAGGGCACCATCTCCAATAACTCACAGCCGAAGGGAGGCAAAGGAACAGCTAAGAAACACTGAGGAGATTCACCCTTTGATTTTCAGATCCAACAGTTTGCCAGTTCAACAAGCAAGGGGATAAAAAATGTAAAATTCTACATTTGGGAGTGTGGTGAATATTGACCACTATGCTTGTCTTAGCTAAAAGTATTGGAAGTATACCTATTAAATATGATGATATAAGTCACATAAAATTGATTTTGGCAAATTTGCATACTCTGAACAAAGAGAAAACTGTGAATCCCTTAATCACAGTTTTCTAGAGGAAAACATGAAAATACCAAGGGAAAATATCTTGGCAAACGTTTTCATTCATTTCTGTTATCAAATTCTGCTTACCAAGATGCAAGTTCCTAAACAGTGTGATATTGGCAGAATTTTGTTGGCAGAGAATATACCGATCAAACAGCTCCAAAGCTTCCTTGCATGTCTTCAATATGTTTACAGCACTGAAGGCATCATGGTCTGTAAGTGCCTTTGGTTTTGTAGGCAGGATGTTTTCATGTAATTCATGCAAAACAGGTGTTTTCGTGTAACTGTTCAACTGTGAAACTATCTCACATTTTGGTGCATAAGGGAATCCACACTGCACATAAAAGTACCTTTTTTGTTTGCAGAATGGGCAATAGCAGTGTTTCATCAAAATGTATTATCTGTCCATGTATCCATAGCACTTCAGAGGGATGAAATCACCAGGGCTACCACAGGCAAGCCAGGGACCAACGGGGCTTACAGATCATTCATTACTCAAGTGAATATAGTAATATAAAAAAAAAAAAATCTGCAAGCAAGGAACACGTTTTTCTCCACAGGAAGTTTCAAAACGCCTGCCTCCTGTGATAACATTGACTTTTAGAGGCTAGAGGGCTATAAGGCCATGGCTCGTTAATAATTGCCTTGCTGACCTTTCTAGCCTGGGCTCGAATCCCACGGCATCACCTGACATTTTTCCTTGCTTCTGGGGGACCCGCAGCTCGCTGGGATGTGGCTCTCCCCCACGGTCCTTGAAAACAGGGCAGGGTGCCTGCCAGCCATCCCAATCCCTCCTCTCTGCTCTGGATACAAACAGTTCCTTATGGGAATGTGGAACTGCATACACTTACATAAAAAAATGCTTCCGAGGCCCTCATGTGAGGTTTTTGTCTACCATTCCCAACCACTTTTTGATTAAGTTTTATAAAATACCCTTGTAAATGCACCCATTTCAGGCACTTATCTAAAGCTAATAAAACGAGTTGCATGAACTTGCAGAGAGGAAGGTTTTTGCAGACTCAGCACTTTAAAAAAATCCACAGATTTGTACAAAAGAAGCAAAGTGCATTGTGACAAGAACATATCAAATTCATTACCACTTAGTGCCTGTCAGAAAAACTGTTGGCTAAGGAGGATGTGAAAAGCATAAGGTTTCAGTAAAGGTGCAGCGTTATGCAATGCTTTAAAGAAGAGCTGTGGTTATATACAGTCCGTAAGAGACTCTGCATTTTAGGTTAAAATTTGCTATATTTTTGGTGAAGCAGGCCAGGATACTCTGAAACTTACACTTTAATAAATGAAAAATAGTTCTACTCATATTGATAGGATTAAATAGGGGTGAAAAAAGTAGACCTTTTATCACTGAAAATTGAAAATAGCATAAAGATCATACAAGTGGAAGTTTTCTGTAGGGAGTGGTACAGGAATTCATCTGCTGTCCAAATTAGTAGAAACTGTAGTTTAAGAAAATGGAAATAACAATGAGAACAATATAAAGGCTGAAAGAAGAGAATGCAACAGAAGAATGTACTTAAAGGCATAATTATTTAGGCTGGCAAGCCATACCTTTTTGAGGTATGATGAAAAGAGGTTTGGTGACGTCCCTCACAAAATTTGTGGCAAATTGTTCAGGATGGTGGTAACGCACGTCTGTTAAGCAGCAGCACATGGGATTTTTCTGTTCGGCTTCCTCTCTGCCATCGTGCACTCCTGAACACAGCTCTTCCCTCAGATGCAAGCGGCCGGGAATAAAAGCACGTCCCTGGTGGCTTGTGGAGCTGTGGCTCAGGTCTGATTTCTTGCTTATGTATTTTCTGAACTGCTGTGAAGCTCTGTTATTGGGGTTGTGATTTCAGTTGCTGCCATGGGGATAAAATGCAGTTTAGAGCTTAAAGGCCTACTTCAGTGCTGTGTTTAAACACGCACTTAGCACTTTGTCTACGAGCTTATCATCATGGGTGTAAATGGAAAATGAGCATCTCCCTAAAGCTGTATATGTTCTTCAGTGCTTTACTGAATCACCATCTCTGTATGTGTTGACTGAAGGCGATTTCTGATTAGTTTTGATAAAGGAGAATATAAAGGGAGTGTTTCATTTTGCCATCTTGTGCAAAGAACATAACCAGAAAGAAACTTGTAGTGTCACGTCTGGGTCCCTCATCTGCAGGAGACATAAATGCTGAAGTGTGTGCTAGTTTTGCTGACAGCCCTACCTCAGCAACTGTCTTTGGAAACGAAGAAAGTATTACCTGGGCATGATAGTGTAGGTGTGGCACTTTCTGAATATGCGGTCAAATCCTTTGGAATAGGGAAATATGTGGCACAAATGATGCTGATGCCATTAAGCTCGAGGATTACGTTTATGGTCTGGGAGTGAGAGGAAGCTTCAAGTTCAATAAAGCTTGCAAGAATTTGCTAATTCCCGTGGATTTAAAAAAAACATACACCTGCGTTTATGAGCTTTTCTTTAATTAGACTTCTGTTCTTCCAATTTCTCAATTTATGGAAACCTTGTTTAATACTTCAGTATTAAGAAAGGCTTCCTCCAGAAGTGGTGTTACTCTGTGACTTCATCCTAGAGGTAATTTTAATTTCTGTTACGTGTGGTTTCCCCATGGGAAGAACCTACTGTGTTCCATTTGCTGGCAGACCTGAAAACCACTACAGATGATAGGTGTTGCAAAACCTCTTGCCATTTGATGGGTTTTATGTAAAATGGCTACTCTGTACGGTCTGTCAGTCTGCAACATATGGCTTTCCACACATAACACATGAACTCCAGTCTTACTGATTTTCTGTAACTGTCTTTTTTTTTTCTTTTTTATTTCTGCACAAATACACTGTCAACCATCCAATATTTTAACTGCACAAACAAAAGCACAATGCTCACCAAACTAGTGACTTCACACGGTAGGCAGCCATCAGAAACACAGAGCAGCAGCAGCCCAAGAGCACTGACATTAGGAGATGCTTGTCCCTACTCTAGCAGACAGGCTGGGCAGTGTTTCACGGGGACAGGAGTAGGCGAGCAGCCCCTTTTCTGAGCAAATGGTGTGCTTGCGGGCAGAGAAGCTGCTGGAGGGTCCCACAAGCAGTGTCATCTACTGAATATCACCCACTGACACTTGTCACAGACTCACAGCATGGCTGAGGTGACCTCTGGAGGCCGCCTGGTCCCAGCCCTGCTCCAGCAGGGACACCCAGAGCAGGCTGCCCAGGGCCACGTCCAGGCAGATTTTGGAGATCCCCAAGGATCACCCCACAGCCTCTCTGGGCAGTTGCAACCTGCACAGCACAGAAGTGCTCCTCTTGTGTTCCAGTTTGTGCCCATTGCCTCTTGACCTGGCACTGGGAACCACTGAAAAGAGCCTGGCTTCATCCTCCTTGCACCCTCCCTTCAGGTATTTGTATGCACTGATAAAACTGTCCTCCCCAATCTGCTGCCCCTTCATACAAATGCCCCCCTGCCCCACCACCTGCCTGCTTACACAGCACACTTCTACCAGGAGTAGCAGGCAATCTCACAAGGAAAACACAGCCACAAGCACCGCCACAGCTACGGGGTCATTTTAAGCCCAAGACACAAGGCCAGTTCCGATTTTTGAATTTTCCCATCCCTGTTCACATCGCAGTGGTTGAGCAGAATCTGGCGGAATTTGTCCAGGTCCACCCCGCTGATGCTGGGCTGCAGGCAAAAGAGAACAATGCTGTTAAGAGGGAAAACAGCTCTGGATTTCAGCAGCTCTGAAAAGCAGGAGGCAGTGCAGCAGCAGGGAGATGCCCCGGAGGGCAAGCAACAAAGTGGCCTGACCCCACGTGGAAAACGAGCGAAGTGGTAAATGAGGTCCTGCAAAAATGGGCATGGTTAGATTTATGGCACAGTGAGTCCCACGAGGGTATGTGAGATGGTTTTTGCCCTTAGTCAGGATCAGCAGTATCTAGTCTGCATCAAACAAGTGTCTGCAGAAAGGTCTGGACCTCTGCTTTCATTCAGTTTCCTCTCTCAGACCTGTTGCCCATGGAGGCACATGTTGCATATGGCATTTTTGTTGCCAGGTCACCATTTTACAGGCCAGTCAGCAACCTAGACATACTTTTAGTGGATCAAATGAATGCTGAAGGCATACTTTATGGGCCACCTTGCCTCTGCCTGCTCTTAATGCTGTACCACTTCCCTGCTCTCCACTTCCTAACGAGGAGATCAAATGCATGCACACAGTTAGTGGTGCCCAGGAGTGATGCTGATGAAGAAAGGCCCCTAGGGCAAGTACAACCCTCACTCCTTTGCACACACGTGCACAGAGCACAAGCCCAGTGGTCCATCTGTCCTCACACCCTTCCCTACGTGCCATGGCCATAACATATACAGACTCTCAGCTGCCTGCACACAGGTGTGGTCTTTGGTGTCTGCCAAATGGACTTGGGACTGTAGGCCGATCGATATCAATACAGGTATACTTGCTCATCATTGAGAAGGCAGAATTTAGGAGTAACAACTGGCTTTTTTTTTGTTTTTGTTTTTTTATATATATATAAACCTTTGTGCTTGTTACCACCTCCTAAATATGAATTGCCCTGTCCTCTCTGAACAGCTGCTCCAGCAGCCTGAAGGCAGGATAACAAGGGAAATGATTTGCTCTGAGTCAAAGAAGATTTCTATTGCAGAGACAGCTCTATCAATATCGTCCTCTAAAGCTGATTGTGTGGCCTTACAAAATCACAACCATCAAGAATCCTACGTATGAACTTCCTGAAGCTTAGCCGAGCTTGATGATGCTCTGGGAACCTTCAGTCTGTGTCACTGTCAGCAAGAACTGAGGGCTCTCAGCTCTGACCAGCATCACCTTGCTTTGCAGTCAGATATGATATGAAAAGGCAGAGGCACGTATTATTCATTCCAATTTCTCTTTCAGCTAACTCAACACCCTTCAGCTATTTTATCCTCAATACTTATTTCATTAGAGCAAAAACTATGTCAGTGTGGGTAGAGTAGGTGGTGACTAAATTTCCATAAACCGTTTGTGATACCATAATGTCTGCTCAGCTCAGAGCATGAGTTAGAATGAACTTTTCTTAAATACAACTGTTGAGTCAAGCTGTGTTAATTTGTCAGGCAGAATTTCTGTGATATGGTGAAATGCTCTGCAGCGTTTATGCTGAGATGATGACTTTTGTTTCTGCTTCTGATCAAAGTGAAATTTGACTCTGTGTTCCCACTACCCACTCCATTTACATAACTTTACCAGAATAAGCACTGCATTATTATAGGACATACACGGTGTTAATAAATAATAAGAGCCACGAAGATACCTTGACCAGTTCCATCATGTCTTTGACAAACCCATCCACTTCTGGGCCTTCAAGTGCTCCCGTTTTACTCTGAAAGATGGAATAAACATCAAAACCCTCCAGAAAGTCAAAAACACAGAAATGTTTACTAGTCAGTAGGTCCACCTTGTCACTGAGCCCAATAATGTTAAGGTCCTTTCCTTTTCTCCAAACCATCTCTTCCCCTCAGATGGCAGCAGCACCTCCCACCATTTAGTGAGGCTTGCTGGTCATCACACCACACCATTGTGTGAATGGCAGAAGAGGCTCTGGATTGCTGTTTTCTAACCAATGGTTGGGCAGTTCTGTCTGTCCTGGGCCAGATTTAGAATTACTCTTGGCTCAGTACTGGAAGGGATTTCATTTTTCTGCAGCCCTTGCATCTCCTGCACAGAGATATTGTTAATGCAGCGGTACTGGCTGTGGTGATTGAAAAAGTGAAAATGTGAACTTTGCCACGTGGTCTCTGAGCTTCACCCAGCTCTGCTCTCCCCACATGGGCACCGCTGCAACCCACAGCACCCACCAGGGAGAGGAACTGTTAGCAGCTTGTATCTAATCAGTGTCATGTAAAGACCACAAAGAAATGGCCTCTAGGACTCACAACGTCGTAGTGTGCGAAGATTTTCTCAAAATCTCTTCTCCTTTCCTCTGTGCTGCAAGCCTGCATGCAGGGAGGAGAAACAAATGAAAAAGAAAGAGAAAAGAAAGAGATTCAGGTTTTGGCCCAGCTTATCTTAGCTGAGAGAGATGGAAGGAATGCATCAAAAATACTTACATCCATTTTGAATTGAAGAAGGAAATTTTCCTGAAGCGCCAGAATCCTGAACGGAGAGATTGAAATTACGATCTTGCCACTTTGTCGTCTACACACAAACTGCTCTGAACTATTTCAGTTCATAAAGCATGGGGATTTGAGATTACAGGCCTTTAAAATAGAAAACCTCCTGCAGGGTTATTCAAGGGTGCTGTTCAGTAAGCATGTGCCTCCCTCCCTGTCTGATGGGGAGCCGCAGGTCTTCCTCGGCTCACGGAAAACCATGTTTCTTAGCACCGCCGCCTCTCACAAGCGCATTTATTCCTGGTGGCCCACCGCAGTGGAGGCTGCCAGCCTCTGACACGAGAGCTGCCAGACTATTATTCCTCTGTGACCGGGTTGCTGTGCTGCGTTACAGGAAATTGTAATTTACCACCCTCTTTTCGAGGAAGAATTGCTGGCTGGAAAAGGAAGGGATGAAGTAATGCTGGCCTGAGTGCTGAGGCCACACAAATTACTCTGCTTCCCCCACCTCACTCCCCAAGTCCCTCACAGCCCAGATAAAAGCTTTCATCTTTCCAGCTGCTCTGCTTGCCCCGAGGCTCTTAGGGCCAGTAGTTTTGGGGTGTGCCAAAATGCTTCCACAAACTGAAGGGCTCAAGGTGCAAGAAATATGTTTCATTCACAAGCATCTTTGCCGTATATCTCCAAATCCTCTCTTGTTGACGTGGCCAAACTCGTCAGCAGTGGTGCCTTGACTCCTCAATAAAGGAGCAAAACCTCTTTGCCATCCATGCTGCACATGGCGATATGAAACAACTGCTTGTCCCCTGCTGACAGGGACTGCCAGCCTTATGGAGAAGCAGTGCTACTGGCTTCTTCACCACCTCCTGGGGAGCCGTGCTGAGGTGTCACGAGCCGTGACAGTGCAAATTGGTGACCGAGGACCACTCCTAGCATTGCTCAGTGTCATCAGCTCTAAGCACTCACAGGCTATCACAGTGGGGACCATGTGTCAGAGACCTGAGATGCCTACATGAGAGTGCCTGATGTAATTTAGGATTCAAATGCACATCCCCAGAGAGATGTTGCTGCTGTAAGTTGTCACCTTGCCTAGATCTGCATTGCATGCTGAAAAAACGCATCATTGTAATTGAAGCCTACCTTGCCAGGTCATTCAGGTCCAGCCGTCCATCCTTGTTTTTGTCAAAGATTTTCATCTAAAAATCAAGAAGACAGTGTCGCCATGAAACAGATAGGCCATGAGGAGAAGACACAGAAAAAAAGCTGATAAACATTTTGCTGTGCCCTGAGAAAAAAATGGCTAGGATTGGGAAGAAGATTCATGCTGCCAATATCAAGAGGTTAATTTGGGTGAGTGCAAAAGTTATCCTTCCCTGAATATTATTTTTTTCTAAATGCAATCTTTTTGGTGAGTCACCACCAGATATTATCTGTTTATTTAATGTATTTGGTACTGTGTTTCCCTACAAGGAACAAATAAGAGTCAGTTATGGGGGTAGAGTGTAATGGGTCGCAAACATGAAAAACTTATGGCTCAAAGCTAAAAAGAAAAAATGTATTCAATATTGTAATGGGGGAAGAATCAATATTTTACTAAGATGGATTGCCATTCTTTGTCAGATCCTCGGTAACAGAACACGTAGTAGTCTTACTTCCATGAACCTCATTTCTTATTTGGTGGGTACAAGCAGCCAAATCACTGAAAACCTTTGGTGTGGTAACACACTGCTGGGGCAGGCACATGCCAGTCCTCAGCTCCACAGGCTCACAGGGACCATCCTCTGATGTTTCTTGGGGTGCCACTGAGTAAATACAATGCCATTTTTTGTCAGCACTGCCTCCTCCCTGCCCTTTGCTCTGGTGCCTGTGCTGAGGTTGGTGAGTCTGTGGTAGCCCTCTGTTGTGCTGGGAGTAAATAAGATACTGCAGCAAGTTTTAATTAATTCTTCTGTGATTTACACTACTGAGGTTTGGATGGGAATTTTGATGAGGACTTGGTATGGGCCCACTTTCGATATTGATCGAAAGTGTAAAACTCATATGGACAACTGAAGATCCATACTGAGATCTCTGGAAAAATCATGTCCTGAGATCAATGCAGATATTCAGTGGCACAAGGAAAGCCACTTACCCACTTTTCTTTTTGCCTGGAGCTGGAGAGACAGTTAAAGCTGCTGAACCATCCTGAGGATTTCTCTCAAACAGGGTCAGTCCACAACGTCCCTCTCCATCTTAGCTGACCACTTCCACCTTGCCTTCTGCCCCTTCGTTTGTCCCACTGCAATGTGAGGACATTTCCCTGGTGTCTGCCTGGGCCGCAACAAGGCAAAGCTGGAGGCAGAGTTGGGAGTGGGAGCTGCTCATGCTGGTTCCACTAAGGGATGAAATGGCCTTGCAATGACGGCACCCCACTGCCATCAGAGAGAAAAAGCTGAACTTTCGGTTCTTTGCAGATAAAGTAGTATTTCTGCAGGCAATAGAAAATGGTTAATGTTCCCTGTAGAGGTAAATCACCACAGATAAGATTTTAAAAACCTCTTTCCAAATGGCCACATTAGTGGCTAAGCTGTTTTTGTATGTTCTATGAGGAGAGAGGGAGATAAACCATAATAGCTCCTTCTGCAGAGGAGCCCTCGCAGGCTGCCTTGCAACATCCAGCTTGCACAATTACTCTGAAAAATACTCCATAAAGGAAGTTTATGGAGATGAACTCCTATTTAGCCAGCTAAGGAAAGTGCCAAAATGTGGGTAGTAGGGATGCCATAGCCCCTGGGCTGTACAGTGACTCAACAGCTTTTGAAAACGTTTCTCTAAATCTCTCCATGTAGGCCACTGAGGAGCATTAGTGACCCCCACAGTATCCACAGGTCTGTAAGAAACCACCATAAGATGGATAGCCTTGCATGGTGGGGGAAGGCAGTGTTTTGTGGATGCTCTGCCCCGCTGGGATGAGCTCAGCCTGCCCAGGACAGAGCAGGCCACATTGAAGGTGCTGGCCTGGTCCTCACGTAGAGACACAAGGCCCTTATCAGAACACACTGGAAACTACTGCCTTTAGAACTCCTTGAACTCCACCCAGATCCTCCTGCATATGTTTTTTGAGTTCCCGAAGAAGTTTTTTTCTGTTATTCTCTGTGGCAATTTCAGAAGTACTCTCTTGAGACTACAAGGCAGTGTTTCAGCCTAGGCTTTGGATTCAAACAGAGTTCCAGATGTGCCATTCCCACTGTGACGCCTCAAGAAAGTAAACACACAGAGCTTCTGGGAGAAGCTCAGCTCCATGACGATGTGGTCCTGACCTCTGTACAATCACAATAATAAACATATATAAACGCTAACCATGATGGAAACTTCTGGGACCAGGACAGAATTGGTCTCCAGTTCAAGAATCAGACTTAGGCCTGTTTTTCATTTTACATAGACCTGTCTGAGACAATCCATGAGTTTCTTTTCCCATGAAACATCTTAAGTCTCATCTCATTTATCATAAAAAATAAGCACCCTAATGTAGCCATTTTTCTTGGGACTTTCAAGTGTCCCACCTGCCCTGCACTTGCTTTACGTTGTGGGTACAAAGTGTTTTCATGGTTTCAGAAGTCTCAAATAGCTGTGAGAAGCTGAAGAGCTTTTTGTGCCCCTAATGAAACAGGCTAGATTAGAGGTGATGGTTTAGTTGTGAAAGCCTTTCTGCTTCATTATCAATTTTCTGAGCCAGTGGTTTTCAACTTTATCCATTTCTGAACCCTTTGCAATTTTCCAGAAGCATTGCAGACTCCATTAAAACAAATTTAACCACAGAGATAATACATCCCTTAGTGGAATGCTTACTGAAAAGCAACTTCCCCAATCAATTTGCTTCATTTGCACTCAATCTTTGAGCTTAACATTAAACTACCAGTGGTTTACCATGTCTACTTATATCTAACCAGCTCCCCTCTCTGACCTCTTTCATTCATCTCTGTTTTTGCAATAACAAGAGAGAACCTTTGCATTTTCAAATTCTTTTTTTTCTTTTTTTTTCTGCAACAAACCTCCTAAATGAAATTTTAAAACCTATGCAATGTTTTTGCTGCCCATACCAGTCAACAGAGAGCAAAAAAAGTCTTGCTGGAAGAGCTAGGTCGGTCTAATTCTTGCATTGTTTAATTCCACATGAAAGATTGGAAACACGTAGGGAAGATGGAATAGCATTCACTGAATTAGTTCAGGTACCACAGCTAACAAGATAGACCTAATCCTATTATTTGGACAACTGTAGCTCATGCATACACGCTATATGGCAATCTCGTGATGGAAAAGCCTAGGGAAATGTTCATTAATTAAACTTTCAAATTTCAAGCTTGCAAGTGTTTGATCTGATCTGCTAATTGTGTACCTAAGTACACAAAGAATGACAGAGGGTACCCACCCCATATGATGATGCATACCTCATGGGAGAAGGAGATATTTTAAATTGTTATGAGATTGTTTCTAATTGAAACTTTTGCCTTTGCACACCATCTTGATATGTTAAACTTGATGGATTTTCAGTTTACATTCTTGAAAGGTGTATTTATGCTGCCAGGCTGATATGCAACATCTCAATGTGGTTAAGGATAAGGTCTGGCATGTTTAAATAACACTCAATTTCATTAAAAGCTTTGTTGCATTCAGCAGTATGCTTTATGAAATGATGCATTTGTTTTACTGTCAAGCTACCCAATGTTTGCACAAATTAATTCTCTGACGTTTTAATGGCAGTGCACCAGGGAAGTCTTAGCTCTGTTTGTCTGAATTTAGTCTGTGTACTCTGAGGCAGACAGAGCGTAAGTGAGATACAGTTTCACAGAACGAAAGTTGCTACATCTTGCAATTCAAGTGCTAAATTAAAACTGCCATTGGCTTTGAATTCAGCAAAAAATATTTCTGCCTCCTCAATCAGGTGTTGTAAAGAAGGCCCCTGAAACACCAAGATATGACAAGCTCACACATGCTTTGAAGAGCCATATAAGATTATAAACCCGAATTATTTTCTGTGACAGAGATAAGGAGAGAAGTAAACAACCAAAATAAATAGGTTTGTGATCAGTGGAATTACTAAAGCTGACTTTTAAACACTTTTCTGTCCCTTCTCTGATGTGTAATGAAGTGTATTATCCCTGGGGGGAGACACAGAGAGAGTTGTCTCTTCCCTGACCATCTACCTTCTAAAAATGTACATCTCGACCACCTATATTGCATCAGCTATAACTAAAATAGCCAAGGAGTAAAAAAAGTTATTGTATGTGAATAAACAAAGACCAAAGACACACGTCCAAGCAGTAAGACTGCCTATGTCTTGTTTCTGTGGGGAAGGATGGTGGCCCAGAGGCTTTTGCAGAGCCCTGGAGGGCCCTGTGGGACCCCTGGGACAGAAGTTCAGTTCTCTGTCCCACCAGATTGCCTATATAATCTAGGTAAGTCATTTAGTGAAGGATTTCAAAGAGTCTTTCAGTTCTTGAAAGACTAAACTGTTACCTGCTGGGATTTTCAAAAGCCTGCAGGCACCTATGTTTCATGGGTTTTGATCTTTGGAAGTGAAGTTTGAGCTGAAATGTGATTTTCTGCTTCTGTTGGCTTACGTCACAGCAAGCACGGTGCAAAATTGGAGACGACAGAACCACTGGGATTAAGTCTAGAAATGACATAGGAGCCAGATTTCCCTCCATGGTGTTCACGAGGCACGTGGGAACCCTTCAAGAGCTATGTGGGAACCCTCTCTATCACACACAACAAGGCAGACTTTTTGCAGCAAGAGGAGTTGCACTGACCCAGAGCCACGAGGAAGCTCTCAGGGAGGGCTCCCAGTGTGGTGGCTGGCATTAGGAGGCTCGATGGCTGCAGTGCCAATGCAGAACTGGAGATGCAGTCTTTTGGAGTCACAGCATTCATACAGAGCAACCTGGGATGAAGGCCAGCATGGACCACTGCTACGAGAAGGGAAGTACAAAGACCTCTCCTTTAAACCACCAGTCTTAGGCCATACTCCATCATCGTATTTCTAGGGCTTTGGGAAGTTGGATTAGAATGTGTTAAGAAACATAACAGGCTCTGCTTAGGCTTTCATCATCATAACAAAGATGTCTTTCCATTGCACTATTCCTTCGGTGGTCGTAAAGGACTTCATTTATACGGATAAGATAGCTTGTCCAATAAGGTGCTAAGGAGGTAAACCACCTGGATTTTCCCTGTGTAAATACACAGGTATTGGCAAAGAACATGGACAGACAGACAGGCTTTCACAGATGAGGAAGTAACCACTTTGAACCTCCAGCACCGTCCTTGCAGAGGGGACAGCCAGCAACCACAAAAGCACCAACAGTCCATCCAACACAAAACCAAGGTAATGCACAATTCACATGGACACAGAGTGTCTTCAGGGAGAAGTGAGACTGAGAAGACCAAGAGCCCTCACCTAGTCAGCTGTGGGTTCACATGGGGGGGCAGTGACTGCTCAGGATACACAGCTCCGTCCCCAGAAATTCTGCAGACAAGCGTGGTTAAACTATGGCAGCATTATCGCTGGGAGGATTGCTGTATTGACTTCTCTGGAGATAAGATTTCATCCTCAGCCATATCCATATACTAATTTTCTTCAGATGTTGTAGTTCATGACCAATGCTTATTGAATTACTAGTCACTGCGCTTACATTTTTGCCTTCCTAGAAATTTAGTTTGTGGTGAGCAAAATGTGTATTCTGCTTTGGTTATTTTTATCCTTTATGTTTTGCTAAAATATAATAATGCTCAAATTACAGGACATTCTAATGCTCGGCCTGATTATATCAACATAAAGCAATTCAAGAAGTGAGTATCAGTGTTCTATGTGTGACTATTTCAGCAGTGTATGTAACATAATTTGCTGAACTTTGCCTCAGTATTGAGCTTTCCCCTGCACGTGGCTTGTAGACACTGGGATTACCAATTAGAGTAGCATGCTGCTATCTGGGAAGCTACGAACTCCTGACGTTTCTATGAACAAGGTAATAATATATGCCAAAAATGCAAGAGCTGAGTGTGAATTTTGTTCTTACAGAAGACAAGGGATGAATACTTAATTTCATCAAAAGCTATGTCTTAAATCTGGTTCATATTCAGGCATTTACAACATTCTGCTGAAGTACACAGCTATGTGTATGTATGGAAGCTGTCACTTGTGACAAAATGCTGGGAAATGCAAGCATAAGCTGGGTAGGCATGGACTGAAACTTCACCAGGAGCATGGGAAAGGTTGTTAATACTACTGTCATCCTCCACACTCTCCTTCTCATGATGAAGCAGTAATGAGGCAAGTTTTCATTTCTCCATTTTGTGTTGCTTAAAGAAGGCATAATATTCTTACCATGCTATTAAAAGCCTCCACTTTCAATTAATTCCCTCCCTCTTCCCCGCCCTCACCCCCCGCCCCGACATCTTCTAATTGCCCAGAGAGGCTCAGAGCAATACAAAGCTTTGCTTCTGCCTCTGAGCACCTTGCTCCCTTCCCACAACTCAGTCTAGAAGTCATCTGTGGTTTGTCTCTTCTGGAAGAAGACAAACCCACAGACTTTTTTTCAGAGATTCAGAACAGCACATCGCTGTTTATATTCTCATGCAAATGCCTGTGTGTAAGTAAATATTAATACACCCTTAATGACTATCAATACAAGCATGTATTATATATATACATATATCTTTAAGCAAAAAACTAACAGAAACCCTGCAAAAGGGCTTCCTCAGCACAGAATTGCTACTTTCATTCCCCCACCAAGAGCCTTGAGAACTCAGATGTTCTTTCACAACATTTCTCAGTGACTTTGGTGCTCCTTAAGATTTGATTTAACAAATTTTGTGGTGCTTGTGCAATGCCAATTCCCTATCTCTTTTCTTCCCAAGGGTTCATTATTTGTTCATCTAATCCCTGATCTAAATCAGTGTTCTCTGAAGAAAGTATGTCAAGGTCACAAGGAAATAGAATAGTCTGCTAACAAATGGCTTCTAAGCAACCTGATAAAGTGATGCTACTTTCTGCAGACAGCCAGTATACACATGCTAAAAATGGGAAAGTGCTTCAAGTAACAGTGAAGCAGAGCAGAAGCGCTACCTCAGATACTCTGGTTTCACCTATGTCTGACTTGAAGTGGCTAAAGATAAGGAATGAGAAATGTGTTCATACATATAAATAAGTAAATATATACAAAATATAACGTTAGAATGATATAAAAATATTAATATGTATGTGTATGTGTGTATACATACATACATACATGTATCAGTCTACATATGTAAATGCATCTGAATCTGAGAAGTCTGAAGAGCCTACACCAAAAATTTGGAAATAAGACTCGTAGCTGGGTCCAAAATCCAGTAAGCCAGGAGAGAGCCTTCACCGATGACAGTGAGCATTAATGTCACTCCCATCTTCTCTTCCCTATTCCTTCACATTTGCTCAGGACCAACATTTGCGGTGCTACGTTAAACCGAGGGCAGAGAGAGAGGGGTACTTCTTTTCTGAGGCACTAGTGACACTTCTGGCTCCTCAAAGCAGCAAACAAAAGCAATACTTTCAAAATGAATACTTTCTACCTCTTCCCAGCTGTTTCTTTTTTTTTTTTTTTCCTTTGTTTGTTCATGCCCTGTAGGATCATTTATAGCAGCATAAGCAAATTGCAAGTAGTTGCCATTCACTGGTTAGTGTGATACCTGTTTATACCTCTCACAAGTTAAGGCCGCAAACACCCAGCACAGAATTGTAAGGGACTTTTTTTTAAATTCTTTTTTTTTTTTTCTTTTCATGCCTGGGCTATCTTCTTTAGAATGATCATTTCTGTCTTTTCCCCTTCATCCCTATTGCCAGAAAGCTCGAGGGCCTACTCAGTGTGTCAGCAGCTGCTTAAGATATATGCAGCCAGCTGTGGAGTGCACGGAGAAGAGGACAAAGATCTGTAAATGCCTGTGGAGACAGATGGGATTACAGCTCCTTGGGATGCTGCTTCTTTCAGCCAAAAGTTATTACAGTGGCACCTGAAAGCCTTGAACAGGATGGATGGGCCACCATCAGACGCTCTGTAGCTGTGGTGGCAAAACTTGGTCCTCATCCAGAAGACCTTGTGCTCTAAACAAGGGTGGAAACAAAGCAGTGGGGAAAGAAATACAAGTATTTCCATTCTGAAGTAAAGGAATTGTTGATGGTGTTGATGGTTGCTAGAGATGCAACAGAAAGCCTGTAAAAGCCTCAGTAATGAAATGTGAGGCTCCGGCTTTCCAGCCAAGTATGTCAGGGCCTCTATCACCCCGACAGTGGTGATGGAAGAAGTTTCCCGGCGGGACTTCCCTGCTCTGTGCAGAAAGCAGGAATAGAAAGCAGAGTGCTCTCATCACCTGGGTCTTGGCATCATACCTTTGTTCTTGGCACCTCAAGTCATTTTTTCTCCCCTTTTTAATACAATTTTCTCTCTTTTTAATACACTGATAATATAAGACTGAATCTTTTTTCCCTCCCTATAATTTTGCACTGCTGCTTCAGACAAGTTCCCATGCAATCACCTTTTGCAGTGCATCTGCTACTGTAGAGATACTGTCCACGTGGATGCTCTTACCTTGCCGTGATACGCAGAATGCATACCCTCCATTTTACTGCAGGATATTGCAACACCTGTGATGTTAGTCTGTGATTTCACATCCTACCTTAGCTCCTGGGATCAGGTGTGTTTGTAAACATCCTCAATCTTTATAACAAAGAATCATAAGGGGAAAAAGTCATCTGCCATATCCTAATTTTCTAATAACATCCGTGATCCTTTTGGCATTATGGCTTTGCAAACTTTTGTCCTCACGAGCCAGACTTGCATTTCAAGTCACAGATTTTCCCAGATATATGAAGCATTCCCCTTCCCAGATCAAATCTTATTCTGCAGCGTAGAGACTAAACTGTCTCTTCAAAGACACAAAGCCAATCTATAAGAAATATGGGAATAGAAACCAGACCCCCTGGCTGTCAGCCCTGGACTGCATCACCACACCACATTTCTTCCCAACTGCATTGCTATCTAGCTGCATTGGGGTGGCAGAAATCACAGATATTTCTCGGGAAATTATCGGAAAGGGAAAAAAGTTGGAGGAAATGAGCCGCCCAATGTCTGTGAGCTTCAGATCGCCTATCCACCAGCAGCCCTCGGTCAGAGATGAGCCGCTGGGGAAGGGAACCTTAATGGAGCAGCCTAAAAGCTGTTTGCTACCTACAAACACTGCTGGAAAGATTTTCGTTCTGGCTGTAGCTTCTGGATTTTTATTGTTTTCAAGCTCTTCCAGCTGGAAAATAATTTCTGCAGTCTGCTTTCCTCTCCCTTCACTGTTCTATAAATACGAAAAGACGTACACACTTTTGTACACCATTAGGTACAGTTTTTCACTTTGCTTTCAAGGGTCACATTTTTAGTCACTGATGCTTCATGCATTCATAACGTGGTATTGCAAAATATGTGCGGAGCTCCTCATTTGCTTGCATACCAAGCTCTTCTGTAGGTACAAACACAGATTTTCTGCCAAGAAGCAAGATAGTCCCGTGTGAAAATCATTTAGAAAACTGCAACAGTAGAAGTCTTCTGGTGGAACTCAAATGATACCCTTGATAGTGACATCAGAAATGGGCTTTTTCTTTCTTCCTTGTTTTCAGATGGTTAGATAAAATAAGTTGCTCTGAAATCGAGGTGACTGATGCTAAATTTACACCAAATATTATGTTGCTGATGATTGCAGTATAAAAACTACATTGTGAGAAGGCAGGGGAAGAGCCAAAGCCTTTAAGCCTTCAAGCTCCCAGCCTTTCAGGGAAGCAGCAGGGAGCCAGCAAGACTTTCTAGGTTTTGCAGAGGAGAAGAGATGGATACCTGCATCTCTTGAGGGCAAAAAGTTTTGCTAGGAGGAAGTGAGAGAAGGAGCTGGGGACCTGTCTGAGACTGAACCTCCCCCGAAGAAGGATGCATGCACCTCACCCATTTTTTTGAACAGGTTTAGGGCTTAGTTTGCTGTGGCACAAAGTCAAACTGTTTTCTCATAATAAACCATTCAACTCAAAGTAAAAATAATTGAAATGCAGCTCACGGCTGATGTCCAGTACAGTGAAAAGAAGCAGCAGCAGCATGTGCTGCTTAACTTCCCACAGGGATCTCCTGGAGAAGAAGCAGCCTTTGAGAGGGTATCTGTGGCACCATATACCGAGACATTTACCCTCAGGGAGATTTTTAGGCAGTACTACAATCCAAACAATATCATTGCTCTCTTTTCTTACCATCGTGTCAGTATATTCTTCCAGCTTTACTTCAGCAACCACCTTGTTATGCTGCAAAAAGAGATCTCGCAGGAAATCCTGTAGTCAGGAAAGAGTCAAATGTTACTCTTCAGAGTAAACTCAAGAAGGAACAGTAAGAAACTAGATCCAAATTCAGCAGGGGCACATGAATATAATTCCGCATTCCTGATTAGTACCAGTGCCTTCAATTTCATGTAAAACTCACATTTTAAGTTGAAGCATGTTTTTTACAAATAAATTAGAAAATAACCAAATTTCCACTGAGCAGGCATAGCAGAATCAGTTGTAATGAAAAAAAATCACCTGCAAAGTACGTAAAAGATAACATACATCCTGCAGTATTTGCTAACTGATGTCAGATGAAAACAGTCTCCATTCAGCAAAACACTTCAGTATCTGCCTGTGTGGGGCTGCACATGGAGGCTGCAGCCCAGGGACTGCTCAAAGCGTGTGCACGGTGGTTTCTGAACAGGCATCTGCCTCAAAAGCCATAGCTTTAAAACAAAATCAGCATAGAGAAAATCCACAGATTCAGAAAGAGGTTATGAAGAAACCCCATTAATAAAAGACAGCTCTGTTCAGCAAGGCTGGGAGAGGTGCAGGAGCAAAGCCAAGGTGAGGCAGCTCCTCAGGGGGGCACGGGGCAGAGCGAGGGGGCAGTGGGACAGCAGGGGTGACAGCAGAGCCTCCTCCAGCCCAGCACGGTGCCTGCAGCTGTGCCAGAAGGCTGGAGGGTGCCCTGCCCTTAAACTGGCTGTGAACAAGCTAGAAGTGCCATTTGTCATCTGCACAAAAAGGCAGCCAATTGGTAAAGGCGACGGAAGGGCTCCCGTTGACATCTGTGAGCTGTAGATCAAGCCCAAGGAGACTGGTTAGAATAACTTACTTTGAGCTCGCCAGCTGAAATAAATCCACTGCTATCAGCATCGTAGCTGCGCCAGATCTGGATGGGGATAGATGGATACAACTGCATAAATATTGCAATTAATCACCCACGCTGGAGATAGTAAAGATCTGAATTGGGACTCCCCTAACGAGCAAGCTGTTGTGTTACCCAATATTTAATTAATTGTGGACAAAATAAAATAAACTTTCCACACAATAGCGTTTACTCTCATTTGGATGCTGTACATGTGACACGCTGCAATCACGTATTTAATGCAGACATGGTTTCTATAAATGGAAGAAAAGACTGAGAAACTGGCCTGCATTTCTTACCTAATTTGTACACGCAGCTTCTCAGTGTGGTTATTGCCTTGACTATAGGTTGGTACACAGCTGGCCATGGATCTGCAGGAGCCCCCAGTTTGAATGTAAAATAAAAGCAACTGCAAGCAGTCTTTGAAATGTCAAAACTTTCAACTGAAGGAACTTGTGGAGAAAAAAAAAAAAGAGTTTGTATTTCACAATTTTTCTTGCACCCATTCTGCCAAAGATGAGTTTCTCAGTGTCCCTGAATAGGGCAGGGATGCGTTTGTGTGCCTTCACAGCCTGGCCTAACTCTTCAGGGTAAGGTTGTTGGAGTGCGTATATTGAAGAAGCTATTGGTGTGCAAGGGGAAAGGGCAAAGGCAGAGATACAGACCCGCATGAACTCCACGCTGTTGTCCAAGGGAGTTTCTCGGCGGAAAAGCAGCAGGAAGTTTTCATCATCTGGCAAGATCATATTTGCAAGCTGAAAAAACAGGGAAAGTAAAGATAAGGAAAGCTTGGATGGCTGCAGATGCAGTGTGAGAAATAGAAGCTGCCATGGAGATAAACCCCAGAGCAAGAGATCTGGCTACGTAGTCCCTCCGTGACTCACCCCCTCGCCACCCAGCTCCGTCTCCCACATCTCCCAACTCTGCTCCAGGCCCTCATCCTCCCTCCTTCTGCAAAAGAAACCCTGGGCTGGGGGTAGGGAGAAATACCTCTTGGATTTGCAAGCGGCCATCGGTGCTGACATCGTAGGCGGACATGAACTGCTCCTTCATCCTCTGAACTTTTTCTTCCGTGATGGTGTCCTGCCATGGGGAAAACAACACGAGCGTGGAAGTTGCTGAGGGCACTTCCAGTGCACTTCGAGCCTCCTGGAGGAGGTCTCACCCGCAGATAACCACCAGGAACACTGCATCCTTACAGCTGGGGGCTAACGCTTCTAAAAGTCCACAAACACACCGCCTCAGTCGAATATCTGGAAATAAGTTCTACTCATAACTTTGTGGTAACTAAGTTATCAGCTGGGAGACCAGTGCTTGGAGACCCTAAAACATTTCAGTGATGCTGCTTCTTTAGCCAGCTGTTCCCACTGTATCCCCGGGGTTTGGTTTTGCTTGGGTTTGTATGACAGCAGTTCTGATGCTGCTCATTCTCATCTTGCTTCATTCAGGAAGACACCCTTATCCTTGAAGAACATCTCTGTGGTTCACTAGATCATCAGCCTTGAAAATTGTCTGTGGGGCAAGATGGCTGCTTGTTATTGCCAGTCAGCTGGTCCCAGACCTGGCACTAAGCCCTGTCAGCATTTCTGGGTTAACAACATAGGATTTCAAGCAATTTGCATTCCCTTTGCATCTGCTTGATCCCATAATCAACTCATACGTAGTGAGGAGTTTTCAGGATTTGTCAGGTTATATGTTTTGACAGGCATTGCTCTGACAGGTGAAACGCAACGTGTAGGTTAACCAGGCATGACTTCTTCTTAAAACAGTAACCTTTAGGGTATCTGGTCTGACTTGGCTACACAAAGCCTGACCTCTCCACCATGGGGAAAGCCTTCTGGTGAGACAAGCTTCGTGGCTGGGCTTGGAAGCCCAGCCGGCAAATCCCTCAGCAGCGGTCACCGCGTCACGTTGCCCTCTGCACCCGCACGGGCCAGCTCCTGGCTCCGATCCCAGCCTCTCTGGGAGGAGGAGAACCCCAACAGGCCCTCTGCATGCTTTTCTATCATTTTTACAAGAGCATAAATTAAACCCTTGCCACCTCTGTAGAAAAGCCATCGAAAGGTTTTATCTTCTCAACATCTGGGTGGAGTTACGGATATAGCAGTGTCTTTCTGGGTCTCCTAACCCAGCTTCTCTTTTTCGTCTACTTTTGGAGCCCCTCTGAGCAGAGTAACAGCGCTGCCCGTGCAGCTCATCTTCTCGCTTGAGATGGGTGTTTGAAACCACCACGAAGGGAACTGATCGTTCCTGATGCTCTGAAACCTTCCTGGCCTTGCCCATACTCAGCAGCAGCCAGCTGACAATGCCATTCCCAGCTGCTCTCGAGCAATTCTGCCGCAGGGGATTTGTACAGTGACTGGGCTGGAGAGAAACACCAGGATGTCACAGATGAAGTCATTAGAAAGGCGGTGAGATATCATATCTTCCGATTAAGCTCATTAAGCTAAGGCTTATTTCGACCCCCGCGTTGTCACCAGCTTTTCCCACATGTTTAGGTGTGACTGGTATTTTCCAAAAGCCTTAATTTGCTGCTAGTAATAACACAAAAAAGACATCTAGAGTTAAATGGGTAGTCAGATGTTATGACTGACCGTTTATGGTATCATTTAATTTGCCTTCACCTTGCTTCAGAGCAGACTCAGAGCTCAGGAGCACCTGCCTGCACACAGTCATTAGGGGCTCACACAAAAACCTTTCACAGCATGGTGTAATATCAATCGCTAATCGCATGCTCCACGCAGAGGATCCTATGTTGAAATCAGGGAGAAAATGTTAATTGGCTTCAATTTATAAGTGTCAAGTCAAAGTAACCGGGAGGGGGGCCCTGCTTAGAGCAAGCGAACCTCTTTTATCTCGTCACTATCTGCAGCAATGGAGGATGAGCCAGATGAAGGAAAATCTGGGGATCTGGGAGGGGGAATGGGAGGACAGGGGCACCCAGGTGGCTCTTTGTGGGGCAGGTGGAGCGCGTCCCTTGGGGCGCAGCGCCGCAGGGGAGATGCCCCGGAGGGCCATCCCCTCGGCATTATAGCTCGCGATCCTCGTGCCATTTAAATTGCCTCCTGACTGCACCTTGACGCTTCCAGACACTTCCCAGGCATTAGGCAAGCCTATCAGTTGCTGACTTCAATAGGCTTGCAAAGTACTCTGAAATTATCCTCCTCCAGGCCCAGTAGGATAAGTTATTTCTGAAACTATAATCAGAGCTGATATTTTACAAAATGTGCTGCAGAGTTCAGACTAGTCATTTGTTAAATGCTCAACTTCGTGTCAGCTTTTAACCACTACTTCATTGAACTTTGTGTGGCAGGAATGTTATCTGCATGAAAATAAGACTGCCTCCTTTTCTTTTTTTTTTTTCTTTCTTTCCTTTTTTTTTTTTTTTTAAGTGATTCAAGCTATGGAATACATTGAGTAAATACTCCAAACCTGGAATGTACAGAAACACAGCTCCAATAGGTTTTAGTCCGAGAGGTCACACTATAGTGTATTTTTCATACTGGCCAAGCTATCTCTGTTCATAAATACGCTGCTTATGAAACACAACAGGTAGTGGCACCTGCTAAAAAGCAATTTTTGCTTTCAAAGAATAAAAGGGAAGTAAAAGATGCTGTACAAATGGGCTTCCCCAAGATGCACACTCAAGGCAAAATAATTTCTATATTGCAGATTTTTACACTACGCATGATATATCTTCTCAGAATATGACCATAAGGTTTCAAAGGTGATGTTCACAAACCAAGGTAGGGAGCGAGCAGAGCAGTAGGTTGTTCCAATTCTCTCTCAGTCACAAAAATGGTGGAAAAAAGCCTGCATGTAGTCTGCATGACTTGTTCCACTTCTCCAAGCAAGGACAGGAACTGCAGACTCCTGTTGTATCTTCTCACTCTGAAATCCGACTTTGGAGGTCTGTAGGTTGCTGTGGAGCAGCCTGAGCAGGCTGCAGGGAAGAGCCAGGACCATGGATGGAGATGCCAAACCCCTTCTTGAAAATATTTGGACAAAAGTATTTTCTATGTTATGTTCCAGTTGCCTTTAGTCTCCTACGAATATTTCATTGCCTCACAGATCAGGGTAAGTCTTATAATACAGGGAGAAAGGGCAGAGGCTGAAGAACAAGAAGGAGAGCCCTCCAGACAGGCACAGGCAAGGATGGATGCCATTTACATATGTGCTGCTCGCAGTGCTATGGCCACCAGATTCCCCAGAAAGTTTGCTTTTTCCTTCCTTCCCTCCTTCCTTCCTTCCCTCCTTCCTTCCTTCCCTCCTTCCCTCCTTCCTTCCTTCCTTCCTTCCTTCCTTCCTTCCTTCCTTCCTTCCTTCCTTCCTTCCTTCCTTCCTTCCCTCCTTCCTTCCTTCCCTCCTTCCTTCCTTCCCTCCCTCCCTCCCTCCCTCCTTCTCTCCTTCCCTCCCCTGTAATTATTAATTTGCTGTTCAACTAAAGGTTGAAGCAAGCAGGAAAGCCTAAGCCAAACACGTGCCTGTCGCAAATGCCTCAGGCTTGCACTCTATTTATTCAATCCTCTATGGAATATAAGGGGAGTAAGGAAAAAAATCCAGTCTCGAGGACACCATTCTCTGAGGAGTGTTTGCACTGTAGTTGAGCACATCCTTTTTTTTTTTTTTTTTTCTTAAAAGCTAATGCTGGCTTGACCATGTTGCCTGTCTCAAGCATCATCTCCATTTTAATCCTCTCTCCCTGCTTTCAAAGGTTTGTAAAGCTTTCAGAAGTGTTCAATGCTTGGGCTAAAATTTTGCAAACTTGTTAGCAACTCGATAAACTTCTGCTTTTGTGAAAGTTTGTGAAAGCAAATGCTGTTGCATCCATGGGCAGGCCTTTCACAGAACGCAAGCTGTCGTTCTGTATTTTCCCTGCTGCATGCACCTCCGTGAGTTTCTGGAAGAGAATTTTATCAAGAGGTAATAATCCTAATTGACAAAGGAGCACAATTTTGACCTGGACTGCTGCCCACTTAAAGCAGAAACAGCTATGGAGATTCTCACATTTAGCATCCATCCACACTGTAATGAAGAGTGGAAAACACATCTGAACTGGGACTGGCCTCCGGCTTTGCTCAGGGCTGGGCTGAGGAAGAGTGTGGTTGCTAGGAGAGCAAGTACTCGGCTGGGAAGGGAGGAAGGGCCCCTCAGTGCGCTGAGTGCCCCGCAGCAGAAGGTAACCTCCAGCAAAGTCCTCCCGGACGCTCACTTAAGGGGGAAAAAAAAGCAATTCTCTGATAATCCCAAGAAATACGATCTTCACTGGGCTGTAATGAGGATAAAAACTAGCCTGGAACAGAGGGATGCTCTAACCCCTTTGTAGGTTGCTTCATATGAAGGAGTATAAAGCTCCAGCTTTATATAAACTAACATATATATGTATTCCTTACACATACAAATATCTATTCTATATGAATATAAAGTCCCTCACAGGTTGGATGCTGCGTGGTTTCTAAGCTCTGTTGCATGCTCATGCTTCCTGGTCAAGGAATAAATCCTTACTATGCCCTATGAGAAGGAGGACACGTCACTTTTTTTCCTCATAAAAGTACAATTTAAAATATTATTGCGACTTTGTTCATACATATCTCAGGGCTGAGCAGTAAATTTCTTTCTACGGATGCTCTTCCACGTAGTTTTGCAGACGGGAACTTCTATAATTGAAGTTGCTATAACAAATGAATTTTCTGCTTTCTCTTTTCCAAGTCCGGTCTTCATCTTTTGTGGAAACCCTTTCGAAATACTTAGCATCACAAAGGTAATTTAATTCTTAATACAGTTTGTAATAATGGAAAGGGCATGTTCACATTTTTTTAATCCACGCAGCATTTAATTTCTTTGTCATGGTTGATTATGATTCTTCAGAAACCTGGCTGTAATCTGTCTCCTTCGTTAACCTATTCCTTTCATATTGTTGTACCCTTGCCCCATGCTTTCTGATTAAGTAAGTTTTTACTCCTTAAGGGATCCATGTGCTTGTCAGCAGCTTTTCATGATGAAAATACAGCTACGAGTCATTTGTTTTGGGGGAGCAAAAAGCGAATGCATGGAGCGCTAAGGAGACTTGACTATCTGATGAAAGGGGCAGCCTCATTTAATCCCTGCTGATCAAGACAACCTTGTCATAAGTGTTCTTTTTTCCTTCTTGACATGATTTTTGGAAGCCAGTCCCTATACTGATAACAGTATAAAAAGCAAGAAGAAGTTAAATGTAAGTGACTATTATAGCCTGTTTCTTGAAAAAAAAAAATGAAGCTTATCTTAAGCACATGTTTCTCCTAACAACGTTTCAGCCAAATTTGATAGAAGTGCAAAGGGTCTCAGTGATATCAAGTTCCTACAAGATCTATGAAAATAAATTACATCTGCCAAGAATGATAGTTGGAAAACAACCTTGACAATAATCACCATGCCAAAAACCACATAGTAATGGTGGCAGGCCAGAGAAGACCAGATGAGACATCAGAAACATACACTTCGACTTTAGAAGGGGAACTTTTTTTGGCCAAACATTTGTTCTCTAAATCCTGTCGTGTTAAACAAGTATATATTCATGAATGATTTCACTTCGTCCATGCAGTTGTATGCTGGACCGCTTTGTCTTCGCTGGCATGTGATTTCACCCAAAGCTACCGGGCCAATCTTGCTTACTGACCTGCATTGCTATTGCTGGAGGACTTGGCCCTGTACTTTGGTTAGGATTTACTACAATCCTGCATGCTACAATAGATGAGCACTTACCCTGTCATCCCTTGCGGGCTTTTGTTGCTTATTTTGCTTTAGCTCTCATCAGCACATATGTGGGAAATCTTTTTTTCACATAGAAGACACCAGCATCGAACAAAGGCTATTGCAGCCTTCCCTGTGCCATCACGTTTCTGTGGTTAGGCTTTGGACAGGTTCTTTGTTCTGCCCTTTCCAGTAGGCTGAATGTTTTTTGACATGCCTTTGGGCAATGAAAACATCAGTTTTGCCTGTTATTCCCATGGGCGTGTTGAGCTTGCAATTATAGATACTTCCAGGTGTTTGCAGTGCTCTGCCTTAACTTGCAGGAACTGGAATAGGAATTGGTCGGGATAATCAAGGCTGACAAAAGCCACACCTAAATAAATCAACGTATTTGGGCAATTACCAGAATTGACTCAGGGTTTAGATTTCTGAGTTAGCCTGGAGGAGGCTGCAAGATGAATGCTTTTTGCTAGGGGTCTTCTTGCTCTTACTTGACCTGCTGGTCACCAGAGACCTGCTCTGTGACCCTGCCTTTATTGGGGTGGCCCAACATAGGGGCAGTCTGCTTTGGGTGACTCTGAGGCTGGCTGATATTTTGGACGTTAAATTTGGTTTGAGCAACTAGCTGTTCCTGACCATGTCATCTGACCACCAAGTTAAACACACGATTTAGACAAACAATATGCTGTGCGAGGCGAGGCTGACATGCACGAGAGGCTGGGGGCTGTTCATCTTTGGAAGTGAAAATCAAAGACAAATCCTTTACAGCTGTTCAGGCTGAGCTCCTGAAGATTAGCTTCAGTCCCTCCCAGTCATAACTATCTAGGTGGTTTGGGGGAGCGGGGATTATATCAAGGCTAATACCTGTCTTACCTGAACAAATTTGCACTTCAAAGATTTCCACGCATGGCCTCTTACACACTTCCAGTTGGGTGATGGCAACTAAACTTTCATCTGGAAGTCTGCTGTTCCTAAATCTCTGCCTAATTTTACAATAATTTAAACAAAGAGCTTTGTGTGAAAGAACCCTGAAAGTGCAATGATAATGTACAACTCTTTTTGTATCTGCACAGATATAATGGATTTTATAGAAATTTTCAGTAAAAGGCTAATCTGAAATTTACAGTATTCATCTAGAAACCTCTCCTTATCTAATTATTACCAGAACATACATAGAGCTTCATTAAAACTATAGAAAAGAAGCAAGGAAGATCCTAAATAATTTCTATAACGAAAGATGCATAGTGATGTAAGAGAGAAATATAGGGGCAGTACTTCCTGTTCCAATAAAACTACCTCTTCAGTGCTGCAAGAAAACTAAATTTTCACTGCAGGATAATGGATTTTACAAATGGAAATCTGTCCATAATGTAGAAGAACGAGGTTTACGAGCAAGCAGGAGAAGAGAGCACAGGCAATGGCATCCATACAGTGAAGCTGGAGGCTGAAGTGGTTCGAGAGAAGTCATAGGAGTGATAACAGATAGCAGCTCACAAACCTGGGCTGGTGTTGGACTGAATTGTCCCTCATACCCTGCAAACAAAACAACCCACTTCTTCACAGAAGCCCTGCCAGCTGATGGAGAAGTTACACCGACTGGAGTACATCAGTGCCATAAATCCACTGTGTTGCACTGACAACTTCTATACGTGTAATGCACATCTGGAAATCAAAGGCATTTTCTTAGAACTGCCCCTTGCTGGAGGGGGAGAGACAGAAAGCAGCATCTGGGATTCGTGTCTGTTTATTATAAGGTTACAAGGCATTGGCAAAACTCAGGTCTACCTTTGCCTCAAAGTTTTCCCTTTCTCCCCAGCTTCCTGATGGTTCAATAAAAGACACTGCATTAGCCTCCCTCGCTGGATGGCATTTCAAGTTTCCTTCCTTGCTCAGCCCCGTCACCGAGAAATCTGACTCCCAGATTGCTGAGGGCTCGCTTTGCATTGTTTTCCCAGCTGCTCTGATCCCCTGGCATTTAGTGTCAGCTGGGGATGCTGCGGAGTAGCTGGGAAGAAAAACAGAGCTGAAGGACTACAGTGGTCATTAACAGAAATAACAGCTTAGAGAGTGCAGGCTGAAAAAATATAATTATGAGACCATTTGCTATTCAAGGAGAGACAACTTCCAGAGCTGATAACATTATTTATCACTTGTAGAGCACTTCAGACGCAGTCACTAATTAATCCTTGCGACACATCTGGAAGTTACGCCAGTACATATTACTGTCTCTCTCTTTTACAGTGAAAGAGAACAGAGATGTCAAGAGGCCACAGAAGAAATAAGTGTCAAAACGAGCACTAAAGCAGAGGGATGCTCAGCCCCAGCTCACTGCTCGTATCACCGATGCCATTATCTTTCTGTAGGGCAGTGAAAAGCATTGCAGGGGGGACTCTTTACCCCTCCCGCAATAACCACAAGTCTGCACAAAATAAAGCATGTGAAAAAGAGCAAAATTGGTGAAAAATCATTACAAAAACTCGTCATACAGAGCAGGTAGAGAAGTGTGCTCTGTGCAATGCTGCAGGTGATCTCATACACGGGGCAGCTATCCCCTGCAGGCAGAGCACGAGGCAGGCTGCTCTGGTGCTGCCTGTCCCCAGATAAAACTGTGAGGACAGCAAACAGGCTGTCAGCAATGGGAAGAAGACAACAGGTTGTCTTACTGCCCAGAGTAACGCTGCCCGAGTGGAAATGCTGACGAACGTGTGACAGAAGACCAAGGGAGAACACCAAAACCACTTGAGAGCCTGTCTGAGCGCCCTGGCAGCTAGCAAGCACTTTATTCCAGATTTAACCTATTCGTTTCTTCCATTTAAGAGGGAGGGGGAGAGATGGTTATTTCTTCCCTCCTTTTGCGCTAAACTTTTTCTTTTAATGGCCAAACCTAAAGAGCAAAAGCAAGCGAGGTGCAAGCTAGGTGAGCCCAGTACAGCACAGTTCACGCTGACAGCAGCAAGGCTGCCAAAACTGCTGTAACGCACCGGGTTTGCGCCCAGCTGGTGTGAGGTTGCTGCCAAAACCCCACATGGGATGGGATTTGGAGAGGGGCAGCTATGGGATCGAGCAGGGCTGGGAGATTCCTCTGGACCTCTAATCGTATAATGCCTGCAGTTTGGCATCCCTGTCCAAATCCATCATGAGGTTTCCAGTTTCTCTTCAGAACTGCTTTTCTGGGTCCCTAGTGATTCTTAGTGCTTACCTTTGAGTCTTTTCTGATTTGCTTTAAACTCTATGTGCTTACCTGTTCGTCTAACCACCTGAGCTCTGGAGAAACACTTCTGCAGAAACTGCCAATATTGCAATCCACACTTACTTGCAAGTTAAACAAAAACTTGATGAAAGAGTGATTTACAGCATCTTCTCTTATTGTAGCCCTGAAGACCCAAGAATCCTACTCAGCTTGTAAGTGTAATTTTGATTTTACACTTGATATTCATGACTTAATGCCTTTCATTAGCTACCTTTTCCCTTTTCATTAATTACTTGTTGCTTAAATGTCTGTTTTTTGGCATACCCTTCCCTTCCATTTGGAAGTCACTTACTCCTTTTCTCTTACTGGCTGACCATAGGCTGTATAGTGAAAATGGTAGGAACATTATCAATATATGTCCTATATACTTCCGATCAGACAACCAAAGAGGCAGGATTTGTGCTTAACTGGCAGAAGCAGTCAAAGGCAAAGTATGGTTGGAGCCAGGAAAACCAGCCCCTGTAAACTGTTGTGCAACCTCTGGTAGTAGCACAGAGTGAAAGGGGGGAAGGCTGCCACAAGTAGAAAAGTAAACCAGGGGAGAAAAGCAGAAACACTTGAGAGCCGGGGCTTGACCTTACGAGCAAAGTAATTGACTCCTATCTGGCCTCTGGCCGTTTTCAGCCGTGCAGACGTCCTTCTTCTTCCTAAGCACTATTTAAAATTAATGACAGAATATTTGTTAAGACGTAACCTTGGAAACAAACCCCTCGCATTAACAAATCTCATCAGCGCTCGCTGGAATAAAACATCACCGTTGTGCCGCCCCTGGCCCTAGCCAGGCTGCGTGTCACTGCTTTTTCACGTGTTTCGGCGGCAGTAAATGACTTTCTCTCCACGCTTCCTATCAGCGTCTTTAGCTGGTGCCAGCTGCAGCCTCACGGCGAGAGCAGATGTAGGACCGAAAACAAACGCTCCAACATTTTGCACTTGTTGCTTTACCTGCCTAAATGCCACCTCGTTGCTAAGCGAAGGGCTCTTTACCTCAGGGATTGCTAGGGAAGCCAGCAACCCGAGGACAATAAATACAAATAACCGCTAACATAACAGCCTTGTGAAGTGGTGCACGACGAGCATGGCACGGTACTTACCTCTGGTCCCAGTTTCTCCAGGAGGTGATGAAAGAAGTCGTCGAGCTCCTTCCCTTCTATGTAGCCGTTGTCTAAAGGCAAGTGAAACATGTCAGCGGTGCGGCGTTACGGGGACCGCTTGCTGTGCCAAGGCTGCGGGGTGGGGGTCCCCTTTCCTGCCTGCTCAGGGGATTTCACCCCCCATTTGATTGTTTCGGTCCTATGGGGTGGTGGGCACAGCACCGCGGGGATCCCGTAGGAGTTTGCCTTACAGAAAACTTTTCGGGGCAAACGCAAACGGGGAACCCGAGAGCCAACAGAGCTGGAGGGGCAGCGAGGCGATGAAAGAGGCGAAAACTTTTGGGGGCGAAACGGGGGAAGTCTGGACACGACGTGCGGGAAGAGGGAAGCCAAACCCCCCACGGGACACCACGGGTGCTGCTTGGCGGCACCGCTCACCGACCACTCATGCTCCCACCCGGGGGGGCGCCCACCCCCTCACAGGCACCCCCCCCCCCCCCCCGGCCCGTCGCGGGGTCCCCCCCCTCCCCAAAAAACTTGCCGTCGGCGTCGAAGCGGCGCCAGGCGCCCAGGAAGGCAGCGGCGTCCAGGCGTCCGGCCGGGCCGCTCTCCATGGTGCCGCCCGCGCAAGGCCCCGCGCGGGCTCTGCCCGCCGCCCGCCGCCCGCCCCGGCTTGGAGGACGGCGGCCCCGCCCCGGGGGCGGCCCCACGGGGGGGCAGGGGGAAGGCAGAGCCCCCCCCCACCACCACCACCACCACCACGCTCGTGGTGTGGCCCCGTGTCTAAATGGCGGCGTGGGGAGTGGAGGGAGCGAGCCCGGGTGGGTTTGAAAGAGCCGGGCTACGCCTGACGCCGCCTTCAAACGCGTGAAAAGTCTGCGAACGGAGGCAGGGACGGTGGGGGTTAACGTGGAGAACTTCCGAGGAGAGCTGACGTTCAGGGGAAAATAAATAAATAATGAAGTTTGCTAAAAATGTGTAACCCTCTTCCGTGGTTTGTGAAAAAGGAGAAGCAGCAGGCAGGGATCTTGCGCATCCTCACTCCTGCCGACAGCCAGGAGGGTTCCCCACGCGGGAAGGAAGAGCCCCACGATGAGGAAGGCTGGAAATGTGCATCCTCTTCCTCCCATGATACAAATCAAAGGAAGAAACCTCGGCGTTAGGGCTCGGTGCTGGTACAGACCGGCTGGCATTTACACTCCTTGGGACTACACGCGATCCGTGTAGCCGTGTAGCCGACACCTGCATGGCGGCCTGCAGCAACTTCGGCTGCCTGGGGCTGGACTCTGGCGTCACAGTACGTTAGCCTGCTCCCCACATCATCTCTGGCAATGCCATTATCTCCTCCCAGTCGTCTTACGGAGAGTTTTTTCCAGGCTTATTTTGGTTCGTGTCCTGGTTTCAGTTACGGTAGAATTAATTTCCCTCCTAGTAGCTGGTAGGGTGCTATGTTTTGGATTAGGATGAGAAGAGCGCTGATAACATGCTGATGTTTTAATTGTTGCAGAGCAGTGCTTACACCAGGCCAAGGACTTTTCGGCTTCTCGCTCTGTCCTGCCAGCGAGCAGGCTAGGGGTGCAGCAGGAGCTGGGAGGGGACAGACCCAGGACAGCTGACCCAAACTGGCCAAAGGGGTATTCCATACCATCTGACATCATGCTAAACAATATATAGGGGTGGCTGGCCGGGGTGGGGGGCCGGCTGCTCGGGGATAGGCTGGGCATCGGTCAGCGGGTGGTGAGCAATTGCATTGTGCATCGCTTGTTTTCTTACACATTATTATTATTAATACTATTATCATTATTTTCCTTTCTTTTCTGTCCTAATAAACTGTCCTTATCTCAAGCCACAGGCTTCATTTTCCCATTTCTCTACCCCATCCCAGAGATTCCCCATGTCTTTGCTCCCTCAAATCCTGCCCCCAACATACCCTGTAAATGTAGGGGGGAATGCTGCAATGGACTTGGGTGACAATCCAGTACGAGAAAAACACATGTTGTTCTTTAAAGCATGAGCAAGTACTCAAACACCCCTCTGAAACATCAGTAGGTCCTTCTAAATACAGGTGACACCGAAACAATCGGCAGCAATATCTATTAAACTACCTTAAAGCTTAAATTCTGCATGGTTAAAATGGGTTTAGGCTTCTCCAGCTGCTTTTTGTTACCCAGTAAAGCATGAATTAAAGAAAGGGGCTCAGAGCAAGTTTCACCACTTGGGCAGGACGCTGTGCAGGGTACTGTAAACTTGAGGAGCGTATTGAACTGTGGGTTTATTGCCATTGGCATTAAAGCAGCGAGAGGAACGTGCCTTCTGCTGTACGCACAGCTCATGTACCAAACTCCCATTGCTCTGCCTTGCCTTATTTTCTTACAGGAATAAATAAGAATTAAAGGTAGGCAGCATTTTTAAAAGTGAGGGATGATTTTGATTAATGACTTCTTCAGCTCTGGCTTTGCACTATGCAGGAACTCTCGAGGTAGAGGAATTCAAACCCTTGTTTCGAAAAGCTGAAAAAGTAAAAATAAAAAATTGATTTTTTGTTCTTCATAGCATTATAGATTTTTTAAGATACATCTTTAGAAAAACACACCACTCTTCTTTCTTTTTAAGTTCAGAAATGGCTTTAATCTAATAATATTTGACAGGATTATATTTTCCATTAAGCCTTTGTGATGGCAGATCATTTGTTCAGATGTTTCTTTCATTGGTTTATTTTCAGGTTATGGCAATTACACATCAAGGAATAAGAAATGCCCCTTTTTGTTTTTCGTGTGAACCTGGGTGTATAAAATAGGTTTCAAGCAGCATAAATGCTATTTCCTAGTAAACTCGTTTCCTGCGTGGTTCGTGAGGCTCACGGAAAATGCAACCATCAATCCAAATGTTTCGGGGAGGCACAAGTAAGATCCGCTGCCAAGAGGGAAAGAGAGAAGGCGGCAGCTGCTGCGTGGCCGAGCAGGGCTGGCTGCTGCCTCCCTCCCTTCCTGAGCACCCGCCGTGTTTTAACACAGCTCCAGGAGAAGTGAAGAGCAGCATCGCTCCTCTGGAGGGAACAGAGGATGATCCTATAGCCGGAGCAGAGGATGATCTCCAGAGCCAGGACACAGCCACTGCCTGCACCAGCGCTGGCATCCTCGCGCCTGGGGAAAACCAGCGCTTGGCATTTTCTTAGAAAAATAATCCTTCTCAGCAGCTCTTTTCTATACAAGAGGAGAGCACAGCCAACCCCGTGTTAATCAATTAATAAGCACACGGTGTGCAGTGGCAGCATGAGCTAGCATTGATGACAGCTCCCTGTTAAGTGCAGCGGTCGCACGGGGCATGAGGGCTGCAATTAATGGGCCACGCTAATGCCTCAATCAGCCCAGGGCGGCTCTGCTGGAGGAGGGGGGAATTTAAGGCGATTGCTGTTCTCATCTGAGGAAGCAGGTATTTGCTGTTGTTACTGCTCACCAGGGAGCACTTGAGAACACTCAAAATCCATCACCCGGACTTCAAGCTGCTTTAGCAGGGAGTGGGAAGCAGGTCCTGACAACACGGCGTGGGGCTGATGGGGATCACAATTTCCTTGGGCAATGAGCCATCCTGCACCCCAGCACCACTGAGACCCATGGAGTTAGAAACCGGTGTCTGGCAGAAGGACGGAAGTCTGCTCACGGAAGCTGCTGCTGCTTACCTGAGGCCTCTGCAGCTCAAGATGCTGGAAATCAAAGCTGGGATTTGTTAAAGGATGAAGAGCTCCAGTGAGGTGCTCTGGATGCACCACGAGCTCCTTGCAATCCGGCTGACAGTGCCAGGCTTGCCAGGCAGGCAGCACAGAAAGGAAAAGTGACCTTCCTCCTCATGCCCAGACACACGCACGCGAGTCCCAGGTCTCTGAGAGCTCGCTAGTGCTCCCTTTCATGCTTTCCCCACCATCCAGCCTGCCCAACACAACAATGTCTGGAATAAATGCTGGAAAGGAGTTACATCATGAGGAAAAAAAAGCACTGCTGTGTAATGGAGCCTCTATGCTACAGCAGACAACTCCTGTAGTACTACAGCTTTTCTTCTAACACACACCCTTTCTCTACAGCATCTCAGAAACCCCCCTTCTTTGGTTTACTAACGCCAGGGCGATGGGCACACGCTACTGCCAGCTGCCTCACAGCAGGAACCATACAACACGTGGATGGTTGGTAAGGGCTGCAAACTTAGAGAGGTTCTCAGCAGCTGAAAGTCAGAGCCTATTGTTACTAATAACACAAACCTTGGGGTTCAATAAATCTTCTTAAATTCATGAAGCCCGCAAATCAGGGAACCCTTCTTGAATACTTACACTTATACAATTACCTTTTCCATGTCCCCTGTAAATGAAAATTGCAGCAGACTATTCATGAATTTTCTTTTCTAATATGATCTCTTTTTCTTTTTTTTTTTTTTTCTGAGAAGGATGTCCAACAAATAAAGACTGAATGTCTGTGAAAACGGATAATTTCTCTTAATGATTTTAGATGGGTGCGGAATTCCAAAACAATGCAAAACCCATGGCAGGTAGGTATGAAACCCCAGGCTTTACAGCCTGTTTTCCACTCCTACTTTAGTTTGAGATGCAAATCTCTAAAAAGTGCCTCTGGAAGGCCTTGCTATAAAAGACCAGTGTTTTGCTGTAGCAGCCCCTCTACAGCAGGATAGCAGGGGTAGCAAGAGTATGTTCCCAGGGGCAGCAGAAAGCTAATTCGACAGAGGCACAGAGGCATCTGAGCCCTTCTACCCATGCAAGAGGCCACAGCAAGCTCAGGGCAACTGCTCTTGGGAGTGAGTCACCGACCCAAGTTTGCTCTGTCCTACGGGTCCAAAACAGAATGAGGGAGCAGACACCTCTGGCTCACGTGAAGGCTTCTTTAATGAAAATCATAAGTGAGGAGACTAGCAAAGAGATCTTCTTTCAGCGATTTTATGAAGTTGACGTCTACGTTGATGTTGATGACCCTTTAAAGAAGAACAGACTTTTTACCATGAGCAGAAGACGGACGATATGGCTTTTGTCTTGACTGCATGCTTTGTCTATCAAGAATAGCACTACAAAAACGAGGAGTTACATTTCAGTTGTAAAATCATTTTATTGTTACAAATATACATATGAATAAAATCCCTTCAACCTGTAATGTAAGTGGATACCTGTGAAACCTGCGCCCCCTCCCCCCAAAGCAGAAATGTTTTTACAGATGTCAAACTGTTCTTCTCGGAGAATTACACATTGAAAGGAAGCGAATATGCAGACAGAACTGAAGAAGGCCTCTAGAAAACACCAATATTAATAAAACTTCAGTTGCCCTCATTCCAACCAACTATGTACATTAATATATGAATGTGGAAGCATAACAAGATTATATATCATTCAAATCCTTCTCTCTTGTGCTTTTTGACAGTACACAAATGTAAGCGCGGGAGCTTTATGTACAGTACAATAACAGGAAGAAAGAAGCTCCCGGTGGGAGAATGTAAAAACCATACCCAAGCATTTAATATATATAATCTATACAAATTATTTTATTAGTGTGCTCTTTTAATATAATTACAATGTGCAATTGCATACCGCAAGGATATATTTATAGGTCAGTCACGTGCAGATTTGACACATTTACATTCAGCAGTACGACACATTACCTGCTGTACAGTGTATTAGTGTACGACAGTGTCCAGTTAATTCGCTTTGCTTTCTAAATGCCCTAATGCAGGGCACTTCTTTGTAGCTGCTTCGGAGAAATTCAAGTAGAATACACGAAGGAATTGCTGGCTTTAGCAAAGGCATGGGAAGGAAGGCCTGAACTGTACGGGACAGAGATTAAGGGCCGAATCAATGCCAACCGATTGCACAGTAATTCGTGTTTGGAAGATCAGCTTTTCTGCATGGGAGTGTACCTGTGGTGACAGAGCAGCTGGCTAGGAGGGCTGTCGATTGCTGTACCCTGATTGTTATAAAAGCTCTCGCACTACAAAGCGCTTGCACTGATTGCTAAACAAAAATAAAATCTTTATCTGCTTCTTCGCCAGAGTCACTGGACTTGCTTCCCTGATGGCCGTCTTTACTCAAGGACCTCTGCTTCAGCTCCTGGAACTCGTGGGGCTGCTGCCCGGGGCTTCTTTTTGCAGCTGCACAAAACACAGAAATAGGTCTTACTAATGACTGTAGAAGGGAGGGAAGGGAAGAAAAAAAAGTCACTCATGCATGTAGGACCTGCTCCCACTGAATTAATTCGAACTAGTGGGAGTAACACAGATTTGTTAGTTCTTCAAACCACAAAAAGGTGAGAGAGAGGGAGAGAGAGAAGGAAAAAAGTGGAACAAACTTTACTCTGCCGTTGGCTGGTGAGCAGACAAACCTGGAACGTGAAAACCAGCACTTCAGTGTGACACAGATTACATTTCTGTTCTACATTACAGGTAGAAAAAGGCCTGGAGACTTCTTTCTCATCACATCACTTCAAAACAAAACAGCACTCTTTTTTCCAGCTGAGCTAGGTTACAGGTGATGGCCACCTGACTGCTCGGGTATCTCAGCTAGGCACTTCTCAGATCAGCAGTGCACATCCCAAGCCTTTCTCCCCTGCCGGACACCAAGCCCGACCTGCATCCTTCCAGCCGAGACCATGGCTCTGCACCTCACCGTCCCTGCTTCCCTTGATCTAAGAGCAAGCAGCACCCATTCTGTTCACCCAGCAAAAATCAACAAGGCCAGTGTTTCCCCCCCCAAAACCTAGAAGCCTTGAAATGAAATGGAAAGAAAGGTTTTCAAACCTTGTTAACATCTCTGACAGGATGGATCAGTGGTCTAAAATTGCTATGGAAACAAGAGTTTTATTGCGCACATCAGTTGGAGTGAGGTTATGCAAGGGTTGATGGCTTTGGAAATCTCATGCTTCCGATCAAAACAAACCTTTACATGCACAGTGATCCTCAGATGTGTCTTCGCTGCAAGTCGTGTTAGCTACAAGAGTTTTGCTCCACCACTTCAGGTGAGGATGCCTGGCTTTGGTCCATGCTGGACCCTACGGCCATGTGTGCACATCGCTGAACAAGGTGCCACCAGCCACAGCGGCTACAAAACACCTCCTGTCCCTTCCCCTAGCCCTGCCCGCGAGGCCGCGGGTCAGGCCACAGGGCCACCCAGATGTGCCAGAAAGCTCCGTCCCATTTTCATTTGGCACAGACCTCGTCCAGCTCCGCATCTCTGCTGGGACGAGAGCAGAAGGGACGCGTCCAGCACGCATCCTGTGAGACCCACCTCTGCACACATGGCACACTGCTTATCCAAATAAGCCTCCTGACTCCAAAATAGCAGATCCTTTATTTGTGCTGGCCAAAAAGAGGGATGAAACAAGAGCCAGCAGCTACAAAATCACTGCTGTCTTATTCCTGCTTTGCAAGTTGGGAAAGAAGAGAAAAGGATTTTGAGAAAGTTTTTTCTTTTAAAGCTATTTAGTTTAATTTGACAATTTTAAAATACCTAAATTCTGTAAGAATAAAATAAAATAAAAGGCATTTCCATCTCCTCAAACACCACTGCTCTGCTGTTCAAAGAAATAGGTGCCTGGTGGTTTTGAGTCATTTTTTATAATTATACCTGCTAGTAATTACCTGGCTGTTGTTTGAGCTTCCATTCACTCTTCAAACAAAACCCACAACACATGCTGCAGCAGCTGTTCTATTTTATGGCCTAATAAAGCAAGATGGGTAGTTTGCCCCCCAAAATGCCTGAAAAATACATTGGGCATTTAAGACCACATACTGCAACCAGGTTTTTGCCAGCAGTGCTGCCTCTTGCTCATGTGTAGTCCCCACAAAGCCACAGAAAGGGGACTTGTGTATAACTGTGGCAGCATCTCAGCTTCTGAAACTTACTTTACCAGTGAGCTGTCTTTGAATCGATTAAAATAATCTGATTATGGTGGTGAGTAGAGATTCCGAATTTCAGGGGGCTAAGTTTGATGCCACAATATGAAAAGAAAATCAGTTTATGCCTTCTGGGCTAAGGGTAGAGAAGGGCAGATGGGGTGTTTGTTTCCTTTTCCTCAAAGGGATGGAACAAATGATAGGAAATTTACAGAAGGGGTACACGTTGCCTTGCAAATAGAAGAACTGGCTGTAAACACAATTGCATTAGATATTCAAAACGCCTCATTTAAATGCTGTAGAAAAAAGAGTAATATTGAATCGCTGTTTAAGCAAACTGGTTAAGAGGTAAAGAGGAGTATGTAAACACATACCATTTGGGAACAAGAGTTTTTATATTTCAAAAACACACAATTCAACCAATTATTTTATAGTTTTCTGAATGAGTTCACTGTAAGCCAAAGCTGCTCATCAGGAGTTGCAGCACAGCGCTGGGTTTGGGCTCTTGTGCTTCTTTGTGGTTTTGTCGTGTTTATGCCAACCAAGGACAAGGTGCTATAACAAAACAAGCTGATTTACCCAGTTCTCAAATGGCTGTGTGAGTGACTGTACTGAAGCTGGCACTAACAATTTGGAGGCTGAAATGTGGTTTGAAATACTTCAGCGAATGCATCTTAAGAAGGAATTACACACAAAGAGCAGCAGAGAGCCTCGACCTGGAGAGGACTTACAGAACAGCGTGCCCCCGCCGCTGTAATGAGCGGTAATGGTTTGTAAGGAGCCCTCTTCCACAGAGGGCCTGCAGGTGCTACGTGGTACTGGGCACTGGTGCTGCCATGAAGGTGAAATGCAAACACATCTTCCATTAGCAATTTTTTTTTCAAATCCTTAGGTTTTGAGGTTTTTACCCTTCTCATACTTCAGGGACAGACCAGCACCGTTTCAAGGCTTCTCTGCTATTACCGTATCCTCACGATTGCTAGTGCCAGCTGTCGAGCACCGTCGTGATGAAAAATGAAATAGGAAACTGCTAACCAGGAGCTGGCTGTGCCTTCCTCTGCCCGAGCTCACTGCCCTCCTCTTCTGCACTGGCAGAACACTGCCCCGCAGCGGCTCCCCCTCCGCCAGGCGGCTTTGCGCGGTCACGGTCTGCATCTCTCTTTTGCCCATCTCCTGTTTGCTCTAGCAGGGAAAAGGATTCGTTTATACCCCTAAGCTGTAGGGCCGTGTATGGGAAGTAATGAGTAGTGTAAACAGTTTCACTTATTCATCCCGTTTAATCAATTATTCAAAGAGTAGCAATCAATACGCCGGAGGCTTGCTTAAATTTAGGCCAGATATTTGCATCTGTTGGTAACTGCAGCCCAGTCTTACAGGTACTCTGTGTAAGGAGGAGCACTTGGAGACTGTCCCATGCAGCACAGTTAAAATCATTAACGTAAAGCAATTTTATAATTAAGTGTCATCTAATGTGCAGCTTTCTTTTGCAGTAGATGTAATTTCGTTTACTAACTTAGGCGGATTTGTAGTGATTTACCACTTGCAGAAGTAAATTGAGCGTGGCAATCTGAAAGGAAGCAGAACGCAAGGAAAGAGGAATGGCTACAAGAGAAAGGAGCGCAGTAACAAAGAAGGATAACTTGATGAAGAATAACAACCAAAAGAAACAGAATTTAGCCTTTCCCAAACAACATTATGCAAAGCATAGCAGCTCTGTGAGGACCCAGAAACCCAATTTTAGCCATTCCAAGCTATTATTAAAATTCTCACAGTGCAATGCAGCAGCAACTAGGAAACTGAATGTCAGCTTGGCTGAGTCTGCTGCGGAGGCAAGCTCTAAGTGAGCAAGGAGTGAGGAAGGCACAGCATCCAACCCCCTTTGTATAACATTTTGTGAACAGCAAACAGATTTTAAAAATTAAGTGACGGTCCCTCTTCTCACGTGACAATTAAAAACAGCAAAAACTTGTTGAATCTCTGCTGTATTAGAGGTTGCTGTAATACAAAAGGCCAACCAGATGTGAAAGCACACCTGCAACAGGTCCCACTACGTTGTTTATCTCCAGCTATGTAGCAGCAAGTTCTCTCTCTGGTGAAACGCTGGCCAGAAAACAAGGGCTCTAGCACATGTATTTATCAGACAGCAACTGGAAGAGTCTGTTGTGGCAAGAGCCTTTGATTGCAACCACTGTCAATGTGATGGCACCGATACAGTGAGTCTGGTGCCCAAGCTGTGGCTCAGTTCACCTGTCTCAGCACAGGCTCTGATGGGACTAAAGGCAGCAGCAAAACCAGGCTCTGTCCTGCCCTGCAGCCTTTATAACGCCACAGCTGTGGCACATAAATGCCACTTTAGACACCTTGCTGTGTTTTGGGGATCCTGAGCCACAGACTGTGCAGATTTTGGCAAAACAGACTGTTCAAACCCTCAGCCCTTTCCAGGCACAGGAGAGATCTTTGGGTGTGCCATGTCCTGCTAGCTCCACACACCTCAGCAAGACTGTGGTCATTCTGCTGGACTTCCTTTACACCACAAGAGCAGCCCAACAGATGGCTGAAGGGAGAGCCAAAATCTGTAGACAGACACGCCACAGCATGGTCTGACATGTGGTCACCAAACTGGAGCCACCACACCAATAATTTTCCAACAAGAGCATCAACCAGACTGGGAGGTAGATTGTTTCGTAAAGGAAATTATGGTTTTAGGGGAGAAAGGGACAAGCTTCTCAAAATACACCTCTGGACACTCCCATTCTGGGGATGGCTTTGCCCCTCCTCTCATCTAGAGGGTAATGGGCTCTGCAGGCAGCACAACTGCTCCCTCTTCACAACCCAGCATTACATATCTGCCCTGACTCGTCAGCCCCTATCCTATACTCCAAAAAATTGCTGGCAGAGTACTGAAAGGGCACCACTTCATCTCAAGACTTCTGTGATTTTTCCAGTCTGGATGTGATGGGACATTGGGATGGAGATGGGGCTCACTGTCTTTCTTGAGAGCAGTCCAGGAAGGAGGAGGTCTCACACCCAGATTTCCAATATTGTTTTTGTGCCAGCTAACACCACGCTGAACAGTATTTCTGTGACTATTTCTCCATATGTTCTGTGCTTTCAGAGGAAACTTTAGCTCTTCTGAGAGTCAAGTGTGGATCAAAGAAATGCACCAGTGAAATTAGAAATCCAGAGCAGATACAAAAAGCAGCGAAGAAATGGCAGCGGTCTATTATCGTGCGTAAAAGGCACCAAGCCCTGCCCTGGCACACAAAGACAAGGGTGAGTTGAGCTCGGTCACGTGCATCGATCCCACAGAAAGAAGGAATACACACAAAGCAACAGGCTGGCTGCAAGGAACAGGCATGGCTGCTCCCCTGGAAATCTGCTAATCAACAGAGCTGCATTTCACATTTATGCACGATCAACACCAACCAGCATCTCGAATCAGACCAAACTAAACTAATAAATAATAAACTAATAAATAATATACATAATACAAGAGGTCCTTAATAGTTCAAATACATTATTAGTAGCAAGGGATTCATCTTATTTCACTTGGTTTGATGAAAGGAAGAAAATGTAGAGCACCAGCCCATGGGTGAAGGGGGAGGGAGGATGGGACCAGATGATGGATGGGGGGCAGGGGACCAGATTCACTCTCCTTCCTCTCTTTTCCTCAAAACGAATAACCCTCTTCCCTTTCAAGACGAAACAAATCAGGGAACAATGACACACTGATTCCTAGTAGGCGAAAGGCATGCTGGACCAACAGTCACACCAGCACTCCTACCTTCTTGAGAAAACGATCTGATTGTGGGGCTGCTCTGACCATCCTTTTCTTTATCAGAAGGAACCTTCTTCAGCACCGGTGGAAGCAGGGCAACTTTGGGGGAACTGGGGCCAGAGGGAGACTCTGGAGCATCCTCTGCGGAGTACCATGAACAAAAAGGTGAGAAGTGTTATTTAGTTGACAGAAAGGGCACTTTTATGACGGGGCTGAAGCTCAACATAACACACAAATCAAGCAACAGCTAGAATCTGTGTCAGAAAAAGAAGGAATTGGGAATTTACATCATGTTAAGAGAACACATGACGCCCTCAGTCCAGCTGCAAGAATTTTAATAGCCAAAGCAAAGATCTCAGTTTCAGCATTTTTAATGTATGTTACTATTGCAGCACAAACAGAAATCTGATGGGACCAACTGAATTTCATGCAAGACGTAAGCATGCAATTTGTAAAGAACAGCTGAAAATTGCTTTGGATGGATTTTTGGAAATATTTGTTCTATTCATGTTTTTATTGTTCTCGAACATAATGAACTGATCAAGTTAGATGTCCTGTTTCACAGTTGTAAGGCATAAAAGTGAATCGGTGGAAGAAATTCTGTAAGTAGTCTACAGAAGCCTATACTTCCAGGAATAAATTGCCAGTATATATAGCATGAGAGCATCTGTAAAGATTTTCTAAACAGAAAAATAAAATAAAAAGCCTGCTAGACTTTCAGGAAATCTGGAATTTAAATTCAAATCTCTAGTTTAAACCATCTGGATATGTTGTTTCTCTAAAAGATTGGATGCATTTATATATGGCATATTGACTACCATCTTTACAGTCCTTACAAGAAGACCTTTTCAATCTTAAAGCAGACACGGACTTCCCTCCTGTCCAAATGAAGGCTATAATGGGTCACTTAAACTGCTTGTATGTTTTCTTTCCCAAGGAATAAACATTGGCATAAGTATCCCACAGAGCAGCTGGGAAGCTACATTAGTACTGACAGCAGAAAAAAGGAGCTCGCATTACCGAGTAACATATATTGTATACTTGGAACATGAGTTAATTCAGTTGCATATCGGAAATTAGTAGGGATCTGTCTCACTGGCAACATAAATCGGCCATCACAAAGGAGTCAATCATTTTAATTTCAGCTGAGGGAAGCAATGACCTTCCAAATGCAACTTGGTCTGAATGGACACACTAATTCTCAGGACCTTCTCCACACATTTGACGTGCCTGTGAGGCCACGTGCTTTGGGAAGCTTGGTATCGACACGTGCACGAGCACCATGCTTGGCAAACACAGTCGTGTCTTTCTGAACTAAAGCTGATGATATACCATGCTTTACTGAGGAACCACTCTCAGTCTTTGCTAATTTGAAGACATCTGAGCTGTGCTCCTTTGCCCTCAGATTACTTTGCTACCATTAGTTTGGCCACATCACCATAAGCAACAGCAGGAGCAAGAATGTAAATAGGATTATTGCTTGGCTTCTCCATCACATCCCCTGGATGTGCTTAGCCAGCAAGTTGATACAAGCACCAGGACTGAAGTTAGACTGCAGCAGAGATGGTGCCGCTGTTGCTGCCACCTGAAGAGCTGGCCTATTACTAGCAAATACTAATTGTTCTCTCTGTTAAGCCCACAGTATGCTCTCTCTGCAGGAAGCATGAGCTGGCAGAAATAGATAGCTTAGGTCTGTTTGATACAAAACATTTTGAGATAACATGCTGCTTATGTTACAGATTAAGCATCACCAAACAAGCCACGCTTTCCTATTGTATTCACCTTCAGGAGCACCTCGCCCAACACCTCTCACTTCTCCGACCATTTTTTAAATGACCAATAAAATAAATACCCACTAGAGTGCAGAGGCAGACCAAGTAATGCTCAGGTACACACCAAGGGCAAGGAAGAGGCTGTAACATCCAGCTGCCCCCTTACCTCCAGCAGAAACAACATCTTTCTAAGGTCAGTGGTGAGCATGGGAAAAGCCTGGAGGTCTGAGAGCTCTTACAAATGGCTGTGCTCCCATATTTCAGTCAGCAGTAACTGATAAGCTCTATTTGCCATAGCCACTGGGAGAGTGAGTAACTAGCATGTAATTCCTCTCTACTGCAGTGGTTATGCTTTGGAAAGAAGGGGTTGTGTCATTGGCCTATTAAATAGTGAACAGACAGCATACAGGAAATCTGCTGAAATATTTCATGCTACTGGAAATCTTCAGGTAATGTCTGGGCAGGAGGTTAGGACAGAGCTGAAGTTAACAGCCATTCAGCTGGCAGCCTAGCAGGGCTATAAAAGCACAGCTACAATTATTTCCAATCAAAAGCAATAAGAAAAGAATCACAGGCAAAACAAGGGAAAAGAGAGTGAGAAACAGTAGTTTGTGTTAATTATTATGAATAACAGGCATTTGCTCAAGGGGTGAAAAGCAGCCTGCCAGAAAACCCCTAAGGACTTCAGTATTTAGAGCCAGGTGTTATCACAGGCTAAAACGTTTTAATAAATTTATTTAATTAGGACAGTGGGAGATGGAAAAGGAGGAAACAAGTCAAGAGCAAGTGACGGAAGAACCTCTCCCTCTACATTTAACTCCTGTCCAGGATGTGGCCCTGGGTGTCTCCTTCAAGGCCCACCCCAACTCCACGCAGAAGTACCCCGCTGGGGCTAACGAACGCCCAGAAGAGCTCCTCACCGGTACGAGAGGCAGAGCGTGGTTTCTGCGGCACTGTGGGTCGTCCTGCCAGGCTGGGCTTTGCGGACTGCAGTGGGGGTTTGGGGCTGGTTGTGTTGGAAGAACCTCTTGCTTTTGCTGCAGCTTCTGCCTTTGGTTCAGCTTTTGCATTTTTTTCAGATGATGCTGAGCCGGAGTCACCTTTATTGGAGGCAAACCGACTCTCTGGAAGGGTCTGCTGGAGTTTAGGCACTAAAATAAACAGAAATGTAAATTAAAGTCTGCAGCATGGAAGGGTCAGTGTACAATGTACTGGTACACAGAGCCTTCATGTAGAAAATACCTTTACTCATTCCCATACGCACTCACACAGCTGTGTAGTGATTGTAAAGTGACCCCTCGTATCTCATTTAAAATCACCGCAAGAAGAGCATCTAGACACACCAATTCTACATGTGCTAAACTTCATAATTCAATTGCCTCAGAGGCGATAGCACCTCCAGCCTTTTTAATACATTTAGGTTGATGGCTGGCTGGATTTTACTCTCCCTTCATCTTTGTGGGAGCAGATGGTATGGCCTACTTGCTGAGAAAGCAGCATTGGAACAGTAGAAAAGGCAGCCTTTGGCTGTTTCGCACCTCTACAGACAAAAGGTTGGCTGTCCAAAATCAACAGAGAAATTCTGGCCCAGAAAATTAATCCCGAACCTGTGAACAGCAGGCTACCTCTTGTTATTTGTTGCTTTCAGCAAGCACTAGAGGAGATTTTGAAACTTAGTAGAGATTAAAGTATTCTTTAGATAATATTTTGATTAATGTAATAACACTGTATAGGGACTATAGTTCCTACACATTAGCAGGCTTATCAACATATTATCCCAAACAAAGACCTAAGTATTTATGCATAAAACCACATTCACTTCCAAGAGATAAATCAGTTTTATTTAGCTACGCCAGTTGGTAGAAAGCCTGCTGGACATTAGGTTGCAAACAAGCAAAATGCCTGCCCCACTTTCCTACTTTGCAGCTTTGAGGACACCGAAAGCTTGCACATCTCAGCTATAACGATAATCTTGAAACTTGTATGCTAGCTCGGGACTTTCAACAACTGTCACGTCTTTATTCTCAGGAACAGAATGATGGACTAACTGAAATGCAGACTGGTTGCCTTGGTACCCGGCAAAGCTCACAGACTTCCCTTGACCTACCTACCTGCTATTCCCATTCAGAAACCCTGCTTGTTACGAGAGTGCTGAGCACAGACGTTTTAATGGCAATGGGAGGGGAGTGTTGGATGTATTTTGTTGCAAGCCAATCTCCAATACATTCTGCCAGCCTACATGACTGTTTTTCAGCCCGGCCGGAGTTAAACTCTGGATAACCAGAGAGTTGTGTGCTTACACATACGTATTTGTGTGAGCGCGTGAGAGGGGGAGTTCACGTCTGCAGGCATGCAATAGACCTTTGAGCTGCCAGCAAAACAGCAGGATGCTTTCTCCACCTGTGTCTATGTGCACACAAAAGAGCAGGTGATACCCACGCATGAAAAAAGGAAAAATAACAACAACTTATTCTCCTTCTGAATCATGATCTGTACTTTTCCTGTAGCAACATCCAGCAATTTTCCATTAACTCTCTTTCTTGTCTTCCTAACCTCAGGCCTGTTAATATTATTGGAACCCAGTAAGTTGAAATAAATTAACCCAAGCCAAAGACAAACTGTAGCCGCAAAAGCGAAGAGCAGCCTTGGAGAGCTCTCAAGCAAGAGTGGTAAAGTAAGGACTGCCATTCCAGGGCCCAGGACTACAGCTTGACAAGGGCCCTCAGCCAGTACACAGCAGGCCTAGCTGCAGAGTGCTTCAGTGCTGTAAGTACCAAGTTTATTTATGTTATTTTCTGCATGCAGGCAGTGTCCCTGGGCCTCCACAGCTTTGCAGACAGCCCTGGCTTTGCTCAAGCCACTTAAAGCCTGGGAAGAGCCAGCCTCCATTGCCTGTGGGATATGTCTTCCGATAACCAAAAGCCAGGACTACTCAAGCTGGTACCTACACTGACTACTATTAACCTTGCAAACTGGTCATAGTGAGGTCTTCAGATGTATTCAGGAGTTTCACTTCTTTGTGTGCAGACATTTTTCCTGGCTCCTGGGTTCAGCTCCAGCTTTGCCAATTCTGTTACGAATCAAGACCCGTTAGAAGGAGCCTCAGGCATGTATACTGAGTCCTCTCCCTCCTTTGCCGTGTGAACCACAGGAGTAAAACAACAGCCATCAACACAGCTCCGGAGTTGACTTGACAAGCAGCGCTGTCAAACACAGTACAAAAGCGAGCTTGTTTTTAATCTTGTTCACTTAGCATAAGTTCGTGTTTTGCTTAAGCAATTGTTAGGTACACAATTCAGAGAGGAAAGAGTGATTCTGAACTTTTTTTTTTTCGCATTTTCCAGAAAGAGTTTATACCAGGAAACCCAGACTGTACCTGTACCACTTCCATCCAATCGTTCTGAGCTCATCGCTGTGTCAGAAGACTCCCTGGAAGCTGTGTCATTTCCAAGTTTCTGAAAGAGTGAGAAAAGCTCTCATGTTAATAATAGATCTACGATTAATACAACTCGGTGGTTCTGCTAGAAAAAAGCACCGATTTGGAAACCCTAAGGCAAAGAAAATTGTGCAAGTACTGACTGCTGAATGCACTTCCTTGTTTATTCTTCATGTCCTGGAAATCCAAGTGGAAAATAAATTACACTGAATTGATCACTAGCATTGATGCCTAGAAAAGCTGCAGTGACACCTTGCCTCCTAAGTGACAGGTCTACTAACGTGCAGGAGTTGAAACTAAAGGCTCAGATAATGGACTTGAAACTAACAAAGTCTTTTCTCCAAAGACAGCTCCATATTTAAAAATTTCTCATTTAGGTTTACAAAGTATTTTTTTTAAGATCTGCATTTTGAATATAAGATTGCTGTGATGGATCTTATGCTCTTCCATGTACAAAAATAACTTTGTATTTTAAACTTGCAACTCCAGAAGTAGCAGCACCCATGTGTTTACAGGATTGTTTTGAAAACAAATAGATCTTACTTATTAAAAAGTGTTTAAAGCGACACATCACAAAGGCTGCTGGATTTTCACCATCTCTAAAAAAAGTGAGGGTTCTTGTCCTTTGGAGCTTATGACCTAAAGGTATCCTATTTGTAGATAAAAACTGGACAACAGGAAAGGCAGGAAGGAAGAGAACAGTCACAGTAGCAGGAACAGATTTAGAGTGAAATAGTATTGTAAGTATAAACATAAAGGAGTGATGTCTAAATATCCCTGCTGGCCATGTGTCTTTCCCCTGGGGTGGTAATTCAGCATAGGCTTTTTAGGAGAAGCAGATTTTGGGGGGTGATACAGAAAACAGCATGGTTGGCCTTACAGATTTACGGATACCTCCATTTTGCTCATATAATCACCCAGCTCCTAAACAAAGCGACTCTTTCATACAACAAGAAAAGGATGGAGGTGCTGAACGCCTGCAATTCCTGTATAGGATGTGTCTGTCTTCTTACCTTTCCTCTAAGAATAGGTGCACACTTAAATGGCACACTGTGTTAAGGAGGATGTAATTAGAATCAAAATTAAACCTCCCATACTGTAAAATTACCTTGACACCATACAGCAATCCAGTCTAAGGGACTGTACTACAGGTTTTAAATATAAAGTCATCCGTATGTTAAAAACCATGTGTAAGCGAAACAAGTCGTTTTCCCATCAGAAGCACTCTAGAAACACGATGACTTGAAGAACCAGAGTTGTAAGCTACATCGCCTGTATCAACACAATAAAGTCCCATCCAAATCTAGCAGGAATGTTATGCTTTGTACCACTAGGTGAGAGCTCCAGGTTTATTTTTATTCCTGTTTCTTTTCTGTCAATGGCATTTTGGCTCAATTCTCACCTCTCCATCTCCTAAAGCTAGGTATTTGTAAGACAATCCTGGCTATATATTTTTGAAGGGAATGCCACTCTCCATTTACTGGATCATTTTCCCACACCTTAGCAAACGAACTCTCTGAGAACTGAATTACTAACAATTTTTTCACGGAATATGAATTCTCATGAACTTTCACCAAAATACTAATTTTTCAAGGTACATATTGAAGATATATGCTTAAGGTTTAGCTACAGTAAGTGACTTTAAGAGAGCTTTAGGACAATATGAAAACTAATTTCTCTGTAACTTCCCTCCCTAGTTATGTGATTGCTGGGGAAACACTACCACGTACAGAGACAAATACAAAAGCCAGTGCTTGCATTTAACGTAGTACTTAAAAAATGCAATGTCAGCACGTTTGGCTAACTAGCGTACACACATTACAAACTGCTTACAGTCCTGAGACAATGCTACGCACTTACTGCAAAAATACACCCTGAGAAGCTGTCAGTCATGTCAGATAAATGCAGGCAAATTTATCACGCAGATAAATAGTGACCAGGCTCTACTTTTACGAGGTACGTGCGCAGGATTGGGAAATACTTCTGCTGGGTGCAGTGGCGAGTGAACAAACAGGTTACAAATGAGCTTGGTCTGCTCGCACGTCTTGCTCAAGGTATTTAAAAAGTCAGCCTGTAAACACTAGATGGAGCTAAAAGATCTTTTTAGGCGTGCCTAGCAGTTACACTAATTGCACATATTTATCTCCACCATTAATGCCAATTCTCACGTTGTATTCTAAGCAAAAGAAAACAAAAAAGCGTTTACCATCTTTCCATCTACTGTGCACCTGCTCATCACTTGTATCTGTAACAAGACTGCAGGAGGGTATGAATGGAATAGTAAATTCCTTCTGGCTCTGTTTTCACGTAAAAGAACTCAGAATATAAGCAGCCATCTGCACCTTAAAGGAAAATACAATTTTCCGTGACTCTAGAATTCTGATAAATTCAAAGATATTAGGGAAGTTGGTGTCATACCCATCCTAAGCAATTTCACAGTTGTGGGATGCTTTCTTCTGCAGCTCGACCATCAGGATATTGTATGATTTTCAGCTTCATGAATGTCATAAATGAAAGTGCAAAACTAAACTGTTTGCTGTTGCAATCTAGGATGAAATACGTGAAAAATTCTTTTGAACAGCAGTTCAATTTTCTATGGTGGGGGCAACGTTAAGAAATAGCAAGTCACTACCCTGCTGTGTATAGATTCCTATTTCAATTCAGCTTTCCTGTTACTATTAAAAAAAAAAGAAAGAAAAGAAAAAAAAAGAAAAAACACAACCCCAAATGACCTACTTCTGAATTTTATAAATATCAATTTTTGCAAAACACAACAAAAATAAGGTAAGTTTAAAAAAATCCCAAACAACAATTTTCTTAACTTACTCTTTTTTATATTCATACACTAACATAAAGAGAATGGGAAACTAATGATAAACATCAAAGGAGAGGGGTAACCTTTCCAAGCTGACAAAAAAACCTCAAAGGGTGAAAAACATAATACTGGGAAAAGGTAACAGATTTCCTTTTGGATAGCTGAAATTCAGGTTTCAATCAATGCTGTGAAAGCTAATCAATGGAAGCAGACTTTTACTTTCTCCACTTTCAAAAAAAAAAAGTATGCCTGTTAATAGCCTACCTCAACCACATCATCCCAGATGTTAAGAAACTGAAAAGCACCAAGCAAACCATTTATGCATTTATAAAATATATATATATATATATTATCTGGTGTAAGTCAGTGTTTTAAGCAGACTGTAACAGTCTTATTTACAATCATGTAGCATTTTACTTGAAAACTTGGTGTCTTAGAAATCAATGAGGCTATTCATGGGCACTATTCAGCACCAGAGAGGTGGGAATAGGTCATTTCCTCAGAAAATTCATTTTTATGCAGAGGGTCACTTCAACGAGCATATAGCTTGTTAGCCATAGCCTGAGGTCTTATTATTAAGACCTCAGGGTTTGCAGCAATAGTTCAGACATGACAGCAAGTACTGTTAAGAGTGAGAAGAGATGTAAAAATAACATTTGAGTGTCTTGCCCAGATCCAGTTAGATAACTGCAGCATTGTAAAGGAAAACATGGCAAAGCTTGCAGATGAGCTTTGCTATGAAGTGATGTCTTCCAAATTGTTGGGGGATAATGGTGGGGAACGGGCAGTATGTCAGAGAGGAAGAGTGAAGGAGGAAATCACTCATCCTTTGGTAATTTTAGAACATGAGAACTGCATCTGGAGAAAGCAGGGTCTGACAGTGGGTAAGGTCAATGGGAAATGGGCATCAGGCAAAATATTCTGATGCAAAAAGCTTTGGAGTTACATGAGGATATTACAACATGAGGACAACATGAAGACTGTGGAGAATAGGTTGTGTTTTTTTTTTTTAATGTATTATTGTTTTGAGTATTAGTATTTGAAATACAGAAACCCAAGGCATAAGAATAATTAGGTGTGGTACAAAAGGACATAAAATTAAGAAGTGTAACAAAAAAGCATGAGCTGGATAGCATGCTCTGCATGGGATATGTAACTTAAAATATGACACATCTCTCCAACTTGCTACATCACCTTCCAAAAGAGAAGCGTGTAGTTAACTCTGCCAAACACCTGAGGGTACAGTGTGCAGAGCACCGCAGTAAACAGTCATTCCTGGCTTTATGCTAAGCATGCTTCCATTACACTTGAACAAACCACACATCATATAGAGTGCAGACATCCAAACTGTGCTCAGTAGTTGCTCCCAAATTACCCTGTAATATGTGCAGTTACGTGCCCTCTTCTGAGCTCGTGGTGGCCTGACATCAAGTGCAAGAGCTGGTGTCGCCTCCTCTGCATGAGGAGAAAAAGTGCAGGCTTAAGGGCATGTCTTCTCTTGTGTGCAGCCCGGTCCCTGGCCAGGGCATTCACGTTCAACCACCCCAGCGCTGAACAATTCTCCTTCAGGAACTCTGTAACCCCTGGTGGAAAGCAGGGTTGATACAACAAGCCCCAGCCACCAGCCCCTGTAGCCCCTCCCCTGGAGACACTTAGCTCTTGTCCATTTTTTACAACAACTCAAGAGAAATCAAACTGCCTTCACCTTCTGAGCAGAGGCTGCTCTCTTCTCCTGCTTGGCTTTCATTTCTGCGAGAAGTCCACTGCCCATCACCTGCACGCCATACCTCCGGCCTCCTTGAGGACTTCCTTTGCTGTCACCCCTCTCAGCCTTTGCAGCATCATCTGGCTGTGCCTCCTCCAGCGAGTCTGGTGTCTTTAATTCCTCGGATCGCTCCGTACCGCCGTTCTGCTCTGCAGGTTTCGGCTCCTTCTTATTTGTATCCACAGCTGGGCTTTTTGCAGCAACCTTGGGTGAGGAGGGCTCCTCAGCCACCACTACAGTCTGAGGACGTTCAGATTTGGAGCCCCTTGATTTGATTAAGTTAAGGAAGCCGCTCTTCCTTGAGTCCCTTTTCTTCTTCTCATCACCTGCTTCGCTGGGCTCGCTGCCATCTGAACTTTTAGTCGACGGTCTCCTGATAAAAGACATGGACATTTCAATCTCTTCATCACTCCCCTCCCTCTTCTCTTTTAAACAGCACAGAATGACTTCTCCTGGGCAAAGCCAACCTTTTGTATGATCTACGTGTTGCCCTGGGCTCAGTCATTAGCAGGTGCACCTAAATTACAAACTGCATCTTACAGGCAGAGCATTCACACTTGAGGGGAAAGCTGAGCACAGAGCATTTCTGCATACAAGCACCCCAACTGGAAAGAGCCACCGGTAAAGCAAATGGAGACAGCTAATGGGGGCTGTGAAAAGATCCCTGAGCCACGCACATGGCCAGGGATATGCGAGTTCACAGGGACATCTGAAATGAGCGGCTGGCAGGAGCCCAAGGGAAGCACAGGAGGATGCCGCAGCCTGCCAGTACCCTGAACTTAACCTGGCTAATCCATTTTTCAAAGCTACCACGATTTTACCACTACACAGAGTATGTCACACATGGCTTCACATGTCACTACAAATATTTGTAACACACTGACTTTAAAACACTTGCCTTTCCTGCCACTGCTGTCCACCAGCTCACACCTACCATTTTCCTTAATGGACATCTCATACAGTACAGAAGGGGTCACTCCAAGCTGTCCAGAATTTGCCCTAGCTTTCTCATTTATTTATGGAAGTATTTATGTATGCATTGATGTATAAACCCAAGCATGCATTAATGCAAGAACTTCTAGATGCATGCATCTGCAAATATACAACCAAGTACAAAGCAATTGTGTAAGCCAGATTTTTCCCCCTATACAAAGCTAAAGGAGACGTATCTTCCAGACAAACATATTTCCTAAATTTGGAGTCCTACAAACTGGTTAAATGTATCTTTAACATATATTACTAAAACAGCATAAATCTACTGTCATTGACCACAACAGCGTGCCCGATCAATCCTTCCTAGATAGCCACATACGTGTGTGCACTACTGGAGAGGAGAGCCTTGACCAATATACCGCTCTGCTTTAGCTCTAATGAGCTCCACTGAAGGGTAATATGAAGCCAACTGAGTTATACAAATACCTGCTAGTCAATAACCCTCTCCACATGGCATACCAAAGCAATTTATTTCAAAGTAGTCATTTTTAATGGAGGGTAATTGAATTCACAGTATCTTAGACTATTAAGGTATTTTCTGACTTTTACAAAAGCAACCCTGAATATTGGGAACAGAAATCAAATACGACTTAGAATTGCTACTTTCCCAGCTATCAGGATAGATTATTTTAACTATTTTTTTAAATTAACTTACTTTGAATCCATTTTTGTGACTTTCTTAGTGAAAAATTCATCCACACCTTCATCCACTCTTCCCATGAGACCGTTCTGATCCCCTTCTGGAGGCACTCCAGCAGATACCTGACAGAAGAAAATATCTCTCTAGTGTAAAATAATTCAAGTGCATTTGTTTAAATGATAATTATTAATAATTAAGATATTATTAAAGTTGCACGTGCCAGCCAAACCTCAGTCAACAGAAGCACCAGCTCCTTTACTCAGGCCAGTCGCCCCACTATATCAAACACAAAGTAACACAAAACAACAGTGGCAAACTGGGTAGTGCAACCAAATACTGGGTGAGACTAGGAATTGAATGTCTTGGGCTTGTGAGAGTAGAGCACTAATTAAGATAGAAATGAAAAAAGCAGTTAAAAAAAAATAAATCCTACTCTGTGTGTTTGCAGTGGTCACCTGCAGAGAACATATTTTCAACAGCTATTTGTTTCCCTGTTCAGAGAAAAACCATGTTCTGGATTTGGAGATTTAGAAACAGAGCTCCAGTGGGCTAACAGAGTCTTTTAAAATTCATTCAATCCATAACATCCAGTAGCAGAGAGTCTAAATACAGAATCCGGTGTTTCACTTCAGGAACTGAAAACAGATTTTCGCCGAGCATCTAAAAACCTGCCCCCTTTCTTTGGTTTCAGCACCCACATTTTGAACGTGGATGACTGAAGGCATCTAAAAGAAGCTGAGTTAGCAGTACCTGCCAACCACCGAGGCCCTGTGAAGATCAGTCGGTGTCTCTGTAGCCTCCCGAAGATGAAACACGCCATCTCCTGGGAGGAATTTGCATGTGGTCTAGCTCCTGCATGTGGCTTTGATGAAAAGCTCTATTACAAGCAGAGAAACTTCCTTCAATTTAAAGGACGTATGAAACCCTTTCAGGTGACTACAAAGGATGCCACAAGGCCCAACCCAGTTGTATTCTTGGTAGTACTGATGACCGGGAATTAGTCTGCCACAAAATAGTAGGATTCATTATTTGAAACAATTTTAAGTCAAGGAACCTGCTAGTTGCCACAGCAGTTCAGCGTAACCCTAGCTTCCCTTTTCAGCTGGAATACAGACTTGTTTCCAAGCCTCTAAAAAGAAAAACAACCACTCTAAAAACTCACAGTTAACGTAAAACCCCGCCTTATTAATCCAGGATGACAGCCTGCATATGAACTAAAGCTTTGACACGTCTGTTAAACTTTTTAGCTTCCAGTGGCTGAATCTTGTTAGAAGCCTAGTATTTACCTGGCCACCAGAGACAATAATTAATACTTTGTTGATTCTTGCTGTATTAATGTAATTCTAATCAGACGAGAGGCTATCTGGTAAAGACTGCTTTATTACCTGCATGTTTTCAATTAAAAAAAAAGCATGATACCTATTAAAAAAAAAAAAAAGTTTTTTCCTAAGAAGCACAGTGATTTCTCAGACTTCCAACTCTTGTCACCTTTGTTTTTTTTCCAGAGAACTTGTTTAGCTGAAAGATGTGAAACTAGGCAACCATGCATGCCCTGACATCTGTTTTGGTCATATCAGTGCTCTTTGTCCCAAGGTAAGTGCTTGACTTCCCTCACAAAAAATGGTTGACACTGACATCAGCAGAAATAAGAAAGTATTTGACGGTTTCTAAGGATGAATATTAAACTGTTTCTCTAGACAGTAAGAAAAAGCATCTGTGTATCAAAGGCAAGTCCATTTCCCAGAGCAATGCAAGAATCCAATAATCCACTGCAAACGAGATCTACCTCAAAACAGAAAACATTTTGCAACTGAAAAAGCAGCAAGTTCCTAAAAATGTACTAAGGATATACACAAATTTTGGGGTCTAATAAGGTATGCAAGGCACAGAATTTTCTTATAGATGTTTACTGCAATGCCTGTTAGTGTTCAATGTTAAGGTAAAAGACTAAGCTCTGGTTTATTTCATCCCTTTGGCTCCTAATGCTAGGAGAAGGGGAAAGAAAAGGGGAACGGGAAAAGTGGTTAGTTTGTGTTTGTCACATTTCTTTTAGCCTAATTTTAAAGGTGAGCCCTCTATGTTCTTCACTAAGGAAGAATCAGGCCTGAAAGAAGAAATAAAGTGAATCAGTCTGTTTGTTACATGCTCATCTCTTTCTTGTACTAGATCCTCACACATGACTGAAGAACCCATCAGGTGAAGATCTCACCAAAAACTGAATTATAAACAACTGTTTCATCATATTGTGCAGAAGCATATTGGGGATGCTGAGTTCTTCTTTTCTCTCACTCAACACTCATTTCAGGGTATACATTTCAGTATACAGCCTGACAGAGCTATAAAGCTTTCTTCTGCCCATCCACCCCAAGTTAAAAATCTACATTTTCTCCTTTTTAGCTTCCAGACTACAGCAATTCCCAGAATACAAGTCTGTTTTTCAGCAAAGCCAGAGAAGTACAGCTATCATCATTTGAGATTCCTTAAATTACCCAATGGAAATAATGGGAACAGGAAACAACCAAACAGTCCTGCTTTAAGCAGTATAAAAGTTTAAAGAGAAAAAAAAAAAGCTATGCAAATAGTTTAATCTTTTGATTCAGTTAACACACCCCCAAAACATTTGTTCTGGGTGGACATGAAGCCATAAGTTTTGGCTAAGAAAATCATGGCTTGCAAAGGGAAAAAGCAAACAAACAAACAAACAAAAAAAAACCTTAACTGAAATCCCAGATCCATACTGGGCAAAGCAGGGATCTGAGATTGTGCCTCTTGCTTCTCAAGTGCTTCTCCTAACCATTGCTTTCTATTGCATCAGACTGGCAAAAGCATCAGCAAATCAACTCTGCAAACAATGACAGAGTCCACTCGTAACTCTAGACTTGAAAATTTGTCTGTCTCATTTTTGGAAGCATCGAGCAAACATCTCAAGTTTTTTAAAGTTTTGTTTAGATTTGTTATTAGGTCTGAACAGCTAAGGAATTAAATGGTCCATCAAACCAGACAGGGACAAATGAGTTTCAGTAACAACAAAAAAAAGTTTGTTTCAATTTCTGCAACTATTAACCCCCTATTTCCTAATTAATTCAATATGGATGAGCGTTCCCAGAGCATTGCATTGTCATGGGAAGTAGCACTTCCTCTTAACAAGAGGTAAGCTTTTTGTTTCTGTCAAGCAAGATATTTTATTTTCTGGTCGCCAGCCTATTAGCAGAGCACTTGCCCTCCCATGCCCCCACTCCTTCCCCACGCTTACGCAGGTGGCACAGGATGCGCTGAGTAAGTTCAGATGGGAAGCAAGTGTAGCAACTGGGAAAACACGTGCATTCTGCAGAGTTGGCATCAGATGGAGTAAACACAGATGCGTTTTCCCTACAACGTGAAGACCAGTCTGTCCTCCTGCTACCTCTATCCTTCTCTGTAAAGGGCAAGGGAATGGAAAGTTGGCTTGCGTTTCCCCCTTTGCTTCAAGGTTTCTCCACTCCCAAGTGGTACAAAAAACCTGCCTTATGTGATCTTTCCCAGCATTAAGGAAATCTTCAAGGGTCCTCTCTTCCAACAATCCTAAGGCAGCAGACGAGGCCACAGACATTCATTACTAGGCATTATAATTCAGAGAAGCAATATCTGCCCCTAGATAAGGGTTATTTTATCATATCAGCTCTGCTCTGTTGCCAGGAGATAGCTCTGTAACTCCTCCAGATCTGTCCTTATATACCCTGAGGATATACCATCACAGAAATAAATCTTCATTGATGTGGTATGCCAAGGAAATGGAACTGTGGGAACTCCACACACGTATACTTGGGTTCACACCAATGCCTTTCACAGACAGATAGTGCTCTGTTTCGCTTTTCTAAGGCAGGCTCCAGCATGAAAAGCAGATCTGTGACTATGCAGATTTGCTGGCCCAAACATCACCTTCAGCTAGGGAGCTGTGGGAAGCTGGGTGTCACAGGGTAGCTCCTCTGAGAGCTGATAGAAATAGGAATCCATGCCAAGTTACCAAGTCTTAAAGCAGGCAGAAAAAAAAAATATTAAGACTTAGCAAACCCTTGCAATATATTTGAAATGTTTTGTGGTATTTCATGAGTTTCCTGTGAAAGCTCCATGTACTTCCAGAAACTGCTTCCATTAAAAAACAAAAGTAAATAAAAAAGGATAAAACCAACCCTGGGTTTAGGCTGTGTCAAACAAGACAAAAAGCTTGTAATAGGGATTGCACACTGAAATACATGAATACCAGAAGAAAAACTAAGAAGTTGCTTATAGCTTTTAAAACTTTAACATTTGTCCTCATTACTTTGCAAGACATGACTCATGGCAAAAAGCAATCAACAGACAACATCGCCAACAGGATTTTGATGTAGACTCACTGCTGCTTGGCTGGGCTGCTGCTTTTTATTCCTTTTGGGCCTTAATTTTGTGAAGTGTTCGAGTTTTCTCCCTTCTTCTGATGGCAGCTCTGAAATGAATCCAGAGGTTCGTTTGTCTGGCCTGCTGGAAGGAAACGGTGGGTCTTCTATATGGATAGGTACTTCTTCCAGTGCTTTATCTAGATCAAATTCCATTTCTAAGAGAAATCAAAACTTTCTAATTAGACTTAACATGCTGTTTAAAACAAAAGACAATGCCATTCCTTTCTTTTGTGGTAAACAGTTATGAACACGTTTAGAGAACGTGTTCAGCCACAACACGTTTGTGAGCAGACAGAGCATTGCGAGCAAGCACTTGCTACCAGACACACTAGAAGATTCACGAAACAAAGCAAGCAACATGGCCTCAAATGCACTCCGGAGGGAGGGACAGTCTTCTGTGCTTCTGAATAAAGAACTATCTAGAAGAATCTCAGCAAGCAAAGAAGCAGAAAGATTTTATGAAATCCTCACTTACCAAAAGCTCTGGACACCGGCCGGAGCATTCTACTGTGGATGCTTTTCCTTTTTGACTTAGGAGTCATCTGTCAATATAAAATAAAAACAAAGGACTTCAGCGGTCAGAAGAAATAACAAGGAACACTTTTTCCTTTCTACACAGCAAATCTGTTCTCGAGATCTGATTGGATTTAATAGCAGGAAGGAATGTTTTTTTTTCCTCCCCTTCTCAAACATTCATAACTTTTTCTAAATTGGCATTTTGTTGAACTGACTTTGAAAATGAAGCAGGGAGGCAGTTATTCTTCCCACTAAAATCTTAGGTTGTAAACAGGATAATTAATTTAATTGTCCAACCATTAACTCATTGATCCCCAACTGTAAAACAAGGTAGCTATTAAAACCACACCTTTGCATATGGGATTACGAGGCATGGAAAACTTAAGTAATTACTGTGGCCTCTATTACATAGTTAATGACAATACAAGGGACCAGTCCTTGTTTTGGCTTTTACTTTTGATATAAAATACACTTCCTCAGCTAGTGACACGCCTCTGGGAAGGATTAAAATCCAGGTGTCTACGCTTCTGGATACCATCACACAGCTCACCAAGCTTCCCTAGGAAAATATAGTCTTGGAGCATGCAGCCCTTCAAAATACCGTAAATACCATGCCAGGGTTAGTGATACCACCAGGAAACACACGACTTCCCTGGACTTTAGATACACTAAGGTGTAAAGTTACCTTTACATACATTCAGTGTATCTACGATAAGTTACGTGCTATTCTTCTTCTCACCTTCACATTACCAGAAAAGGGAATATGTTGCCTTTAGAGCACAAATACCCAGACTTAAGACTTAGTTTTGTTAATTTTGGAGGAAAGCTGCCCTTATTTTCTTGCCTGAACTCTTGTCTGCGTGGCAATTGCCTGAACTCCTCTGAAAGCTTGAGTGGCAATAAAGACTTTTTGCTACAGGAAACTTTGCATTGACAATTCTGAACCTTTTAACTTAGCTCAGCATTTTAAGACTTGTAAACCAAAAGCTGAGCTGTATGTTTCCTAAGGAGTTAATTTAAAGTCACTTGGCTCCTGTAAAGATAGGATCTCTTTGTGGCAGAGTCATATTTGCTGGCTTCAGTGACATCTGTATACTTCCAACACGTCCACTCACTTTCTAGCCCTACCTAACGACTTCAAACGTGGAGTGACAGTCAGGAAGCTGGATTTTGTTATGGCTCACAACTCATCAACAGAATTGTTAATCAAGTTTAGTGTTATCAATTTTAAGAGAGCCAGAAAAGGCATAGTTGGCACTGAAACTTCAGACAACATTAATTTTTAAAGTTAGGCATTTAATAGTTTTTCCTTATGGAAAGTTCAGTGCCCACGCTCACACGTACTAAATTCATGCTCCCACCAGAAGTAGTGAGAAGGATTATTATGTCACTATTCGCAGGGTTTTGCTCGGGGTTTTGACAGATTTTTAGAACAGGAGAGGTATTACCTGTCTTCTCAACGTCAGAAAAGGGCAGCCAGATTACAGAGTGGGCAGTGATAGCACCGTCCATGCAACAGAGCTGTGTTTTTGCTGCCATGAACATCACCGGCAGAAAAAGATACCTTCAGCTGCAGGTTTCTACGTCCACATTTGACAAGCATCAGTTCATGATAAAGTAACTTCGTGATCAGACAGGAAATAGCTTGCTACCTGAGGAGACGTACCATGAAACTAATGAGCAGGCAAAGTGCTACTGCAGCAAAAGGTCAGACGCTACTTTGAGAGCTAGCAATAAACCAAATGCAGGGTTTATCTCATGATAAAACTGGGCTCATCCAAAATTGGAACAGCTGAAGGCATTTGCACCTCTTGCGATGGTGAGCTGAAGCAGCTCAGCATTTGGGGTACAACAATTAGGAGCCACCACCAGTTGCACTTCCAGCTGCAGCCTATTTCTCCTGGTAATGTATATTTACACTCATTTTGGCCTGTTTGCAACTTCTTTCTGGTAGTGCAACTGGAAATTACATCAGGATAATGCTGCGATTCATGTGCTGAAGAAGATCAGGAAGGAAGACAGGAAACAAGGCTGACAGTAGACTTCTGATAGCTCAGGAACTGCATGTCCAGTGTCCGCAGTGCTCTTGGATGAACACAGACAAGCTGAGAGCCCTGCCTTGGCCCAGGGCACCAGTGCAGAACAGCACAGGTTAAGTTTTGAGGCTCCTGTGCAGTGACTTGAACACTCCAAGATACCCCTGAGAGCCAGGAACAGGATGACTCCATCTTCCTTCCTAAATGAGAAAGAGCCCCCAGATGACCCTGCAGAGCTTGTGCTGGTGCTCAGAACCCTTTATCATCGCTGTAACTTCCCGTCAGCCTGGCACAATCCATCAGCAGCTTGGTTGCTGGGGATAAAGGCAGAGGGATAGAGATGCCTGCCATTTGTTTTAACAGCATGAATATAACAGCCACACATACACTTTCATTGGAAAACCTTCTGTTTTCTAGCCTGTTTAGGAAGTGCACAGATGAAACACTTCTTGTCAAGTGAATTTTCTAGATAGCACTCAGAACAAAATGGGTCAAAGCACTAATTTAAATAGGCCAGTGTGCTCTTTCTACAAAATACTAGACCACCTCTGCTTCATATCTCAGACAGTGTACAGCACGCTACAGCAGCACGGCACATCTCACTACCAGAGGAGATGTCTGAACTCCTCCTAGGGAAGGATCTTGGCCCTCTCCAGCCTGAGCTCCATTTCCCATAGTTGAGGGAAGCTGCTCAGGTTGGGCACATGCACACCTTGTGCCTTCGCACCACCTCCGGCCACACAAACGCAACTCAGCTCTACTGCCTCCCCTTTCAACCCAAGGCCTGTACAGGGGAATAGCTGTTGGCATCAACCTCCCCTCCTTGACTGCTTCCACATCTTCCAGCGACTTTCCACCACTGCAGGCCACCTCCTAAAGTTTTTCCTTGCTTTGCCTACTTTTCTGTGAGCACACTGCAGGCTGCCTGGCAGAACAGCTAAAAAGATTAACCTGTGTACCTCTATTTCTCGGAAGCCCTCGAGGAGGTCTGCATGCACGCATGCCGCAGCTCTCTCTGGAGATGGCTCCATGGAGTTACCCCTCAGGCCACTTTAGAATTAGGCAGTTTCATGTGTCCAAGCTACCTTTAAACTCCTACGATCTCTTCTTAAATGGATCACTGCTCACAGATTTCTTCTCGACTCCCTTCTTCACAAAGCTATCTGAACACTCTTGAGTTTTCTTAAGTTATCTTACCAAATGTGGAAGAACATCAGTATCTTGGGGATTAAGAACAACAACCAAGGTCACATTTTAAATGCTTGAAGCTTTGTTTCCAGTGCTAGAAACTTACGTGCCTTTAGCAACAGAGTCTTACACACTACATTCCTTGATTATACAGATAACGGGAACTACTCTCAGTGCTTAGGGATGTGCTCATTTCCATCTTTCTCTCCTCCTCCTCCAGAATCACTTATATTCAATCCTATTAGAGATGCTCCATGACTCTCCTGTCATTCTCGTCTTGAAAGACTTACATTAATGAACAACTTCTCCCTCTCTCTCAAAATTCAGCTCCCCAACCCATCTCCCCCCAGCCCTCCTTCCTGCAAAACTACATACGGATTTTCAGCTTTGAGAAGGCATTAGGGGTGACAGCAGGTGAGAACAGCATTCAAAATCTCAAAGCGATTCAGTCAGACAAAGAAAACACACCTGAGCAAACTCAGAGATAACCCATGACATCTCTTCCACCTAGAACTTGCTATGTCAAGAAAACCCTAGTTTATGCTCACTCTTAAGCCGTTGTTTCATCAAGTTGTGTGCTGCTTGAACATAAAACCCAAGCGATAGATTCTCTTTCTGAGCAGTAACACTCCTGCTTAGATCTCATCAGCACTCTGCTTTGGTTTGGTCTCAAAGTCAAGAGATGCTTTAAATTCAAACGCTGTGCTGGCTGAGCCTTCTTGTAAAATCCAATCTCATTCCTAAACTGCTGCCTATTTCTTTTTGTAAGTGCAGATGGATGGCACTAGAGTCTCCCAGGAGACTAAAACAGTAGTACAGAGGCAAATGGAGCACAAAAACGCAAACAAGTAGGCCAGAAACAGCAGAGCTAAAAAAATACTTACACTTGTACAGCAGAGAGTCTCCATGCAGCAAAAAAGAAAGAAAAAAGAATATGAATGGGGAAGACAAAGCAATAGCAGTTTTCAGGAAAGGAGGCAAAACCAGAGCTCACCAAAATAAAGGAAACTAAAGCCAAAACACTTAAAAGTCTTAGCAGGAAAGGTGACATGCAAGAATGAGGTAAAAATCCGTTGCATTCGGAGGTGCTATACATTTCTTGTTTCCAGGGGCAATCAGAGATGGATGTGATTTCTCTTGCTTTATCTATACTGGGACAAACTCAGATTTTCAGATGTTTGTTTCCAATATATGGCACTCACCAATGGTGCCAACCTGCCACCTGCTGTCCTAATTTACTGTTTTTTTTCAATTTGCTGGAACCAGTGGTGAGAGAGGTTTTATTCTGATACGTCCTAGTCTGAAGGAGGCTTCTAAATTACAGATTTGTAGTTTGTTGTGGAAAGTGGGAGACTGTGGAAAAAAAACAAAGCCTCTCTTGAAATACTGAAAAGGATGCAAGTATGTTCTTTTAAGGTTGAAATAATCCTACTATAAAAAAGAGGTCCAAAGTGACAGTATTTCTCCTTTCCATATGAAGGTTTAGAGGTGCAGACCTTTCAAGCACTTTTGGCACATTAGAATGATGCTATGCCATTAATAACGTGCGACCTTTCCTCTCCCCTCCAAAATTTATAAAGAAAAAAAGGCACAGCCATCATATGAAATGAAGCGATCCCATAGCCCATCTCTTTGGTGGCAGATTACACATCCAGTCACACTCCTTCTCAATTTAGAGTAAAATTGTAAGAGGAAACAGTTATCAGGAGTGTGGCTGTGTCTTCAAGTCAAATGAGAAATGCAGATATTTGTACAGCATCTGTGCTAGAAGTCAATATTTGTGCTCTGGTTTAAACTACTCAGCAAGGAAGCACTGCATTTTTAAATGGATATTGCACTGGGGTTTAATTACCAGCACCAAAACCAGCCTGCTCATAACACGAAGTTCATCATTTAGTTGTTGAGGAGGCACTAAGGTCAATTATTCAATGCTTTGACATTTTCAGCAGTAATGACCAACTTGTCACAGTTCATACTTCTAAGCTTAGCTGCAGCTAGAAGTTTTAAAGATCAGATGGCAAACTTTGAATGGCACAAGCAGCACTGGCGCACAGAACCAGTCAAAGGACTTTTTTTCCAACTGTCCTTAGGGTTTTTAATTTCTCTTACCATCCAAAAATTTGTGCAGAAGTTCTCAGCTAACAGTGATTCAGGCAAACCTCCTCATTACTCCTTTTTTTGTATGCAATCCTCTCTCTCCCTCTCCCCATCTCCCTGCCAGACCCCACGTTCTCTCTCTTGCCCATCTTCTACACTACCATTCACTAGGGCTAGTCTGAGGCTCCCAGGGAGACTGCAGAATTGAGAGAAACATCTCTGAAACCAAAACCATCTTAAAAATAAATCTCCAGCACACTTGAAAAACCATTCTGCAACGCAGCTTCTCTTTCAGGCAGTGCTCTTGGTAGTACTCCGGTATGTTCTGTGTAGGTAATGCATAGGCAGGGAAGTTATTTATATTATACAAGCAGCTGGATGTGAGATTAGGACCAAAGTGCAAAGCTCTGCACATACCAGGAAACAAACCCAGGTCTGGGGGAGTTTGCAGCCCGTGGTCCTGGTCCTAGCAAGGACCTATGGAAGTTCCCACCTTTCAGGCTCCAGTGATCTCACCTGAGCTGCTTAAAAGCTAAAAGGTGCTAAACAGCTTGAGTAAGGAGGGAGAAGGAGGAGGGAGAAGCACGCAGCAGGCAAAAGGCTAGACAAGGAACACCATTAAGCAAAGCAGAGGTGAAGGGACTTGCCTGAAGCCACCTAGAAGTCTGACTGCACCGCACGGAGCCTACTCCCAGAACATTTTAAACCACTGCTAAATTATTTCAGACGTATGTGTTTTGCAGGCCATGTCTTGGTAACTGGCATCTCATCAAAAGTCCTTGTTTTGTGTTTTGTCTTTTTTTTTTTTTTTTCCTGTAAAGAATCCTGACCTGCTAAGCTGCCACGATACCAATCACCATTTCCCACGGTTCCTCTAGTAACTACCTTTGACAGAGATGTCACACATCTGTTGTCTACTTCAGAAACAAAACAAACAACCTTCAGGTGCTTGTCATAATACAGAACAGCAAATTGACCAACTTTGCTTTTTTGCATCTCAGTCTTTGGACACACAGGTATCTTACTCTCCCAATAAAAGTGTTAGAAAGTTGCTACTGCTTGCTTCACTCACTGAAGGTTTTATAACGTGATTTCCATGGTAAAACCCTCAGCATAGCTTGCAGAAATTCAGTGATGTATTTCCCACCAGCAATGCTGATGTCCTGAACCACCACCATCCTTAGAATCTCCCCCTAGAGTGCCATTGTCCTTGGGAAGCTAACTGCAACGCCAAAACACAGGACAGCCAGCTGAGTGTTTTAGAGGAGGGATGAGTTTTAGAGGAGGGATGAGAGCACAGCCACTAATAACACAGTTTGGAAACCAAGGCCAACCTGTGACAGGTTGCTGTTTGTTGGCACAGTTGTCCTGAATGCACGGGCTACGGCATTTTTACACCAGCAGAAGACCAAGTCCTGACCTTTTATTTCACGGTTTCGTATTTTGTATGGAAGTACTATACATTTTTATATAGAGTAGATAAATATGGCATACAAATAATCCAAGCATGAATTTAAGGAGTCTGCTGCTTTTCTTTGCCCTCCCTAAGAGTTAAATTTCTAGAGAAAGAGCTGTTGTTCAGGATTAATTCAATTAGTCTCATCTAAACCACCCTGACCTTTAGAGTTAATTTGTACAGTAACATTTTCTGAAAGAAGAAGCGTAGTGCTGCAGTAAAATAAGCTCAATAGACTCAGCCTCGAGCTCTTTCATTTTGCTAGCCAATAAACATTTTTTTTTCTCCTACTTGCTGAAATGTGGCTCACGGACTGTATGATATTTTGCCAAGTATTTCCATGTATTCTTTTAATTAATAATTCTGCACTTTCATCTTTCAAGTCGTGTAAAATTTCTGCTAATAAATATTCCTACATATGGATATCCAAGGCCTTTATTATGAAGAGTAAAAAAAAAAAAAAAAGGTGCATTAGTTAAACTGAACAGTTCCTTAAACTATTAAACTGAATTTTTTATTTCTTGTTCTGAATGATTATCCCACAAGGAAGCCTGCCTGCATCTATGTCACCTGCAAGAGAAAAAGCAATTCCCAGCATTATCAGTGCTGTTTTCCAGTTCCTTATGAAGAGGCTAACAGCATCTTCTGCAGCAGTTGAAAACAAACAAACAGGATGGTTCCAACTGATTTACTTTACTTAAAAATTAAGTACAAAATGGGGAGCTGATGCAGATCAGACAGCACAAACTGTTTTTTAAGCCTGCTTGCTTATGATTGTTCATTACCTTCAGCTAGCGAATGCTAATGCAAAAATTACTTGGTTCATGGCCCAAACTTCCATACAATAAGATGAAAAAGCACTTGATTTCAGCAAACAGTGAGGCATGGGCAGTTGTTTAAGCTATCCTCAGGCAATTTTTTAAAGACAATGACCATATGCATATCAGGTACCCTGGGCAAGAACATCTTTAGAGCAGGTTTGAGGCCAGGTCCTACTGAATGGGAACTGTTGTACCTGGCTGCCCTACAGCTTCCCAGGACTGAGAACCGGCATGAATTCTGTACCTCTCCTTTTTCTCTACACCCTGAAGTGGACAAAAGCCTCCCGAAAGGATAAACATTCACCTAGGCAAAAACCACCAGTCATCTTCGCGCCATCATTAGACCCTTTGGGGGCAGATGATGCAACAGTTTTGCTTGCTCTGCAGCAGTGATATTTCAAAGGAGAAACAGTAAAGGGAAGAAAATCATCATAAAGAATCAGATGCAGATTACCTTGGATGGAGACTAGCAGCCTCTCTGCTCAGAATTATGATGGACTCTTTTTCCCTCAGGCTCACTTGAGCTGCTGCTCCTTTCTCCCTGAAATTTGCCTCAGACACCTTCCTAGGACACAGTAATTTTTAATGTCCTTCAGCCACTTTTGAGATACACTTCGTGAATATAAAGATTAAAAAAATATATCTTCTCAATTTTAAGTCTTGTCAGAAACTACTATATCGAGATATCTCCCCATTAAGATGGGGAGATGTCTCGATAGAGAACAAAATCGAGACACCCACCGTTTCTGATAGGGAGATATCTGGATAGGGAAATACCAAATATCCTATTCCTTGTATGGAAGGCAGAAATATTTGAGTAGACAGACATTTTGTTTCAAAACTACAGTTTCTTCTCTAAAACAAACTGACAGACAGGGTCAATCATAGATGTCAAAGAGAGGATGGCAAAACTCGAAGGCTGATCTACACAGAGCTATCATGTAAATGGGATACATGATTTTAATAATGGTGGTTGGCCAGACAGTCATGGGAGAGCACGCAAGCCTAGCGGAGACAGAAACACCAGGCAAGGAGAAGAAGATGCCTACCATGTAAAACAGAACTGCTCACCTGCATGTGAAGAATTAAAAGCTGGCTAGCAACAAACCAGCAGATTCTGCAATTACCTGGAGCACATAGGCACAAACTTCCCCTGGAACATCCAAATACCAGGGTGTTGGAAACGACCCACAGCTAATATGTACAACATAATGAAGCTATCCTGACTCTTCAATCACTTTGTCCTCCTTTTCTGCTCAATGTTTTTAGTTTTCTTCAACATCTGCTTAGAGGGCTTTTTTCACCACTTTATGTGCTTTTGGTTTCAGATCAGCATTCCAATCCTGTCATCACTTCTGACTTCAAAAATTCACAGTAATTTAATCTTTACTCCCATGAAGTAAGATCTTAAAGCAGGGAGATACCCACCATTTTGCAGCGAGGATTTAGCTGACCTGAATAACAGAGAAAAAAGAATCTATTTACCTCTAAGTTTCCCTCTAGTCTGAGAGAAATGTTCTGAGAGAAAGCATGATAAATTTTTATATAGGATTATGTGACACAGTTGTCTGTGATAGCAGGGATGAGATCTGATGACTCAGAAGCTCTCTCCCAGCCTTCTGGCACTATGCACACCTGCTTTATTTTATAATTTCTGATTCAAGTAATCTAGTTCATTTTAGCCTCCTTTTTTGATGACAAAATATAGCAAAATCTAATAGCACTCTATAACTGCCTTCCTTAGTACTGACACTCTCTCTCTTCTTCCCGTGAGCAACTGTTCTTTACCCCCACACTATGAGGTCTCAATCTTGCCAAGCAGAAAATCACACGCTTCCTGTTCTGCATGAAACAGGAGCAACGAAGCACTCTCAGTAAGACAGAATTGTGCATGTGCTATTTTTAGGAGGCTTTCCAGATTTCAGAGTAAACTAGCCTGCTCCACACAATGCAGACAATGTAACCTGGACCAAACTATTCATTTGAGACACTGGCGGAATCAAAAAGCAGCAGAATCTATACAGAAAGCTCCTCAACCCCTTGAGAAGGCCAATTTGCCAGGTATTAATTGAATCAAGAAGCACTAAGACTGCAGACAGATGTGTGCTATAGGAGCAGCACCACCAGAGGTTATTCTCAAGCTCTTTGCTACTGTCCCTCTGCCGAGGGCTCCTTAATCTAGATTTTGCCAAGAACTCCTCCAAATGAGCTCTCGCTAATCTGCCACGGGAAATACCAAGCAGTTTTTTTTTTTTTTTAAACAGGGGCTGTGGAAAGGTGAATTCTGGATGGGACGGAGCAGCCGGGGGTGGCACAATCTGCAGATTTCACAGCTACATGAAGAAGACCTTTGTCAGCCACAAACTAACTTCTTAACAGTATCTCCCTCTTAAAACCACAGCAGGAGAGCGTAACCCTCAAGTTTCAGTGCATGCTTTAGACGTTCCTTTAGTGTGACTTTTTCACCACGTGAAATAAAATGATGGAAACTCAGTAACTGCAAGACAACTACTGCCACAAAAGACAAACCTACACAGCCTCCTCTCCACCCTCAATATACGTCTGGGTCTATTCATTTAAAACAAAGAATCACTACTGGGGGAAGACAAGCTCGCGATGGAGAAGTGTCATGATGTAAACTGAACTCTCGACAGCTGCAGTTCATGATATTCATTTTAATCTAAGCAGAAAGCAGTCTGCAATTTATTTATTTATTTAAACCCAAACACGTAGTGCTATTACTAGAAGCAGTTTATCATTTCCTTCCTTTCGTTCACATTGCAGCAACAACGTACCCTAAATTGTGAGAAAGAACTCTGGACTCACTTGGAAGTCTCCGTTGGTTTAAGAAAAATATATTCTATAGCAATTACCCATCACCTCCTTCCACTCAGAGACACCAAGAAAAGGCAATGAAAGTCAGTAATCTTTTAAATTGTTTCAGCTGGGAACACATAACCCCTCATGAGCCTGAAAGAGACTGTAGTGTGTGTCCAATACATGTAACAGACATTGAACAACCACAGACAAGGACCTCTAAGGGTTGTAAGGTCACTGCAAAACTATACGTAAAGGCACTCAGGAAAAGATAACACATTTTTGGAATGGGTAACTAATATTTTCAATTAAAATTAATGTAATCATAATAGTAATGGTTAGTCTAACATACAAACACACGAACTTGCAAATGAACAAGATACTCCCAGATTCTGCCAAATGATCACACCAGCTCCCTTTGTCTCTTGCTTTCTCAGACTTGATGCTGTATGTATAGGGAAGGCTTAGCCTGTGCTGTGTGCCTCCTGGTGATGTTTTCATACGCTGCCCGAGTTTGGGCTGAGTCAGAAATATTACTAGTCTCCCACAGAGGTAGATTTTCTCGTAGGCTTGTGATGGAGCCTTTTCAGAAGCCAAGAATACTCTCATATGCCATTATGCCAATTCTTAGCTCCCCATAAAGCACTGTATTTGCTGTACATAAACGGCCCTTTTCTGCTAATGTATGTAAGAGAGAAGCTGAGGTATCCCCATCGATTCAATCTGGCATTCATCCGGGCTGCTGCCATTGCCCTCATCCTTGGCTGCTCGTTTCTGCCGCTCAGGATTAGTTCTGGGCACTCAACCAAAGGACCAAGCATTCTGCAAACTAACCCAGGAAAGGAAACCTCTGGAAAAAGCCTAATTTTAAGCTGAATCAATTCCCACACCCAGTTTGTAGCGTGGCTGCATGAACTCTAGTACAAGTGTGCATGTGTGGGCTGGAAAGAAGAAACTGTGTACAGGGGAAAGTGGAAATGCCCTTCACAGCCGGAACAATGTTTTTTGCTGGATTAAGCTGCTTGTAGCGCTAAAGACTTTTTTTAGCAAGGGAGAACATAAGGAATCCAAGAGGAACTTTTTTTTTTCTTTTTTTCCAGCAAGTATTTAGTCTTTCTTCCAAAAAGCTGCCTATCTATGCCTGAGAGTATTCTGCTGCAGGCAACACAACATCAAGAATCAGATGTGGTAGTAGGTTAGGGACCCACATATTTCAGTTTTTCTTCCTACAGTATCAGCACACGTGCACATATGAACACGTCTTTACCTTTTCTCCTTCCTCTAGTGAAACTGACTGGAGGGATTTCTGTTGCTCTAATTTGTTTTAATTCCAATTTATTTTGGCTTTCGGGGATGGGGGCTTTCAGGTAGTGCTTTGTGAGTTTTCTGAATTTGGGTGTGGTGAATGAAATTTCTCACTTCTCTCTGAAAACACTGGGATCTATATACACTTAGTCTTCCCGTACCTGTGGATCGATACATCTTCATCTGGATACTGACCTCACATGCTAAATTTTTAACAATGGGTAGTTAGCCCATTTCCAGGAAAAAAATACATGCCACCTCCCTACAAAAGTTCTGTTATTTCTGCAAATATCTTTTCTACTGTACAGGTGAAACCTGTTGTTCAATAAAAGCTAAAATATTAATATAATGCACATGGGATTTTTGTTATTGTTGTTTTGTTTGTTTCTAAAGAAGCTTTCCTCCATTAAAGCCCTAGCACCATTTCTATGGTTAAAGTTAGAAATCGATGAGAAATGACTAAGATTCAACATTCATCACATGCAGACCTTTCCTACTAGCTACCAGCATTTTTGCAAATACATAGCTTACTGTTCCAGCATTTCAATCTTACACTGAAATCCTTTAAAGAAGATTTATAAGCAGACTTGTTGTGTATTATTATAACCTACAATTCCTCTTCATTTTTCAAACAACTCCCTATCGTGCCCCTTCATAATGCAAATAAAGTGACCTCTGCTTTGCTTTAAAAAAAAAATACTTAGCGTGGCTGTATGCTTGTCACTGACTATAGTAATAACAATATAGAATTGAAATGGATATTTTAAAGAGGAAGAGTACACAGATTTCTAGTAAAAAAGCTATGGCCCTCAAAATTTTTCTTTACATGGTGGCTTAGCTCTGATGATCTCCTTTTCATGTTCTGAAAACCAAATACTGGTATGGAACCTCAGATGATGGAGATACAGCCAGCTAACAGGGAATGGTCTGTTTTAAAGCCTGCCTCAAGCTTTTAGCTTGAGAATTTAAAAGCAAACAAACAAAAAATGAAACAAAAACAACAAAAAAGGCCTTTACAATGCAACTGTTAAAGACAGTCTAACAAAGATGCACTGTCACTTTTTGTTGAGGAATTAAGCACTATTCAATAACTCTTGCTTCTGCAAAGAACTAACGTTCATGAAAGAATAAATTACTACTAGATACATTACACCCAATGAAATCAGTTGGTATCTAACTAAACAATTACATGTACCAAGATACATGATATTCAATCTCAGTAAAAGGGGCGTTTTGTTTATTTTTAAAATGCATGAATTATTTTAAAATGTATCACTTGTCATATACACACAAACATTCTGAAAAAATCTACTCTTTTATGAAGTTAATTCTTGATTGAGTCTAAGCTTTGAAAAGCAGGCCAGAGTTTTTTCCTTTAATCTATGAAAAACAAGTATTTTTTTGCATAAAGATTTTGCATTCCATTTTATTTGCATGCAACTTTTATCTAATGATTTATTACCATCGATGCAGCTCTAATTAAACGTAGACAACTAAGACAGCTGTAGATTATGGAAGCATCAGTTTACTGCACTGTGGCTCTGGGAGATCAGAAGTTCTTGAGTCGGTAACATTCAAGCTACCGTGTCCCACATTGGACCACTCAAACACCCACAGCGTTCTTCACAACTCCTTTAATGGACTAGCAAACTCTGATACAACTGACAAGTCTTTCATATCTTGGGCTCTCTGGACACAGTTAAAGGCAAGGATGAGAACCAAATCCTACATTGAAGCTAATCAGCTCTAACTACTCAGTTACTATATGCTATTTAGTATGTCCTAATTCCCACAACAAAAAATAAAAGCAGAAATAAGCTTGAAAAGTATTTTTTTTCCCCTCCCCAGTGCTACATTTTAAAGCCATAGTTGTGATACTTCATTCTGTCTTATCAGTTAAGACATATCAAACTCAGAAGTGAATGGATGGCAACTCTGCTCTGGCATGGATATCCCCTGGGCTGCATCCAACTGTCCACCCTGCTTGAGAACATGTGGGTAGGCTTTACAACAGACCAGTACCTGTTTGCTTGCTTTATCTCCATCATCTGAAGTTTCAGACCAATACTCTGGCAGTCCAACTTTTATAAACAAACCTTCCTGTCTTCCAATTTCAATTAGTGTATAAGAACAAATAGCTCATAAGCATTTTATTCCAAATACATCTACCTCACTCAAAATTATTCACCTAGTTTCAGGGCTTCACAGTCTCTCTGTAACCATCAGACAAGCCAAAAATCAAAACTGAACCCTGAACCAGATTTTCTCCAATTTGTTCAAATACAACTTCAAGGGGGGCTGGTGCATAACAACAAACTGTTGTATACATTGCCAAAGCCAGAAAACCGATCCTCAAAAGGCTCGTTGAAGAAAACAAGAACAAAGAGAACAACAGGCTTGCTAAAAATAATGGACTTGCACATGAATCCAGTTTTGCAATTGAGGAAATAAAAACCAGCTCCGCCAAAACGATGGTCCAAGCTCAGCACCTCTGCAAAGCCCAAAATCTCTTCTTGCCCAAACATTTTGGCAAATAACTGGGGGCAAGTAGTAAAGATTTGTGGAAAATGAACTGCTCAGAACAGGAGAGTTTTCCCATCCCAGCAATACAATCAGTCTCATTGCACATTTAATAATCTTTTGATAACAGGAGATAGGTGCACAAACATGCAGAACACCAAGCTACAAATCAAGGTTTCACATTTGAGGTTTGCAGAATACACAGCCAGCTGCACAAGCTACTCACAGTGCAAAGATGTGCTTAGGGATTTCCAGTGGCCAAACAAGACAGTGTTCTGGACTAATGCCATTTTGGATGTGGGCTCTAAATAGCTATTTCTCATTTAAGATTAAAAAATAATCAAAGGAAATTAGGTTCATAATTCTGGTTCATAAAACCATATGCTTCTCTTTCTAGTAAAATCTTTCAGGAGCATATCCGTTTCCTGCACTGACCAGCTCACAAAGCATTTACTGCTATCCCCTTTAGAAGATTGTTCATTTCCATGTAATCTGCATGATGCTTAAATGCCACAAATCTGGTGAATTTTTCTAAGACAGTATGTGAAAGCCATACAATTTCCCCATAGCTTAAATACATGACTTGTAAAGTGCTATCCTTCTGGGTGGAGTTAGTAACTTCACGTAAGGAATCTGCTCTTAAGATGCTTTTAGTAGTAAAAAGTGCACTAGCTCAGTACAAATACCTGTATTACTCAGCCTCCTGGGGCTATCTATTTATCTATGTATTTTTACAACAGCAACCAATATCACTTGCACCCAGGATGCAAGAATTAGCTCTTAAAAAGTGATTGCAGATTTTAAAAAAATGGATTCTTCAGCACTGGCTAGGATTACTGCCTTGTGTTTATTTGATGCTTCATTCTCTTTAGAAATCAGGTATTGCTGAGAATCTGGGTCACAGAGGTGTTTGAATCTCTGTGCGTGATGAGGGCAAATGAAGAGAATGAAGAGAGATATAAACACTTCTCAAGGTAAGTACAGTTAACACCTAATGCATCTTTTAGAGTGTAGACATCATCACATTTCCATTATTTTAATATGACCAAAGTGAAAGATAACAACACAGCGATATGATTCTTTCATATAACCATGGTGATATGGTGATATGAGGTAGAGACAAGAGCTATTTTTAAAATTTTCAGTATGACTGTTTTTTACAACCTGCAAGAATAAATTTAAAGGGGGAAGGTGGGGGCCAAAATGAGCGCTTAGTTTTTTTTTTCTATATATGAAGCCAGCATGCAGAAAAATAACTTAGATACAGGGTTCAGATGCTAAATATTTTACTGGAATATCTCCCTCCCACAGGATTTAGGGTTCCAAATGATTACTGAATGTTAGCTACAGAAAGCTTATGGAACTTGATAGTACCACTGATGAGCCAGCTGATGCAGTCCACAACACACGTCTCACAGGGATTTGTGATGTTCAGACAAATATTGCATCAAATCAGATGTTGGTAAGGTACGAGATTTGCAAGGGGGAGAGAACTATTTAAAGCTGGTATTTCCAATGTTGGCGTGCTTTCATTTTGTACCTAAGCCAGGCTGACAGACAGCTGCTGCAGAAAAGAGCAATCCTGCTCCTTCCCTTCAGCTGTACTTGTCTGACTCTGCAGTTAATCTATTCAAAGAGGTGAATCAACTGAACTTAGTCTACGAAAAGATGTAACCCATTTTTTCTGCTATTTTAGCTTCTTGTGAAAGCGCACAACCAAGGAGCCAGGTAGGAGGGCAGAGGAGAAAGACCATCACTTGCAGCAGTGACCACCTATCAGACTGACTAAGTTATAATATGGAAGCGCTCCCTCAAATTCCTGTTTGCAGTAGAATTCCAAAACAGACTGAGCTGGGTGGAGGGGAATTTGAGGTTGAAAACAGTTATCAACCTTTTTATTTGGAATTCCGTGGGTTTACATCTTGTAAAGGATGGCATGGAGCCATCTCTATTATAAAGTTACAATGGGATTTTATAAGGCACTTCAATGACCTATGTTCAGCATTCTTACTAAATCTCACACTCCTAACTCAATTACTTTTGAAAAGCTTGCCCTGTAGGATCACTTGCAGCCTGGTCTTAAGGTTTTAAGACTTCTTCCATGCATCCAAAAACTGATTTAAAAACATCAACTTCTGTTCATGGCCAAAAATACGACTTCCAGGCAGAAGCAATTTTTGTCATGGCTCGCATGAATCCACCTCAAGCAGAATGAAGACAAAAGCAGAAAACAGCATGCTGTCAAAGGATAGCATAGTCCAATTTATTCCTGCAACTGAGCCTCTATGAAACTGTGGCCAATGAAAGAGATGTTTATTATATTAGTGTTATTATAGCACTTGATGCAAGAGAATGACCCTTGAATAGGTACTAGGAAAGGAGAAGTAGGGAAAAAAAAAAGAAAAAAAAAAGCTTTTCCTTTGCTTAGCAGCAATGTGTAACTCAGACAAAATGTTCACAAGCTAACATCTTTTTTTTCTTCCAGAAGCCAATTCTTACCTTCTGTTTCCTGATACCATGAAACTGCCAAATGGCACTTTAAAAAAACATTTTTCTTCCAGTAATTTGTATGTTTAACCAAACAGGCTGAGGAAATGTGTCTTACCATACAGGTGTCCAGATCCTCTAAACGTTCTACCTCTGTCAATTCCTCAACTGTGATGATTGAGCGTTTAGTTGGTTTTTCTTCAGCTAACTCAATTTCCATTGATTCCTGCTGTGGAAGCGGTTTGCCACGTCTGGTCAAATGGTCAGCCTGGATCAAAATGGTCAGTCAGGATAAAGACAAGAACATATCAATCAAACTTAAAGACAACAAACCAAACCAAATCAGAAAATGTGGGGAATGAAAGCAATCACAGATCCTAGAAGATCATTTAAAAGCTTGGTTGTGTCTGTTCATCTTCACACAGTTTTGGGGCAAGTATTTTTTGAAGGAAAAACCCTTCCATCACACATTCCAAGAAGGAAGAGAAGAAGTCTAATCAGAAAAGTAAAGTAAAAGACATCATACTTTTGTCTTATAATAACATTAAGGTCTACCTCAGCATTTATCCTGTCTTTATTATAAAGAAAGCAAAAGGGGTGGAAGAGAAGCTTTGTTGCGTATCTTTTTTTAAATTAAATTGTACAGAGACGTACAATTTCAGTTAATGTCAAAATTGTAAGCATACTCCATACATGAAAAAGCGAGGTAGAATAATTTGTTCTCCATGTAATATGTATTATGTAAAAGAGTTACTTCCTATTGGACAAAGATGAGTTGTCACTGGACTGGAATGATGGCTATTCAGAGACCAGTGACCACAACCCAACTACAGTCCTTATTAGCAAGAGTGCAAATTGTACTCTTGGTTGGGTACAAAGATTACTCAACCAGGAGTACAAATTCCCACCCCAAACAATAAGCATCTTTGAGCAGAATACTAAAGCTAAGGCAAATTATCAATAGCCTGATGGCAAATGAACAACACCCAAGTGACAGTAGTATGGAAGAAAGGAAAAAATAAAAATTAAAAAAAAAAAAAGGATTGAAGAGCAGGAATTCTTTCATGATCATTAGATGGCCAAAATGCTATGATGCCCTATTCAAAAACTGGGACAGCCTCGGTTCTGTTTCGCTGAAGAAATAGGTAGGGATTAACACAGGGAAAAAAAAAAAGGAAAATACTGATAGATCCATAAGTGTGTTGTTTTTTTTTTTTTTAAGTATGAGAGAGAAAAAACTCAAACAATAATAAAATGCATTATCAGACCTGCATAACCAAAATTGTTACTAAGAATATAGAGAATATTATATAGAACACATTGGACTGTGATTAAAACAGAGTGAGTTCATGTAGTCAGTAAAATCATGAAATATTTTCTAGTTCTGTTGGTAAAGAGAATACTACATAACATTCATTACAAGCGTTTGAAGACCAGCTGACCCAAATTAGTTGGTTACAGAAGCTTTAGAAGTGGCAGCTAGGGAGAGCTGTAGTCCACTGCTCAGCATCAGCAGAACTCCAGACAAACAGCGGATTGTAGTTCTGTTTAACATCAAAAGGGTAAACAGATGACCTGAGTAAATTATAGCTCATTTAGTCTAGCATCTGTATAAGCAAAAACAATTGGAGAGCTGTTACGGATTTTTCTTTAATCACACTAAAATAGCTGGAATAATAACAAATGCTAATCATCATCACTTTAGGCAAACACGGGTGTTGTCAAGCAAGGCTCATTTCTCAAATGTGCCTCAAACACAACTGTGTCAACACAGCACACAGATGTTTGTAGGTGGCTGAATTACTACTGCGTGACACTCCAATGTAAGGAGTTGTTACAGAACTGTATCAATGCATTTAATCTTTGCTTTATTAAGATTTGGCTGTCAGCTCTCAAATTGCAGCTCTCAGTTGGAGATTAACACTGACAAATTCCACAGGAGTTCTTCATGAGCATTTTTGAGATCCATACTCTTCAGCATTGTCATCAGTGGCACTACCCGAAATAATCTGCGGCTAGCAGAAATAGAGGAGAGTGCTAAACAGTAAAAAAGGACATGCTACTAATGCAGGCCAAAATGGATCACATGCTAAATCAACTCAAATCAAATGTACAGCTCCTTAAGAACAAAGAGCACTGGCCTTTAGCTATAGACACCATCCCGAAAAGAAGGACTGACAAGCGTACAGAAGCCATTGCTGGGAAGGAAATCAAATCCTGATCCAAACCCAGTCCTGAAAATGAGCTACCACTGAAACTCCAACAAAAAGAAGGGTTTGTTATGTCCTTAGCTGTATAAATATGAGGATAAAAGAACATCAGGCAAAAATAATTTCACTCCTCTATTCCCTGTTGGTTAACAGCCACGCTGGAATAGCCTGTCGGATTCTGCATTTTAAAAGAAACTGCTAAACAGCTGAGAAAGTGCAAAGGATTGTCACTGAAAAGACTCAAGGGCTGGAGAAAATGACTTACTGTGTAAGAGTCAGGGTATGCCCAAGCTGTGCAATGCCACGAGACAGAGACAGCCCAAAGATCCTGCCAGCTGAGCCTGCTCCAGAACCACCCGGAGCTAATGAACATGCCACTCACATGGCAGCCTGATGCTGTTACATAGCTCCTGAGGCCAGAGGTTGTATCTTTACACAATGCTGCTCTGTATCATGGGGACACACCCTTAAATAACTCAGACTTTTAGTTTATTTAATTAAAAAAAAAAAGTTAAAAAGAGTGTTTTGATTTTTGTGTAGAGTAGTAGAGAAGAAATATAGAGGAATTTATGGTTCTCTAATCTTATGGAGAAAAGCATCTGAAAAACTCATGACTGAAAGCTGAAGCCAGAGAAATATCAATTGGTAAAGGAAAGCAATTTCAGTCAGGAGAATGACCACCCACTGGTTTCTTTAAAAAACAGTACTGGACTCTCCTCACAGAGTCCCATTGCATAAGAAATCAAAATGTTTTTTCTGTGGATAAAAATTGTTTATTTCTCCTACTCTTGTTAAAGCAAGTACCTTTATCACAAATAACGGTGCCTCCTGGCAGCTCAGTACCTTCAAATAACATCCAGAGCATTTCCTTTCCTATGTTTCCATTCCTTTCTCTTGAAACTTGATACCTACATTTCTAAAGTAGTCTCAAGATGTATTCATTCAGGAAATAAGGTCTCAGCAGTCTGCCTCTAAAGAATGAGATTTTACTCTAATTTCAAGAGCAACCAACCCCCATCATCTTGCCAGGACAACTATGGGCACTTAACTTAAGAGTCAGTCTTACATCTCAAAGGCATTTTTAGCTTTATATCTGATAATACTGAAAAAGATAATAAAGCAAATATGTGACACAGCCTTTTTGAGGTTGTTTCCTGTTTAAAGCAAAGCAGCATGAATCCCATGATTATTTGTCAAATTATGTCAGTGATACCAGTGAAAATAAGACCAGTTTCAAAATGTAGCCATGCTAGAGAGTAACTAAGTCATGAATGCAACAGCACTGTTGACATACCTGGTGTATTCAGATATTAGCCATGCAAATACTCACCAGTTTGTGATGGCAGTGGGAAAGTGCATCCAGAATTTCATCCACAACTCGGTCAGACAGGAAAGAAGCCACTGTCAGCTTTACTTCACTGTGTGAGGATTAAAAATGAGACAGAAATTTTTAATTCACGCAGAAGAATTTTGTCTTTATGACACGTTCAACAGTGCAATGATTATCCCTAGTGTTGTCACTATTTGAAATAAAACATTAGAGGGTGTGAGGATACATGACTGCAGGTTTCAGAAATAAACTTATGAATCACACAAACACAAGAGCCTCTGTACCATATTTAACCTTTTAACATTCTTCTAACAGCTGAAACGAAAACATCTGGGTACTAGCTGTACAAAAACCACATATGAAATGCAGTAAGGAACACTGCACCGCTGAAGGCAGAGAAACACAAATGTCAGATGAATAAGAAAGTGTTGCCTAACGCTACTACACTGAACAATTACGATCCATTCAGACACTTCCTCAATTTCTTTTTGTATTTGTCACTTGAAGGGCAACTGTACAATGTTGATTCTCCAGTCTTTGCCATCACAAGTTGGTTATGCATTGCTTTGTCTTTTTGCCCTAAGCAACCACTTTCTGTCTTACAAGCTTCGTGTCAGCCATTCCTATTACACCAAACTGCATGGGACACCAGCACATCAGTACACTTGACTAATAACTTCCAATCAAGGAAATGTGTGCTTTGAATTACTCCCTTGGGGTCCCTTCTTTGGCCAGAGTACAAAAGGCTCAGACTGTGGAGGGTGGTTTTACAGCTGACAAGCACTTAAGCCAGAGCTGAAGCCTGAAACTCCGTCTCTCCTGAGCCTTTGGTTTCAAGGTCTGCTGCTTCAGCTGACCCTCTTACGTACCACAACTTCATTTTAAGATTCTTAAACATGAATTGAGTTGCTTTGGAATAACAAAGCAACTTCTGTCTGGGGCTAGAATTATTGCTGCAGAAAGCCTGGGGAAGAAATGCAAGAAACTTCCCTGCAAAAGGTGATACAATACAACAGAGGTAGACTAGTAATCAAGCCACAGTGAGAAGAGAATGAGAGTGGAGAAGAGATTTCCCTCCATTATCTTCACATTAATTTTAGATATTATAAAGCAGGAAGGGTTACTGTGTGACACCCTCACCCCACTGACAATCTTAGCTTTATAGGTGGAAGGGGGGAAGGGACACTTACTATCTCAGGACAGATTTGTTTGATAGGATTAAAGTGAAGAAAAATCACTCCCTGAACCATTTTAAACACCCTGAAGGCATAACTAAAGTCTTTAACATGTTTTCCTGCCAATTTCGCTGCACCCAGCAAAACTAAATTCTAAGTCTTACTGTTTTTAAAAATAAGCACTTCTTCCTCTTCTGCAAATATATCTGCATCTCCATCCAAAATGACATGTTTTTCCATCATGTAGAAAGGATTTCTTAGTCAACTGATGGCAACTGCAAAGGTTTAAGTACAGGCTACCCATGTTATATGGCATAAATATGTACTCTGATATACGTTTAATGTGAAAATAAATATGCGGTAGAGGGTCAGGTAAAAGCCACTCCTTTCTCTCTCTCCCTCTTTTTGTTGTTAAGAGGGAATTGTAAGCTGTTTAAAGTAACTTCCTGCTCCAGGTTGAATATCCAAGTTTCTGTTTTTCATGTCTGTCTGCTGTGCACAGCTCCCACACAAAAAAGGTTTAAAGTGATTGCTATAGCTACAGGGCAAGACCAAATGCAGCAACAGGCAAAGCACTGTCAATACTAAAAGCAAACAAGTGCAATTTCCTTCTATTACAGTAATTTAGTGCTACCTGAGGACATCAACAGCTTAAAAAAAAAATGTACCAGTCATGCAAATGTTATTTGTGCAGCATAAACCCAAACTTTTATTAAAGAAACCTGAAACACATGCATTAATGCTCAAGTTAACATCCCTGTAGATTCCAAATATTTGAATTTCCTGAACTAAATTCACTGGACCCATACAACAATTTCCTGCTCTTTGAATGTCTTAATACAGTTTCTTGTGGCTCTGAAAAGCATTCCAAAAATCTTCTACTATACAAACACACACATGCACTCAAAATAGAGTCCTCTCCAAACTATATAACCAATTTTGTTAGTTTAGCCTTTTCAAGTACCTGATTTTATTGAGGATATCAATTCCAGATTGCTCCAAAAGGACATTTTTCACAAAAGTGCGTGGGATGGAAATCTTCTCAGTGCTAGCCTCTATCAGGTCTTCACGGATACGAGCTTTCTTCATTACATTTGGGCAAAGGTTTTCCGCTGCATCCACCATAGACTCAAGGAGCGTCTGCAACACAGTAAGCAAAAGTTAACATCACGTACACAGGTCTTCATTAGTTGGAAGATCACACCATTACTCTGTTGCACAGCACTATGATACTTTTAGACTTGCAATTTTTACAATTTTACTTCCTAAACTCTAATTCCTTTTGCAATCCAGCTGCAATATAAAAGGCCTTTTCCAAAATAAAGCTAAGGAAGAACAACATACTTGTTTTGAAAACTACCTACAACTGTACTTGTTTGCCTTTTCAAATCTGAAACACTTACATTTCTGCGTGTTTAACTGCCAGAACAATAAATAGCTGCCCTTATGCACCCACCACTGCTGCCCCTGCATGTTGTACCATGCTGTACCAGCCTTTGCCCTAAACTCTGCCCTGAACTGGCAAATTTAATTGGTGCTCTAGACCTGTCCTTTTTTTTCAAGGGGCATCTGTTTATAAAGAAAGGACACTCACAAGAACCTGGCATGCTGTACAGGCATATAGATATATACTAAGATGCAGCTGGAGGTATGATTTGCAAGGGGCATAAAACTTTTAATGTATGGATCTCACGTACTTGGAATTCCACAATGAAACAGATGCAGTCAATAATATATATATATTTTAAATAACTGATCAAAAAACCCAAACCAGGACAGAAGATAATAATGTGTAGTCTGGAAACAGGACTATGTAACCCTTCAACCCTCTCAACTTTCTTAAAGTAAGGTCTCCCCAGCTGATGGGATAGAACCAATTTATTCTCTCTCATACTTTCTTTTAGAAAAATCTTCCATATGTACCTCAATGAAGCTGAGTTATGAAGCACTTTTTGACTACACTGGATGTATCTACTTACTGTTGGATTTATCTCATCTACCCGTGCCTGTGAGAAAAGGTAATTTTGGTTTAAATCCAGTTGTATCACCTACCGGTTCCCTTTCTAAAACCCAGTTCTGTCTAGAAGATGAAAGAGCCCTCACAACAGGTGCAGGTGAGGGCCTCACAGTCCCTCACACAATCATCCACATATGAATCAAAAACTGCCTTTACAGCTAGTATGGGGGTTAGTTCTGGGTCCCCAAGCTCTCTACACTTCATGGACTCTTTGATCCCCAAGCAGATTCTGGGGCCGTAACACTAATGAAGGGCCTTTCAAGCCCTTGTGACCATATCTGCACGGAGGATGATGAATTCCAATGGCAGACGCAACTGAGCCAAATAAATTACTAATGAAAATTACTGACACATCCACTTTTTCACATAGTATTGCTTAGTCTATCCTGTAACAAAAATAAAATAAAATCACACTGACCCTCCCCTAAAGACCACAATCATGAAAATTATAAACCTATATTTAATTGCATCTGCAGCCTAAGCATGATCTTTCAAAACAGATCATGTGAAGAAACATTGCTTGAAGGTGTAAGTGGGAAGTAGGACGAAAGACCAAAGTTACTGGTAATTTCAGAATTAATTTTTACTCGAAACACTCAGAGAATGTGCCATTTAAGAAATTAAAGAGAGTTTGAATGTCTTTTTAAGTACACAGCTGAGCAAAATTTATTCATTGGTGGATTTCAACTGCTGACTTATCACATGACTATTACTAAGTTACAAAAAAAAAAAAAAAAAACTTTCCCTGCTCACTATTTCCATCCCCAAACCTTTCAGTGATGGAAACTCACAGCTAACAGCATTGACTGTGAAGTAGCAAATATTTCAGTCAGAAAGCCACAAGTGTCAGTCAGCAGGTGTGCAGAAAGAAGAAAATGAAGTCCTGATCACAATTAACACCTCAACAATCAGAATAAAAAATAAGGTGAATACAAGGACTGAAGGCTGGTGATATCTAGAGAAAAAAAACGGGGTGTGGGCAAGTAATGGAGCCAACAAATCCATTGCACCAAGATGAAACTGTGGAGAAATAGTTCAAACACTCATTCTGTCCTTACCAAACAATCTTCTTTTGCTTAAGCACCATTTTTCTTGCCTAACATTTTTGTCTTGGGCTTTTGCTTACTGAATAAACCATCCTTGGGTTCTGTACATCAACAGTGACACCAGCAGGGGAAGAGAAATGCAAGAGCCTTGCTATTATTTCTCCTTTGGCCAAACTCAACTCACTCCAAGATATTGTTTTTCCTTATTCTACTTCTCCCTTCCCTTCCCTTCTTTGAGATTTAAAAACCTCTTATTTGCCTGAAAAGTGCTCCTTGACTTTACCTAATTTCTAAACAATCTTTTCCAGAACCAGGCTCTCTGGTTGCTATGGAAGTTAAAATCAAAACTCCACTTACAGCATATAAAAAGTTTTTTACCCCCAGCACATATATATAAAACCTACACGATGCTCTGAAATGGCCTAAATAAATGAAAAATAATTAAAAAAAAAAATCTTATTCTGTGTTCAACATTTTCTCCACCATGCAAAGTGGATCACTTTGCATCACCATAGTAGTTAAAAGAAAACCATTCAGCCTCAAGTGTAAAATTAATACAAATGGGTGTTCCAATATACAAAGAGCATTATGACCTTATAGTTTTTTGTAAGACACTGAAACTTTGATGCTGCAAATCATAAAAGTAAATGAAGTTTAGAATGGTAGAGCTAAAGTGCCTTTTGCTGTAAATGTGTAAAAGCATAAATCAAAGGCCCATTAACTCAGGCTTATGCCAGGAAGTATAAATAACATTCCAAATGGTGAAGAGTACTTTCATTCTTTAAGACTCTCCAAAATGCACAGGAATTATTTAAGTGTGTGAGCCCTATGCAAAGGGCAGACCTGGCTATGCCTGCCCAGTAACAGCCCAGAAGCAACACTGGGAAGAATCCTGTAGCTAAATTGCTTTCACGTCCACAGAAATTAAGGAAGTAAATCGTCACCTTATTTCATACAATGGAGAAAGGAGGAAAATACTAAAAAATCAGCACCATTTTCCTCCTCATTAACTTTTTTAATTTAGAAAAAGTAATTAGTAATGTGTTATTATTATTGTTCTTCATTACAATCCCACTGACTAAAGCATTTTCACGTTGATTGAACTGAACATTTCAGTCTGTACTTTCAGATTCTTTGACAGTCTAAATACAGCAAAACACAGGCAGGTAGCTTAGTCATAATCTTAGGTTGCTTTGAATTGACTCAGAACCATATTTTTAAATTCATCAGCTTCTATAAAAATACCATCAGTTGCTCAAGTTGCTCCACCCTGCCTTCTTGCTGGACTGATGCCTTTTCACATGCTGTATGAATGGCTCTTCTTTATTTATTATGCAGTAAGGCCTAACATTACTGAACATACAGGTTACTGCACAAGTGCTGGCTGAGCTCACAGATGGGAATATTTACAGATATTTCAAGAACTGATGTTTGACAGGAAACTTGTGAAAGGATTTCCTGTAAAGCCGCCTGTAGTATTCTTGGGGCACTCTCAATACACACACATTATCCAAACCCAACAGTTAAAGTGGAAATTCTGCACCAGCTTCAAAAGTGGTCACTGGGATAAAAATTCTGCAGTGGAAGCTACAGAAAAGCAGCTTTCACTTCAGTGGGATACCTTAACTAGTACTTTTCTGGACTACTTTTCTCCAGGACATAAGACTTTTTAGGGTGCTTGAGAGAGCTTTATTAAGGGTCTAAGGAGCAATCAATAACACTCCCTCTCCAAGAAGATTCCCAGAAAGGACATGTGGTGCCTGTGTCTGTTGTCATGGAAATTCCATCTGATATAAACAGTATACGCTCCTTCTGCTACTGCAAACGTTAAACTAATTTTTTCATTCCAACTGGGCAAGTATCCAGATAATAAGGCACAAACCTGCACGAAACTAATAACAAAGAGATAACTTAAGTACAAATATATATACTGGGAGAAAGGGAGAGAGGAAGGAAGGGAGAGATGAAAATTTATATGGTATATTTGCATTTTAATATGAACAGAAGATCTCAGACATAGTTATTTCTGTGTGCGAGAGACAGTAAAAAAGCTACCCACAGACCTTAAGCTGCTCATCCACAACCCTTGTGACTTCTCCAGCCATGGATTCAAGCGTCTCTTGGATTGGATTGGAGAGTGAACCATTCGCTCCTGCCCAAGAAGCCCCACCAAGGTGGTACAGATTTGGTAAGAGCTGTAAGACAAAAAAGAGTATCTTTGGGAAGTAGGTTCTTTGCTACCTGTCTTCAAATCTAGACAACAGGATGAAATCACTCTGGTAAATCCAAGTCTTTATAAATTAGAATTATTTTGTTACTTTAAATACCACCTAAAGCTGATCATCTAAAGAAAATACTCTTTCATGACACACTGTTACTATAACCTCCTGAAAAGAAAAGGCTGCAAAGCACACATTGAACAGCATTCAGTATTACCAGTATGCTAAGAAAAGCTTACTGTTTTGGAGTTCTTAGCATCTCGCATAAGCCTTTCTGCAGATTTGACATCTTCCTGTACAGCATCCACACCACAGTTTCTTAAAGAGTTGAGATGATCTTGCACTTTAACACATATTCTGTCAATCATCTACTTGAACAAAAGAAATAGGAAAGATAAAAACATCAGAACGCTGCTGAAACGCAAACTGAATTCAGTCCAGGTAGCAAATCAATACTATCATGATGAGATTTGCAGTGACAATATAATGATCTGGAAATTCATGATCATTGCTCAGAGGTACATCAATGCTACTGAAAGAAAGAAAGCATCATATCTCTTATAAACACACCTGAACAGTAGAAAAATAAATAAAACTTTGCCATTAAAAAAAAAAAAGGTATTCTTTGGCATATTTCTCTCATGGTTATCTCCAGGATAACTGCAAATAACCAACAAGTTACGCAGTTTAGGTCTTGTTTGGCTTTTCGGAGCAAGTTTAATACTGCAATTGTTGTTATATCTAAGCCTTAGCTTTGATGGTTGGTGAATTGTTAAGAAGTTCAAACACTAAAAGAAAGCTCTGTCACAATCCATTCAACAAACATCAGCGGAGATTTCTCCTATCTAAGCAAAATGCTGTTGCGCGGGCTTTGAGGGATTTCTTTCACAATGTGAATATTCCTAGTTTCAAGGGAAACTACAATTGCCAAAGCACAAGTTTCCATCAGATCTTTCACAGTGAGATAAAATGAACTTCATCTGCATTGGTATCATATTTCTTTCAACACGCTGCAAGTACAAGGCAGGTGCTCTATCTGTATCCTTACAAGAAGGACCATAGATTGGCTGACATATATAGACAGTTTTGAATAAGAGATACAGGGCAGGAACATATACTAATTAAAAGTCTTTATTGGCCTACATAGTATTCAGCAAAACTGTCAATTTGACATTTTGAAGCAACATCTGTGTGCACATCTTCATAATCATATAAAGCCTCGAGTTCTAACATCTTATATCATTAGCAATGAGAACTGAAATAATTTCACAGCATGCTCCTTTTCTGCTCCACATGACTCTTCCTCTTCAAAGAGTTTTGGGTGGTTTTTTTGTATAAGTACAAAAAGCTAATTAATTATTAGATAGTGGAAGGTCTCACTGGGATATCTGGACTGAAAAAAAACCCAACATACTCTGGGAATAATAATGTAATTCCACTATAGTAACTACAGAATCTTTTCCAGCTCTCTTTTAAAACTGTTTGCAAAAAACAATCCCTACCAAGCACAATTTAATATAGAAATGAGTAATTTTACTCTACTTTTGAAACAATAATAAATTACATTTACTGAAACCTGCTGTGTGTGTGGTTGTTGAGAGAAAAGCACAACTAAATCCACCAAGTTATAAAAAGATCTAAACTTAATTGATATGGAGATTACTAACACAGGAAAAAAGATGGCATTGGAACAAAAAAAATGACTAAAATAAAATAAAGTGATGCAGCTCTTGCAGTTTTTACTGCCAGTACGTCTCCATGAACCGTTTTCTCTGCTGAGAGGTTACAATATAATTTCAGGCTGTAGTAATAAAACTCTGTCCCATTAACTTTTAATGATGCAGGTAGCAAAAAGGTACTTTGAATTAAAATTCACCTCTCAAAAAATGAAGACAGCACAGAGAATTTTTTTTTGACTCAGCTGAAGAGCAAAACAAGCACTGCTCTCATTTTTTCCTCCTCCAGTATACTGGAGTCTTCCATTTGCATGGGAACACAACTAGTGCAAACACGCGAGTAAATTTAAAACAAAAGCCGTGACAAGTTTTATTCTGTTTACATCACCTTGCTTTAGAAGTGTACTGGAGCTGAAGAAAAGCCCTGAGGAGTACTGGCAAAAAATGTACTAGAATGGAGAGAATGGCGAGTTACCGCAGAAAACTCTCTCAGTCCTCTCAAGAGGACTACCAAAAGGGAAAAAAAAGAGAGAAAAAAAACCCCACACACATACAAAAAGAACATGTTGCACTTCAGCAAACTTAGAATCAAAGAATCATAGAATCATTTAGGTTGGAAAAGACCTCTAAGATCATCTAGTCAGCCCAACATTTAACCCAGCACTGCCAAATCCACCCTTAAACCATGTCCCCAAGCTCTACATCTACGCATTTTTTGAAGACCTCCAGGGATGGTGACTCAACTACTTCCCTGGGCAGTCTGTTCCAATACTTCACAACCCTTTCAGTGAAGGAATTCTTCCTAATAGCCAACCTAAACCTCCCCTGGAAAAACTTAAGGCCATTTCCTCTTGTCTTACCACTTGGTGCTTGGGAGTGCTTGGGAGGTGCTTAGGTAGTGATGTGGTTTGTTGACAAACCAAAAAAGTTTCCCAACTTTGAGCAGTATTTAGGGCTGTGTTAGACAGGAAGCCTTTTCATTTGTCCACAATATAAAGAGCACAGAAGACTTCCACTTTCCTTTGCTTCATCTAAGTAAATCTTCCCATGATACCTGAAATTTTGAAGGTCTAAGGACAACATGCTCTCTAAGCCTATTTGTTCTGGTGGTATCAACGGGCATATATACATGGTAGCTCAGTGCTATGCAGAGACACTGGATCTAACTCAGGCACCAGAAGTGGCAGAGCCTTATGATGATACTTGCCACAACAATGAAAGCCTGCTGAAGGTCAGACTCCTGAGCACAAATGAACTGAACTATTCCTGGTTCCAACAGTAGTTTACTCAGAGATAGCCTGGGTCTTTCTGTACACAGTACCAAGCTACTATGCAGAAGACATACCTTTTCCAAAAATATTATCATTGATCATTATTATTTTTTTGAGCAACCAAATATCATCTGCAAAGCACGTTCTGCTTTAAGCTACTCTGAAGGAAGAGCAAGAGAATTCTGTCCCCCAAACAGATCTTAAAACGAGAGAAGTACCAACACGGAATGAGGTGCTCACCTGCTGAGTGGTACTAGTGACAATGCCTTGCTGCAACCGGTACGCTTGCTCTTGTAGGTACTTTCTGGTCTCATGATTACGAAGCAAGTAGTTTTCTATCTAAAAAACAAAGCCAGATTAGGAAACTGATTTGACTCTGGATTGTAATTTGCTTTCATGCTGTGTCCCTTATTAGGCCTTCAACAGTAATGCAGGGTTTATGCAGTTCGTCCACGCTGTATCAGAAATGGGGACTAACAGTAACGATTGCTTCAGTATAATTTTGTTTGTTATCTGCAAACCTTATTCTATGTGTCTCAATGCTAGATAATCACATTGGCAAATATTCACTCACTCAGTGGTGAAACTTTGTTAAACACTATGCTTTTGCCAGTGCTTTCTCAGTTAGTCATCTCTTTTGAACAATTTAGTACGCCATGTCGACAAAAGGAGTAGATCCAGATTTGAGAAAATCTAAAGGGAATCTATCCTTCAAGTGTTGCTGTAGAGACCACGGTGACACAAGACAGATGATGGTCTTAGATTCATTTGGCCCACTGCAAAGAGGCAGGTTTAAACAACACTATGGACTTGAGAGAAGACACATTACCTAGAAGTGCCTAACTGATCCAGAAAACACAGTTCAAAAGTTACTTAGGGCTAACCAGTCAATGAGTGCTGTTCAGGGAAAAGTGATTTCTACCCACAGCCACTGTCCCCAGCCCACCACAACTGTCACCAGCAGTCACCACCTACTCTCAGCCAGCTTAATGGAACATGGAGTAACCGCCTAACCTGGTTCTGTCAATATCAGTCAAGTCTAAAACCCAACTAGTAAACTGTTTCAGGTCCATCTCCGATGATGGACCTGGTCTGAGAGGAAGAAAAGGGAAAAGGACGGATGTGGTAGCCAGCAGGTCGTGAGGCAGAGACTACCAGGGGCTGACAGGAACCTCTTAACCTGCATCGGCAGCAAGGACTGGGGCAGTCTGACCGTGCCCCCGTTAGGCCTTCAGCAGTAATACATGGCTTATGCAGCTCCTCCACACTGTAAGTAAAGAACATTGTGGAGATACTAGAGCTGGGGAGGTTAGCTACTACGGCTGCCTGGTGGTGGACCAGGGTCAGGAGCACTCTTGTTGTATTCAAGCTGTGGTGTGCTGAAGTTTGTGGACCCTGCTGAGATGCCAGGTGGTCAGTTCAGGCGTCCCTACAGTGGCCTCCACAGTTCAGCTAGTGCGGGCAGGTGTTCCTGCCTCGGGGAATTGGCAGCTTTCACAGCACCGCTCCACAAACCTTTGTCTTTTTTTTTTTTTTTTTGGAGAAAACTGCTTTATATTGTATAAACAAAGCTTAAACAGCACAAGTTAAAACAAACTGAGGTCCAGAACGCATTAGCAACTTTGAAATGAACAACAGAAAATGCTCTTTTTACGTAATGCCTAATTAACACATAGAATTTATGATATTTTTCAGAGATGCATCTATCATTCCAGACATGAACTTATTTATAATTACATTAAACAAGATGCAAGACATATAACCATCCCCCATGATCCAGATTTGTTTAAAGCAGAATTTAGATAATTTTCATGCATCAAAGAAAAAGGGGCTAACTACCAGCACTTTTCACTTTGGGAATCACTTTACTGACAATTTATTTTCTAAAAAGGATCATAGGCACTTGCTTTTTAATCACAACTGTCTGTGAGAACTATTTATAAGGTTTTTATGACCCTACCCTGGCTGAAGTAAAGCTACTCATTAAAGACTTGTGAACTGTATGTTTTTTGATTGAGCAGGAGGCTCATTTGGAGCTTGCAAGATTTACTGTATTAAAACTCAGCTGGGAGTTGTACAGCCCATGCAAGTGGAACAGCTACACATACTGTCAACACCACCTTCATCCAAAAGAACATGTTGGTGCAGTTGTTCATTTATGGCAATGCAGTGTGTGAATTTTATACGTACAATATAAAACACAGGCAGTAAATGTTTTTATCCTCCCCCAAATTTAAGAGCATCCTTTGTCTTGTGCTGAGCTGACTGCATTTCTTATGCCCCAACAGGAAAAAATGCGTACCATTAATTCTATGCATGTGGAAATACGAACAAGCACACCTGTAACAAATATGGCAGTTTCTGACTCTCCCTTAGATGTACACTTAGACGTACAGAAATAAAGGTCTAGCTTGCACCGGTTTGGTTATGACTTTCTGATAATACACCATTGCATTCCACCACCCCTTCACTTCAAGCACTTCGGAATAAAAAGATTTACGTTTCTTTGCAGCACTTGATTACTACATAAATGCCCACGCAAATCAAACAATCAATGAAACTAGCCAAGAATTCTTATTCAGCCAAGCATGAAATCACAGCCACTTAAAATTATTTTTTTTTTTTTTTTGGGGGTGGGGGTGGGGGTTGGCTTTATTTCTATATGGGGGTGGTATAGGCAATACCTTTTGCAGTGCCTCTTCTGTTTTCTCAGGGTTTGTTTTGAGTGCTTGGGAAGCATCATTCATAGGTATAGGCATGAATCTCAAAGTATAATTCCTAAAGAAAAATAAAAATAAAGTTTTTTATTAATAAAACGTAGCCTAATTACTGCATCTCTTAATGAAGAATGAACTAGGAGGGGAACAGAAGATGCATCTAGCCTGGCTGTAGAAGGTACTAAGATTATTTTTCATATTTTTAAGTGGACTATCTGGAGGCATGCATGCTCCTTTTTTCTGCTTATTCTTTGCCACTAGATAGAAGTGGAGATTTAAAAAAAGCACAAAGTACAGTTAAATGGCCAGTGCCCAGTGGCTGCCAATTAAAGGTCACGCTGTCCTCTGTGCTTTTGCCCACAAGGTTGGATTACTTTTTTTCCTATATCAAAACAGAACTGAATGTCTCAGTGCCTACTAGCAATTCTATCAGATCTAAGTCTAAATGGAAATATTCAGTAATAGATAAGACAGTGACCAAGAGACTGAGTTTTGAAAATTTAGTATTTAATTGCTCCTTGTGTTTACAACAAATTGCAGACACTTGCTGAATTTTTAATAAAAGCTGGCAAAACAAGTGTGGCATCTCCACACTGCTTTATGCAAACAATTGCTCCCTGTATTTTGCTTATTTGTTTGCAAAATATTTCCATAGCTTCATCCATCTGCTGCAATACAAGAATACAGATAGGGTTTTGTCTTGAGTCAAAACTGTGTTTAAATCCTGAGAACGTAACTTGACTAGCATGACATGGTTAAGCCTATAATGTTATATGCAGTGGTATGTCCGTATACTTTTAGATTTCAATAAATAAGAACAAAAAAAGCAAGCAGTTCTTAAAAACTGGAAAAGAAATTATTCTGCCTGTTTTCAATTAGCCTTCACTGTTTGCAAACACCTCTTCCTTCTCCTTCAGCAGTCTGCAAACATCCTGCGAACCGTCTGTTTCTATTTCATCCAGAGCTCCTTAAGTATGTTGAGAGGCCTCTATTTCTGAGCACCTTACAGATGACAGTTTCAAGTGAGCCTATTCCATTGACTTCAAAGGACCCATCCCTCGTTGTATGCACTAACTTGAACAGCAGACACCTTAACTACTTAACTAGCTCCAATATTCTTTCAACTCCTATCCCACCACTTGCTTAGCCACATGAAACATCACTCTGAAGGAGAGTGATCTTTTGAACTGCCCAGCTCATTGATTCCTCACCGATACTACTTAACATTTTACCTTGCGTGCTTACTTAAGGCTTCTACTTTTCTTCCCCAATGTGAACACCTTATTCATAGCAAAAAACCAAACAAACACAAAAAAACTTTTCTTTCTAGTTGTCTTCTCCTTCAAAAGAACTGCATCTACCACACAGACACTGCTGTGTGTCCCCATGTAATACAAAACACAGAATAACTGGCTGACCACCAATATGGAGACTAATTTTCAATGTGTACTGGTTTTGGTTGGGATAGAGTTAATTTTCTTTGTAGTAGCTGGTATGGTGCTGCGTTTTGGATTTGTGAGGAAAACAGTGTTGATAACACAGGGCTGCTTCAGTTGCTGCAGAGCAGCGCTCACACAGAGCCAAGGCCTCTTTCCTGCTCCTCGTGCTGCCCTGTTTTGCTTTGCTTGCACCCATGGCTTTTTCTTTACCTATTAAGCTGGCTTTATCTCAGCCCACGAGTTCTTGCACTTTTACCTTTCTGATTCTCTCCCCCATCCCACTCAGCGGGAGTGAGCAAGTGGCTGTGTGGTGCTGAGCTGCCTGCCAGGTTAACCCACAATGAAATGTCAGAGAGAGAGAATAATTACACAAGTTGCTAATTGCCTGATACTACCTGGCAGGTGCGGTGTGCATTTATTTGTTTAAAAAGAAACAAAGGTAGATTGCCAAGGATCTATGCAGCTGTTTGACATTTAACACATCATATTCATTGAAATCTATAATTGTTAGCTCTCATGCTAGTAATCATATGCTAAATTCAATTTAGTCAAAAGCTTAGTGCTCCCTCCCTCTCCCTCACACACAGAAATTAAAGACAAGGAGACTTCATGGACACACAGTCACAGAGGTAGAACTTTAAAAGACCACTAAGGAAGGCTCTATAATGGGTCCTTTGGACAAGCAGCACTGTTCTGGAATGCTAGCCTGTTTGCATCTAAAAATGAAGCAGCTCTTAGGGACAAATATCAAGAATTTAAAGCTTGCTTTCAACTTTGATCATTAGAGCAATCTTCACATTCCATTTTTCTGTTTCCCCAAATATTGTTCCATTCTTCTTTTCCTTAAGACTCCACTTCTCTCTTTTTAATGGAGCACATTTCTCTACCAACTCAATAATCCAGTAATTTCCTAACACTCAGTAGTTCCATTAATACTCTCAGCAAAATACCTATATAAAAAGAATGTCACATTTCAGGGAAGCACTCAGTGACTGGAAAGAATGTCTTAAAAATTCCTGTTTCTTCCCTTACATACAGCATATGTGACAATAGTCCTACATTTCATCACATTACTTCTCCTGTAGTAACTCCTGCTCCATTTGTGACGCACATTCACTGCTGCAGCATGATGATTTTACTGCCTTTCTTTTTTTATGGGAATAACATAATCTGTTTTGCAGGCTTGGGTATGTGAATTTTGTATCACTGAAAAAGGAAGGATTTCTAGCTCTCTACAAAATTCCAGCATTTCATATCAGCTTTTAGAGCCTGAACTACTTCTTCAGTCAGTCCATGCAAACAAAAGTCTCCCAGAAATAAATGTGGGGCGATATCACCCAGTTGTATGACAGAGTAGGCTCTAGATTGCAAAGCCCACAAGCACATACTCATTTCCATATCAAAATTACTGAGATACAAATCCATATTTAATGGCCAGGCTGAACAGGATGTACACTGCTCTCCTGAACAGACACTTTTAGAGGACTGTACAGAAACCCCTCTCAGCTCAAGTCAGCTGGCTGGGATACCCTTGTGGCAAATCTATTAATGGCCAAGCTCTTAAAATTCCCTTACAGGAATATGGTTTTCAAACAACTTTAAGATGATGAAGAAAAGCTGGCAGGGAGGAGAAAAAAAAACACGTTCAGATTACTTCAATCTGGTTAAAAGTTTGTTAGAATCCCTCCCAGTCCTCAGCCTCATACTCTGGAAGCCTAGTTTTCTTCTCTTTTGTGGTTTAGTATATGACTATTTTTGTTAAGAACAAAAACCAAAACAGACACAACACACCCCCAAGCATCTTCAGTGTATTTCACTGCATCTTGAGCAACAGTTCTTTCCTACAGAATATTGCTGGTTTCGTGTATTTTTAGGAAGCATATGGCATAGGATGTTCTGAATATGTCTTTGAGATGGATTGCTTAAAGGCTAATTGTTTTCAGCCAACATTGACAGTCCTTCTCTTGCAAGATAAAACCTTTGTTTCTTGTGACTTAGGTTATGATATTATCAATGATTTTAATGATTTTTAAATGTTAGCAGAGACATAAAATGACCTCATCTTACAAGCTAAATAAATGAGGCATCATCTCAACAACGTGTAATGTCAGAGAATTATTGGTAACATTTCTTTTCCTGCTTAGATTATTTGCTTTTGCCTTAGGATGTCTCCCTTCTTTTTTATTTACTTATCCAAGCACTTCAGAACAGAAAAGTAAAGTTGATGCTAACCAGAAAATAAGCATATATTCTTTTCTACCAGACTTTCTCATAAATGTACATGCTATTACTCTCTGGAAATGTCTGCAAGCTGACAAATAACCTTTGCAAATTCTTATTCACTACTATCAATGGAATCACTCCAAGATGATTTGTTTAATTATACATCATTTATATAATTTTCCCCACCAGTGCAACTGAATTCATTTTGAAACGAAGTATATTAACTACAGCAGTTTCATAAACCAAGTAACTTTATAAGCTCTATAGAGCTATGACCCCTCCGAGGGTTAAGACGCTCCCGATAGTACTTACACAGTTTTGCGAGACATTTTGTCTAGAAACTAGCAATGGCATATTAGCTTCACCTTCTAAAGAGACCCTTTGTTCATGTCTGAGGGATTTAATGACGTGAAACAACTGCAACTGCTGCTTAATTTAAATCTGTAATTTTTCCCTCTTCAGAAAAGTAATAATCACATATAAAGAAATGTGATGAGACAGAGAGATGAAAGTCATTTAGCATCTATCACTGCTAACTGCTGCAACTGCGAGAGAGCTCAGGGAAGCAAGAGGACCCAGACCACGGAGACTACAATGAACAACTGCATTTTCTGAGATCATCACTACTAGTTTCGACTTGCTGGGGGAAAGAAAAAGAAAGTCAGACCACAAAGGCATGCTTCAGTAATTTTCTGTTATTATAGACAGCTTCATTCATTGACAAGAATAGAATTTCTGCATGTTACCAACACAAGAGAATGAAGAAAAGGGGAAAATATTCTCAAATGCTAAATTTTAACATCAACAGCAGAACTCAACGGTCTTAATGCTGACAGCAGTGTACGCACGAAAGAGCCACTGAGCCTCTTCTCATCCTTTTGAAAGATGTGAAGTCATGTCTGCCTGTAGATTAAACACGCCGATGCTCAAAAATTGAGAGCATTCAGTATCTTCAAATCACACTGGCTGCAGTGAAAACTGCAGCTGCTCAGATCACTCAGGATCTAAGTGTTTGACCTCTTTCTTCATCAGTCATTCAGTTGCTTGAGGACTTACTTTTCCAGTGCCACAGCTATGTCCTGGAAGCCCTGTGCAGTGATGTTATTCTTGTCCCATATTACAGTTCTGAGAGGAAGAAAACAAATTAAACAATAACAACAGATGAGCCAAATAAATCTATACTGAAACACTGCATATTGAAATAACACAGAGTTGTATGTCAAAAACTGCATAGCGCTGGCAACATTTTTAAAAAAAGTCTCATACGCTAAAAGCTTAGAATGACTGAAGTGAGGGACAAAAATATTACAAAATTGAGTTCCCGTTTCGTCCAAGGGGACCCTGTACTTTATTTTCCATTATTACTATCTAAATATAACTTTTCTAAAACACAGTTAATAGAAAGATTTGGAGATAAAATTTCAGCTTTTTCCAGGAACGGCATCAAAACAAAGTTCAACTGTCTGCCCTGCAGGGCCATACTGAAAACCAAGAAAATTAGAGTACGTGATCAATCTCTGTTCCATACAGGCTGTATCACCAAAGTTGCAGAAAAAAAATATTAAAAAAAATCATGCTGACTGCAGGTCAAAATTTTCAGGCTATTTTACATTTAATCCTGTACCAGCTCGTTGCACAGCTCCTATGATTCCTCATGGAACATAACTAGCTGCCAGTATATACCATTAGGTTAGGTGCATGAATTGCAGCTCTTTTGAATACAAAACTCTGTGATAGGAGTGATAAAGTCTTCCCCCTCCTCCCCCAGTTTAGACCACTCAGGCAGACTGCCTGACAATTTGTGAACACATGTTCAAAGATCTCATTAGTAGTCAGAAGAGACAGTCATGCAGATAATTCTTGCTCATGCAAGAGCGCTAGTTGTAGCTGTTCTTAAAAAAGAAAGACATAAACAAAGAGTTCTGATGTTCAAAAAAAAAAAAGTAGCTGCAGGATTTCACGGGTAGTAACACCCTTCTGCTATTGCAGAACAATTCCTTTGTTTTTTTTTTGAAAATGCAAAGAAAAAGTTAAGGAAGAAAGGAAAGTAGATTCTACACCTACCTTCCAAAGATCAGAAATGTCCAAGGTCAGATATTGGATATTTCTGTCATTTGAAAAAGTACCTACATTTCTACCAGGACATAATTTTATAATATTTTAAGCACAGCCAGTTACCATCGCATTATTCAGTTAGTAATCCTACCACAGACTACAGCTGTAACATTCAGTGTGCTGTGGCACATTTCAGTCTGCCATCCTGAAAGCCTTTAAGGCTTTATTTCTTCAGGTACTGGTGGCTAGTTCAGGTTCATACATTGAACAAACCTTAGCCACCTCTCCAGCATTTCCTTAACATTTTCACTATTCAGTCTGGGGATAGCAAGGCAATACCAGGATCTCTGTATCTGAGCAAAACAGCCAGGACTGTTCTGGAGAATTTCTTATCCTGCAGGGAGCAAACTCTTGGAGGCCAAGCACACGGTGGTCTCTTCACACAGACAATACACCGTGGAAGGTTCATCTGCACAGTCTGACAAGAGGAGGAGTGAGTATTGATTTTCCTGGTGATGGTGACATATTTAGAGGTTCCCAACAAGGTACATGTTGATTGAAGGTTTACCATTTGCTAATCACGTACTGGATAGAAAAAATGTGATACTCTGTAGTCATCAGTGACAGCCATGTGCTAAAAAAACATTGAAGTTGTCAGGTGGATGAAGATGCAGGGAAGTGATGCCAAGGTCCATCAGTGCTAAAGGTGGGGGGAGAGGGAAAGGAAGGGATGGTCCATGATACTAACCCTTTCTGAATTCCACAAGCTCTTAATTCTCCTACAAACTGATACTACATTAGAGAAAGAATACTTTATTTTTATTTCCCATCCAAGTATCAGAATTTTCTCTGCTGAGAAAGCCTCCAATAGAAAAGAGAGAGTAGAACAAGGTGGCTGAGCACTGGAAGAGGTTCCCGAGAGAAGCTGGAGAATCTCTGTACTTGAAGATCTTCAAAGACTGCCTGGATAAGGCTCTAAGCAACCTAGCTTTAAAGCTGGCCCTGCTTTGAGGAGGTTGGATTAGATGACATCCAGAGCTTCATAGCAATGTAATCATTCTTATGATTCCACAAAATTTACAGCTGCCTTATCACAACAGAAAGATACCATCTCTTCAAAAGTAGGCTACTATGAGCAAGAAGACTTAAGTCTTTTTGGAGCTGAAATTGGATGAAAATGGGTTTGGATTTTGCCTTGAAAACAGAAGGAAAAGAAAGGATTGTGCCTGTGCACTATCTGTCAAAACCACATCTTTCTCCCCTAATTGTGAAATGGATGAGCAAATCAAATTCTGTACCTAATCCTAAACCACAAAATACCCTTCTAATTGGATGCAGTTTTGCTCCAGTTTCAGTTCTGGAGATATTTTTGCAGAGAAAATTTCCATCTTTTTTTTTTTTTTCTTTCCTTTTTAAAGAAAAAGGGATGAGAAGCTTTCCAAATAGATACATTATAGCTTGGCTTTTTCCAGTGATCCTGAAGAGAAACAGCTTGATAATATGCCAACAACAACATTATTATTAAGCTATCATATCTTTTAGTCCAAATATGTTTCCCTTACCTGAGCTTGGTGTTTATCTGTAGGGCTTTTGCCAGCATCTTTGCTCCCATATCTCCCATGGCATTTCCACTAATATCCACTTTTGTAAGAGAGGTATTGCTGCCCAAAGCATTAATAATGATGGTGACCTCAGTCTTCAGCTTGGAATCTGCGAGGGACAATGACTGCAGAGGCTGTGGAGCACAGAAAAGGCACGGATAATAGCAACTGATAGCGCATGCACATCCACCAGAAGTTCATGAAACTCTTGAAGATGACACTGAGCATCAACGAGCTATTTCTGTGTTTGCTGCATGTGCTGTACACACAACAAAGTAGGATTCAGCAACTACAGCACAGGTATCAAAGACACAAACAAAGATTAAGTTACACCCTGAAAAAAAGCATTAAGTGACAATGACTCCTATTTTCTGTGTCCCACTAAGTACTGAATACAGCAGGAACCTGAAAAGAGGCAGGACAGCAACAATCAGCTTCACACGACAACCTCTGGTGTCCAGTGAGTTTTGCTTAACCAGCATGCTTCCCTGCCAGTGAGAAATAAAAATACCTAGCACCCACTTCTCTCACTCAGACTGGGAAGTTTACCCCAAGGGCAAATTAGGACCTGAGACATTAATAAAACAAAACCAATTCCTTTAAACTGTTTTATTATTGTTACTTCAAGGAGTGATTTTGCATATCTGCACATCTTCAACTAAGGACATGGGCATTTGGGAGGGAAGAGACAAAAAGGTGTAGCAGGTCTGAAATTAAGAGCAGTAAGAAGAGTATCTAGTAACATGAGTAAGCCAATGGATATTATTCACAGCAACGTTCTGACACCTGTGATTGCAAAATCTTTATGCAGCTTTTTATGCATACACACACCCTCCCATTTTAACCTGAAACTAGCTATTGGGTTCCTGCAAATCACACACTAAAGCCTTCAGAAAACTTTTAAAAACACCTTTGTTAATGATCTTATGTCTTCCCTCCATTCTTAGTGTCCCAATACTCAAAAGCAGGAGCTTAAGAGCTAGTCTATCCATCACCACACCTTGCAGAGCTACCACAGTTGCCAAGATTGTCATTTGTCTTTGCTAATATACAATAGCTCCACAAAACATTTTCCCTTGCTTAAGTGTGAGCTCATATGGAGAAGAGCATTGTCACTATACACCAACTTTTAGAAGACTAAAATCTCCAAAGTACTCATATATGGGAAAATCGACACGTCAGAAGGATGAATCAAAGCAACTAAATTAGGTGCCTGAGGCTTAGATTAATGCAAATAAACCAACTGAGCTATATGTGCACACCTTCCAGGATCCAAGAAGCTTGCATGGCACCTGCTATACAATGGGACTCTAGCTTCCAGACACCACTGGATGACAGGGATAACCAGAAAGTTTGCAACACTAAGAAATGCATTTATAAGTGAGAAAATACATAAAAATTTGGAGGCACAGCAGGTTTATAATTAAAAAGTCTAACAGTAACACGAGCCACATGCTGATTTTATTTTAAATGGAAGTTATTAAATTACTACGTTAATGCCCTTAATCTGTCTATGTTCCCCTGTTTCACTACATTATGTACCCTAAAGAATATTAACATCGCATTAGAAAGGTATTTAGTGTTCTTGGCACAAGTCTGAGAAGACCTCCTGTGACAGATTCACAGAAAAGCAGTACCACACAGCAACCAGACATAGAAATCACCAATAAGTTTGTGTAAGAGAAGTTTCTTCTGTTTCTTTTGTGTCACTTTAGAAAGGGCCATCCTAGGAACTTCACTGGAAATGCTCACTCCCACATATCAGATTTTCTAAACCTCAAATACCTTCTCAGGAAACGATGTCTCATCTCACTTATTCCAACACTCTGACAGAAAAATATATACTTTGGAAAGACTTCTGCACTATGTTCTGCAAGGACTGATATTTATGCACCATTATTACCACCTAAGAAATGTACGTACACGAGAGTAAAAAACCCTGCTATGTTGGCAGTGTCTTTGAAGTGGATGAATTGCTAATTTTCTTGCATAACTACCCCTATTGTTTACTGAATGAGAAAGGAATAACACTTCTGGACTGATTCGGTGGTCAGAATGCGAACTACAATCAGAATGTGACTCTGTGTGATTAAAGTAACATCACTGTTAAACACTCACGAAACTACCTGACCATTACATTTAAAAACAAACAACTAAACGAACAAAAAACCACCCTCCCTCCCCAACACCAAAAAGCCTAGAAACATTTACTTCTTGTAAAATCAGAGTTTTATACTTTTAGCTGGATATTAAGAAACCAGGTGTCTGACAAGCACTACAGTGGCCCTGCTGCAGAAAGCAGATAATCTGCCAATAGCACTGAAGATGTCTTAGAACAATCTTATTGAGGAGGAGGAATTCTTAAAATCACTCAAAAGGCCAATTCTTCAACAGACAGTGACCTAAAAACTCAAGATATTCAGCACTGTAATAATTCTCTGCACCTATGCAGGACTGACTGCCACCCTGAGTAATGCTACACTGCACCTGCAGTGTAACATTCATTTTGGCACGAGGAAAAGAAATGGCACAGTAAGCATACAACTTCAGACACCTCCTGCTATACTAATAAGAACACATTATTATAGACTGCACTGTACAGCACGTAGCCAAATAAAGAATATATGTATTTTTAATCTCAATATTACATTCTTGTTTATATTAAACACCTAGGAAATTTTGCTGTTTAGGTTACTACCATTGTTTTTAAATTGTGTAGAATTACATTTGTGCCTGGCTGTATTTTTTCCAGTTATAAAACCAAGCTATTGATTGTTTAAATCATTTTACTCATGACTCACATTAACACAGCAACAGATCTATTTTAAGCGCGTATAAATACATGAAGAAGCATTTGGCATATGACTGTTTTAGATTAAAGCCTCTCACTCCAGCTTTCCATGCAGATAATGCGTGGTCCCCAGGCTGCACCAGCCTGCAGGCAATATTGATCAAGCACTATGTGTTCTGGGCAACACCATCCTCTGCTCTCTCTGGTTCCATTGTAACTTGTTAGTGTCCTGTGGCAGTCAATGCGTAGTAGTGGTAGAACAAGGACCTCCCCATTTAGGATTCAAAACCAAACATAAATAGCTAGAAACTTTAAACAATTTCCTAAGCCTTGTACTATCTCCAGGTGGAGTGAGGGCCATCCTAGGCAGCTATCTGCAACACATCTTTTTCCCACAGTGCTACACAGTCTGTTCTCCATTATTTAGCTGCTAGGAGATGTTTTTGATTGATTTTAGCATCAGATGAGACAGAAAGGAAACAAGATTCTTTCACTAGAAAGGATTAACAAGAGACTAGAAAATGGGGAGAGAAGAGACAGGGTAACAGCAAATAGGCTACATCCCAAAGGTTAATGCAGGATATGAAGAAGAAACAGTTATTTTAAGCATAAAAAAAAAATCTTTTTAGTGGATTATTTCCTTTCAACATTTTGAAAACAGGAAGAGACTAAAGAGCATGTTTGTGTAAATTAGCTCAAAAAAAGACATGTTGAGTAAGAATTACAGGAGCCCACCTGATTGTAGAGAAGTCAGAAAATGAAACAATGGCTAATGTCACCCATAAGCTGAAAAGAAAAGGAGCACAAGAAGCTGAAGCTGATGAGGCAAGGGAGGGTGAGCTGTGAGAACCATACATCCAAAATTTAGCAGCTACTTTTTATATGACCCGGAGACTTCAAAATTGGAATTGGAAAGTTTTACCTTTGTGGACAGATATTATGAAGAGGATAGTCATATAAACAGAAAGAAACACTGCACATTTGAGAAGAAGGTTTGGATAATGGAAAGAAAGGATAGTGTGTGTTGAAGAGGTATTTTAGGATATCACCTGTATGGGAAGAAATGTTCACCTGCAGCAAAGTAAAAGGATGAGGGAAACTGTGAAAAAACAACATAAATTAAATGTGCTTGTGATTAGTCTGATTTTACACAACAGCCTTCGAGGACAGCTGATAGGAGATACAGGGCAGGACAGAGACAAACGTCCAAAGAGAATAAGCAGATGTTATCTGATAAAATTCTGATGAAATGATACCACTCTCAGTACAGTATCAATAGGAAAAAAAGAGAAGGGGAAGAGAGCCCTGCACCATTCTGTTCAGAGACAGAGTAGAAGGAGGTGGTCACACAACACAAAATTAAAAGGCTATAGTTTGGAATAAGAAGTAATACAGAGATCTACCAATGCGCTTCTTGAAATAATCCTCCATTTAACTTGTGCACACAAGAACTTACTGCATTCATTACTGGTGCTAACTCAATTAGAATTAGCTCTGGTATCCATATGCAGCACTTCACTGTGTCACACAGACATCTCATATTTAAAGAAGAAGGTAAGGAGGTAGGCAAAGAATCAAGAAAAAGCAGTACTACTAATCCCAATTACGAGGGCACAGAGAGGAGGGAGGACTAGTTTAATGAATCATTTCAGAGTAGCGAGAAAAGATGAACACAGAATATGGGTCTAATCGTCTTGTATGGAAGGAGACATCAGAAACCCCTGTAAAAATGTTCCACTGAATTGCAGGGTACAGACACAGATGGCAGGAGAAAATATAAAAGCTGTTAGTGTGGACCATGAACTTGGAGGTGAGACAATAAAGACAACAGGAATAGCAGGTGTCAAGAGAACTGAAGTCTACAGTCAGCTATTTTTGGAGAATGAGGAAAGCAGAGCTTGCTTCGTATTTGCAAGGGGCATGAAGGAGAAAGAAAGGACTAAGAATGATGAATAAAATTTGACAAGTATGAGACCAACAGAGACTCTTAAGACTCATTTCTAGCCAAAACTAGGATGCCAAGGAAAGGAAAGGAAAGAAAGTAAACCCAACCACATAAGTCTTTTGGAATCAGGAGAGGGCACGGAAACGAAAAGAAATGGGCAAGGATCCCAGCATGGCACTGTGAAAGAGTTTTATGAAATTGCTTCTGTGATAAATGTACCAGAAGTAAAGAATAGCATAGTGATTGCTTTACGTGCATCTTCTGATGAAGAAAGTAGTTCTGGGAGATCGCTGCAGTGATTTTGCATTTTGTCAAGAAAAAAAAAAAAAGCCAAACCCCCTAAGAATAGTCGTCAATAAATTGTCCATTTTATTAGCTAAAATAAATGAATAACTAAAGTAAAATAAAATAAAATAAATCTGCTATTTAAGGAATATCACCACCCAGGGAACACTAACATTGTAATGTCCTATAATTTAGACCTAAAGCAAACAAGGCTAAGCATATCCAACTAGCTGGGTTATTTTTTCAACAAGCACAGATCCTAAGACTAAGAAACATTTACCTACATGCTACAAATAATCCAAATTATTATTTGGAAAAAAAAATATACCATGAGATGTTGGATGTCATTGTGCAGGATCATGATCAAATTTTACACAGCAAATTAACACAGTGAAGAAAATTATCAGAAATAGATTGTGAAGGTACAAATACACGTGATGGTAGTAGGCAGAAAGATACTCACTGAATCCTCGTCTTGAATCATCTGAACTAAATTATCAAGTACTGGAGTGAGATTTCTGAGGGAAGAAAAGTTAGGAAGACGATGAAATCAGCAGCTTCTCCTCATTCATTCTTTTGTTATTTAAAAGAAGAAAAAGCCTTACTTGGATTTCATGTTGTTAAAGTTTTTGCCTAAAGCCAAGTGCCTTATCGATCGGTTTTTACTAAGCCAGACTACAAGGGTTGAGAGGTCAGATTCTAGGCCTGTAAAGAATCAGATCAGATTAAGAATTAAAACACTTTTTCACAAAAGTCCCAGACAGGGTCCAATTATTAAAGCTAAATTCATTCAAGTAATTATCAGTGTGCTAATTCAAAGAGTTCTCAAAAAAAAAAAATCCGTTCTTCTATTTATGCAGCTTTTTCATCTGTTTTTCCATGAGAATAAATGTGTTCTCTAAAATGAGCCTTTTAAAATACTATCCTAATTAGCCATTGAAAGCATCTCTCAGACAGACAGAAGGGAAATGTAGTCCCTTATCCACAGTCCAGTCACCCAAGGGTAGGTTCCTTGCGCTGTCAGGCAAAGTTCCTTTGAGGATTTACAAACCATGCTAATTTCTATTCAGTCTCAGCAGAGCTGTGTACCAACAAGCTCTCAAAGCCTGCAGGTTTTAAACAGGCTATGGATAAAATGATGTGAAGAAACAATGCAAACTTTATGCTACTCCTGAGGAGGAAAAATAACTTGCTGTGCTACTGTGTTCCCAAACACTAGTTTGGTGGAACTGAAGAGTCCGTTAGTTAGATTACTGAGTTAGGATCCACGTTCATGAGATAATTTAGATATTAAATACCTTTATTTATTCAATCTCTTCACATAATTTGGATGAGTACCTCCTAAAGCTTTCCACCTGCTAATCCCACCATTCTGGTTTTTCAATTTTACTGAGAACCATTTTCTGAAATAATTCCGTATTTTGCTGTCAGAGAGGCAAGCCCAGCTAAGCGAGTTCTTCCATTCCACATATCTACAATTGGAGTTTGCAAGACAAGAAGCTAACTAGTATTTCTAGCTAGGAAGCACAGAGCCTACAAATCAACAACGGTCCAAGACTTTTCCAAACATACAAGTAGGCTTTCTATGACCTGAAGCTGGTTGACCACATGCTCTGAATTTCCTTCTCTTGCTTCTTCAGTGTCACAACCTCAGCTTCACTCCATATCTGGTCTTTCCTCTGCCTTTCTTTTTTCACTACACTTTCATTCCCCATTTAGTTTCTCATCCTCTCTTACTTAAACCCACTTTGAACAAAATACTGCAGATTAACATGATGCTTGCTGCTCTCAATTTCTTCTGCTGTGTTATACTTATTTCAAACGACATAAACCTCTGAGAGTAGAGTTATTCTATTAACATTTCTTTTACACTTTATAACAATGAGAGTCTTGGTCTGAGACTTTTCCATAACTTATATGGCAAATTATTATAAAGCAAGAGCAACCAGCCTTGATTATATTGGGAGCTGAAAATAATATAAATAAACATAAAAATAAAATAAACATATCTCAGATTTGGGACCTGCATGGCCCTCCATTCCTGTTCTGTATACTTACCATTGTCTGAAATATCTAGGCTGGTGATATTGCGTATTTCTGCTATGCATCCTTCCAAGACTTGTGCACCTCCCGATCTTAACTAGAGACAAAACATCAACCGTTTTTGCAAACTAGTTATGGTTTCAAGATCACACAGAAAACAGCGGTAGGAGCTTTGCGAATACAGAGGGCACTACCAGCAGCAAAAACAACAGCGACAAGTTATAGACATCAAAATGACTGTGCACACATTGCTACTGTTCTCATCCTTCACTCTCACTGTTTGCATATAAAATGAGAAAAAGGATTCTCTAGCTTTATTATTCAGCATTTATATCAGGGAAAGATGCAAGTGGTGCAGACAAAAAAAAAAAAAAAACAACTCCTTTAGCACTTGTGCTAAGCAGTGACTGCAGGACTTTGGTGCAGGTTCTCCAGGACATTTTTGATTTCCAGAGAGAAAAATGCTTGTCCCAGTAAACAAACATGCAACACTATCACCCTTGAGTTCCACTGCAGTCAAGTCTTATAGCAAAAGCATGTTGCAAGCTTTATGTTATAGCAAGCACAATGGCCAGATGCCCAGTTAAAAGACGAGAAGCCAAATCAAAATCAATGAAATTATGTTTCCCCATCACTGAAAAGAACTTTAAAATAATCCCATTCTAAAATGGTCACAAAACACCATAAACAAGAGTAATCAGTAATTTACCTTATGTCTGACTTTAAAATAGGAATAAAAGAGAAAGCCAACAACAAAAATGCCTACGTGTAAGGTATTAATATATTGTTAATCTGAAATACTAAATAAATATAAGAGAAATTTCAGGATTGAGTGAGAAAAAAAACGAGGTAGCCTAACGGAAAATATTAACGTTAAGAATCAAAGTTATGATTGAGAATCAAAGTTATGAAAACCTACATTCTTAGTTACTAATGTTATTAAATTGAACAACAGAACACAATTTTTCCAAGGAAGCAAAAACATTTTCTTATTTCTTGCAGTTACACAAGCTACACAAAATTTATGTCACTTTATCATCATCACCCAGAAAAAGACTTAAGCAAAAGAAGGAAAAAGTTCTACTAAAATTCAACTTTTACAAGAACATTTTCCATTTTTGCTTTCATTGCTTCAAAGTAACACAAAGCTTTTTCAAACATTAAACAGCCACTCTACTACCTGCCCATAAAAAATGAGTAATATTTCACTTAGTTCATTCACTTGACTAAATATCCTGAACCAATCTGATGACATTTCTGTAAATAGTCTCTTTTATCAATGCTATAATTAAGCAACCTTCTGGGAGTATTTTCAATAAGGCCTCGATTTGGCACTTTTTAGAAAGTTCAACACTTGTGATTGGTTAGCAAATAGCTCAATAACTTGGTCTGAGCATTTTAAGAACAGCAGTGGTTAAAGACAACATATAAACCGTAAGTCACTTCTGGAAGAGTAAGGGAATATAAGATGCCCTTCCCCTTCTGCATAAAACAAAGGCTACTTAGCCCTAACTTCTTTAGAAGTTGAATTAGAAATCTGTATCTGGGCCAAAACTAGTGCAGTTTTAACTCAATGTTGTTTGTGTAAGAGCATTTGTAATACTTGCTGGCTTTATGAATGCCAAAATCATTCAGTTTTGCTCTCTGATTCTCTCACAGAGTCGCCCACTACAAGACAACCATTTCATACAGACTGCCACGTCAATTGTTGCAGCATCTCTGGAACTGGCAGATTATACGTGGTCTTGTCACAGTTAAAAAGGTGATTTACATAAAAACTATTTTCACTGTGTTACAATTTGGTTTTCACTAGAGCCAAAATTCCAGCGTGCCCTAGAAAAGACATACTGAACTGTAAAGAATACTAAGATCTATTTTAACAAAAATATTTTTATAATATTTGTACTAAAATTTCAGCATTTAAAGTTAGTTTCTGTGACAGAAATTTTCATTTTAAGATAATAACGATTATCTATCATCAAAAGGATTGTTTATGGGTATGGTAAAACGTCTACCCACAAAAAGATGTACATATATACTTCAACTGTTTAAGCGGACAACTTTTCAGAAGCAGCTTTCAATCTTGTACTGATAACACAAAAGAAATATCAAACGTTCATTGTGTGCACATGTTGATATCTATCTAATCTGAGGGTGTGACGGTAACTACTTGACTTTTAGGATCAGATTTTATTGCAATTGTATTAAAATCATATATATAAAAGGAGAGATTAAGGGCTATATGAAGGGCTATATGCCAATGAGGACTGTGATACTGAAAACAAAAGTGCAACATCTCCTATATGACACACTTATGAGTCTACAAATACAAATTTTTATTTAGAAACTGTAGAACAAGCCCTTCAACAGTTAAAAAAGCCAAGTGTGCTCAAAACTGTGAGGCATATGGGAAAGGGAAACAAATCTGTTTATCGATTTAAGAATTAAGGTAAAGCATGGAGGGTACTTACACAGTGACCAAGCTAAGGGAAGCAGAAGGGAAAAGAGTGAAATACATCAGTGCTGAGCAGGTAGAAATAAAAATGTAATTTTCATAATAAAAAATAATAAAAACAAACAAACAAGCAATATAAAATGATTAAGCTTGGAATTAGTATATCAGAAAATTATGGGAGCAAATTAAAAGTGGTGGGAGAGGGAAGGAACCAAGATTTATCCCTCCATAGTTGAGTGCAGCTTGCCCGGTGTAGGAAAGAGGGGGGCAAAGCTGAAGTGTCAGCTTTCTAGCCTCCAGGCAGCGTGTGCTTGCAGGAGCAGAAAGAAGTGCAGGGCACCAGCTCCGAGCTTCCTACTGCTCTGCTCTGGGTGCAGATCACCCTGTCTGGCTCACAGCAGGGCCGGGAGAGGTGGAGCAGAGGCAGGAGGTGCTGGGCCATGGAGAGTACTCCCAGCTCCTGACACATCGATCCCTCTGCTGGTGGAAGCGTAATTTCTTCTTTCCAAAGCACGTGAGAATGGATAAAGCTCAGTGATGTGAAAAAAAAAATGTTGAGGGAAGGATCTAAGGAAGCGCTGGTGGCTTGGAGGGCCCAGCTACAGACCGTCTCTCCTGTGTATTCCCAGTTGTCTTCGGAAAAAGGCTGCCTACACCTAGCAAGTGCTGAAGCAACCAAATCACGGAGGGGAACGCAACATCTCGGGCTGGGTGTGATTCCTTCCTTTCTGCTACGGCAGTCAGCCACCACTGCTTTTGCTTTGGTGTCCAGTGCAGCTAATGACTCCCCCGTAACCCATCCTGGGAGCTATTTAATGAACGGCACTCAGTTCCAGGCCCAGCAGACGGGCTTAAGCCTTCACTCTTGTCAGCCCTGCTTGATTTACATGCTAATTTATACTCTCATTACCTAAATATGTGTGCTATTTATTTATTTATTTAAGGTTATGATTACAGGACTCCATGTTTATTACTTTAATTACTCCTCCCTTCTTCTTACTCCCTCTGAAAGAAACATTATCATCCTTCTGACCTATTTACTCAGAAGTCAGAAGCATGAATACCTGACTTGAAAGCTTTTCTATTTGGAATTTACATGTAATGTTCTTCAAAGTAAAGCCATTTTTTAAAAAAGTATAAAATATCAAAAGAAACTATGAAATGCATTCACAATTATTTATTTTTCCTTTGTAAGGAAATTAAGCACAGCAATCAACCACGAACCTAAGGGAAGCATTACTACACTTCACCATGTCTACGAAATTGCGTGCTTTCTATTTAAAGGGAAACCATTGCATTTAAAAGGCACTACCAGAAGGAGCTAATACACAAGTGATAGTCCTGGAAAGATCTGCCTAACAAGAGGCTTTCTTTGCAGCTTAAAAATGAAAGGGTGGCCACTCAGCTCCGGAAGGCCAGAGGTAAAGCTTCATGTTGGTTTTGGTAAAAGTCCCCAGTTCTCCATGTAACTTTGCCTCACTAACTCCCAGGATCTTGGCTGATTTCTTGTTATAATCTGTAGCCATACAGGTATCATCCTGCACCAGTGTGGACAATCCTGAGAAACAAAGTGCACAGCAAAGCACAGAGAAGCAAGAGGAAGCAAGATAAAGCAAATCAAGCTGCTGCTTCTTCTTCCTTTTTATTTTTCATTTTTAATTGATAGTTGAAATAAATAAAGCCATTTGTGCAATGCCTTTTAAATTAATGGCATGCTTCAATCATCTCTTACAAAAGTTCCCTATTGGCCTGAATTGGTTAATTGATGAAAAAAGCAGAGTTTTTCCCAAGATTTAAAAGTGAACCTGCAGAAGAGGATTCATGCCTCCAGCACAGACATTTTGAAGGAAGACATTCAAACCACAGACACACCTTCAGGGTATGCACCTTCCCGTGACCCATTCCAATCTGGGCACCTGGAAAAATCTTGCTCTGGGGTCCCCTATAATCACAGCCCCAGAGGGCAGAAGCTGCCCAGCAGTGAACAGCACTGCTGGCTCAGCATCCACAGTTGCTACTGCAAGGAGCATGTTGCCAGTGAGATGCTGCAGGTGCTCTGCCCTCTTTATTTATGACATAGCAACACACAGCAGATCACTTTACCATGACAGCTTATCTGATTTCTACCTTTCCCGCAACTTCTGAGTGGAGAGGAAGAACATCTAGCCCAGTGGCTTACATGACAACTCTAATTCCCCATCATTGCATCTTTTGAACACATCCTAATAAATAATCCTTACCTCACAGCTACTGAGATCTAAAGACACCTCCTTCAGATTGTGATTGCAAGCCAGGCCTAATAAAAGCGCTCTGAAAGAGATCAATAGTAGAACCAGTTTTTTTAAAAAAGCAGCTTTACAACATCATCATCATCTAAGTAATCACAGGTTAATACACCTAATAATGCGAAGAACCGTTTCAAAACAAAACCCCATCAGCTGAGCTGTTACTTGTTCAATGACAACGCAGTACAAACCTGCTGTGCCACACTATGAACACCCCAGCAGCATCATAAACTGCAAGGATGCAATGCAAAGAAGCAAATTGTAAAACTAATTCTAGATCAACATTTAACAAGATTCATCTCAGATGATTTGTCTTCAACATATGCTTTAACAGAACATCAAATGATTACAAAAGGAGCGTTCTATTTACAACCATACTGAGTCTCTAATTTTTCAAAAAATCACCAAAAAATGTGCTTTTAATAAATATAAGGGGCACTGCAGCCAGCCATTTCAGCCAGGCACAATGCCTATTAACACTCAAACACTGTATCATGTTGAAGTCTCCTTATCTGCATCCCTATAAATATTTACAGATTTCTAAATGATACTCCCAAACAATGGTATTCTTCGTCCTTAGGCAGAATGGCAAACAAGCGTAGCAATGACCAATTAAAATCTTCATAAAATCACCTTTAAAGCCTTATAGAAATTTGTTTCCACATACAAAAATTAGCAATAATATCATGTTCCTACTAATACTGTCAAACCAGCAAGCGAAAGAGTAAGTGTCTTAGAGAAGGAACAAACACAATCAGTGTATACCTTCTAGTGTTTTTAGAATAGGTGCTGCTTTGAATCAGTTGTTGAACAGAGAAACAGAAGGGCTTCCTTCTCAAGCTTCATTTCAGCCTAACAGAATCCAAACTACCAATGCATGGATGTAAAGAAAAACAATCAATTTTGCTGAGCTGTTTGCCTGAACGCTTGCTATGTAAGCAGCGTGTAAAAGCTGCACTTAAAATGCCTGTTCCAGGAAGGTTTTTCATTTAAACCTATTTATATCTGTCCTGCAGGTATAAATGATGATCAGACCTTTGCTGTTAACAAAGGAGAGTGTCTTGTGCTTATTTACTTCCTAAGCTATGAAAATACAGACTTGAAGAAAAATGTGGAAGCTCTGCAACAGTTTTTACAATTTTTTATTAATTCCCATCTGTATGTCCTTCCTGAGCATAATTTTATGCAAAATTAGTGTGACTGATAACTTTGCAAGTAATTCCCTTAACATTTTGAGGGAGGGAGCTTAAAAAATGCAGTGCAACCATAAAAAAACAAACAAAAAACTTTTTTAAAAAAGAGACACATTGATGCTTCAAATATGCCTTCTTCAGAGGAAAAAAAAAGTCTTTTTCCCCCCTAACCTCTTGGCCTATAAACTCATCCTAAGAAAACCTCACAATTTCTCACTTCTTTCTCCTGAAACAGCACCACCAAACAAAGGCACTGAAGGCAGACATATCTGTACTAAGTCACTAAGTTGAAATCACACACATAGCAATACTTGGAAAGGTCTTGTCAACTGTGGTGCGTGCAGAAGGCAAGAATTGGCCTTGTAATTACAATTTGGATGAGAAGCATATCAGCAACTTGTCTTGTTACAGCCCTGACAGATCAAAATAAAATTTCTGGCAACGTCAGTAAATGAACAAAAATGCCAACATATATTAAAACAAGGAAAAGAGCATATAAACTACTTGATCTGCTTAAAAAAAAAAAAAAAGTGCGATGGAACATAAACTATATTAAGTATGTATAAGAACTAAAAGCAGCCTTTCTCCACCCACTAAATGGCATCCCAGCAGCACAGCTTTATTAGCAACCTTCTTCCCTGAGAGGCTTGGCTTATATTAATAGGCCCATCGCTTTACAAACAAGATCATCTCCCTCCCTGAGCGCACTGATTAACCAATATCATTAAAATCACTGAGTCAGCAGATGTGATTAAATACACTGAAACTTCACATCTAAAGGAAGTTGATAAGAAAGGAATCAAATAACAAAATCAATCAAAGCAATCAGGCAATAAATTAACCAATTTATCCCCAAAAAGGAATCTGGGACTCGCTATGTCAGCTATCTCCATTTTTGCTTGTTGGTGTTTGTTTGTTTGTTTGTTTGTTTTTGCCCCCCAGAGGCAAGCTTCATATTCAATCCTTTACTCCCCTCTGACTTCTGATTCACAGACACAAAACAGGAACTTCTTTCTCACAGGACAGTTACAAGGCCCAAGTTGTCAAATGCTTTTTGACGTGCACTGATCAAAGATGCTAAAGAAGTACTATTATCACACCCCGTATTAATTTTCCTTCTAGAAATCATCCTTCATCTGCTATTGCAGTCTTGGCAATGACAAGTAAGTCTGTCTGAAAACCAATGTTTCAATCTTCTTGTCTTTAACACACCCCATGATCTTGACTGTTCTGTAGAAGTTTTCTAGTTTCTTACAGTTTAGATGAAAAGGCTAAGCAGCTGCCCCAGGTTATATGGCACATCCTCAGTCCCTTTAACACCAAATTAACTTCAAAAAGATGCTTCTGAAATGTATTAGTCAAGCCATACAGGGCTGCTTTAAGAGGGAAAGCAAGGTGTGCTGCAGATCGTATTTCTCTGCAGTGTTGAGAGATACACTCAGCTCAGACTGAAGAAATGCTCAGGTCAGAGAAAAAGCACATCGAGGAAAGTACCAAACAACATTAACAGCTCCCTGTTAACCCCTAGGCAGTGATGAACATTGCTGTCAGGGCAAAACAAATGAAGCTCATGGCAAGTTGCCAGCCAGGTGAGTGTGGATGGATATTCTGGGGGATATTCTGAAACCACCTGTGTCTAGGTGGATTTTGGACAGATGCTCCTTCCTGGAGCTGTCTGTGCTAGTGATGCAGGTTACTGTTCTCAGCTCACTCTACGCTACTTACCGCTTTCTCTTCATTTCTACCAACAGCACTCATGCGAGTAACTCCCTCTAACCCAATTCAGTCAAACTGAACCAGATTAGCTTAAACATTGTCAACAGAGTAGCTTCTTGCTGAAAAGGACTAGGAAGATCTCATGTTTGCTGCACAATTGGCAGATCAAGTATTTGGGATATATTCATGCGACACCTTCCATGAGCACAGATAGCTGCCAAAACTCCTCACACCACAGGAGATACTCAACATGCCAAGGAGTAAAGCTGAATTTGAACCTTAGTGGCTGGGACTTCTCACCTTTCCTGGCCTCTCTAGATATATTCAATGTCCCATAGCATTCTTTTTTTTTGCCTGTACTACTGATAAGATTGACCTATGTATCAGTCACGTACAGCCTCTGTTCTTCCAGCTTCATTAAACATAGTTCCCTGCTGCCCTCCACCACAGAATCAATATCCCTAAATTAATCAGAATCAACCAATGTATCTATCAATAATCGTTTTTCTGTGACCATCAGACCATCAATACTATACCTTCCTAATCTTAGCAAAGTCTAAGCAAGCAAGACTGCAACCAAGAGCATCATACAGAACACTGAAAGATCAGAGCTACAAACACTAGGCTCCTGCAGTAGAATATGGACTTCAATCCATTCCATCTTACTTTGCATCATATTGTGCTGTTCCTATCCAATGTCAGATTGCATTAAGAAAAAATATCCCAAAACAATGCATGTTATTATTTTGAGTGTGGTACTTGTCACTCCTCTCTCCCTTAGCTTCCCCCAAACTTTACTGGAAGTTTTCCCTCCAGTACTCACTAACTCCCTCATCTCTGATTTTGCCATCAACTCCCATTCATTAGTTAAGTACTTCCTTGCTGAGTTATTGCTGACTTCCCTTCCCTGTTCTTCCTCAGGAAGCAGGCTCCTAACCACACAAATATACATATGCAGATATACACACACATGTAGGTATATGCATGTATATGCTTATCGATGTCCAGCTTAGGATGTCAGAGGTCTGTTCCCAGGAATGGTTAGGGAACATGCCTAGATTTCTACTGTGGATACTAGAAATGGTTATATATGTATAAATACATAGTAGCTAACAAGTTGAACCTTTGGGAAAAGCCTTTCTTTAATTCAGCCCCCAAACCAGACAGATTCTGCCAAAATCACAGAATGACCTACTGTGATTAAACCTATCTAGGCTGATCTTGATTTTAAAACACGCCTTTAAATTCCAGGTCAGGAAAGTTCACCACAGTTCATAACTGCACACGTTGCTACACAATTTCCCTCCCCTGCATTACTCTATAAGAAGAATTCCTCTCAGTCATTAGATGGGATCAATGGAACTGTCCAATCCACATAAAATGAACCTGTTATCCACAGGATGGGTGACATACAGAAAAGAGAAGCACTCCTAGAAGCTGCTGCTATCACCTCTCCCACTCAAAGGAGGGCATAGATCTGTGCAATAGGTCTCTCCTCTCAAGCATTGCAACAGCTTCATTTGAGCAATGGTTGTTGCAATACTGCAGCCCCAAAGGAAGGGCACTCACACAAGTACATAATCCCATTTAACTGTGAAGCAAACAGTTTTGTTTTTAAGCCACAAAGTAAGAAATATATCACAAAAAAGTTGATGGAAACAAAACAGCTGTGACATTCACACAGAACAAAATACGATTAACAGCCTTAACTGTGAGACGGAAACAACATTTCTTAACTGTGTGATCATTATGAAACTCACTCTTGGAATATCAATAATGTACAAATGGAAAAATAATGCAAATAAAGTATTTTCCTCTTACATTTTAAATTATATTTTCAATATAAAGCACTCACGTAATAACAATGTGAACTAGGTTTTAGGCAACGGGAGAAGATGAAATTAAATTCTTACTTTAGAGGCTCAGGAGGGAGTTTTGTTCCCGACAGATTAATCTGCATCAAAGCAAGTGAGCTGCTGAAAAACTGTTTGAAGGAGGGAGGAACTTCTTTTCCTTTTCTGAAAGTAAATAAATTAATTAAGAAGTAGTATCTACATATTCCTCATTCCAATAAATAGTGAATGCAAGCTGTCAGAATTTTAACCATCTGTTACGTGTTTAATTTGCTGTACCTTCAACAACTCTGTAACCAGTGGCTCTCGGTTAACTTGGAAATACAATGCCATCAAAATGTTGATTCAACAAACAATCCTCAGTTGCACTGCTGCTCAAAAGACATTGCTATCTAGCTTTTGTTTGGTGAACAACAAGAAATGATCATTTAGACCTGATTAACAGTGAACATACTTATATCTAACGAGCAAAAGATCAAACAATGTTACAAAAACACTGAAGTTGCCTTTTCACCACTATAAACAATTACTTAACAATGTAGTAGCTTACCCTCAATTAGCTGTCACCTCCAATATGGACTCAAGACATTGATTTGAAGAAAAAGGGAAGCTAATATTACTCTGTCCTATGATGCAAGTACTCTACAAAGTCAGCGTTCAGTCTCAAAGACTTTCAGAGGTACTTCCTCTCCAAAAAAAGCATGAAGTAGGAAGGAAAAAAAATATATTTTTTAACTGTCATCAAATCATGAAAAATAAGTACTTTAAAAAACAAACTTAAAGAGAAGTCAAGACAGACTTCAAAGCCTGATATTATGACAAAAGATGTATATGGACGTTCTGCTGCATCAGGATCACAAAAAAAACATATTAGACAAGGTAGCTTATTTTACAGCTGTCTAACAAAAAGTGGAAAGTGAAAGAAAATCTTTTGCTGGGAATAAATAATACCTCTTTTGTAGAGGCCTTTTATAAAGTCTTGTGTTTCTTCTTAAAAAGAAAGGTGCAGCACAAAGCCAAGAAATTATAAAGCAAAATTTTGCAGAAGTTGAGAGAAATGACATTTAAACTGTACCTGTGAGAAAAAAGCGTCCTAGAGAGGCTAAGGACAGCTAGATGCTGAAGACATCCACGAAGGAGGGCTCCACACACCTGGTTTAAAATAAGGAAGAGGGATTTTTCTAAGGACAGAAGGTGGGCAACATTTCCTTGCTATTTTAATCTCCACAAAAAACAGCATTACCATATCTAGAGCACACTCCGTGTTGGATAAATCCAGATGGACAAGGGCATTTGGTTGGGCCAAAAAATTGTACAGGCTCTACAATTAATGGAGAAAAAAAATGAAAAAAATAAATTATCAGTGTTACTTCTGATATTATGACACAGATTACTGTATCACTACTTCTCAAATACATTTTAGGCTTTTCTTATAAAATTGCACTAGAAGAGTTGTGTCTGAAACCTCTTTTCACCCAATCAATACAACCTGTTTTACTTTTGAAGGCTATAATTTTTTAGGAACAACAGGAAAAAACAGTGCCCAGACCACATCTGCCAAACAGTAATCTTAATGTACTTAATGTGAGTTACCTTGTAATACACTTTCACAGGAAATGATAATTAATTTAGTTATAAATACCTTGGAATGTCACTCAGATTGCCATTACATTTCAGAAAGGCTAATTGGTATGAAAGTTTATGCTAGACCTTTTAAGCATGAGGGAAGCAACTTATTTGCGTCTGAAGACTATGATTAATTCTTTATATCAGTGGTGCATTAGAAGTTTAAGGCAAAATACAGAACAAGTAACCTAATAATACACTTAATATCGATTAATTAAGTACTACATAGACTACGTCATGAAAATGTTAATGTACATAAAAGTTCTTACTATAAGCTGCTTTATTGCATTTATTTGTTAGACTCTCAGAACAATAAAGAAAGAAAAAAGGTATGACCTAATTCACAGAAACGTGGAACACAACTCCACATGACGTCCAGCCAAACAGAGAATGTTCAACATTTCTAAAATAGATTCATCTTTCTAAAATTAGGTCATTTCGCCCCTATACCTAACCATGCAAGAAAGGTCCCTACTCTAAAAATCCCTGTGCTTCGCTAGGGTTTATTTTAAATGCCAAATAACAGGATTTCTTTGCTCCCATTGGAAAACTGCTCCACAGATTAAGAGATCTCAGTATTAAGAATCTTTTTCTTTGAATCAACTCTCTGACAGACTAAGAAAAGACTTACTATATTTATATTCCTTAAAATATAGTAGGTAAACATCAGATATCTTTAACCATTCCCTATAGAAGTTGTGCATGGTCTTCTCTCTTTGAGAATAATTCATTGTGTGTGTCATTTAACTATGTGCTACCTTTTAAATCCTCTTGTCCCGCTGAAACTTTCATCTCATGTCTGAAAAGACTAGTTCTTTGAATGTGTTGATGAATCTGAAACTAGTAAGATTTGTGAAAAAAAAGTCACACAAAAGTCATAGGCAGATAAAGTCTAAGGACTTTAAATGATCAGATTGGGTGCCTCCAGTGTTGCATATTTTAGATGCTTCACACTTAAAGAACTCAAAAACTGACAGTTACATTCACACAACTGTTGATGTAAGAGAGAAGTATGGATGTCAAAAATATGACTATCACATATCAAAAAAATATGTGATAGTCAAAAAACAAATACATACAAATTGAGAACTCAAGTGTTTTTTGTTTTGTTTTGTTTTGTTTTTACACAGAAAATAGAGCTGCACCTCAATGGCAACTGAACTAAACAACAGAATTTCAGAAATAACTAAGTTTGTTCAAACAATCATGCGTTTCAATAGCATGTGTCAAGGAGATGCACAGATTTATCTATACAGACAAAAACAGACAAAACCAAAAATGAATCAAGTCTTTCCTAGTCAAAAGTATTCAATTGCTTTTAACCTTACAATAAAAAAAATGTAATATACATCACTAAAAAGAAGATGAATCTTTTTAATAGAACTCATAGAGCATGCTAAGTCTACTGAAACAAGCAACTCACTTGCAGTTTTCTCATTTATCAGTAAAAGCCAAGGATTAAAAGCATGAATGGATTATGGGGATCTGTTTAGTTGCGTGGGGAATTTAAAACTTCTGAGTATGTACTGAACAACAGAGATCAAAATATTTTCTACCCCTACTAAAACTGTACTGAAATAAAGGCAAAAGAGAACCTAAATAAAATGGCTTTGCTCTTCTAATAATAAATTAAAACATCCTTTCATTAATTCACAAATAAAAAGCATGTGCTTACTGAGAGATCATCCCCACGGAGAGCATTCCCTGAGAGGTCAAGATAGACGAGCGTGTTCGCTATCAGCGAGTTGGCACTCAGTGACTGGGAAAGGCTATTCACCCCTGAAAAACAAAACAAAACAAAAAAACAAACAAAAACCAACAACTCAGTATCCAACTTCTCCAACGCCATATCCTGCAAGAGCACAGTTTCAATGAACACAGTCATACATAAATGTTTAATGACCTCCTGTTACTATCACCATACTGCAGCAGAGGAGGACAGATCACCTGGGAGATACAAGACCTGTTTTTGCCTGGGCCATGTTTCATCATCTGCCTTGGAAACTGAGTGATCTCTGTGCCTCTGATAAAATGGGCCACAGTGTGTTACAGGTCCTGGATCCAAGGAAGAAATATTTTTGCCATGTCTACAGCGGCTTTAACGGTGCAACCATATCTTGAAACAGGTTTTTAAAACAGAATTTACATCATAATGGTAAGGCAATGTCCTCTCTCAAAAAATAACATTTAGATAAAAGTATCTGTGGAAGTAGATTAAAGTAGCTGTGGAAGCCCAAGTACATTAACAATTATAATTTGCCCGAACTTCAAAAGCAACTGACAAGACCTAGAAGTTAAAAATATTTCATTTATGCATTTGCCTGTAATTTCAGAAAAACAGCTAATTAAAATATCAAGAGATGCATTAAGACTCACTTCCTGTTGAGGAAAAATACATGTTTTTCACATTAAAATTAAAAAGCTCACATTGGGAACAAACCAGTCAGGGCTCTCTTTCCCCCAAGTCCTCCAACTTTTCCAAATACAAATTAGGATGTGGCTATTTCCGTTATCACCATTATTTCTCCGTTATCACCAGTGACAGGACCCATGGGAATGGTGTTAAGCTGAGGCAGGGGAAGTTTAGGCTGGGAGAGGAACATCAGGAAGAGGTTCTTCATCGAGAGGGTGGTCGCACACTGGAACAGGCTCCCCAGTGAAGTAGTCACTGCACCAAGCCTGTCTGAATTTAAGAAGAGATTGGACTGTGCACTTAGTCATATGGTCTAAAATTTTGGGCAGACCTGTGCGGTGCCAGGAGCTGGACTTGATGATCCTTATGGGTCCCTTCCAACTCGGGATATTCTATGATTCTATGATTCTATTTCCAGCAAATCTAACTTTCATCCGAGGGCTCTGTAGCTTATTACCAAGTTCTTAATTTATTGTAGAAGCTTATTGCTGCCTTTCAAGTGCTACGTGTGTAATTCTTACGTAAGTATCACTGTGTCCTTTAGCAAATAAATTGATTTTCTCATAAGTGCCTAGCGAAAACAATGAAGCAGGCAGATGTTTTGATCTACTATGCATTAAAGTGCAACTTTTCAAAGTTCCTGATCAGTAAAAGTGGACTGGCATTCAATAGATGGAGCATATCCACTCTTCACTTAAAAACTATTATGAAATGGATTTACCAGCATGTGGCGGAAGCATCTAGCAAGTCACTGGAAAACAAAATATCTCCCCAGTCAGTGCTCTAGTTTTCCAAGCTTCCAAATATTAAGAAAGACTCCCATGGTAGTAGCGTGACTGTTAGTTTCAGGAGATTTTTTGATACTGAAAAGAACTGCAGCACAATGACATCTTTGCCAAGTCTTGAAACTTTTCTGTTCAGTGTAATTTTTCTTTTATCCTAACATTGCATTGCTGAATCTGTACCCTATCCATAAAGGTAAACAGCAAATTAAAACTTTTTGAAACTTTCAAAGATCTAAAAGGTCTTTTTAACCTCTAGAACTTCTTGCTCTGGATCCACTTTAATGAGCCTCCTCAACAGCATTTATAATCAACACGTAGAAATGAATGTAATGTACTATGAACAGTTCAGCATATACTATTGAAATACAATTCTGAGAATTCAGGAATTGTCACTGACTGGGGACAAAGAACAGCTATCAAACAATCCATACTGCTTATGCTTGTTTCATGTTTAAAAAGAGCCAACTGCCCAAAATCAGCCACATCTTTGAAGGCTCAGTCCAAATGATGTGAATGAGGGATTTTTTTAATTAGCCTTTGGCTCGGGTTCAGAAAATCCAGCTCTGTCTTTGAACGAGCATACTAAAATTTTCCATTTAACCAGAACCTTCAAATCAATAAACTTTTGTTTGAATTTCACCTACCTCGTTCTATACTTTGACAGTAATCTCACTTTCATTTGCAGACAATCTATCATGCTCTTTTACTGCTCTCAGGAGGCTCAGAGTGTTAATAGCTCTTAGGAACCTTGAGATACAATATTTGAAGAAAGATCAGCTGGGAAGTTAACATCTGAACTTCCCTTCTCCGTCTTAGAAACTTATCTTGAAATAAGGTCAAAACCAGTTAGGAATTGTACAGAATTTCTGAAATTAAAAAGCTAAAAAATAATAATAATAAAAAGTGATGGTGGTGTGGGCACCTCTCTGGAGGTGAAAACATGCTGTAAAAAAAGTCCATGTACCTTAGAGTCTACTGAATCCAAGGTCAGTAAAGAACCTCCCTAAACAATGTCACTGTCTCCTCCACAGCCAGGCTTCCCCCAGCCAAAAAGAAAACACAAGCAAACAAAACACCTCAGTATTACAAGTTCAAAAGTAGCCTTCAAAGTTACAAACCAATTCATTACTGTCTTCTTAAATTGAAGGAAAACTGGCTAAGATAGACAGCTTTGCAGACAAGCAAAGAGGTGAAGCTGAGATTTTTCAGGTTCTTCTATAAGAATTCCAATTTTAAGATATCACCTATACTTTTTTAATGGAATTTTTAGGAGCTCCCATGGAGCAATAGTGACCTGTTGCACTCCGGAGAATAGATAGTTATGGGCTCGTCTGGACTAGGATTTACATAAGGTCGGCAGCAGAGAAGCTGGAATATATTTTCAGCTTTTGTTTAAAGACTGTCTTTGCAAAGATCATTAAAAATCTTCCAACTTATTTTTAGAACTTCAAAATTCATTTTTACTGACAAGAATTTTGTTGATTAACTTCATCAAGCTGGCATTTGCTCTTTATAAAGGCAATGCAGCTAGAGGGTTCTCTTGACTCAACAGTCAAAAGCACTTGCTGAAATCATTCAGATCACATGAAGAAGAAAACAGGCTGAATGAACATACCAGAAATGCATGACTATCTGTCAAATTCATGACCATCTACTCTCAAGAGTATATGTAAGGTTAGTCAAGATTCTTAATCAGTTGCTTGTCACCAAAAAAAATGGAGCTAGCAATAGAATAAAAAACACAAGAGTTGAATAAATTCTTTTTAATGAAAATGATGAGTGAATAAATTCACTTTAAAAATACATGTATATTTCAACTACTATATCAAGTCAGAAATATGCAAATTACAAAACAAAAGTCTCTACTCAGAGCAAATCACTTAACAGGCATTGTCACAACACTTGATTTCATGAAGTAGTCAAATGAAGCAATCACACGAAAAACAATTGAGCAGTTTTCCGAATGCTATTTCGAAAATTCCCTGCACATTTTTGCTTCAGACATTTTCTGAAGCATAAAAGAAACATACAATTTATTCCCATTCTAAATGAAATCCTTCTTTACTGTATAGGTTCAAGCTCATATCTAGGACAAGCAGGATGTTTTTTTCAAAGCACTGGATGGGATAAAGTACTGAACCCACAGCTCAGCAACCTAGAATGGTAAAAAAGCAGCTGCACTGTTTGGAATACACTTATATAAAGTAATCCACTCTGTAATCGACTTAATTTTGTAACAAAAGGTATTATTAAGATGAAAGCCTGAAATTTTTACAACAGAAAAACAGGCATATTTGTAAAGCATACCTTTAGGTGACATGGAGGTTTTAGATAAATTTAAATGTTTCAGTCCCTTTGGAAGTTTGGCAAACTGGATGCTTAAAGATGATACACCTGTTGGGGAATAAAGAGAAAGCAGAATATTTCAGGATATTTTCGGTTCAACCATGTGACCTCATATTTTCCCAGCCTTTCCAAGAGCAGCCAGCAATTACACTGGTATCAAATTCAGAGCAGAGCAAACACTGTTAGAGGAGGAACTGTACTCACTGTAGGGCTCAAAATTATACTTTTTGTGATCATAAAATTTTGAAATTACTGATTTTGTCAGGATCCCTTCTTTGCTAACCACTGAACACACAGAGAACTTTGTTGTCACTGATGTACTTCTTAGTTTAGAAACTATATAATGCTCACACACTTTTGAGAAGGAGTCAAAGGCAAGATATACATGTCCAACAGTTAGTAATTGGGAATTCTGGAAGCTTTATTGCTTGGCCAAAAAAAAAAAAAGAAGAAAAAAAAAGTAAAAAGCAGCTAATAAATAAATAAACAAACCCCAACAGTGGTAGTTCACATGAAACTTCAAAACCTTTTGTTTTGAAAGGAAGCAATATCAAAGCAAGAGAGACACATACATATTAGCTAACAGTGACCTCTCTTCCTCAAGTAACACCCCTCTTTGTTAAATACAGGAATAAGAGGTTGTTCAAAAAACACAGATACCAGTCAGCTGAAATAGTCCTGTGGAAGAGTATGCACTCCACATAAAAGAAACTATGATACAGGTACAGTGGCTGAGGACTTTCCCTGAAAATCTGAAACCTCCACCAAGTTATAATGGCCACTTATCTTACTTCATTACAGCAGTCTGTAAGTTATCAGCCAGTACACAGACTTGGAAACATTACAATTGTTTGGGATCAAAAACAGTAAAAAATGATTAGGATGCTGACTACTTCAGCACAAATCCATCAAAAGAAAAAACTGTCTTTTCATTAAAGCCCCTGCTTACTGTATCCAAGTTCCACAGTCCATAAATATAACCCCCAGTTTAAGAAAGACTGAAATTTGATTAAGAAAGCACATCCTAAATAACAATTGAATCACTTTATGAAATATTTATTATAGGATTAAATCAACATAGAAACTCAAGTCTTAACCTGAGTGTGAAATATAGTCCTCTATTGCAAATCACTTGGCAAGAAAAGAGGAAAGAGAAGCAAGTAAAGCCTTTTACTTGCTCCAAACACAATTAAATAAAAAAGCTGATACCATTCTCCACATAAGCAGACATTAAACAGGCTGGTGGTATGTCACACACATGTTTACTATGCTTTTATCATGTTCTACTATCAATAACGAAAGAGAACGTATATATATTGCTGATGTGAAATCTTTTGTTGCAGGGTTGTTGTTTTTTTTAACCTTCTGTGTAAAAGCATATTGTACATGCTGATCAGAGGTGCATCTTCTATGCAGCTTAAAACAACATGCTGTATTTAACTTGTATTGCCAAAACACTAGATTGATGATGTCTTGGCATCATTTACTGTAAAACACAATGGTAATGATGTCTTTAACTTTCTGCAAGAATGCATCAAGTCATATTAACAGGAATTTCATTCTTAGCTTGCCTACTTCAATAAAAAAATAAATAAATAAATACATCTTTTTAGCTCCTCTGAAGGAGAATCAATCTATCTTAATACAGCCTCAGAATTTAAATTCTGTGATGGATTGTTCGCTCTTGTTCAGCTGGTTTAGTCACAATACCTAGTTCCAAACTCAAGGTAGAGTTCTGCTGGCAAAAGAAGTGAAAAAGGAGTACAAAGAGAATCACTAGGGACATTGTAAGTGTAATATTTGTTACAAAGCGTTTTGGGTAAGAGGTGCAGCAAGTAATTTACCTCTCTATCTTTACATTTAAGCAAACAATCTACAGATTTCTTATCACTCCAACGAAGCTGAAGAATTTTAACACCTTACCAGCACTGGGGGAGAAGTATCTGCTGTGCTTTAAGATACAGGAATCAGGTGCAGAAAAAATAAAGTCTGGTAACTTGGGGCCTAGGATGCTCTTGAAGCAAGCCATTTTTGCTAAGCTAACAGAGCTGAGCTCTAATAGCAGAAGTAGACTTCAACACATCCAACCACATAGATTTGGTTTCTAGTATTTCCAAACTTTAGCTTGTTTTTGTATTATTTTTCAGAAAATAAGATCCTAGTAAAGTCAAAAGCAAAACTTCCATCACTTCAGCACGACTAGATTTTAAAGACAAGATTAGTAACAAACTTTCCAGGTATTAGCCTCACAAAAACTGACAGTATTGTTAAGGGAAGCTAATCACAAATTAAGAGGCTGCTCTCGGTGCAAAATCATAGCTTGTAAACACTGCTTTATATTTCAAGTGAAGCTAGATCCTATGTCTGAGTTAAAAAGAACACTCTTCTCATGCTATTTGAATACAGACAGCTGCATTAATATAATAATATAATGTCTTTACTTTTTGGTAATCAGTAACATACAAACAGCTTAGTGGCTTGTGTTTGTTTTTTTCTTTGTCTAAGCAAGGGACAAGGATAGATTCTTCTCCATTATTCACACAGATCAGTGTTGTTTCCCTCATTACTACAAAATAATCTGGTTGTACTCCTAGAGCCCAAAGAGGTGACTTTTCTGGAAATACTTTCTAAAATCCATATGTTTACATAAATCTTCGTTATGCAAGCTTTTACCTGTGAAATGATCGCTGCCCCTTCGGCTTAATAAAATCAAATCTAATTTGCACTCCGTGAATATCAGATCAAAGGACATGAAAATCCGTCTTAAACTAGAAAACTGTAATATTTGCACATTGCAATTATAGTTATTTTCCTTTTAAGTACCCATATAACTTGGGTAATTCTCTAACTAAAAGGTCAAACCATAATTGGATATGATAGAAGAGACTGAGATAATGATAAATTTCTACTAATTTCTCCAAGTTGTACCTTCTGATTTTTTTTTTTTCAATTTTGTATGTGGCTACTCCAAAATTGCTTGAATAAATGGCTTTGCTGCAAAGAAAGTACCCACACTGATATGCTTAAAAAATATCCCTGCATTGTAGAATAGCTACTGAATGCTTTGGTCATTTGTTTTTCCTTCAAGATTTAAAACAAACGAATAAAACAAAACAAAAACCATCAGAAAACCAACAAACAACAAAAAGCCCACCACCAAACCTAGTTCTTTTTAAAAGAAACCTTTCATAAAACACAACCTAAATACACCTCTTTAAAAGTAGAATCAACAATATGACAGCCTTTTTTCCAACTTGAAAGAGAAAACATTGAATAATGCAGTTAGGCCTGCAGCACACTGCAATAATAATGTTCTGCAGCAAAGCATTGGCTTTCACATGATATGGAGTTCTCAGGAACCAGGCAAGGGATATTCAGAAGAGTTTAGCAATTCACATGAACAATTTTAAATGAAAAACTACTCTGAATGTATTAAAAGCAAAAATATTTTCATACTTGTTTCTGGTAAAAAGGAGAAGAGATACAAAAGAGGGAGAGGAAAAATACCCTTTGCGTCTTTTTTCCCCTCACCGAAATGAAGAAAAAGGAGACACTCCTACAAGACTGTGTTAACAACATTCTGAGTCAGTCGGGTTGAAAGCAAAATGAACAGTTTTTCCATTTTGAATCATGTCAGCCAAGAGACTGGAAAATTTTGTCAAAACAAACCAAATAAAACAAGAAAAGGTTCACTGCATAAAATTCCTATTTTACTTCTGGCCCAACAGGAGCACACAAGCTAGTCTGATCCCAAGAACATGATGTGCTTGGAATGCATTAAGTGAAACAAATGGAAATCTCACGTGGGCAGCGCTGAAGGGTCAACGGCAAGACTGAAAGAATGTAACCTTATTTTAAAAAATAAATGCCCTGGGTGAAAAGAGAGTAGACAAGAGAAGGGAATGATTTGATCTGATATGTACTGAAATCATGCCTAGCAGTGGAGAAAAAGCTGGACTATTCAGCTTGATTTTTCATCTTGCAGAGTCAACAGTATTCAGCTACATAAGGATGCCAGCTATGTAAGTACTACAGAACATCGCAAAGAATTGGCAACATTATGGACTAGAACAAAGCTGAAAAAGAACAGCTTCAATACCAGAAATAATTATGGAATTATGGCTAAAATAAAAAAGCAAAACCATCAGGAAAATATAATCCAAGCTACAAAGTTGTCTCACACTTCAGCTTTAAAGTGATTATATTGCCTTTAAAAATATACATGTATAAACCTTTTTATTTTCTCTCTAGCTCTAAACATTCACTGCATTCCATCTTCCTTTAAGAGAAACCTCTATGAAAGTGTAATGAAATCTAATGAAATCCACGGTTGGTTTAAGACATTTAAATACTTCTCCACAAGCTAATGGATATGTAATAACCAAAAAGAATAGCAATTCTCAGTCATTTGTGAACAACAGATATTTACAATGGCATTACACACAGAACAATAACCTGTTATTCGGGCAAAGCTGAATGGAGCAGCAGTAATCCCCTTATTACATTTGTAGAAAGAGGAAAACAGAAATGTTACAGTACCTCGGTCTTCAAGCGGATTGCTAGCAAGGTTGATTGTATGGAGTCCTGAGTTGGGATTGTGGGCTAGGGCACTGGCTAGTTTCTGTGCAAAATCTCTGGAAGAAAAGAATACAGAGGGAGAAAGAGTTCTGTTATCTCCTCTGTCAACAGCACAATCAGAGGCTTAAAAGTGCCAAAGGACTAGCAGACAGAAGAAGTCATCTTACCCTACTGATTCTTCACAGTTTTAAACAATGCTTATCTGGCTAAATTGCTATCTTTCAAAGCAGGTTATATTATTATTTGTTTATTCTGTAATGTAAGTGACTGAAGGTCACTCTATCAAAGCTCAAGCTACTTTTGATAAAGATCTGACGGTATAAAATAGGAATTACACAGATTTCTGTCTCCTCCATGCCATGCATGGGTGGGACATATATGTTAACTTCCATACCATTATCTCCCACACTCACAAAGCTAATCCTCCCCCCTCCAAGCTTGCAGCAGCTCTACCAACAAACACTCAGACAGGCCTTGCAACGTATCAGAAGGTCAACAAAGCAAGGGTATTCTGATCTTTTAAAACAGCAGGAACAGCTCTCTCAAAGAACAGCAGGACACTGAAACTGGTCTTCGCTTGCTTCTTTTTACATTGAGAAGCATCAAGATTGACCACCGACCCAGCAATGTGTGCCGAGAGAGACTGATGAGATGTCAGGTTGCATAAAGCCCCTAACAGCCAGGTCAGTTAGCACAGATAGCTTTGAACTTTCAACTAAGTGTCATAGGTAGCTGTAGAGCATGACCAAAATCCACTTCCACAAAATCCTTTTCCAAATCCACTTGCACAAAATCCTGTTCCAAATCCACTTGAGAGGCAAGGGAATGTTACCCTCTCTGAGAGCATTCTGCTGTGGCTGGACTACCACACCTCGCAGTACTAAGTTCAAGGCTGGCTTGGTTTTCCTACGTGACAACACTGACAGAATCTGGTGGAGACATATTCCACACTTTATGTCAGAAGGCTGTTGGCTGTTATCACCTGTAAGCCAGTTCCTCAAACCTGTCCTTGTACCTACTGGGCAGACATTCATGTATTAAGGGCCTAACCCTACCGTGCAGTTATGTTAATCTGAGACCATACTTTCAATGTTCTTGTAGTTTATCTGTGTTAGACATTGACTTAAGAATCAAAAAACATCCCTTGAGCTTCCTTCACGCAGCAACCTTCTCTCTCTTCCATGCTCTGGAAAAGAGTGGAGATTGGACAGTTACAGCCTCATAGCTTTGGGCTCTCTGTTGTTGCAAGGTGTACTCAAGTACAGAGACGTTCCAGGAAAGTTTAATTTCCCTTCGAAACCCCATTTCCTTAGAGGGACTCCTGAGGGCAGAACAGGTTCCAGTGCTGCTAATGCAGGGTGATGAGCTGCCTTTAGGACAAGCATATTCTGAAATACAAGCAGCATGTAAACACGAACACTCAACACTAAATTCTGTACTTAAATCTGTGCCACCTGACAGGCCTCGGGGTATCCTGCTTTGCTACCTGCTGCTTCTGCAAAACACTATGCATCTCCTGTAGGTCCTCTATTTGCCAGCACTCTGTAGATACCCTCCAGCAGTTCAAATGGCACCACATGTCTACGCTAAGGCAACTGAATAAAGCCCAGAAAAGCACATCGAGTTTTTGAGTTCAAATAGATTCTTGTCATTATGTTATTCTGCCTACACCTCCAGGCTTGTTTACAAGCTCTGCTATGGCTATTGACACCAATATAGGAAGGTCACCAGAACATTTTTGACAACTTGGGTGTGTGTGAACTCTGTGGCAAAGGCACAGTATATCCATTACCACCAGAAAATGGTAGATTACCTAATTTAGGGTGCATTAAGTTCTAAAGTTTTCTTGTTTTGAAAAAAATGACACTACTAAACCTCTCTCTGAGCAGCCTCCGCCAGCAACGGAGGGATCTGGGCTCTGCTCACAGGTTGACATCATTGACATTCCTTCCCTCTGTCCACTCAAAGTCCTAAAATCTATTTATTTTTATGTTATTTTATTTTGGCTGCAGACTTCAGCCAGAGTGTGTAATATAAGCCTGATGCTTTCTACAAAGCATCAAGCTCACCCTGCATGCATCACACAGCCACGCTTGCATAAACTGAGGACACTCAGGCTTGGAGGTAAAGCTTAGAAAAGGTCCAGTATAACTATACATGTGGGAGAGGAAGGATATTTCACCAAAGGTAAAAATAGCACGGATCAGGAAATCTCAGACAGAAATTCCTCAAGATCTGTCTAGACAACATCTCCGGAACAGAGAAACAGAGGGTGTGTGGGGGAGGAACTAAGGTGATGTAAGGATACTCAGAGCCCATCCAGCAGGGGAAGATGAGCTGCATGCAACACCTCTCTCAGAGGCCCTCCTCACACCACTACGGGCACCTCTGTTCCCTCTCTGTTGTAGCAGCCATTCCCCGTGGAACAGGGCAGCAGGGATCAGTGTGGATGGCGGTAGGGACAGCGTGCAGAGCACTTAAGCACAACAAACAGATTATTTTTACCAGCTCTTACAGACAGGCCTTTCCAGACTGGAGAATCTTGTTATTTCATAGAAAAAAATATTCTGGTTATCACATATTCCCCTATTCCTCTAAAGCAGCTCATGGACACGTGACTCTTTTCAAGCTCACTTGAACAAGTCACCCTGAACTACTCTCACCGAAATCTGGACACCACCTGCCTCGATTAGCATCCTAACAATTATCAAAACATTACTCCTTATGCATTAAAGCCATCCAAAATAATCTAGATTGCATTATTTAAGTCTGCTAAAGAAATAGCAATGGGAATGGTATTTTCAAGAACATCTGAACTGGCAGAAATCTTATCATACATGGGGGCTTCAGTTGACAGCCCACTTTTCCCCAACAGCAAGTCCACACTTGCCTAGTCCTGTGTCCTTACTACTACTACTGTATGACAGCTTGCTGTCCCATCAGCTGGGAGGATGACAACTGTTTATGGATCCTTGTCCCACACCAAATCACAGACATGAATGCCTGGAGGTAGAAAAGAATGCAATCATCTTAAACTGACCCTGCCACCAGAGGAAACATGCTCTTGCAGCTGCTCAGGTGTTTCTGAAAGCATTGATCTTGGTAGCTCTTTCTCAACACTGGCCTGGCAGTCTGTCACAGCTCATTAAAAATGGCTGGTCGGTGAGCTATGTGACGTGAAGAAGCCCAGTAACAATAGGATTTCCTCCTAGCGAGCAGATATGATAACTGGCAAAACTGACAAATCGTCCTTGACAAAAACAGACAGACAATGCTGATCAGAGCAGATACACACCAGGGCAAAATGCCAAACACTGTGCATGTAGATGGAGGCATGAAAACCAAAGTCACAGGTTGATTATCTGTCAAGTCCTGTTAAAACTGACACCAGCTCCAAGTTATAAGTCACTGTAGGCAGCGTGCAAATGTAAGTCAATATATCTTTTGATATTCATGATTAGCACTGTGTTTTGTAGCACAAAGCGCAAGAAAAACAAGATTAAAATCAGGTGTTTTTGTTTGAATGACAGCTTTTAAGGACACTGTGATCAGGAAGTTCGGGTGTAATTCCAAACTCCACCACAATTTTCCTGAGTCATTTAGGCAATTCTCTTCTAAAGGCATTTCAGTGCAAAGCCAATTTTAAAAAAGGGTGAAAAAAACAACAAACAATGGAAGAGAAGGCAAAATAAATGATACCACAGCATTTCCCTGTGCTTGTTTGCCTTTTTTTTTTCTTCCTTTTTTTTTTTTCTTTTTTTTTCCGCTTTGGTATAATGCTCTGCTTCTCCCACTTTTCCACTACTTTGTTTCTTAACACAAAAATTCATTAGTACTAGAGCTCATCTTCTCTACATAGTCGTGGATGCTATTCTAACACTATAACAAGCTACACCTACTTCCGACGGGGCTAGTTTGTAACTTGAACTTTGCATCTATTTGCTCTGAAGAGAAGAAGGAAAAAACTACCTAGTAGCTATAACTTACTGTATTTAAAACACATGCATTAAACTGCACATATTACCTCAACATGCTTTTTTTTTTAAGGCTATAGCAAAGGATTAAACAATCATCTACTTTCTTGCCTCTTTAAAAAAAAGTTGCTAAAGTAGAAGTATTACTACATTTGAACCACAAATGTAATCCTCAAAAGATAAAAAGAGCTTTCTTGGGAATGAAATCATAATGTGTTATACAAGATGGAATGATACACTTTTTAACAAAACCTTGAGCACTTTGAAATGACAAAAAAGTTTTCATGCTTCTCTTGGTAAGTCTACTTGGAGAGGAACAGTGTGAGCTGATTTAGGGTTTATGCTCTTATCCAACCCATTTTGCTCCACTTAACCCAATTTTCCAGGCTGAATCTTAAAAAAATGTCAGTTTAGAGGGATTTTCTGGACCATAAGGAACCTCTAAAAAGCCTAATGACAAGTTCGTGACTATAGATTCCTCAGAACAAGCTAGACATTAAGCTTGAGCTTTTTTAATGTTTACTCTGGCTAACACACATCACATCCTTTTTGCTGAGAGTAAGCAGTATCTAATGCAACATTTTGAAGAAATTACTTACGTTCTAAGCCCGGCATTCTCTAATACCAGTTCTTCCAATCGATTGGACCTACTCACCACTCGCAGAATCTGCTCACAGACATCAGTGGACTGCCACAAAAAAGACGGAAGAGTGTTAAAGAACACAAACATAGAACATATGGTTAGTTAGCTAATTATAAGCTGTACATCATAACAGGATCCGGTCTATGAACTGCTTCTTGTCCTACATAAATAAGAATACCAGGAACATCCCAAAGACAGTCAGATGGCTAGAGAGGACATCTGGAAAAGACTCAGAAAAACAAAGGGCAAACTAAAAGTGAGTCATTTATGAAACAGGCCACCTAATCATAAGGGGCAGATTTTTTAAAATTACAGTAAAATGCATTAGAAAAACACCAACCCCAGACCCTGTGGCTCAGAAAAACACACATGTAATTTTTGAAGAAATCTTTTTCATATAGATGCTAATACCGCAGAAAAAAATTACAACTAGTGCAATGGAAAATAAAGCCTGACCAGGAACAACAACCGAACACTGAGAAAGATGATTTAAGGCTGACAAAAAGCAAACAAAAAATTCAAGAGCAAGAGCACTCTAGCTACACGTCCTCCAAAGATTGCTTAGGGACTAGCGTTGAAGGGTGACTGTATTTCAGCATGAGTTCTGCCAGCCTACACAGAATAAATCACATCTCATGATCATACTCCTGCTGAATTCTGGAATTTGCACAGACGTTTACAAGTACCATGATCCAAACATAACAAAATGGTTTGCTTGCTGTGCTCATTCAGACAGAGATAAAACCTCAAGGTTACAAAAGCTATACAGTGAGTTTTGTATCTCATCATCTTTTATTATGATCTCTTATTTTGACTCTTAGTCTTCTTTTCACAGCACACACTATCTCACATTCAGATGAAGTCCAAAGCTGATCTTTAGTCATGATCATGAAGTGCTGAAACTATTCTATGTCATCCACCCTTAAAATCTGGCATTCATACTTGGGATATCTTTGTCTCTAATGACAGTATGGCATTTTTGAACACTCTTTTAAACTAGCTGAAATTCCTAAAAAGAAAAAAAATGCTCTAGCACACAGAGAAATCTTATTAATCCTTTACACAGTAAAGGTGACAATGTTTTCTAAAGATTGACGATTCAACTATCTCTCCAATTGTATCTTTGCCTTTCATATTTTAATAATTCAGAAGATCATCATGGTGTTTCTGCAGCAGAGTGACTGCAAGTGGAAAGTTTCATGCATGCACAGTAAAAACACTACAGATCATGTCTATCAAACACAATGTCTGAGTGGGACTCACAAAGCACAATACATTCAATGGCCTCTGGATATGTCTGACCTCACACCGACCCTCAGCAGTATCCCTGTGGCATGGATTTACTGTCCAACAGGTTGTATTTTCCTGGTATTTTTGACTGAAATTTGAATGTATGGAAGATTAAGGTTTTGTTTTGTTTTTTAAGGACTGATGCATTTTCAAGATTGACAAAGTTTATTTGCTTATTATATAAAAGTTGCTAAAAAATCACCCAAATATCTTATTAAAATAAATAATATAATAGAAAACAGTTCATCAAACCACTAATTCCACCTGTAACTATTAGCTTTCAGGTTTAGTAGAAATAGTGTATTTTCATATATTTAAGAAGTCACTTAATTACTTATTTTCTTGGCATTTTCTTCAGTTGTCCAACTTGTTTCCCCACTTTTTACTTTTCAGAAAGAATGCTGTTGGGGAGGAACATCATTGTCACATGTCACTACATACTTGTCACTTTAAAGGGATAGTTTCAGGCAACTGGGAGATAAAAATCATCAAGATGCGATGAAAATTACAAGAAAAGCCTGCTCCATGATGTGAGGTTAAAAAAAAAAAAAAAAAAAAAGAATCTAGGTATTTTCTAGGTATTTTCCTTACACTTCCAAAAAGCAACAGATATTTCTACTGGCTTTAAAGTTAGTCTCCTGTTTAGTCACTTTGTATTGTTTGAGGGAGCTGGTAACACCTGATAGAGAAGTTTTACAAGTTACCATTATGGCCAAATAAACTTTCCAAACTTTATTCATGTGAAATTTTGGCAAGACCTGGCCCTCAGTAGTGTTTCTATGGCATGAATGAACCATCCAACTTTTTATATTTTCCCTATACAATTAATGGAGAAACAATTTTCAGTTTTCAAATAAGACTGCCCAGTCATATTTACCTAAAAAAAGTTCACCTTAAAAAATGCAATGGCATCCTCTAAAGCACTGCAGATATACAATTTCAATTTGTTACTTACTAATTTCAGATCCTTGGAGGACAGCTTTGTAAACCACTGATTATACTCCAGAGCAGCAACTATAGGTATTAAGTCTCTAGAAAAAGAAAAACACTTTTACACACATTTCATATAACTGTCAGTTTGGGTCATTTGAAGCAGTCTCTTAAGTGCTCTTCATATCTAATTCCCTCTGCTTTTGCAATGCTAATTGACTGCCATCGCTATTACAGAAAGCTCTGCATTCTGAAAAAAAAAAAAAAAAAAAAAGAGCAGCTGTGTGTCTTGCCTGAATTTTAATACAAATTTTTGACTGGCCAACTGACATCCATTCTAGCATGAATTTTTAAACAAGAAATTTGTCTGTGCTGCCATTCCTACTTTTAGCATTACTTTTTCTTCAGCCTCTGACATATTTAAGCTTCTTAATCACCTCTAATTATAATTGAGCGTGACGCTAAAAAGCTTTTTGGCAGTCTGATGATTTAATATAATCCCGTGACTGAATGCTTCTAGAGAACATATCCTTGTCTCATCTCTATAGTTAAATTCCCCTAGGAAGCAGGAGACCTGCAAAAGGATAATGCGACTTTCAGCACAAACCCTCCTTAATTGTAAAAGGGATTTCACAAATGAAATTCTAAATTATTCCCGTTTTCTTTATTCCAAGCCTCTTAATTTGATCTGCTCCCCCTCTGCTAAATTCCGCCAGTAACAGACATTGACAAATGCCATGTCTGCATGCCACCCCCCAGCAGAATCATTCATCAAACACAGGGAGACCACTTAGCAGCACTGCACTTGGACCATTTATACACAATGTATTAAATACAAATATACACCCACACTCAGACTCAACAGTTACTTAGAAACCCCTTGCCTTTATAACAAAACAAAGAGCTGTAATGTACGTGAATGTACATGATCAGCAAAATAGTGCCATGTGAGCCTCAGTTTTTGCAGGGAGAAATTTAAAATTATTAGCTTTTATAAGCTAGTACCACCCCCAAGCGTTTCACTCAGGACATATGCAGGTAGGCACTAAATATGCAGCACCTTTCTCACATCTTTTCCTTCTTCCTCTCCTTCACTTTCCTCCATGAACATTCAGACACTGCAGGGTGATCACTAAACACGTAGCAAAGCCAAAAGACGTGGCAACATCATATGGACAAACCTTCCACAGGCTATATTGAGAACCGCGGTTGCTGCACTTGGAAGTACGAGCCCATCACGGAGGTGACAGTAAGAAGCTGTGGCACTCTGCAGCAAAAGACTGTAGCCTACCAACTGTGAAGCTCCCAAAAACACTTGTAGAGGAGATAAAGTGTGGAGTGTGTGGTGCCCTTCAAAGATTAAGCCTACCTTCCATGTTGTTTGCAGCATGCATCAAGTCTCATTGTGAATTCATTTCTGTCACGGTAGTCTTACAAACTTCATCAACTATACAGATTTATTTCCACTTACCACCTTTTTTTTTTTTATTACACATACTTTCTTTTAATTTTAAAGAAGTGATTGACTAGTGAGATGTTAGCGTGGGAAAAAAAAAAAAAAAAGCAGAGGTGTTTTCTCCTTAGGCTGTGCAGGCAGGAACTTTGCTATGGAGTCAGGAATGCCTACACACATGTTTGTTCCTCCTTTCTCTTCCCCTGGAGTGGTCAGTGAGAAGGTAACGAATTAGCAGCTTTGACGCCCCTCTTGCCAGTGCCTTTGCCTTGGAAATGGAACGAACATGAGAGTCGGTTTTCAGGCGTAATTTGGGTTTATCCTCCCAGTGGTAACCAGGCAGCCACAGCTTGTGGTGGATGCAGCAAGGCAAATGCTGGACAGGCTGAAGGCACTGCCATCATCCTGGTGGAGCAGTGCTCTTCGTGCTGCGGACAGCCACCCCAAAAGGGGCAGAGAGCACCACCGGTGGTTATATTTCAGCGGCGGGCAGCAGCCCAGTTCCTCCAAAGGAACAGAGAGACAACGAGCAGCGATTACTGGCTGCATGTATTTACACTACCAGGGAGCTGGTAAGCCAGCTTGGGCGGCTGGCTAGAGCTCAGTACCTCCTGGTCACCTGGAGGGTGACTGCAGGCAGAGCCTGCCTGAGGCTGTCCCTTTCTCTCCTCTCCTTCCGAGCCTGGGATGAAAACAGCCAAAGGACAGGGGGTGTTTGGAGTTACCGGAAAAAAGCTGCTGCACTTTCAAGAAGTTAAAGAAATGTTGCTACAGCAGGACAGGAATATTTTAAAATAAATCAAGCCTGCTGATTTGCAAATTCTCATCTTTAAATAGTTTAGTCTTCTGCAGTATTCAAGGCCTGTTTGTTCAAACTTTAGACAAGCACAGATACTGGCGTACTTCTAAAACACCAACTGGAGGAAAAAAAAAACCAACAAAAAAACACCTCCCTTCCTCCACATGCTTGAAGACAGTGGAACATCTGCCTTTCCTGCAGTATTTTGTCTAGAAACTTTTGTCTATCAAATCCTTCTTCACTTTACCATCCAATTTTCAAGAGAAAATTTAATAGTTAAACAAAGTTAAAGAAAGTTAAAGTTATATAGTTTAATTTTATTTTTAATTTTGTTTAAATTTTTGAAGGTGTTTCTTACCAATGAGGATCCTTTTGGAATTTACCTCTACTCCTCTTATTTTAAGCGTATCTAACCTTATTGTACTTATTCCTGAATTTTCCTTTTCAAAATGATATACTGCTTTTTTCACTTTATTTCTATTAAATTCTAGATGTGGTACTGACAATGATCAGAATTCTTCTGCAATACAGTAAGAAAGAACGCTAATGACCATTTCCAAAAGCAGGGACATCTCCTAACATTCCCTCACCAAGTTATATTGAATTGCTTACATTTATTTATTAGTCTGCTTGCTAAATTACCATCCAGAATAAAGTAAGATTTACAGAATGTACAAAATGTAAATCTGTGCCATCTTAAATGAAAACAGATTTTGTTCTTCTGGAATGCAGAAAATCTCTCCAAGCTTCAACAACATTCAAACTTTGCCAGTGCCTTCACGTGGGTTTTTTTTGACAGTTCAGTCCCCCAGTGTATTTAAGATGACAGGAAATCTAAACAGTGCAAAGAAAAAAAACCTAACTAATCACACTTTTCTGACAATATATTTGTGAATGTCCAAAGTTTTGAAGGCTAAAACATAGATGAAAATTGTGCTGCAGACTTAACTAAGTGCTATTTGCCTTTTTTTTTTTTTTTTTAAATGTTACACAATTATGTGGTTCACAGCACAACATAACTTCAGATAAAACCTCAGAAGTCGTGTTCCCAAGTGGCAAGCCATGTTATGCACTCTGAGTGTCAGACACTCTGGGAACTTAAATTCATCTATAATTCATGCCATCTTATGTTGACCTCTAACAGAAATACTTTACAAGGGAAAAGCACAAATTGTTTATTTTTTGCAATGCATAGCCCTTTTATCTAGATAACTGAATATTCATCCTACCTCACTTCAGAGCTACTCCACAGCATGAAGTGTACAGTTTCAGTTATCTCAAAAATCAGGTGGACAAGATATACAAGTTTCTCAAAATCAAAGAAACATCGGCATGTTGTTAATGTATACTATTCTTTGCTAAATGTCTGACAAAACACTTGCATACACTCTTGAATTATTTGGGATCTCAGATCCTAATTTGCATTTGTAATGAATAACATATAGTTTTGACTTCCTAAAAAAAAATAATTTTTCTTGAAAATTTCAATCTAGAACCTTTTTCTCAGTTCCAGTCCCAGTACTAAGAAATTATAATCTCAAGTTGGCGTCTAACACATGTAAATGGATCTAAAGTTGTTTTAAATCTTTGGACTTACTTACACAATCATGAGGCATTTAATAAAAACTTTTATTAACAACACAAATATTTTTCCTTGGTGATGTGAATTTTGTAAGGTATATTTCAGTGAAAACCTTCAATTAAGCTATAACTCATTTGAATCAGCTAAGATGCTTTAAATACTTAAAACACTTCTATTTTTCATTAATAAGTAGTATTTTTCACTCCTAATAACTTGTTCAAACATTAAATTTCTATTGAAGATGGGTATCTGCAAGTCCCTTTTTCAAGAATGCCCTACGTTCTTCTCAGCACAATACTTCTAACCATTCTTTTGTTCTTGTCCCACATTTGCTTGTGCTAAACAGTACTCCTTTCCTTAGCTTCTCTCCGCAAATCTTAAATGACCAAATTCTTTGGCTACACCTGTCATGAAGCCCTGCAGTCTGCCTTGAGTTACCTCTGAATTAGCCAACATGGGTACTAACATCACCATGGAATTCAGTACGGACAGTGAAAACACCACAAAAGCTGAGTAAATATACAACTAATTTTTTTATATTTTTTATTTTTTGGAGGGGGGTGAGTTTACACACTACGTAGCTTAAAGCTGCAAAGCATGCTGAGCCAAAATACTCTTATTTACCAACCTCCAAGTTCAGCCTTTCTGTTGCATTTTAACATTGTACCTCTGACAGATTCTTAATTCTTCCCTTGGGTTTTCCCAAAGAAACAAACACACTGCCTTATTTACAGTTTCTTTAATTTGGCATTTTTCTTGTATAATGATTGATTTTAATTAAGACTCTTTACCATTTTTTCTTACTTAAATATTTCGGATTCAGCTTTCATAGAATCCAATTTTCTGAGCCAGATAAAATCAGTAAACCAAATACAACATTTAGCTAAGTTTCAGCATCTTACAGTAAAATTACCCTCAATAAATGCCTTTCTGGAAGTACACATTTTTGATAGCATCTTTTGTCAGTGGAGAAACTACTGGCTGGGTTTCAGTTGAATAACTTAAACCTTCAACTGACTTGCTGAAAAAATTAATTTCCTTTACTGTATACCCCACAAGAAAGATTCTGAAAAAATAAATACTACATAATTTCCTTTTTTATTTTCCCTGCCAAATGTAGTTGCATGTTCTCTATCTGCTATCTTTTTGGAGTGCTTCCAGTAGCAAAATATATTTATCTCCACAATGAAATGTGCTCTTTATGGGGCTTTTGTGTAAAAACAGCATCTTTGTGCTGAAAACTAAAAATGCTATAGATGGTCGTTTCAGAGGTCTAGACATTCAAGTGACAGCTATGGGAGTATCGGGCTTTAGCAAGGACAGGCAAATTCTATTGGAAGGACAGGTTAAGAGACAAGGAAAATTTGCTAAATATTAGCATAATTACTGCATATTGTTTACCTGTGGTCAAGATGGCTGAAGTCTTGCAAATTCAACTCTCTTGTATCTTGTGTCAGATAAATTGTGTCAACATCCTGTTAAAAATACGTAACCAAATACATCTTTATTGAATGTATTTCCTCCCCCCCACCCACCTATTATGATTTATCTGCTCCTTCATCATTTGTGCAGTTAGCTGAAATGAGCTCCTGCGCAAGACTTGTACTTACCCACTGTACTTCTTCTCTGTAGGGAAATCCAAGCCAATCACACACACATGCATACATCTGCGAAAAGCCTCCTAGAGACAACCCAAGAGAGTATTTAACATAATCGTAAAACAAACGAAAAGACATCTAAAAGTATATTTTAATACTTAGTATTAAAGATACACCCAGACTTTCAAAACTCACTCTCTTTTTCTCTCAGAAGTGTGTCCATTGGGCTGCTGAAAGAAACTGAAACCATCCTATCTTTGTAACACCCGGCAGGTTGCAAGAAAGCTTAAAATAGTTCTTTCACCTACCAATCAGAAGTCTGCTCCTTACTAATTACACCTTAAAACTAATTACACCTTTACAAGCTTCTACCAGAAATAGAATTAGACTTCCTGACACTGCAATTCCAACCTTTTTATTTTTGAGCCTCTAAATTCATTCTCACCACAAGGTCCAAGTTCTGCCACTGTCTGACTGTCCCACAGGGCCTGGAGATTAGTCAGTCTTTCTGAAGGCTCCATAGTTACTTTTTTCATAATCCTCCTGAAAGCAAAAGGGAAAAAGTATTCATGACTTTAAAATATTTTTAAACCTGTATCACTATATGCACCCACCAATCTCATTTATTTCAAGTATGGTTTTAAATTTCCAGTTCCTGTGTATAAGAAGTCTTACCATCTTTAATACAATTCAATTATCTGCCTAAAAGTCAAACATATCGTGATGCAAGTAGCAGGAGTAACATTTATTTGTCTCTTCTTTCCTTCCAAGAATTAACTCTGTGACTTCTGGAACAACTGAGCCCATTTCTGTGACAGGATCACTCAAGCTACCTAGACTTGTGCCCCCCGACTATGACAAAGATGCCTAAACTAGGAGGAAGACATGGTATTACTGGCTACCCTGAAACTACTGCCATCTACCCAAGTGCTTTTATGCAGTGAAAGCCTCATGGTGTGAAGAGCTACAGAGCTCACTGAGTAGCTACCTACACATGGCCTCTAAGCTGCGCTCCTAGCTCTAATTGTTGTAATTTTTAGTGTTCTTCCTCTTCTACGCAAAAACACACCTTACTTGGTTTAAAAAATTTAAAATATCTGCTCTTCTGAATGACAGAACAGTCTCAGATTCCAGAATTCCATAAAACAGAAGAAAAAATTAATAATAGATATTCATAGGAGAAACCTCTTTCCCCCTTGTTGCCTGTTCCCATCTTATAACACCTACATAACTCCAACATCCTCATTTTGGAAAGTTATGCCATTTGAGAAAAGAGCAAGAAATTTGATTTCTTTCCTAGGAACCAAGCAATCTATATACTGCTATACAAAATGCTCCAGCAATGTTCTCCAGAAAGCTCAGAAAAAACATGTATACAGCTCAAGGCCTTCACAAATGCTGACAAAAACATGCACAGCCTTGCGGCCTTCTTCATTCTGCTCCTTTTGCTTACATTTCTCACATAATTACTGTGGTTTTATGGCAACTCTGCTCACAAATATTCACTTGTATGTATGCTTTTTGAAGGAAGATCTCCATCTCCATTAGAGCAGTTAAAAATACTGCCACAGAGATAAAGTGGAAATAAAAAAGAGCCACCAGCTAGAGTTTATGAATTTAAAATTCCTACTTCACCTAAAGTAAAGGTGAATAATAAAGACATACACCCCAAATAAAACATGTAAATTTAGCCTGACCACGTACATTTAATGTCTGTTACAAAATTTCACTCAAAAATAAATGCATCCTGGAAGACTCTTACACAGTCCATTTTCTCTAATATTGCTAACAACCAGGAGCTGAAGAGAATAATAGTAGAGCTGCTTTATCTTGTAGACAGGGATGAAGATGAGGCAAGGGTAGAGAAAAGAAAATAAAATGATAGAAAACTAAAGAGAATTGCTGCAAGATAAAATTCAGAGGCAGAGAAGAGCACAAATACAAGAAAAAAATGTGAAAACAATGCAGAAAGAAGAAAGGCAAAAAAAAAAAAGAAAAAAAAAGCTAGAAAATCAGATGTATGATCCAAGGAGCCAGTTATTCCACAGAGTATATGACAATGTCCATGGCTTGGTGTTGAAGTGCAAGACTCCCAACCCTGTGAATCATTTCACAAAATTCAAAGTAAACAGAACCTCTTGCTCTACTTCCAACTCAGATTTACTTCTGGGGAGAAAAAAAAAAAAACAACAAAAGAAAGCAAAACCCACTGAATATCACAACTGGTTATGGGGAAAGGAATACAGGAATACACTCAAACAAAAAGCTACAACCTAAGTTGTCTGAGGTTGGACAGACAATGTAAGGTAAAATAAAAACTTTTGACTCTTAACTACCTGTATTAACCCTTCAAACTAAAGGCTCTTTTGGCCCTACAGAGCATCCCTGAGCTATCGTCTGCACTGTCTCACAGCTCTTCCATATACCGCAAAAGGCCTAGTAAAGACTTAGCGCTTGCCTTAAGGTGTTTCTTGTACCCTCAGGGCATTTCTGATGCAAGGACAAAAGGCGGTGGCTTGTCACCCTTACACACAATCTGCTCATGCTACAGTTGGCCTACAAGACACTTACACTGGAGAGAGTCCAGGGAATATCTTCCTGAGGCAGGTTCCGATGTGTGCCAGCACCTCGTTCACATCCTCCGAGGTCGCCATCTTCATGGAGATGCTGCATTTCTCAGTTTCCATAATCAGCTGTAAACAAGAGGGCATGAGGGCAGGAACTGGGTGTCATCTAATTCATATCCATCGAAAAAGGACAGCATTTTGAATGTCAGCTGAATGCTTTGCATGCCAGCAAGGATCTGTTATTCTGTAATACACGACATGACAGTGTTCCAGGCAGAGGTTCTGAGCTTCTTGCATGTACAAGAACTGCGTACTCGAACTTTGCTTTTCCTAAAAGTGCACTGCTTCCCACGGGAATAAAGGCTTCCAAGGATCTCGACCTCAGTTAGCACTTCCAAAACCAAGAACTTTTCACGGTATTGTCCTGTTTTGAACCACATCCCAGAACACCAGGAGAAGTGAGCGCAGCCTGACAGGAAACTATTGAACAAACAGGGCCTGCTTCCTCGAGCAAAAAGGGAAAGTCTTTAACAGCTGCAATTCTCCGGAAAAGCTCTAATGCTTTGATCTGCGCTGTTTAAGAAAATGTTAGGGTAATACAATGTCCCAGCTCAAAGGATGCAGCAATTCAGCAAACTTAACGGGCCCCCTGTCTGGGGAATACGTGCTTCAACTAGGCAGGGGGAGAAATAAAGCCTTCTGCTACCCTTCTCTGCCATATACATATATACGTATTTATTTATTTATTTATTTATACACACGCACACATATATATACATATATATGAGTGTTCAGAATACAACTGGATTGCTGTATGACTGACACATCAGGTCTGCTGCTGCTTTTGGCCGTGTAATACTTCTGTCTTCTCCAAAGTGTATATTTAGCACAACCAACAAGTCCAAGTCAAACACTTTTAGGTTAGGTACTGCGTATACAAAATAAGAAGCCTGCTCCTAACATTAGCATTGTCTCTGTACATTTGTACCTTAATCCTAACGGGGACACTGCACAATATGCAACAGAAATTATTATTTTTTAATTGAAACTGGTACTTGGAGCACTTTCAGTTCTCAGTTCACGTCTAGGGTCAGCACCAGGTTAACTCTAGAAGAGGCTGCTTTATCCCAAAAGCACAAGGAGAATCTTCACACCTTTTGCCACTAATTCAACTCCTTTCAGAGAGTTGCTGTCACTCTCCAAAGATGAACAAGTGGGCAACCTCCTACTGTTTTTCATCACCACCAATATTACTACACTACTTCCTACATCACTCTGTCCATTTGTTGTCTTGTACTTGGAAGCTTTCCGTGAGATGCCTAGCATGAGATTAAGTCCTTCAGACATCACAAAGATAACGTGCTTCTTGCAGGAAAATTGCAACACCAACATTTGCCCCACAAGGAATAACCAACGATTCCACCTGCCTTCAGCTATATGCCTTACATGTTTACAACACAAGCGGATGTAAACATGTAAACTTTAAAATTTATTTTAGGAAAACGGTATGCTAAATGAAGCTGCTGAAAATCAGGACTTTCCCTCATAAACCCTGCTACAGCAATGATCTTCTATGCGACTACCGATAATTAGCATTAGCTACCATGGTATTTTATTACCTGAAATAAATAAGGTCACAAAACCAAAGAGTTTACTAATGTCTCCCTATCAAAAAAGTAAACATGTAGACTTGTTTTTTTCCCCTTTACAGAAGGCTTCAAAAGCCATGTTAAAAATATGATATGTTAAATACAAAGAGAACTTTTCAGAGTTCAAATAAAGTGCCAGATGCTACTATTTCTGAAAAAAAAAAAAAAGCCAAATACACATGAACCACATGAAGACTTTGATAAAATTGGACTCAAATCTTATCAACATGTTCATCTTACGAATGAGCAACGTATTAAGTGTTTTTCTTCCTGTCAACTTCTCTGACATTCACTTTTTTGGGGGCACATTACCTGCTGCCAAACATATTTTTTGTTATATACAGTGCTTTATAGAGTAAGCGACGAGAGAAGTCTGTCTGCAATGTATGCAGTAGCATTTGGTTTCACCATAATGGTATACACCACAGAAGTCTTTCAAACTTGAAAACTTATAATCATCCAAGTGATGACTGTAATACCAGCCACCACTGTTTTATTATCTCTGAGAAAAAATATGCACTTACGAAACAAATTAAAACTTGTTCTGCTCCAACTGAGCTATGAAAAAACAGTATTTCTTATCCCACCCGTGCAACAGGTTCCCAAAATTGACTCTTTAAATTCTTATCTCTATTGTCAACTTTACTATCAGCACAAACCCAAGAATTCAAACGTACAACATGCTCACCAGATTGGGACACCTACATGTTAGTGCACTACCTCCTTGACTGGAACAGATTTAGCAATGAGCAAACAAGTGCCTTTTTATCTAGAATATTGCTGGCGGTAACACGTATCAGTGTGTCACAGCCTGATTTCTCTTAAGTCTGAAAACACTCACCTGACCAGGTTTACAGGAAGTTACTCCTTGGATTTCCAAGTAGCTGAAAGTTAGTTCTAACTGCAGTCAAAAAAGAAAACGCCACATTAGTACAAACACTGTCTGATTTTTAAAAGGTTAAAAACGATTGAGCGAGGCTACTGTTTTTTTACGTTGATTTCTGTAATTGATTTTAGATACTTATTAATATCTGATCACATTTCGTACTTAGAGAACACATTTGCTTGTTGCAGGTTCAATTAGAGGTTACAGGGATATTGCATTGAGCATTTTATTGCAAGCTATGAGCACTCTTTACATAAAACGTTTTACATAAAACTTTGTACATAAAACTTTTAACAAGTTTTATGACAAAACTTTACTTTAAAAGGCATCATTGTTTATACAATATCCTAATGATGAGTATTCTTGTGACTGAATAATCATGAAGTAGAATAGTTAACAGCATCACATATTACTCTTTCATTAGTTACACTGAGCACAGATGTGAAAATTTTACTGTGTAGAAGCTGAAGGGACATATGTACACTATTTATATATACATATTAAAAGATATATATCTACTATATACATATATATAATTATAAAAGTAGAAATGCTCAAGACTATCTTAGCATGTCTATAAGTTTGACAGGAAATAGTACATTAGCTTTTCCTGACTGGGTTATCTGGACAACATTCAGGATAGGCAGGGAAGAACAGTGAAGATATTTAATCCAAACGGACCTTTAGAAGAGGTAGAGGCAGGAAAACCCTCTGCTCTGAGGACAAATCTAAGGCTACGGGGAGTTTGCCAAGTTCTAAGTACACAGCCACATGGACAAACATCTTGACAGCTCAGACATGCAGAATGAAACAAATCTCTTGGAGTGAATCAGAACCACAGGGTAAGTCATTAGCATGGTCATTTCCTTTTATTTATCATCAATATCATTGTGATTGTGCAGCCTGTTTGAATTGTATATATGAAGTCTCTCGTACTTTATCTTATCCTAGATTCACAACCAGCGTGCTTGCAGGCTAACCAGCAAACACCATGTTATTCCACCTCTACATTGGCGGCAATCCATTAAAAAAATCCTGAAACACTCCTGAAGCATTCAGTAACCAAATGTGAGTCTAAAGAATGCCCCTGCACAAAGATGGCAAACACAAATCAGTTTCCAAACTTGACAACTAGCTAAGAGTTGTTATTAAGCAAGTATCCACATAGGCTCATTATCGAAGAATTGAGGCACATGAGACAGAAGCAATGAAAGCATCTTCTCCTTGCCCACACCAGTGTGTTGCATTTTTGCAAGAGTAAGACATCCACTTCTCCTCAAGCCTCACTGGTTCCTGATTTCCCAAGCAGGACTGGCATTTTTTCCTGATGACAGCACACAGCCCCATTCATTTCATTCCGACCAGAAAATAATTAAATAAAATCCATAGAAGCTCTTGCTTGTTATTGGTGTAAGCCAGACTACACACGTAGAGTTAAAAGTCTCTTTTTCTCCAGTGCTAATTAAATTAAGCAATTAAACAGGAGACTATTTGACATTTATTTCCCAAAATTGAAATAAAATGTTAGGAAAAAGTCTCTGTGATGGAAATCCTTCATATTTGCAAATTATTTGCTTACCAGATTGAGGGTTCTGCTTTTGCTAATGTGCAAAAATATGCATACGTACACACAATCAAAAATATGTTTCTACCCCGAGAGAAGTTTACACAGATCCAGACACAAGAATACATTCTGCAAAAGTCCTTTCAACTAGAATTAGCTAATACCAGAAAGTATGGCCACATCTCTATACTTAAGCTTCAGTTCATTTTTCTACTTAAACACATGGATTTATAGTCCTTGCTTTGCAGGAAAAACACAGAACACATTTACCTGAAACTATGAAATTATTTTTACAGAATTTCACAATTCATAATCTTATTTATTACCTAAAATTATGTTCTAAAGACTCCTTTTAAAAGTGTGTCTCATTTAGAGACCCTGTAGTTACCAAGACAGCTGATTTCACAGCTTTCAATTTTTTCAATCATAAGGTACTGAAAGCTGGCACTAGAAACATGTTTGCAAACAATTACATACCCAGAAGTACTTCACACACTTATCTGTGGGCCGGATGACACATTCGACTTTCAATAATGTTGCAACTATGTTTTATATAGACTGTAGCAAGAATTAGGAAGCTTTAAGGACTGCACTTCCTTTTCTACTAACCTATCTAGATTAGTGGAAAAGAACTGATTGGACCGCAGCATAAAGTTATGAGCTGACCATAGTAATATCCGTGCTCTAAGGATATTCATTAAGTGGATATTTCACTTAGCCAATCTTTATCACTTTAAACTTTCATCCTTGTTTAGTAGATTAAAGCAAGGGCTCATCAGCGGTGTTTAAAGAAAGGTGAAGCTTGCAATCAGATGTAGTAGTAAGTCACTCCAAACCCACCATCTCTGAGTGCACTCAACTTTGTGAGAGTGCCCTGGAGGAATAAAGCATCTTTGTTGTATGTTCTCAGCTGTCTTGCTAGGAGTGACCGTGTGCTACTTGTAAGGAAGCTCTCAGGCTCAGAAAACTGCTAAGCGGCTTCTGAGTATATGGCAGACTTTAGAAAATTCAGTGAGTTTGGTTAGTCCTTCTACAAAAGAAAAATATTTTCAACCATCCTAATAATTATTGAGATATACTTGTTGAATTTTGACATAGGATCATGAACAGTTTCTTCTGATCATCTTTCTTCCAGTTGTAATCACTGAAGTCACAATTTTGTTAGTACGTATTCTAGATTTCCATGAAAACAGAATGAAGTTCTTCAACTAAGTAACTCCATTAAAAAAAAGAAAAAAAAAAAAAAGGAAAAAAGGCATTTTGAGAGGCACCTGTGATACTAAACTGGAAGCACAGCTGTTTCTTAGCATATCAAGTCCAAGCCTTCAATGGCTTTGTGCTGAATTACAATGGCTTTGCTATGGGTTATTTAACAAGGTCTGTTTCCATGCAACCTGTCACCAACTTCTGTTTTAAAACCAGGCAGTAAACCACTGCAACCCAAAAGCCAACAGACATCTGTCCCACAGGGACAGGGTGATCAAGAAAGGGAAATAAACTTCAGCAGAAATTCAAGCTAGAGGTATCCGATCTGTCAGTCAGAATCTTCAAATTATAGGTAAGGGTGGTCACATATACCAGTGACCATAATTTAAAATCTTACATCAATCTTTCCATTTATTGATCCAGTTATTTCTATAAAGCATATCTACGTATACACATACTTATGCACACACGTGTGTAACACACCTTTATACACATGTGAAACACAACATGGAATGTGTGTCAAATTCACATTCACTAATTCCAAGCTGGACAAGAGATGATCTTCCACATCAGTCATTTTCATTCACGTGGAAATTTTCTCTCACTGCTACAACAGTCACTACAAATTCTTCTAGGAATAATAATAATTCAGTGGCTTTGGTAAGGACAGTTATAAAGATGCTTTTCAAAGTGAACTGCCATCTCCATAGAAATCATTAGAAAACAGGGGAATTTAGTAAAACTCAACATAATTTCTGTCTCCAAATCAACTATATTTCTATTTGACATTAGAAACTCTACAGGGCGTAATGCCAATCAGCTTGTTTGAAACTGTAGCACTACAAAGGTCATCAGACTCATATCTCATTTCATCAAGTTGACGTTTCCAGCCTAATACTTCACCCACCTGCATTTCTAGAAGTTAAAATTCCTCTAAAAACGTTTATGTAAACTGACAACTCATTTAGGGCAGACAGAAACGGAAGCATCATTCTAACAAATTTAACACCATGCACCGTAACAACATTCCTTATTATAGTTTTAAACATATGCACAATGTAACTGAAATATGCTAAGTTTATGCAACTTACATTTATATCTAAAAACACACAATAGTTGTAGAAAAGAAACACAGTAGCTTTACCTTGGTGGGAATCCGAGATGTTAAAAGAAATGCCCGACATGATGCCAAAATCTGTTAAAAAAAAAAAAAAAAAAAGAAAGCAGAATTTGTAAGAAATACTTCATTTATCAGTAATATTATTGAAGAATCTCTTCTAGGAAAATCCTTAAATCAGAGGGAAAAAGCCTCGAGTGGAGTTAGCGACTATTCCCTTTGCTGTCATACACTGAAGGAAGCAAAACTGGGCTCCGATCCAGTACAGCTGAGCAAATAGACTGCTGCAATCTGGTCATCTACCAACTAGTTAGTATAGCATCAGACTAGAAGAAATTTATTTAATCAGTCTCTCGAGGACATCTAATAGCAATCTTAGTGACATTTTAAAAAGAAGCAAGGATAAGAAGTCCTATCAGGAACCGTGGTGCACTTAAATGTGACCAAAATATGCAACATAAACACGATGTTAGTAATATAAGAGACTATATGCAAATATTTTCCTTTGGATACACAGAGTGCATTTCTAGAATGACAATGCAAAGATTTCTCAGTGACACCAACTGCATTTCTTCTCTGGCAAGGACAATGGAAAAACGTGATTAGATTATTGAGAACAGTGACTCTGGGGAGAAAACACAATGAGACTGAAATATTTTAGAAGTTATTGCCAATCGAAATATAATGATATATAGAAGTACCACTTCAATTTCCACGCACAGATCTAAAGCCTCGCAAGAGCAATGAATCACTTTGCAAAACCACAGCACAGCTTCTGATTTACCCACCTATGGAATTAGTTATTGTTGCCTACATTTTTTCCAGCCAAAAAAAATAAAAGATCCCAGTTTTCAGATCTAGATTCACACATGCAGAAGATCAAAACCCCCACAGCACATGTAGAGATTTTCACAGAGCTGGGACCTGCTACGTCCAGTCGTGCTAGATAAACATTTCTCTCCGTACACAGAGGTTAACACAACACATGTCCCACTCAGCACCCAGCTCCTAACATGCTTTAGACGCTTTCAAGTTTGGATTTGAACCTCTGTATCTCAGCTAACCTGCATTACAGCAGGAAATGGTGCCAGCAGATGACAGCAGGGCGGCAGCATGGCAGGAGCAGTGCAGCAGGGACGGGACAATGCCAGGGTGAAACCTGGAGGTAAGCAAGGGAGCCTGGGTGCTTTGTATTGTTCACATCGGCTCCTGGTGGATTTTACATCTAGAACCCAGTATCCTTTTTTTTTTTTTACAGTAACATACCATATCTTGCTAAAACCTCAGAGCACGAACACCGCCACATACTGTTTGATGTTAGCAGAATCTCTCAGAGCTGAAGTGAACAGAGACAGTGCTCCAGTTCAAACTAAGTTTTGGCCACGCTGCTGTGGAAGAGTAATCCTTACCTCCTGCAACACCCATCCACCACCTAAAGTCCCATTTTGCTGTCTGGCACTCCTCTGCTGCAACCCAGGGTGTTGGAGCATCCCGACCCTACCAGACAGACCGGCCTCGTCCCCTTGCACTCACTTTGGGGAGAGAAAAATTCTGTCCTGCTCACGTTCAAGCTGCACGATCACGAGCACTCCTCCACAATCCGGCACACAAAGGATGGGGAAAGGTCTCACAGAATAAAACCTGGATTCCTTCCACTCTTTCACTGCCCTTCCTAAGGACAGCTGCCCACAGTATTTGCATGCAACGCTCCTGGGTATCTCTGGGAAGGATTAAACCCCCAGTCACACCGTTGTGTTAGATAGTGCTGCTTACAAAGGCTCCCTTTAACATGATTACAATAAATGTGATCAGCCCAAGTAGCAGAGGTAAATGCAAACCAGGTAACCAGAAGGCTGTAACACGGTTAATGTTGGAAAAGGATGTTCCAACAGAGCATACGTCAGCGCATCCCCATGTATTGGATGCACCGAGACTCCCACAGTGATCCTGCCAAAGCCAAGCACCTATTTGCCTTAAGAAGATGTATTTACAGACAGAGAACTGCTGTAGGATGATGACTTTTATTCATCCCATAAACAATTCTTGAGCAATAAAACTGTACAAAAGCAGCCTGAGCCCTTTCATCCAGTAACACTGGGATTTCTACAGTTTTCACGCTTGGGACTGTCAGAAGCAAGTTAAGAGTTTGATTTTTGCATGAGGTCAATCAGAGACAAGGTCAACTACTACTGCAAAATTAACGTCCCATTTTGACAACAGCAGCACCAGGCTTCTTTCAAAAATGGTAGAATTGGCCAAGAGGAGGCCTGGCATTTATCACGATTTCAGCTGCTAAAAGCCATGAATATGTATACTGACCTTTGACAGGATCAGCATTAGTTCACTGCTCTCTCTTTCTTCCGTCTTTTTTTCACAATTTTATGCAACATCTGCATTTTAACATCAACATGTTTGTTCATGTTTGGAAACACAGTAGCCTCTACCCCAAAGCCGCTTCAGGCTCTTCTGATAAGCTGAGAAGCATTACCAGTTTTTGGTGCCCTTTTTCTCCTTGATCCGGCTGCAGCACACAAATAGCGACTATCAAGATCCCGGCTCGCCCCTTTCTCTGTGAGCAGGGCTCTGCAATATCGATACTGCTTGCAAGGGCAACACAACACATATTGTGGACTGCTTACAAGAATGCATCGCCCCCTCTTCCCACTCTGTGAAATGCAATGCTGGCGCCAAATGCGGAGGCACCGGAGGTGTTTTCACACTCACCGTTCACGTCCCCATCGAAGCACAGAGTTATTTTGCGAACGAAGTCCCAGGTCTCCATGCATTCCTCTAACATGAATAATGAATGTGTGCTTAATTGCATAATTGTCTAGGGCTTTCCAAAGTATCCAGCGGTGCTGGGTTTTATGAATAGCTAGATTCTAGATTTCCTGGAGTTTTTAATTTCTTCCCATAAAGAAAATAAAAAGCAAAAGGTAGCCCCTAGCTACTCTCCAGCAGTTCTCAAGCATTTTACTAAGAGGATTCTGCTACCATTATGCTTATTTGGCACTTGAGGCACCTTAATTACAAGAGAAAGAGTGTCTTGGTCAAAGTCACGTCAAAAAACAGTCGCTCAGAGGAACACTTATCCAGCAGCAGCACAAAGCATGCCCTTGCTTAGGCTGTGCCAGAAGCATTGGCCAGGCACGGTGTTTAATCTCCTTTTCCTTCAGATAAGGAAACATTCACGTGTTCGGCTCACCAAGCTGCGACCCCATTCCTCCATAACCATATTGTTTGGTCACAAGCGGTATTCGATCATTAATAAAGTTAAAAGATCCTGTCAAAATATAAACATATGCAGTGTAAGGACTGATTCTCTAACACACCTGTATGCCCAAAGACTTGTAAGTGACTGATGTGACAGGGATCGAAGCAAGCAAGCACACCCAGGCTGCTGCTGCGTGAAAGGGACGATAAAGGAGAAGTATATTTAGTGTGCAGTCGCTTCAGTCTGTCTTCCTACTCTGCCTTTTTTTAAGCACAAAGCAGAATCATTATTTGAATGTTAAATGACTCCTACTCACACGCAGACACCCAAAAGTTGACGATTTCTTACTGTTTTTATCATTCTCAACTCTGAGACACTCACTCCACCTCTAAATGTATAGGAAATAAGTTAAAATTGAAAATTAATTTTGAAACATTCACCAAAAACATATCCTGCAAATTATTTCTGCAGAGATTCATGGCCTACAAGGTCAACTTTTATTTACCAGAAAAAATAATTTGCTTCAGTAAATACAGTTTGAACACAGATCCTCAGTGAGTGCATCAACAGAACAAATACACAGATGCATCTTGAGATTTATTGACAAATTCTAGCCATATTTTGGCACTGTAAGTTTAATTACCAGGGCTGCACTGGATTAACCCAGCAGACTACCTGTCCATCAGTCTTGGGAAGGTCGTTAGTTGCTCTAATGCATCTGTTTTGCCAGACAGACCACAGCAAATCCAGCAACCTCATCTATATTTAAAGTGGTTTCAAATTCTCGAGCAAATGAAACAAATCTTTTAAAAACCACTAGGCTTCTCAAAATGCATTGGAATAAAGAGTTCTGGAAAACTCAATGATGATGTACACAGTGACCATATACACGGCTTTGTGATGAAATAAAACAACATGAAACAACCCCTGCACTTCACTGGCCATGGGAAGGGGCGTGATGCTAACCCCATTCACCCCATGGTTGGAAACTGCCATTTGCTGAAATGTTTATGAATAAATAAGTAAAAAAATAAAAGCCAACTTCTTTTCTCTTGCAGAAAACTGATTGACAGACATCTAAAAAAACCTTTCTAATTTTCTGATCAAATGTTGCAGTTTTACCTCTTAAAATACACTCTCTGATGCCTTCAGATCCTTTTCCCCCTAACATTTGCCATTTTGTCAGCCTCAAACTGCTTCAGTCTCTTCCATCACAATTTACTTCATGAAAGAAGCATTTGTGACAGGCTTCCTTATTTAGAAATACATCATTTAGAGAATTCCTTGAAATCCAGAAGACAGTCAATATTTTTTATATACTTCGCAGTTACACCATCCCTGTTTTTGTCATTATTCATTATCATAATTATCCCAGATGTGATTATTTTTCCAGTTTCCATGCTTACTAGCTGCTCTATGATTTCTATCAGAAGCTCTCCATTACCGCTACTGGTTCAATATCTAATGCATACATAATAACATGAAGTAAAGCAGCAGCACTAATATACGTTTTGTTTTGTTAATATATGGACGAATCAATACGTGTTAGGCCATCCAGTCTCTTTCGGTCCCTCTAGGATGGCCTGTTCATTTCCTGTGCTGCATGTCTGACTTTGTAAATGCCTCCATCCCGAAGCGACCGGAGTTCGATCAGATAAAAGGCCCTTTCCAGCACTGTGTCAGAGGGATTCGAGAGAGATTTGAGCTAGTTTCGACCAAGGCAATTTCTGCTAAAAGCACCGTGTCTCCCTGTACGAACAGGCTAGCAGACATCCTGGAGGCCTTTCTGGAGGGCTGGCTAGTTCAGGCTCTAAGGGAACACGTGTGTTACTTCAGGGATGGTTTCCCTGTGCCCGCAATGGGCTCCTCTTTGGAGCGCTGGCTCCAGCGGAGCAGCTCAGCTCGAGGCTGTCCCAGGGGCTGTCGGCAGCACCACCTTCACCCGCAGTGCTCCAAGTCCTCCAAGCTCTCATCATTTGGGTTTGGCTACTTTTAAAGTGTCATCTAGGATAAAGCATTGACAAACCTTATCTGCTCTTGTTCCAAGGATGTACTCATTTATCCAGCAGCACTACAGAGGTTTTTCTGAGCTGGGGAACATCCGGAGCACGTGTTCTTGACATTTACCTCTTAGCATTCACTTGCAAACACCACAATTCCTCCCTCCTTCAGTCCACCTCAGCTGTGTTGAACATACTCACGCGGTTTGTCTACAGCATTGATGCCTGTGTAGCTGCCCAAATAACTGTGCAAAACATACCCCAGAGCAGCCCCTCGGTAAGGAAACCTCAGGCACTCTGTACAGGGCACAAATCTTCACTGCTCTTCACTACTGTAGCACTGCGTTAAAAACTGAAAGCTGTTCTGTTATGGCCCATCAGTTTTCCTTCTGTTCATATTTTCTGGACAGCAAAGGATGGTATGGAGAACGGTTGTTAGTTGAAATGGGTTTTTACAGAAAAAAAGTGGGGTCAGATGTCAGAACTGCTGGTAACAAATCCACTGTGTTTCAGAAGTGAAGCATGTTTCAAATTAATTTACAGAACAAGACAGGGAACACCACAAGATGGCACAATGGAGTGCTTCATTCAAATTTACCTTTCAGGCTAAGTTACAGTAGACCTATTTAAATAGAAATGCTTACTAAGCTATTGGAGAGCTGTTCCAATATCCAGAATAGTTTCTACTTCAGAGGCAACAATGAACAAGCCCTCCTCAGAAGAAGAGGTTAAAAAATACACCCTTATTTTAAAGCTGACAAAACGAGGCTTGAATGCAAATAAACAAAAAGGCAAAATAAGTAGCAAAGCTTGAAAGAGAAGCTTGAAACAAACCGCCGCTAATTCTGGCCTGAGAGAGGAAACAATGGGGCATGGAGGTTTGTCAGCAACTTAAAACAAGGTCTCCTGGCCACAACATTTTTTTCATTACCTTGTACAGCTGTAACAACTCTACTATTATCACCTTTAGGCAGCATCCTAGCTTTGAGAATGATTTGTAAAGGGTGCTTCTTTAACACCTGGAGAACAAATAAATATAGACACTCATATATTTCATGTAACCCTGTCTGCAATGTGTAACTGACCTCGCTACCCTGGTACAGGTGAGATCCCAGAAGATGCTGAGACAGGCTCACACCTTTGGGCAGATTCTAGCAATGGCAGCAACGGGAGCACCCCAAGGGCAGCCAGGGTCAGTGAAGCAGCTTGGGTTGTGCTCACCAGTGGTGCAGACTGGACGCCCCGACGTGCACTCGCGACTTTGGTATTGTATCCTACCGTTTTCACTAACTGCAGAGCTGCTCACGCAGTCATGACACGAATTTTCACCACGTTGTGAGCAATGTCCAATACCCAGCGCTGGAGCCAAGGCAACCCCTACAGACTGCAAAACTTCCCTGCTGTTCCTCTCACCACACAGCCTGCTCTGAGCCACGAAAACAGGAAACGGAGAGCTGCAGCATTTTGCTCCACAGCTGGCACAGAGAAGGGGGGAATAACACACGTTACTTTTTAACTTACCAGTGAGCCATATAATCCGAAAGGGGTTTTCCTTCTGTGTCTCTGTTACACACGAATAGCTCTCTAGCACATTAGTGTGAATATATGTTCATTTTAGATTTTTTTTTCCACTTTCGCTCACCTCTATACACAGACAAAACAGATTCACTGCTGAGGTGCGCCTTGCAAAGCACTGTGTACCAGAACACATTTCCCACATATTAGCCTTCCACAACATCCACGCCCCCAGTACTCATTTTAAATAGTAGGTAAAAAAAACATGCAGGTGACATGTAACTCAGAAGACCCTGGACTCCAGCATCTTCTGTGTAAACATTTTTATGCTCTGGCATTATTTCTTTCCATCATAAGAAGAGCGCATTTTCTCTTCTGAAAAACCCTAACACTACCTACCCCCGGCATTAACAGCAAGTTTCCTTGTGCACTTTTGAGCACCTGCTTTCGGTTTAAGCCTCTGAAAATATAAGGGACTGAACAACACAAATGTCTGTACACCCTTCTTCTCATCCTGAGTCTCTTTCTGGGTTAATGGACAGCAGATAAGACTGGAAGCAGTTTGATGGGCTGCATATGATGCTGTTTCTATGCAGAGGAAGCTGGAAATAGATTTTGCTTCTGCAGTACTTTTATTCTTATCTTCTTTAATTTCATCTTGCAGAAATGCCATATTAAATATTTTGCAAACGGGGTTCTTTGGAGAGAGGGTTGCTCTCTTTGTAAGCATGCTATACACAACCCCTATGAAAAATGTTAAAGATCAGAAAACAAAACAGAAAACTTCAGGGACAGGAGAATTGCAATTTGATCCACAATGCAAGCATTTTATAAGAAACTCTTCCATAACCATTTGCATTTGGCTTTTAGTTATCAACAATTATATGAAGATTCAATTAGTGAAGTGCACTTAGCTCCACTTAATATTAAAATATATTTTAGATTGTAAACTATGTTCTATTTAGACTGTAAGCCACACTTCCCAAAAGTAAAACAAACAAGCACGGTAAAACAATTTTCCTCAGTACCCAGTGCCATAAACCGCAGTCTCAACAACCTTAATCTTGGATAGTAGCAAGAATTAAGGGACAGTAAAAGATGTCTGTTTAATAAATCTGTAGAATTAAATCCCACCCCTCAATATCCCAGGCAAACTGAAATACAAAACCAAACCAATGGGTGGAAAACCTCCAAGCCAAGACAGCTCTTTCCTAAAGCAGCCAGTGCTGAGTGTGCAAGCCAACACCCTCTTCCTGAGCATCTCCAGGGGGGGTTACTGAGGATCTGCTCCTCTACATCACTTCAGCAGCTTCAATGCAGTCCTCAGGTGCACTCTGATTTCTTTTTCCTGCTTTTGCTTCTCCACAGAACCCTTTTTCCTTCTGTATAATACAAAGTACACATTGGCACTAAAATGACTATGACAGCCACTCCATCCTTAATCATCTGAGGTATGCTGCAAATCTTCATCTCTTTTTATATTGGCATCTTAAGACTTTCAGTGTCTCAAGGGAGGAATGGTGCTTAGTGCTGGAACCAGACGCTTGGTGGTTTAAAAGCCTTAAAAGCCGCCACTATACTCCCAACCCCCAAACCTGGATTTTTGTTAAACTGTTTCACATCTTTTAAGAAAATCATTTTAGAGCTAGTTTATTCCTAGGGTGTCACATTTCCCCTCTGCTAAAGAAATCATTTATTTTAGAGCTTAAACGTGCCTTCCAGAAATGGGAAGAGAAGGAACTACTCCCTCTCCCTCCACGGGAAAGCAGAACTAGCAGGGTCCCATCCCTCTCACTGCCCATTGCCATCCCCTCACACAACAGCTTTCCCACAGCTCTGGGACCTTATTTTTAACCCCTGGGAACTGATGACGGCTGAGGCATCCTCTGCTGGCTGAACCAGTGCTGACTGCACTCACCCAGCAGCTTGGCCAGTTAGTAACTGGCGCTTCCTGAGGAAAACACAAAAGCTCCTTTGGCAGACCTGTCACCCTTACATGCACAGCAGCCATAAAAAACAGGTATGAGCAATGGCCCCACTGCCCCCACATAGGTCCAGCCCTGTTGTACGGGCACGCTGTCATACAGAAGAGTTTCTTTCTTATGAAATTCTGCACCAGTCAGATGAATCCCAGTTCGCACTCCCTCCACCTGCGCTCAGCTCTGCACGTAATAGTTTAGAAATCTGCGAGCAGGAAACCTGGAGGCTAGGTTTGCAGATTCAGGCAGTGACACAGCTGAATGCATTTTCTTCCAGCTAGACGGAAATTCAGGAATTGCCACATTCCAGAAAAGCAATTTTGCCTCCAACGTCCTACAAAAACTGCTTGCAGGGTTTCACCCCAGTCCCCACAGATACACTGCCCTGTCTGCCTGAGAAGCATTCACTGCATGGACTGGGCAAAAACCTCTAAGTAACTGTTGTCCCAGGGTTATTATTATATGTACTCATTTTTAAAAGCCATATACGTCAATTATCTAAGTGTTTATTATCAAAAATGAGTATGTTCCTGTCCCACATAAAAGATATTTTAATGCTTTCTACTTTTGTAAGGATTTTTCTTAAATGTGTCACACGTTACCAGTGCTTTATTCATACAGATTCTTATAGAGTACATTAACCTGACAAGATGCATGTAATAACAAAATATCCCTATTTATTTTGGAAGAACATTGACTTATAACGGCCAAATGGAGATTAAACCTCCAAAAGTGGCAGAAACCACTCTAAAACTTTAAAATTACAATACATCAAATGTAAAAGCAACAAATAATTCTGCTCTTTGACCTTAGAAGTCAAGTAGAAGGTATTATGCTTGTTACCCAAAAAAATCACCAGAGCCAGCTCTGCCGGCTATACAGAGGACACTAATGCTTTATAAATTACCTTTGCCTCTGAAATTAAAAAAAAAAAAATCAGAAAAAAAAATACCAGCTTTCTTTCAATAAAATCTCCACAAGACTCCGATGCAAAGGCCTTCTACGTCAAACTGTCTGTAAGATCACTTCTGTGGGTGAGGAGTTTTGGTTCTGTAAGCCATGAGCCACATGCTTGATGCTTCTTAATCATTGTTCATTTCAAAACCATGGCACAAGAGTCTCGAACAAGAAGAGAGCTATTTATTTTAAAAGCTTACTTCACTACAGCAGCCTTAAACCACAGACTCGCCCTGTCAGTACAAGAAACAGAAGTGTAAGGAGAACTAGATCCTTCCCGGCTTGCTTCCTGCATGTCAGATGCTAATTTCAAGAGATCGCTCCTGCACGCACCCTAAAATCAATCCAGGGTAGACAGCAGGGATTCAAAAGCGGTAATTAAAAAGCTGACACGAGACCACAGAAAAGAGGTGAGGGTCAGGACCCGCCTGGCTCAGCGGCAGGGTTTGCGCTGCGGCCACTGAGCCCAGCTGAGGTGGGAGCAGCTCCCCCAGCCTAGGCCCCGTGTGCCACCAGTGCCACAGGATGGGCCCAGCACAACCACAGGCCAGCCTCGCCTGCGGGCAAGTCAGTGATCCCAACAGACCTAGGTTAGCTGAATGAGACAGCTCAGCTACCAACCAACAGCAGTAGAGCCACAGGAGCACGGTGCTCTAGACGAGCTAACTGTCTAGAAACTCCCATCCATGGTCTTCTAAGTGAGAGCGAGCTCTGCCCTGCTTGAAGTCATCCTGGTTTTTGAGATACAAGCTAGGAAACTCATGGCTTCCTGGAAGATGACAACACAAGTGACAAGGCATCCTGACAATTTATAGCCTGCCCTTTCTAGGCTCCTGTTTTTCCAAACAACACACTCCTGCTATTGACACAGCTCCACTAATGATGAAAACAGCGAATTCATACAGACAAAACTCCAAGGAGCCAGGATCTATAAAACTTTAAGCACACGATCCCTAGGACTGTTTTTGCTGCCTGTTCAATAATATGGCTAAAGATGCTGTTTCTCCTACTACGGGAGAGGTATTGCTTTCAATAAAGCTGGGAAGCGTTCACATGAAATTCAACACTCAATAGACAAAACTTCATGTGCTTTTTTCAACGCTTTACTTTTTTTACAACTCTGACATGGGACATTTACACGCACCATTTGTGTCTTTTCTTTGTTCCTGAGGTACACAGTTAACTAAACCACTGGTGTAAAAAACACAAAACGAAACAACAACAAAACCACAAAGGCCATCAGCCCACTACAGAGAACCTTTGAACACAACTTTAACCCCAGCATGTTATCATCGTAGCTTCAAAGCCAATGTAAGTGAGAGAAAACCAGACAAGAATCATAAGTATTGCTGTTATTACCCACCCCCCCCCCTTTTTTTTCACTTCCAAGTTGAGGTTTCTTTGATTCTTAATGCTGGTGAATGGGGTTTCTTAACTGCAAGACCAAAACCAAATGTTGGTAACAATATTCCACAATAATGTGGAAATGCTTTCCCTTCAAACCAACTACTGCAAATGTTCATTTTTTACTGTGGAGGCCATCCAGTTGCTACTGATGCCTTTTCTTGTCATATTTTATTTTCAGGTGTGATTTTTATACTTAGTTTAGGTAGAACAAGACCTCCTGAGTAAAGCTATAGTTTGATTTACAAACAATCCATCTCCACCTTCAAGACCAATGCCTGCAATTGCAAGTTTAAGTTTACACCAGTTATAAAGAGTGGTACTAAGATACACACACCAATTTAGCTAAATTTGCTTCTAATGTAACTATCATTAGCCTAACAAAATTCTCAATACCATTGATCAGCTATTGCTGGATTTATAAATCATCCATCAATTAACAAACTTGACTCAGTCAATTTTGTTCATCTTCTCACACAAGTCAGAAAGAAAATGATAATTCATTCAAGCTGTCTAAATTGTTGATCAATATATGTAAGTTATGACTTCTCAAACCACTTAATTTTTTCTCTTCTCAAGATCCTGTCTAAAATTCTAAACATTTTTGTTGTTGTTGAGCTTTGATCTTTCCATCAAGAGAGAAATATTGCCCAAATAAAAATTGAATTTTAAAAATAATAAATTTTAAAAGCCTTTGAATTACACACATCAGCTTCCAAACGCACCGTGGATGGAAGATCCACAGTCTATGGACAATCCATGGTCTTATTAACTGGTTTGCAGAAAATTGTACCCAGCAAAGCACCAGATACATTGAAGATTTGAACTCCACCCACACACAAACTCTTACATTACCGAACTATTAACGCCGTTATTCAGATAGCACCATCAGTGATGTCAGTAAAATACAACCCCAAGACCTTCTACAACACTGGAAACATGGAAACAAAAACCCCACTGCCTTGTTCTACCTTCTGTTTCTTCTAGGTCGGGGTCCTGTGATCACTCTATTTGTCTACACCAACATTTTTTATTTTCTTGCACAGACTGGATAGAGATGTCTTCTCTCTCCCTTTCTTAAATCCTAGCATTTCTTACACAGAAAATGCACTAAGAAATGAAGACAAGAAGAAAGTACCCATGTCAACATGTCTGTAGAGGCATTTTGACTTTCAAAACTCCATCACATTGCAGAGTTCCCAGTAATCCTGAAAGGGCCACTATTTCCTGTTGGCCATTTGTTAGAAAATAAATAAAGAGATCTTCTGCCCCCAGGTGCAAATTTTTCTTAAAGTAGAGGTAAGGGAGAAGGAACCAACAGGACACTCTATTTATATCTACCTCACGCTGAGCAAGGAAGCTCCAGGGGATGTTATTTTGATCAAGCTAGGGCACTACCCAATGTACTTAAAAGAATAAATAAAACTGTCTTTTTACCTCAAACTTAGCGTACATTATCACAATCATAAAGTATATAACATAGACGTGATTAAGGCCCAAATTTTAAAATGCAGATGCCAGAAGCAGGTAGGCATAACCCTTTGAAGAAAAGATGCCCAATACCAGGATTTTTACTTTTTCTGCATAACAAGTTGTATCTATACCTTGAATAGATGTGACTGTGAACTCTACAGGTCCAGGATACACTTCAGAGACATATTTTCAACTGGACCAAAATAGACTTGGAAATGAAGGAGAAACACACCAAGCCTTCAATATTTCACTCAGACTTTTTTTTTCCCCCAAATGAAAACAGATAACATGACCAGAGAAACCAAAACATAATATGGGTTACAGAGACTGAGTAAGGGGGTTCTCAAAAGGGTTAATCTGTGCCAAGTCAGACTGTCCTGATTTAAAAGCTGTGAACACATGACATGTCTTAGAGACTCAGCTCTCTCCCAAAGGCAAGTTCACCCTGGGCTAAATTTGTCACCTTTCATATGCCTACATTTCAATCCCAGTGCACTCAAATCTTATATTTTCAAATGCACAGCCTGCCCTTTTGTCTGCAGCTGTTTCAGTGCTATTTGCACCAGGTTTATGCCTGGAGGTTCGCCCCCCTGTTCCTGTGCCCCTAGCTTGAGAAGCCCATAATTGGCAGATCTGGGACACTAAATAATTCTTACAGAAAAGCCAGGAAGCTTCTAAAACCAACAAAACCAACAAACAAAACAAAAGAACATCTCGGGGGGGGGGGGGGGGGGGGGCGGAAATGAATGAAAAACAGACAAAAAAAAAATAATAATGTTTATTTCCTGGTCACTTTAACTGGGGAACATTTGATCCTCTGAACTGACTCAAGTTAGAAACATACTGCTTTTCAGTAGCAATCACAGCTAAATTCATACCTTGTATTAATACATAGAACTGCTTGAAGCACAAGGAACACTAAATAAGCCTCAACATCCATCTTCTAGGTCACACATGAAGCAGTAAAAGAGCTAATTAAAAGGTCACATGCCAATATGCAGCCTTACCATGCAGTTTCATAATACATCTCATCCAGTGTAACGGCAGGGCTATCACTAAAAGAGCAAATCCTACCACTTTGCTCCAGTACCAGCAACGACACCACCACCCAGCCACCTACTCAGGTCCGCTCATCTGAACAGGAGCTATCATATACATGTACACCAAATCAGGTCTCCGTGAGAGTTAAGTATCTGCACTTGGGATTGCAATCAATCCAGATTAAATGTGGCATAACAGTGCATTGTGAACTGCTGTGGCAGTTCCAGATAGAGCCCAATGCAAGTATGGATGCCCAAGTCAACGTCACCCACCCTGTCAGGGAAGCAGCAACCTCTGCCAAAGGGGAAGATGACAAACAGAAGTGGGCATTTCCAAAAATTAGCACAATTAAATCATCCAGAGCTTGGCCACTTTGTATTGGAGGGAGGGTCCTTGCTAAGGAGCTGGACAAATCCAATGATTTTAATTGCCACCTTTTTGCTTTTCTACGTGTTGTCTTCAAGAGGACAAACCCACAAAGAAAACAGCCCAGGTTCCTTTTTTTTTTTCTCTTTTTTTTTTTTTTTTAAGAAAGGAACAGATATGAGGTGGGTATTTTTATTGCAGAAGAGAGCAGAAGAGGGAGGGTGATGCAACTGCAATTCTAGATAAGCCAGCAATATACCACAGCTGGATGACTTGGAGTCATTCTGTGATTTAGGTACATAGACCAAGCCCTGGCAGCCCTCCACTCTGGTAATTATCATCTGGCAGCTCATCCCCAAGCACTGTAACAGACACAGAAGCCTCATTTGGAGATGTCTCCTCCGATAAGTCTGGCAAAGCCCTTGTACGTCCAAAGGGCTGCAGTAGAGGAACCGTGGAGGTCCCGGAAGGAGTAGCAGAGGCTGGAAGCTGGAACAGCAGGTCAGGAGGGCACTGGGGAGCACAGGAACAAGCCCACACAGAAGGGTTCACATATTTGTTCAGCCACTAGAACAGTCAGTACCATTTGGGCTGGTTAACGTTAAAAAGAAAACAAAAAGTCACCCCTTCCTACAATGGATAGAAGATGAAAACGCTGTATGAATTTACACTTCACGTTTCAGAAGCACCAGAGTGAAATCCAGCTCTGCTGACACTGTGCTACCACATCATATTCATTCTTTAAGAGCTAGCAGCCTCTTATCCTAATTTACTGGGTACCTGCTCAGAGTATCCATAGCCTGAGCTCTGAATTTCAATTCGAGAGTTAATTTGAATGCAGAAGCGAACACTTGTCCTGTCAGCCCTTGCCCGTTCTTCAGAGAAAGGAAGCTACTCAGACATGTTGCATAACTGCTCATCGGCATAATCAAAGAGATTGGACAGTAATTGGAAGGCTAATACCACTTCTTCAAATAGGTGCAAAAATATACTGTGAAAAGCCTATTAACAGCATAGATGAGGAGACATTCAACTCCTCTCAGTGTCAGAGCTTCTACATCGTTCAGAATAATTTAGTGCAGGATCCAAAGAAAATGTTCTCCCATGTGTATTGATGCTAATTCACAGAATTGAAAAGCAAATTCAAGAAGACTGAAGAAAAGAAATGAGTTAACTGTAAAATAACCTTCAAGCTTGGGCTAATTAACCTGGTAGCATGCCTAGTTCATATGCCCTAACATACATAAAGCATGTCATCTTGGTCAAGTCAGTTGTAATGCTGGCACTCCTGACAGTTCCCAATACACAAGTGGTTTATGAAGTGTGCTTTTAGCTTCCATTTAGGCTATCACTTCAGCCAAGACAAGTACATTCACACTTAAGGCAGTTTTCTAAAAGGTTCATGCTGTTTTAAAAAAAGAAAAAAAAAGATGCTTTTAATCACAAAAATGTTTGACTATGCTCACACAAAGTTTGTTTTGCTTGCAATGGTCACGTATATGGTACCCTCGACAGCATCACGGAAGAAGACATTGTTTCCACTGAGACTATGAGACAAAAACTTGTCTGATACAAGAAGTATAGATTATGTATTCAGATGGTGAAGTAGAAATGGAAAACATGAAAGCATACAGCCTGGTAGTCCTCTTACTTCTAATGTAATAACCAAATAGAGGAAAAATAAAATCAAGGCATTTTTCAGATTTCTTTTTTCTCATAGAGTTACATTCATAGAAAAATACACAATGGAGGATGAAAATATATATAAAAAAAAAGTGTACATTTTTCTACAGGACTTCTTTGGTACTAAGTAAGCTGAAAACATCATCACGTTTTTTTTCCAATATTCTTCACAACAACACAGGTAGCAGTCCATTTGTTAGGTATACTTAGCAACTCCTTGCAGATTACTAAAATAGAATTAGCAAAGGCTCTTTCCGTAAAAGGTAACGTGCTTGAGTGCATAAAATCTTACAGAGAATGCAATAAGAGTATTTTAGGTGAGTCTCAGCATGTAGCACCGCTGCAGCTATACTGCTTTCTGATGAGAGCAGTGCAAAAACACACAGCATCTCTCCCAGAACTGCATGCAGCAATGAGGTTTCGTTTTATGAAAGAGTTTTCCCTTTCAAGGACCCAAATAAACAGACTCCCACCCACCAAAACCAACAGCTGACTCTCCTCTTCAGCAAAAGTTTCTAATAAATTGCAACCTAAAAACAGACATTTTAATACACAACATCCTACAGGGGTTCTTTTTGATACATCCATAAAGCAGCACGTAGGATGTTAACACAGGGGACATAGGGCCCTGACTGTCAGGAGCCCCGTGCTGCACACCCCTGCAGCACCCTCTCCCTCCTGGCAGCTACCAGCTGTATTCAACTCCTCCACCCAGTATTTAATCCTACCAGTAGAAAGCAAGCACGAGAGAAATAAGGCTTTGAAACAAGAAATACACACCACAAACCCAGCTTACCTAACTGACCATCAACATCCAGTGCTGGAAACCCAGGTAAGATCTGACCTCCTCCTCTTCAAGGCTCTTCCCCAGCAGCTCTGAGCTGCTGTCAGAAAGGCTCCTTTTAACTGTTCGTAAGCCTTTGGCTCACCGAGCCTTGCCGCTGCCAGACAAAACATGTTTTGTAACCTGGCCAGAGCTGACTTAACAGCTAAAAGCTCAGGAATTGTCTATTAACCGCCCCTGAGGCTCTTCAGGATGTATCTTCTATCTTCGTGCAAGCTATTGTTTTGCTACTGCTTCTCCACATCCACGCAGTAACACCTGAATAGTTAACTGAGAGATGCAAGGTAAACAAGCCTCACTGCCTATTAATTACAGAGCAGCTGTACATTACCACATCCATTTAAATAAATAAATAAATAAATAAATACATACATAAATAAATAAATAAACAAATAAATAAATAAATAAAAATAAATAAATATACAAGAAGAGCCTTGTATAAATACAACAAAAATACACAACTACCTGATATCCCCTATTGCCCCGAACAACCCGTAGAGGTAGGTAATAAGAATGGCAATGCACCTGCTGAAGAGCAAAGACGGAAAACTGCAAGGTTTTCATCGCTGGAGGTCAAGGCAATGACACAAGTCATACCCCAAGGCCTCCACCGTATACAACAGGGCTGCACTACCAGTTTATTTTAACAATCCAGATTTTTTCCTCGTAGATACAAATAACAACACACTAATCGTATTATGTAAGATGTTAACTGTACACCAAATGAACAGGACAGATTGTTATATTACTTTTCATCGCTGTAAAGGAGTTAGAAATTCAGTAGTGAGCATCCATGCAGGTAGATGAAATAGGGAATAACTCTGGGAATTAATCCTGCTCTGCTCCCTAGGCAGCCGTCAGACTGCAATGACAAGCAATTTATCTTCCGTCTACAACACTGTCAGCAGATGAGAGGAGCCACTGGGGAAGTCGGCTGCAGTCCACACCCTTCATCAAACCAAATTCGTGCCTCTGAGGAAGGAGACACGAGGGAATGCAGTCATTTGCCCAGCTGCCCAGATACAGCGAAATTCTTGCACTCCAGAGGCTGGGCAAATTCTGCCTGTTTGCTTAGTTTTGCCCTGATGCTCCCCATGAGGGAGATGTGCCAAACAGATGCCAGCTATCAACTATACCTTCCCATCACAGACTCTGAACCGGCTGTGGCAGCCCCAACACCGTTGAATCTAGGTGATCCCAAAATAGGAGAAACCACACGAAGAGCAGCTTGAGAATCCAAACCAGAGTCCATCCCTACAAAAAAAAAACTCCATCCACAAAATGACTGCATCCCATTTACCTTTAGAAGCACTACTGGCATGCTTTTCAGCCATGAATCACTGCCCAAAATACAAAAGAAATTGCTTTGTACCCTTAGGAACAACAAAATACTTCTGGTTGGTGGCCGTGAGTCATGGGTATGTGAAGTTTTGTCTGAAACGAGGCATCTGCTAAAGCTGAAAAATTCAGGAACGGGCTTGTTTCAAAGTTGTTTGCCTTGGGTCACATATGTATTAAAACCCCAATTTTCATCAGCAATTATTAAATTTGCTCAGCAAGGATATTAAATAAAGTTCTTCTGCAAATTATAAAAAGTTATGAGCAGAAAGTTTCAGCTCTTTGCTTTTTGCCATCGTGCTTTACAGAACGCAAAAATTTACCTCAAAACCTTAAAGACTTCCAGAAAAATCTTCCAGCAATGAAATCTCCTTCCTACAAAGAGATGGGCATTACTCCACGCAGCACACCAGCTCTTCCTCTGGGCATGCTTCAATGTTCTTATATTAAATGTACATTTCAATTCTTTCGTTCATTCATTTTTGCTGAACTGTTGTGATTTCCCCCTCAGTTCTGCAGGCATACATCTAGACAGCAGTGGAGATTTGCAATACCGAAACGGTGTTAGTGGTGCCACTAATAAATAAATAAATAAAAGCAGTAATTTACTGCTGGAAACATTTTTTTTGCTTTCATTTAGACACTGTAACCAATATTAGAACTACTGCTGCTCATTATTATTACCTCTCAGAATAAATAAATAAAAAAAAAGGCATGCTTTCTTGAATAAAGACATTACATTGCCAATTCATTAATGATTGGGGGTGTTTCCACTTAAAGTAATTCCCAGCCGATTCCTGTAGTTGTATCTCCCTCCACAACTCCAATTTGTCATGAAGATGGAACCATTGACAAACAGGCATTGGCTAATCAGAACTCCTCCGTGGGTTTACCCAGCCTTTCTTGCAGACAAACTTGACTCTGACAGAGCTCTTCCCCACTCTGTAAAACCCCTTTTAACGGTGGAAATACCCCACCGATGCAGTGTGGGACCTTGCTGATGCCCAAGTTTGTAAGATGCCATTGGATCACCTCCTTTCCCTGCTCTGCTCTGAAGAAGGCAATGCCAGTTATTGACTCAGCTCCAAGCAGCAGAAAGGGAAGAAAGCCAACAGAAAGCAGTAAGCCTGCAGAGAAATAACTGCCCTATATTGTTAGAGGGGAGGGAGACGGAAAAAAGGGAAGAGCACCATTTATCCCAAACACCATTGAAAAAGAGCCATCTACCAAACAAAATGCAAAAAGTAATTGCAGTTTGCTCTGTAAGTCATTGAGTGGGGCTGTGGATTGTAAGCCAAAACCATCTTTCAACTGCAGACATGTCACCAGCTGTTTTATGGAGCTCAGACTCTGCTCTCAAAGTGCTTCTGGCTGTGCATAGCCAACTACCACCAGGATTCAGCATTTCCCATTTCTAGGCTTAAACGCTGCTGCTTTCCCACACTCATCCTCGGTCAGCGAGTCCCACTGGCCACCCTCCAGCAATCCCACGGGCATCAGGATACCCAGCTCACCTGGGGATTTTGTTTGGCTGTGGACATATTTAATTTAAAGGGAAAAATATTTAGTTCTAGCAGTGTTGAAAAAGTTTGTGCACGTGGGGAAGTAGCAGGTACCGAGCTGTACAAAACCAGCCCGCAGCGCGCAGCGTAACAATTCCCTGTCTCATGTTAAACAAGCAAAGCAGACATAACAGCCAATTATTTTTGTGAATGATCAATCTGCCACAGCTTAACCAGATTCTGTAAATGTTTAGCCAGGCATCTTAGTCACCCTCCTGTGATTTTATCTCGCTGGGACAGCGCAGCCGGCACGCACACCCAGCCACAGAGAAGGGCACACCGACTGACGCCTGCTTTGTATCCTGCACACCAGCCGTAGTCTGCTTCCGCTCTGGCTTCAGCGTGACCTCTTTCACTTATCACGATGCCAGCTCAAGTGTACGTAATGCCTGGGTACATTAATTTCCTAAAGCGCTGGGGAGAGGTGGGGAACCGGTGTGCAAAGGTCTTGTAGCAGCAAGAGGCTGTTAGTCTCAGAGCACACAGAGAGCACAGCAGCAACTCCCTACAAGTATACTCCAAGTGCAGCTCTCAAGCATCTATTCCTTTTCATCACTTTGTTTTTGAATAAATTGTACTTCTGTATGTCTTCTGAATACAGTACCTGGAATTACAACAAGAAGGATCAGAAGAAAAACCTGTAAGATGCCCTTTATGCTATTTTGTAAGTGCGGATAGATAGGAAGATATAAGAACCTTGTATTTTCGTAACCAGGTAAAACCAAACATGGAGCTCACATTCCAGAACTAACATGAAGTCAGCTCTTGTACAAAGCTTTACCATTTGTCATTTCTGTTGTTCTCACCTTCCTAATCTGGGAGCTCATCGTATAAAATGTCAAAAGTTGGTTAGAAGGGGTTAACTGTGAACAGGGAGAGGGCAACCTGAGCAGTAAAGCTTCTTGGATTGGGTTTGCAGCCAGTATCGCATCCTGGGCTATGGCCTCCTGGAGAACAAGGGTGGCATCTGCTCTAAAGCACTGAACACACAAGTACGCGGCTTTTGTCTCCACAGAAATATTCCTAGAGCAGGAACAAACCAGTAGATACAGTATTTCATTCCACAACGCTACTGCAGAGATGTTCTTTATGAAGGTATGGACCAACCTAGAAAAGAATGTGTAAATTGTAACATCTGAGAGCAAAGCGAGGTGGGAGTATGACCCAGTGATAAGGGGCTTAGAAAAAGAAAATACAAACCACATTGTGGTTTTATGCTCATACCATAGAAGTACTTAGACAGCTAGAGTTCACACCATCAAGTTTCCCAGATAATCTAAGGGAGAAAACGCAACACCCGAGAGGCAGAAAATGATGAGCCCTCCTCTATTTCTTCTTTCCACACTCACCCTTTTCCATTTAACATTATCTCTGTACTTTGCATAGCTGGAGAAAAGCACAAATCTGCTGCACCTCATCTTAGAAACCGCTTTTATGAAAATAAAAAATATTGTATTGTGTCAAGCTCTTCACTATACGAGGCACATAAAATTTAAAAATATGTAATTGATTTTGGGTGTGCTTTAAAAGTGTATTTTAAAGCGTGTCAAGATCGAAACACTCCACTGACAGCTATATCTGCAGCGTATGCTTCAAATGACAGACAGAGAAAGATTGTCTTCGTGTGTCACAGGGTGCACAGATTTGCAACCTCTGATAGATTTGTTGGGGAGAAGAGCAAGGGTGCTTCTGGTGCCCGGACACCCTCCTTTCAGCTTCATGTGCTGAGTCATAAATCAGCCTTTTCAGGTGCCTTGAGTCTGAAATGCTGGAAAGACCCTGAACACACACACACTTTTTTTTTCCTCAACGCTCTAAATTTAGCATCTCAATGAAGTTGCTATTCCCTCCCTCCTTCGCCTTTCCCCAAGATAAAAGAATGCACTGAAAAGGAACACACAAAAATCAACCAATCTGGCCCATGAAACACGAGCCACATTCACAGGACAAAAATAGAAAGCTTTCATCTTTCATTATCAGACACTCTACCACACAGCACAGGAAGCCACAGCTTGAGGCAACTATAGGTTTCAAATACTCTTTAAAATGTGAGCAAGGCTTTCCTTTTCTGCTCTGTGAAAAACAAAAAGAAGTTGGCTTGACAATGACAAAAAAACATTAGAGTTGAACAAGCCTCTCCAGTGGCAATCCAAAGAGAAGGGTCCCGGGGCAGGCAGTTGTTGAAGCAATAGCATCCCTCCCACTGCATAACTTCTAGTGTTCAGAACGACAGCCCTTGCTTTCTCACGTCTGGTGATTTAAAAACTGTACGTTTTAAAATCAAATTCTAAAATTTTCATCTGTATGATTCAGTCCTAGCCCCCGGAGGAAGAAAAAGGAAAACACCATTGCTAGAGATTTGATGTTGCGTGAGCTTCAAAAACCTTCCTTGCCCAAAGCCCTCCAGCTTCCCTCTGAAAACAGCAACCTGAATTTAATGGGATTCGTAGCTGCTTTCTAAGGTTTGGAGCACCTTCAGCCTCCATCTTTACAGTCTCAGCAACATATGTGGCCATCTGCTGAGCTTCAAATTTTTATTTTTATTTTTTATTTTGAGAGAAGCAGTGAAAGAACCACCATGCAAAGTCACAATCCTTTCTCAGGATTTTTTTCTGGTAGCTTCTTCATTTTCTTACCTGCTTACCTACTCTACAGTTCTGCAGTGAAACTGGAGACCATCCAGGTTCGCTCACCTCATTAGAAGGGGAAACGCTGCTTATGAACCTGAAAGGACTTCAACATGCCATGAACAAAGCCCCCAATGGAAACCTCATGGACTATTTAAACTCACCAAATGGAGTCAGTCTGGCTTTCCGTCATTCACATCTCACCCACTCCTAGCATCCAAAGGGCACGTTGGGGTGAGGTGGAGGTAATACTCACATTGCATTCACATTTCTTAACCCAGCCATATGTTTCTGCCTCTTTTGTCCTTGCAAAATCCTGACAGGTAGCAGAGAAATTGTTTCCTTTTACACTGACAGAGTTCAGCAAAGCAGCTGTGCGAGCACAAGCCTCTTCCTGGGCAAAAGGACGCGGTGCCTGGAAGGGTCACCTGGAAGGGGGCAGTACTGGGAAGAGGAATTGCTGCGGCTTTCAAAGCACATTGCACAGCACAGAGGCTGGGTGAGCAGTGGCAGAAATACTCTACTGGGGTGGAAAAAGAAGTCAGAACACAGTTTTCAGTTTTTCTACAGCGTCACCGTGTCTTTTAAACAATGAAATGAAAATTTCACTTAAGCATCCCGTAATACACAGAGAATCTGACGTCAGTGTGTCCTACAGGCAACTTTCAACAGTCTCCAAATGGAATTATCCTTCTTATTTTCCAGCCTAGGAAATCCAAGATGCCTGTGAGGCACAGAGCATGAAAACAGAAGCAAGACCCAGAGACCTTAATGCACTCAAAACCAGATACACCTCAGTAATCACCATCTATGGATTCTTAAAGAACTGGCAAATGAAACTGCAAGGCTAGGTGCAAGGACTTCAATAAAACTGTTATATATAGGGTGATATATGATTTTAAAGTGTTCAAACACACACAAAAAAAAATCCATTAAAAAAAAAACAACAGAGGAAGCAGAAAACAAAAACAACTAATCCAGGCAACTGCTGCTAATAAAAATCACCTCAGTAGAAGCATATGGCATTGGAACATGCTGTAATGGGAGGCGTAATTAAAGAAAGAGGTTAAAGGAAAACAGAATAAAACACAGCACCAGTTTGCCAGCACCAGGAAAAATAAAACCAAATCACAGACCAACATGACGCTCTTTTTAAACACAGTAGCTCATTTTTTAGGCAAAGAAAATATGTCAGTCCTAATTCAGCAGCATGCAGGACTCTGCTGGAGTGGAGATGGGAACTAAGAAGAACATTAAGGTGGGTAGGGCGCTTGCTAGGAGGCTCCTACAAAGACCAGACCACTGCACAAGTCAACTTTTCATCTAGGACACTGAGACAAGATTTGCCAGCATATCCTCAGCACTAAGTCTAAAAGTTTCATCAAGAAGTGGTTAAGGGGAAAAATAACTACTCGTGTGCTCGGATACCAGAAAGAGCGTGGTGTATTTGCACTCCGAGATGGCTCTAAGTGTCCCTCATATGTACTCAGTATGCCTTGAAAAAGAGAAGAGCTATTTAAATTTGATTTAAAAATGATTTAATTTGGCACAAGAACAAGTATGGCTAAATTGACTGTGAGTGCATCTGTGCCTGAAATTAGAAGGTTCCTCACACCAGGAAAGGGAGACATCAGATGGGAGTGGTGGAGGCAGGAAGCCTAAGGTGGAGCCCGGCTAATAGGTGAGCCCTATTGTATGGTGTGGGGTGCCTGTAACAGCAGGGGACTGACTCCGTGACCCAGACCTCCCTAGCGAGGGTTTCTTTCATTCATAAATATTTTAACAGATTTTGATATAGGTGGATGCCTCCTATTCCACGAGAGCTTATTCAAACAGGTACTTGCATAGTAATGCTTGCCGAAAGACTTGAAGATTGCAGTTGCACTAACTTTTTAGTTAAATATTTCCAAACGGTGACAACGCCATGAAAACACCACTTTCTGGAGGGGAAGGGGAATTGCTTTGTTCGTTTTAAACCCTATTATGCCTCCTTGCTCTGAACAAACCTCAAAGTCCCTGTGGGAACAAGTTCTGGGACTGGCTTCAGGACAGCAACACCTGGCACACGTTCTCCACACAGGGGCAGAGCAAAAAGGATGTGTAGCAACAGTCCAGCTAATGTTTTATGTGGCTGACATGTAACCACAGACTTAACTGAGAAAAAATAAGGCTTAATAAAAATTAGGAAACACGAACTTTAATAATGGCACTGTAAGGTGGGGATTTTCTTGCAAGACAGAGCCCAGACTAAACTCTGCTTACACACCCGTAGTTATTACTCCCTACTGACTGGCCTTTCCTATTACTATCTAGCTGGCTTTCTTCTAACTAGTCAGAGGAAGTCCAGTGGAATTTGGGCTGTTAAGTTCCTACTAAACACCTGGGACTCTGCAGGTCTTTAATAAAAGCAGGGGTAGCCTCAGCTTGGTGTAGGCAGGTCCAGCAGCACTCAGTCCTCCTCATAGAATTTATGTCAGATTCCTACAGAAAGCAAACATCAATACTCCAATTCAGTTATATGAGAATGTTCCTACTAACGCATCTCATTGGGAAGATGGAAAAATGCAGATGCTATGATGGGAAAAAGATTTAATATAAGCCATGAGAAAAAAAAATAAAAAAAGGCTAGCAAAAAACCTCCACCCACAAACAACGGATTCAGAACAGCATGATAAGTAAGAGACACAGAATTAGCTGCCAAGATGTGAGCAGTAATAAATAAACAACAACAAGAAAAATCCACAAAACAGTTGCTTGATTTAGAAAGAAAAATCAAAATATCCTTAAAATGAGTCAGTAAATCAGATCTTATTTCTTCCAGTAAGTTGCAGTAACATGAACAATAACATTCCTGAACTGGAAGTTATTGTTTATTTTATATAAACACCAAGCCCAAAGTTCTACACAGAAAGATTGTGTACTTTAGAAGAAATTAATTATTTTTATTTATTTATTCATTACTGAGATTTAAAACAAAACCCAGCTGTACTTCTAGATTCCTCTGCTGCAGAAAAAAAAAGGAAACTAACAGAATGAAATGAACACCTACAAATCCAAAACAGTTCGCAGAGGGGACGTGAAAAGGCAAGAAAGTAAAGACGGGGAAAATCATGCTCATCTAGTAAATCAAAGTAGGTTTCTATTTCTTATTAGTCTTGCTAAATAAAACTCCTGTGCATTCTGGGACAGCACAGAATTGTGAAATTTAAGTGCTTCTGCCTACACAGAAATGCTATAAAATTACCTATAAGGCTAGATATATACTGCGCGTCCCCCTATCCTGCTGCAATACTTGAAGTCTGGACCTTCACCCATATTTAGCTGCATTTGGAATCTCACAGAGTGAGCTCTCGTTTCCACAGTGTACAATGCTGCTGCATACCCCAAAAAAACAAAAGGACAAAGGAAACTCGCTTGCTGTTCCCCAACTGCTATCCACACCACACTGTCAACAGGCTTATAGCTTTCTGCTTTTCTCTACCTCCGTTTAAACTAAGAGCTGCTCTTCATCCACTGAATGATCAGGGAAGAACCTACAAAGAGGCTGTCCCGGCCAACAGGCAGGACCCTGATGGAGGCGTGTGAGATCTCAGCCTGTCCAAGACCTTGTCAGTAAACCCAAGCAAGTCCCCCGTACTTCAGAGTACCCTCTTATCATCCTTCCTTACCTTGACTATTTTGTGGAAGGGATAATACCTTGGGTAATAAGCATGTAGTTATGTCTAGATGGCACAAACTGTAGCATACAGAAAACCCCGAACTAGCTCAGGCTCCTGGAAGCAGCCCAGACGGCATGACGAAGCCACTGCTGGCTGCTCTCAGCTCCTCCTTTCTTTGCTATACAGCTTCCAGTATCCAACCTAGTGTGGTCTCTCCCCATCACATTGAATCCTGTGGATAACTGCATTTGAAAATTGCATTTAGACACCATTATAATTATAAATAACAGAAGAACAGGTTGCCTTGAAATATCTTGGGTTTTCCAGGCCAAGGCAGAACAGAGCTCAGAGAAATGCCCCGCTTATTCTCACCTACCAAAGAAACAGCTTCACAGCACTCAGGCACGGCTGTGATTCCTCCCGGCAATTCAGACTGTGCTGCCTTAGTTTATGGCTCCTGCTCACCTGCTTTGAGTAACCCACGGCAGCCACAAGTCCTGCTTGGGATGAAAAAAAGCACAGCACAAACACAGGACAGTCTCCATCAAACTGTGTACTTCCCACAGACACAGCTGCTTCAACACGACAGCGTTAAAATATGTCAGAGCTGTTTCAAGACCCTGCTCTGTGGGAGGAGTTGCTTTTATTAGTATGGAAAAAAAAAGTTTCAAGAGGCAGTTTTATTTATCACATCTTCAAATTTTGTTTTCCTTATTTGAATCTTAAATTTTTAAATACAGTCCAAACATATATTTACCCTTCTTGAAATCCCTGTTCAGGGGACATACAATTCATAGCAGAACATCAGAATATACCATATATATGAAATCTGACTAAAAAGCAGAAACAATTGTTTTTTTGTTTTTTTTTTTTGTTTGTTTGTTTGTTTTTTCTGTTAGTTAATATCCCTTGGGTTCGGTTGATACATTATTCAGCTGAAATATCAGGACATTTTGGAGAAACGCTGATTCTGCGGAAGGCTCAAAGCACCTCCCATATTCATAAAAAAAACATTTAAAATATGGCATCAGATTCCTTAATATTTTTATCCTGAAGAACTTTCGAGTCCCAATCAGGATCATTGCCACATTGTGCTAAAGCTGAGAAAAAGTATATTTAGATCTGATCTATCTCCAGTGCTCTTGCAAGAAGACATGCAGCATATGGCAGATGAAAAAAAAAAATGGGGCGGGGGGCAAAGGAGAAAGTGACAGTAAAAAATACTTCAAATAAAAACTTTACATTTTCAACTAAAATAAATTAAAACATGTCATTTCTGTGCCAATTGTTTTGCCTTCCATCTCTTTATTCACAACAGTAGTCATGTGCCTTATTTCTAACTAGTACCTTAAACTATTAATTAAAAAAAAGTTTTGCATCATTATTAAAATTTAATATTTCAATGGCTCCCCAAAAATAGAATCACAGAATGGTTTGGGTTGGAAGGGACCTTAAAGCCCACCCAGTTCCAACCCCCTGCCATGTGCAGGGACACCTCCCACCAGACCAGGCTGCCCAAAGCCCCATCCAGCCTGGCCTTGAGCACCTCCAGGGATGGGGCATCCACAGCTTCTCTGGGCAGCCTGTGCCAGTATTTCAGAATTCTCATTTTGAGAATACTTTCCAAAATATTGGTGCCTTTTTATTTTTTTTCCTATGTTTAGATAAGAAAACATTAATTTCCTGTCACTACGCTAGAATTCCCAACAGGACAAAATACCACTAAACTACAATATCACAAGCCAATGACTCATACTGCAACCTGGTGACCTTTAAGAGGTAACTGAGAATTTACATGAGCTCACTCCAGGCAGAACTGAGAATGGAGGTTAACCTACCTTTCCTCATTTTACTGCCAAGTCTCATAATATCAAGTGCTTTTGTAAATTCTCTAAAGCCTTCCGAGCATGAGACTTCAAGCTTACAGAGAAAAACCTGGATATGCTACTGAAGTTCATTCTAAAAGCTAAGAAATCAGAACACGAATAAAAACCACCCACTGCTTTAAGAACAAGTGCAAACATCAACAATTTTTCAACTCAAAACTCAGAAAATTATCAAGTGAAAACGCACAGTTCTGGAGGACGTGATGCACAGCCTTAAAACCTGAGCTCCTCTGTTGGACAGACTGCAAACGAAGGCTCCCAGCACAGCTCCACCTGCTCTGCCAGAAGAGCGGGTGAAACGTGGTGTTTTTGCAATGCACACCTCACATAAGGACCTGGTGCTCAGGGACACGGTTTAGTGGGCGATATTGGTAGTAGGGTGATGGTTGGACCGGATGATCTTGAACATCTTTTCCAACCTTAATGAATCTGTGATGCTATGACAGCCCTCTCCTGCAGAGGTACCACAAGACAAGCGAGGAGCCAACACCACATCTTGACAGCAAATTAGCCCTTGGGGCTCTTCTGCCCCTCAGTTCCACCCCAATGGGGCAGGCATAGCTGTTGGTGGCCCTCAAGCAGGTAAAGACTTTGGTTTGCAGCTCCAGTGGGCAGGAAGGAGGACAGGCAGAAGGGGTGACTGTTTACTTCCACCCACCAGTGGCCCCGAAAACCGATTGCTTCGATCAGCACAGCAGAGGCAGCGTGTCCTGGGGGTTAGGAGAGTGTAGCTGATAACCTGGCATTGGGAAGATTTAAATGGCGAATATTCTTAGCCCTCCCTCCCCTTTATATTTATTTATATGTTTCTTTTGGGTTTAAGCTATCTTAAGATACTTAGGGAGATGGTGGCAACTACCTCTCCCAGCAAATTAACCTGCAGTGGCCCAGCTAGAGGCCAGGCCCTGCTCTTGGATTAATTCTCCAAGAGGGCAAGCTATGAATAAACTACAATATTATCACAAGCCAATGATTATTACTGCAACCTAGAGACCTTTCAGAGGTAGCCAATTAATTCTCCCTGCCCTCGCTGCCTCCACCCCAGAATCAAGGGCAGCAGGTGAACTCTCACAAAGGAGGTCTTCCTCTCCACCCACCTGCTAAAATGTAATGCTCTGTTAAATACTGCATTGTTTGTTTGTTGTGTTTTTTTTTTCCAGTCAAGAACTGCTGTGCCCACCAGGCAATACCTGCAGCTGAGTGCGCCCTGGATGGTTGCGGGAATCCTCTTGAAAGTAACAAAAAGTAGATTGCATTCATCCAATGAGAAATTACTTCCCAAAGGAAAAAGAAATTGAAGATGCATGTGTCAACATGCCCAAGAAACAGAAATTACTTGTGAATTTCCTCTCATTTTTTTGGTCTTCCTCATACCTGTTTGATAGGTCTTTTTGGGTAGGTGCAATGACCACTGGTGCTCCACGTGTCTGTGCGCATGCCCTCCCCTTGTTATTTATCGAAGTCTCACTTCAGCACACATTCAGCAAGCTGTTACACTAAGCATAAAAACAAGCAAATTATACAGTAGATAAAATGCCAAGCTTCTCTTGCACTGCCAGCTTCGTTAGAAAAAAAGTGATGAAGTATGCATGCATATAATCACAGTAATTAGACGCTCGTAGCCAGCTGAATATCAGTGTGCACGCATGCTTACATTAAAGTAGCGGATTTTGAAAACTGTAAACGTGCAGGATCTGTGCAGTCCAATGCTGCAGAAGAGAGATGGAATATTTTTTGGCTAATTCAGCTCTTTCTCAAAGAAAGTGCTATAGTGTTGTCTTTACCATCGATCGCTCAGTACAGAAGAGAAGTTGCGTTTGCTGTACAGCAGCGCTCTTGTTGTAAACATTTGGTGCATAAAGGAATTTAAAACTTGGCTGTGATTGTGGGTGGCCAAGCCTACATTTGGCCAATTTAATAACGCTGTGTATTTTGGTCTGCTTTTTTCTTTTTTTAAATTTGATTCTGCTAGTATTAAAAACATCTCCTTTCTTTGCATATTGTTTTTCCCTTTGCATGTTGTATAGCCTCTCACTGAGAAAGCCACTCAAAAGTTGGCATTTAAATATGGATGAAAAGCCTTTCAGTTGGTTAGTTTTTCAGTTTAATAGTTAGTTTTTCAGTTTAATAGCAATAAATGCATAAATCCAGAACAGAATCAGTCTTCAATATTAGCACGTCACTTAACTTAATTCCTTTAAAACAAGTCTGCTCATCTGAAAGTCTGCTCTGTTGCTAACCTCAAACATCAAAGTAACCCCTATTTACAGGGCTGAAGAAAGTTAATCTGCCAGACTGCCCTACCTTCCTTTTCAAAAACTTCATCTTTTAATGTATTTTAAAACTGCATGTCTCGGAGTCTTCCCTTTCCCTGCTAGAGTAATGATTTTACATCTTTAAGAAAATGCTTGCTTTTTGGAAAGACAAAGAGTAGAGAATAATGTCTTCTGTTTAGGACGATGTAGTGACTAACTTTCTCTAGACATGTCAGCAAAGTTTTCCAGCAGTTACACTCAGGAATAAAGTTAAGAGCATTCTACATTCATGTTTTGCAATGCAAAACAACTGCTTTTTCACTCTTTGTATTGATACATTATTTTTTTTCCATCTCATTATTAGAATGTCTTGAGCCTACAACTAGGCTTATGAATCCACGCGTGTGCTTAGCTTTACACAGCCTATAGTGAGCCCACTTTCCTCTCTCCTCCATTCACTGAGATTTTGTGAGACTAATGTTTGAAATAATTTCATTCCCATTGAATTCTGTTAGGAGTGAGTCAGTACAGTCACAGAATAACCAGAAAAAGGTGGTGAGAGAGACGGGGGGGGGGGGGCGGGGGGGGGGGGGGGCGGAAATATTTGGGAACTTCATATTTCACGTTGTTGTACCTCACTGTGTAAACATATCAAAAATTATTATGCAAATTTACTCTTCAGGAAGTACAATAAATGCAGGATTTCTATCACGTGAGTACTATAGGGTTGAAATGTATTAAGACATGATTAGCATTATCATAGCTGTTCTTGCTCTGCTGTAATCAACTCAAGTATACGGTTGGTGTTACAAGAAACAAAAAGCTACCATGAGCATATGAGCATCATGACTTTTTTAGAATGTATCTAATCAGTGTCTTGTTTGATGAAGCAAAATGAAAATGATTACTCAGGACAGATATTATTCATTTTATTCTCTGATGACAACAAAGGTCGGTTTTCTCCATAATCCTATAAACTTTACCATTGTTAAGACATAGGCAGAACTTAAAGGCTCTTCACCTGTTATTAGATATTTTGCAACATATTTGAGGCTTAACAGGGTGGTATCTTGCAAGCATTTATAATTTACATTTCTTGTGGAAAAGAGTAGTTTTTCTAATGTCTGTAAAGGAATCTTTCCCCAATGGTGAAGTTATCCCTCAGTTGCATCAGGGAAAAGTTCTTGACACCAATTATACTTAGTTATTGTTCTATATTCTTTCTACAAGTCATTTACTTCATATTTTACCATACTAATTGTTTCAATAAGAAGTTTCTAATGAACAGGTTATATGACAAGATTTTCTCCTATCACATAGAAGGAATAATTTAACATGCAAAGACAAAAATTCAATCTGAAATACTCAAAATACAATTGCTAATAAAAGTCTTTTTTAAGGATCAGTTAACGAACCTTGCAGGTCTCCTGTTTGCTGAAGAAACACAACTACAGAAAAGAATCTCCTTGTTGGGAATGGGACAATACTAAAATCACACTGGGTCCCTCACACTGTTGCAAACAGCAAGGGCTACAAGTTTCCTTGTCAGAAGTCATAAAACACTTCAAAAAGCTTGGCCGCTGGAGAAGACGCACATGGGAGAGACATCTGTGCGAGAGATCCTAGCCAACGCATCGAGAGTTGGTTCTGAATGCAAAGTGGTTAATGAAACAGCTGTGAACAGCTCCCATCCTTGGCTGACTAAGATTTGGGTGAACATGGCCACGTACCTCATAAATGGTTGCTTTAATGAAGCGTCCAAAATCCAGAGCTGCTCAGCACGTGTCACTGTCCGGATGAAGCCATTAGGAGCTCCTATTGCCTTCTCTGCCCTGCGGCACTGCCCCGAGGACATCTCTGGCAAGCTGTCATTTCTACTGTGCCAGCCCCTCTAAGATGGTCGCTCCCATCAAGGTTTCTGACAGCAGAGCACGACTTTCCCTGTTCACACAGCTTGTTTACACAATGAGACATTAACGTGTCACGAAAAGAAGTGCAGAGACAGTAGCAAACAAGAAAAACTTTGCGCTGTTACAGCAGCTGCACCACACACAGCACTAAGGGCGCAACACAGGTCTGTCAGGCCCGGCGCTGCAGACACCCCACAAACGGGACAGGGACGAACACCACAGACTCTGTAAGCTAATGAACAGCTTTGGTAACTACTCTAGACACAAACGTTGAAAAGAAATCATCCGACTACAAAACACCATCCAACAGTGCACCCCAGACCGAGACAGCTCCTCGCTTCCTGCAAGTTTCTTTTCCAGGCTTGCCAACAGCCACCCAGAGCCGCCTGCTGCGTGCCAGACAGCAGCCCCAACAGACAAAGCTCTCTGGAGCCCGTCTCTTTACAAGTTATCCCGGGACACCATGGGATGCCCCCTTTTCTCTGGGTTTATGCCGTGCCTCAGAAACGGCTTCACTGAGGCAAAGCGGCTTTGTATAAACCCACAGCCCCGTTACCCTCTGCTCTGAAACCACCGCTCTGGTCCTCTGGCAGAGAACCACAAAGAAATCCTCTGGTTGCGTGCTGTTGTTTCCTCACCATCAAGAGCCCAAAGTAGATGGAAACACACTTCAGCAAACATTACGCAATATTTGAACGCTTCCTAATGCCCATCGAGCAAGCAAGGTGCCGGTATAGTACCACTTGACACACCTTTCCTTTCCATCCCAAAGCAATTAAGCAGGCACGTCCAAATGGCTTCCAACACTTAAGAACAAAAATGTTATTCTACAGCTGCCCAGAAACAAGTTCGCTCAATGTCAGAATATCAATTATTAAATAAGACTTCAGACCGCTAATGTTCAGATTATAGCAGCACAGAAAAAAAGATTGCCCCCAAACACACACTAATTACTAAGATAGAAAGAATAAACCTAAGCGGATTCGTAGAGCACAGTTAAGTCTCTAGTCACACAGATGCTTTTCAAATAATAATAATAATAATAATAATAATAATAATAATAATAATAATACACTTAAAATTCTTTCAGTCTTGACTGAAAACTCACTTGAACATGCAACTCTACAGGTGCTACCTGAATAGCTGGATTTAGGCACGTCCTTACCTACTTTGCTGAAATGGTGCCCAGGTAACTTATTAAATTTTTATACAACTGTCTGGCATAAAAGCCATGTACTTCATTAGACACCCAAGCTTACTGTTTTGAGACCTAAAAGAGACATCTGCATCTATTTAAAAAACATCAGCAAACATTTAACTTGCCACTGATTTACAAGGTCTGCAAGGTATTTGCACTCCATGAGGTCGCGTGCTTTTAGTCAGAGGTTAAAGGAAAAGCAACGAGGAGGGATATGTATCACAATGTAAATCATATAAACCTGTTCAGGAACTTCCTCTTACAGCAGCACAGAAAATATTGAAAAACAACCTTCAAACAAATGATGGAGGTCAGCCTAAGGTCATTTAACCATTGCTAGGAATAGCAGGCATTTAAAAAAATAAAAAAAATCCCATACATCAAAAGAAATACCTTAAAGGTCCGGTCCAATTTTCTATTCAGACAGCTCAAGGTTCATCTTGTTTTCAGGCTTCCCTAAATCATTCCTCAACATCACAGCTTGTTTAAAAAACAGAAGTGAAAAGACAACCTAGGCTATATGGAGAAATGTAGCATATGTCGGTGGGAAGAAAAAAAAAAATTCAATCCAATGCCACCATTCCAAAGAAAAGACCCCAACAACTCTTGGCAGAAATACAGTGCTTTAGACTCGTGCTTGGAACGCTGAGCCAGAAAAAGAAGGACACATGCCTGAAAACGGTACTCAAAGACAGAAAAGCAAGTTTAAGAATTGCTGATTTCATGAATTATTTCTACTTCAATAAGGTACCCATGTACTTAGTAATATATTCCCTGATTTTTTTTTCTTTTTACTTGTCTGCAGGGTTAGTTAATACGCTCTACTAGCTTGCCATTCAATGTACAATTGTGTAAGGATTTTACTTAACAATATGGGAAGGCAAGCAACACCATTTCCAGCCCAGTCCTCCCCAGCCAGAAGGATGATGCTTTCCTTTCTATCAGCCACGTTCTTCTTTCAGAAGTTTCTTCTCGATGATCCTCTCTTCCATGCCCCCCTCCCAGGGTTTCTTCTGGTTTTCACTCCTCCCTGTACAACCTCTCTAATAATTCCTCTAGAAATTAAGACCACTGTCTCTCCACAAAATATTTCCCCGTGAAGGCAGACAGCTTACAGACTCCTATGAAGGTCAGCTGCATTGCATGTAAGAGACATTATCCGAACTAGAAGAAATAAAGATCAATCATCATTTACTCTTTGGGATTCAATATGCAGCCATGCTGTAGGTTAAGGCCATCCCCAGCAAATTAAACTGCACAGTGTGTTTGCATCCACTGAAAAGCTTGATTTTACTCTGAAGAACACTAATGCAAAATATTTTCTCTTATTCTTACAGTGAACAATCTGCTAGTAACTGGGATTATGGAATAAATGCATATATATTTCACCGAAGGCCTATTCGGTACATTTCTTGAAGCACCCTTAGCCCTTGGTTGCAAAAATGAAAAACCTAAACAACACGACACATGGAACAGTTGAGAAAAACTTGCTTTAAGAGTCTGGGACGGCTTTACGGGGACATGCAAGAGATATACTCTTTCCAAAATTAACTGCAATAATTGTACACCACATCACCCCAGAATTGCTCCCTATTTCTCCATTAGCTTTGTACTATGTGTTCCAAGTAGACATATACCTGGTCTTCAGGTGTGCAGTAGTGATTTGCTCTTTATTATCCTACATATGCTGCCATTTTTCCATTCTGAAAATATGAAAATGAGGTCCTCGAGCAGAAGACTCACGACCGTGTGCGGGCTCCCAAGGACAAGAGCCCGGAGCAGCAGTGAAGAGGAACACCGTGTCCCGACAGCCAGTCCTCCCGTGCCACAGCTCCACCTCTCCCCTGTCACTGCTGGCCCTGCCAGGATAAAAATGACCTAAGCCCTATTTGTCTTCGCTCTGCTCCTGCTGCTTTCAGAAAAGCAGACACTGGATGCTGGTGCAGACAGTGTAAAAAACAATAACAGGAAGAGGGACAGAAAAAAAATGGCTTTTGCTTAGTATTGAAGTTTTCCCAACTTAAGTAAAATGTGTAAATCAAATCTTCATTAAAACAGCTAGCAAAAACTCTCTCTAAAATAAGTACCAGTACAGAATGGGAAAAGAGCTGGAAGGAAAATTTTAATTCCAAAACTAATCATAATTATACAATACTGGTCAGTATTGTAACAACAGTGCTTTTATTGCCACCCATTCAGTAATTTAACTTTAGCAAGAAAAGAAAATTAAAAAAAAAATGCTGGACAGACAACATATCACCTTCTTTCCTCCATGGAAAGCACAAAATTATTAATTCATGAGTTCTGCTAACCGTACAAGCCCAGTAGCAGAATGCCTAATTAATTCAGAAATCAAGCATACCAGTGCTGACACATCAGCTTTAGGCGGAAGGCGAGACTGCTGGAGGGCAGCACAAGCCTAGGACGTGCTGCAGATTGACACCTATAAGCTGCATGGCTCAGACAACTTCCCATAGAGAGCCATATTGCAGATTAAGCATGTTCAGCACAGCTACGTCATACAGGCTATATTTAAAAAGAAGAGGAAGAGGGAACGGGGAACAACTACAATTATCGTGGATTTCTCCCTCTCTTGATTACTGATGGCAGTAAGCATTATAATGATCATGAGAGAGACCGACTTCCTAGGAAGGCTGGATAGTACTGTCATCAGCTCACTGGGTTGAAGAGGTGTTTTCTTTGATGTAGAGGAATGGTGACTTGCCAATTTGCAAAATATTCTTTCTTTGCAGTGAAGTCAAAAGGATCAAATAATGTTCACGAGGAACTTCCGATACAATGGAAATGAATAGAAAGGCTTACGTCTTAATCCCAAAGGGGAGGAGAAAAAAGTACCACTGCAGTAAATTACAAAAGGAAGAAAGGACTCCAGGGTAATCACAGAGCAGAAACAAATGCTATTTCACAACCAGGAGACGGGAAGCGTCTAACAGATGGACCTCAACCACTGCACAAGGCTGACACTTTCCAGAAAATTTCTGTCAAGAAAAACCTCAGATAGACCCTGCAAATTAAAGCAACAAAACCATTTCATTTTTTTTTCAGCAAGTGGCACATACTAGGTTCATTTCAGGGAGAGGAAAAAAAAAAAAGTACACAAAAAAGTACAGTATTTCACACAGCATTGCTTTTTTTTTTCACCCCCAATATATCAACATTTTATAGGACAATTTTCAAAGTCACTGTGTAGTTTATAAACTTGGAAAAATGTCTCCTTGTGCATCTGACAAATTTGATCTCAGTCTTCTCTTTTTTAATTGCTGACATGTCTAATTTGTCTGATTTCTATCAAATTAATTTTAAGGCTAATGCGAATCTTAATTTGAACTCTAAGAAACTCTTTAATTGCGCTTTATAGAAACTAATTCTTCAATGCAATTACAACTTGAAATCTTTTACGCTATAGCAACACTCAACAAGGTTTGCTTATCTCACTTTGTGTCCTCCATAAGGCATAAATGCACTCAAAGTCTTCAAGAAAAAACTTTCTATTATGAAAAAGTATTAACATGATATTTTAAAAGCCTTCTAGTAATGACTAATAAAGTGGCAGTAACTATGAAAAGGTCAGTTAAGCACGTAAGTCCAAGCACAAGATTATTTAAAAAAAAATAAATGAGTTACAGAGCTGTCTTTCCCACATAGCTTAGATATACTTCACAGAAATATGCTTGGCTTTTCTAAGCAATGCTAGGTATCAGTGGATGTATTATGCACACATAAGAAGAAACTGATTCTAAAAACTAACAATTTGATGTCAGATTTGAAAATGAACTGCTAAGGAAAAGAAAAAGTAGATTATGAATGGCAGAAGCCAAGACAAGGCACATTTACAGCACCAACTGGAAGTTCATTTCTGTGCTATCTCCGGCCTCCAGCATGTTGCCATCAAGTGCTACAGCTACCACAGAATTTGCTGCAGAGATACTGGGAAATAAGTGTTTTGGCGTTTATTGTACTGTTAATCTTTACGAGGTTTATTTTACACATTCAGAAGGGACGAGCAGAGGCAGTACCTAAACAAATTTCATCTCACTTTATTACAAGAATGCTTATCTTGGCTTTGTTCAGAGAGGCATTCAAAGCCTCTGCCGACACCAATAAAATGTGTAACAGCCCCCTCAGAGGCAGGCTTGCCCCGCAGTGCTTCTCGGTGCTCCTTGCTCCACACCACACGAGAGCTCAGCGAAACAGCAGCAGGAATTAATGTAAACGGGACTAAAACCTATTCTGGTCAGCACACTGGAGGGGCAGCAGGGATGTGTGAAGGGAGGAAGCCATGAGAAATCCTGCAGGCTGGCATGCTCTGCTCCAGCGGAGAACAACAGAAGCTCCTCCAACCCCCTCAAGTGAATTAACTGCTTTGCTCTGTTTCTTAAGTGATCATCCCGCTCTACTCTGCATTGGTGAGGCCTCACCTCAAGTATTGTGTGCAGTTTTGGGCACCACAGCATAAGAAGGACATAAAACTATTAAATAGAGAGTGTCCAAAGGAGGGCTACAAAGATGGGTCTAGAGGGCAAGACCCATGAGGAGCAGCTGAGGCCCCTTGGTTTGTTCGGCCCAGAGCAGAGCAGGCTGAGGGGAGGCCTCATGGCGGCCTGCAGCTCCCTCACGAGGGGAGCGGAGGGGCAGGCGCTGAGCTCTGCTCTCTGGGGACAGCGACAGGACCCGAGGGAACGGCATGGGGCTGGGACAGGGGAGGGTCAGGCTGGGGGTTAGGGAAAGGTTCTGCACCCAGAGGGTGGTTGGGCACTGGGACAGGCTCCCCAGGGATGTGGTCATGGCACTGAGCCCACCAGAGTTCAAGAAGCATTTGGACAACGCTCTCAGACACAGGGTTTGGTTTTTGGGTGGGCCTGTGTGGAGCCAGGAATTGGACTCTGTGATCCTTGTGGGTCCCTTCCAACTCAGGGTATTTTACAACTCTGTGACTCTTCATCAGGGACTCATCTTTTACAGTAATAAAACTGCATGAGGTTACCATGTCTCAGCCAAACCTTGGTATCCTCGTCACTGCCCTGGATAGCATTTCCTCGTCACTCTTGTCACAGAGGCGTGAAGCAAGCCCCAGTAACACAACCCCACAGCCGAGACCCAGCCCTCGCTGTCAGCTGCAATGAACATTTACAGTGGAATAAACTTGCACAGGCAGCCCTTTGAGTTTGTCGAATCAGCATTGCCATGGACATAAGACTCAAGCTCGAACAGTAAACTCTCTAGAAACAGATCCACGTGCCTGCAAGCCCTGTTTGTTTACTTTCCATAAGAGGTATTTTTGGTGAATGTTTCTCAGCAGACAATGGGAACCCAGTTCTGCCACCCTGGGGCTGGCAGCCCAAGCAGAGACAAAGGCAGCGATTCTCTGCCCGCTTCCTGAATGCTCCCAAAGCCCTCGGCTTTCTATTACTGAGGGAAAAGGAGAACGAAACACACCATTTGCTCTAAAACTGAGAAAAAGGAAAAAGTCAGGATCTTTAACTAGGTGGCTGCAGAATAAAATTAAACGTTGTATCAGGAAAAAAAAAAAAAAAGATACAGAGCGATATGCTAGAGTGGATTAAAAGACTGGGCCTCACATTTTTTGCTGTCTTGAATTCTCTCCAGCCCCTGAGCCAATTTCTCCATGTCAGCTGAAGCACACTGCTTGCTCTCTCTCATCCTGCTTAGCCCGGGCTCCTGAAACCAGCCTCCTAAGCTTTGCTCTTATTTTCCAGCTAAAATTCAGACTCTCAGGGGATAAAGAGGAAGCAAGATTGAGACATCAGGCTTGTAACTGCAAGCATTGAGCCGATGAGACTTCTCTCATCCGTGTTTTAGCTTGTATTAAACACATACAGCTCTTATGTCCTACAACCACTCTTCCCTGATGTTTGGGATGCGCTCTCTCATATCCTCACCTTCTGTAGGAATATTTCACCTCCCTTCACTTTTGTTATGCTGCAAAAGCTTCTGCATTATTTTAAGAAATATGTTCAGTTTTGTCACACAAGACAAAGATAAATGCACAGAACAAAAAGCATTTGTCATAGCTCTTTTCCAAAATTCGTCCAAATTCTTCCTCAAAGTTGTAATATTACAACCATATCTTCTCAATAACAAGCTTTATTTAACCTTGCCATATGCATTTTTCTGCTCAAAAACACCCAAACTGTAGTGATGCATAGAATTTAGCACAGCACCCTCTCAGTGCCAAAAAGGAGAATTAAAAATAAGTCATTAGTGTAAGCTTCTTCCTTTTGCTTTATTCCAGCTTCAAAACAGAAGATTAAAGTTTCAATGAGTGATACTACCAGTCATGTAATCCACCAAAGCCCTGGATCCCTCAACACCCTGTCTGCTCCTATAGTATCTGAGTTCTGGATTGTGTGTTCTGGAGTAAGTGTGCTAAGAGTTTACTGAATGGGCATCCAAAGTGTGTATCTCAGTTTAATCCAGAAGAAATTATGATTTAAAAAATGAATGGAAAGGGACCAACCAGATTTCCAGACCCTCCAAAGGTAAGTAGCAGCACCCTAAGAAGGCTGAAGTAGGAACTACTTCATGTAGGAAGTGCTTTGTAAAACTCTAATGGAAACCCTATTCCTGGACATGGCTTGGCTGTCTAAACCTTAAAATAACTTGTATACATTTTCAGTTTCTGCCTGTATGTCCATGACATTTGTTTCCTTTACAGATGCTTTTTTGTTTTCTACAGTTAAGGAAGATATTTATGCGTTTAAACCTTTCCTCTCAAGGAAATACTCTATGTTAGCTACACAGTTAATGGGATGATATAGTTACCAGTACACTGTCAGAAAATGAGATTAGTTTTGTTTTCCAAACACTAAACTACAGCATACCTGTATCTAAAAAACAACTTGAAAACATTCATGTACAACACTGCTATATAGCTGTATCTTGCTGAGTGAAAAAAACAGCTGTTTTCCCCAAATACCTCAGAACCATTCAAAGTATATTCATCAAAGTCATTTCTTGATTGTACAGATTTAAAACTCGCTGACACTGTAGCTTCTCAAACTGCCTCACAGACTTACGAAGTCTTTTCTAAGATCTCCATCCCAATCACTTACAAAGCACCCAGGCAGGATGCTAAGCGTCTGGGCTTTCAAAGAATGACCTCATCATTACCCTGTCTCACATCATAGGCAAATAAATGCCTTGTACACTTATTGAGTACATTGTAAACTGATTAACTACTTATGGATCAAATCCTAGAAGACATTTAACCATTTATTTTGTATGTACCACATACACTTGAACACAGCACGCACGCACAGCTCCACAGAGCTCAATATATTAGTTTGGGGAGTCGCGTTTGGGACTCAAACATGTAGAAGCCGTGTTTCCTCATGGACACGCAGTTTCCTCTGAAAACACAGCACTTTATTCAGCAGCTCACTGCAAGAGTTGAGGATAGGAAGTGAGCACTGCTGCTCCAGCAAAAACTGCCAACAAACCTGTGAAGCCAGGCTGGCCATGAACAGCCCATCATGCTCTCCAAGAGGCAGCACCACATCCCCGTAACCCTGTCACCAGCCTAATGACTCTGAAAGAAGTATGACACCCAACGAACTGCCACTCTGGCTCCTCGAGCTGCTTGTCCATCTCTAAGGCTAGCAGTAAGTTGATCTTAACCTTCCCAACATGCTTGCTGACAAAACTGCAGCACAATGCAGAATGCTACAATTGTGCCTGCTAGGTAGAGCCTAATTAAGAGTAGGCAGTGTCAGTATGGAATTTATTTGCTGTCATTGGCTTATTTCAGACCCTCTTCTAATGTACATGACATTTGCAAGCCCAGGGCACAACTGTGTTTGCTGTAAGACTAGCAGTAACTGTAAAACAAAGCAGTCCTACTTTCCATTTTTTATTAAAATGTACACATTTTCTATTTTAATATGATTTCAGACTGCAAAAGCAGAAACTCCCCATGGATTAGGGGGGAATACTCCTGCTGATTTATTTCAAATGAGCCTCCTTTGCTGCATTCGTCTCTACCTCTCTCCCTGCCAGGCTGTAAAATCTACCCCTGCTGTAGGACACAGGTAACTCCCCGTTCTGTTTTAAGGGCTCTGACAATTTAAGCAATCAGCTCTTCCTATTGCTTTTGAGTTGACAGTATTTCTGCTGAAGTCTTCTAAATGTTTATTACAATACAGCCTCTCACTTGAATAAGAGTTTATCGTGTTAATAACGAGAAAGCACTGTCCTTCGGGAGCCTTTCCTTTAGGAATTCCTGCCAGGTTATGAGATTAATTTTGGCTAGGATACAAACTACGTACTGCTGGAGAATGCACGTGCATGAGGAGGTGGAGGGCCCACAGGAACGTAGCTGCAGAGCAATTGAGTCCAGCGCAGAGAGACCTGACTTTTGGCATTAACAGCATTTTGCAAAGCTCCATTTCTGACTTAGGTTGCTACTATACTTTCTCTTGTCCAGTAACTACCAGTACCACTCTTTCTGCAACAATGCTCAGTGGTGACAAGCAGTTATGATATTGGTTTCTGTGCCTGCAATGTTTGCTGATAAATAATTTTCTGTCGGAGGAAAAAAGTGGGGAAACTATCTTACTAAACAGATAAAACAGGTAAAATACTTCATATGTTTTGTATCGAAGTCAGGAGTCCAGATAGCAGGGATTAAGACATTAGTTCAAAATACAGAACTGACTCAGTCCGCCTCCTTTGTAGCAACAGTCAAGTCACTTACTCGTGCCACAATTCCCATCTGCAAGAGGGACACTCATCCTTCCCTATTTCACAACACTTTGCTCTGTCTCGAGGTGCAAACTGATGTCTTCCAGTCCCACCTTCTACTTGTTGACCTGGTCTTGATGCCCGAATTCTACTCTGCCAGCTCATTCCTGGGCAAGTCATTTAACCTCTCAGGTGTAGTTCATGTCCCAACAACATCTGCCTGCCCCACCAGGCAGCTGGACTGAATAATGGTGAAGTGGCAGCAGCCATGCTACTTACATGGGTTAGATTCCCATACAATGTAAAGGGGAGCAGGGAAATCACGTACCGTGAAAAGCTAGGAAGGGGTATGTTGCACTACTTTAGGTTATGCCATTAGTTTCAGCTCTACAGTTGTGATTTAAGAAGTTCATAAACATATGACTTTCACTTTAGAAATGTATTATTTAATGACTGCAGTTTCTCAGAAGTAAAGCAATGCTATCACTTTAGTCCTGGTATGTTAGTTACAAAAAAAAATGGTCTTGGTAGTGCTAAAATGAAGCAAAAATGAACTTCTCACTGAGTCCCATTTTAGATATGAAGCCAGTGAGCATTAGAAAACAAATAGAAGTTTATTTTCACTTGGTGATTTTTATGAGTATTCCAACAGAAATATTTAATGAGGCAATTGCAAACATACAAACTGGAAAGCCATAAAAATATGCATTACTTTCTAAGAGGAAAGTAGTGTCTACTGTTGAACAGCAGTTGCAAATAAATAAGTAGTGATTTTCACTGCAATGTTCATTAAGAATGGGAAAATCACTTGAAATAGCTTTGAAATAGGCTTTTTGTAAGAGCACTGTGCATCCATATTCCAAATGTGTGGAAAATAGAGAGTTGACTGCCAAAGAAAGAGTAGACCCACTTGGTTTAACGTGCTAACAAGCAAAAGGTAAGAAAATCAGAAGCCAATTCGGCAATATGAAGACAAAGCATAAACAGAGACCTGCTTTCATCTGAGTTACCTGGCAGTGAATAAATTAGTGTCTACCTTACTGATATATTTTGCTCCCTTGTTGGAGCAAAATTCGTCCTCTGAACAAAGCATTTGGATTCCTCATTGTGAAACTGTTAGAATTGCTCATTTCTTAGATGGAAAGTTACAATGATGGAATTCACATTCATCTAGAAAACGACACCACCTAATAAAGCAGTAGGTCAGTTTTAAACAATAGAGGATAAAACCCAAAAAAGTAGGCAAGTTAGTGTTCCTTCGTGATCTGAACGTCCTGTTCTGGCAGCCCGATGATATTCACAGACCCGCGTCACTTCCTGGCCACTCGCATGCTGCGGCAGCGGAGATGGCATTTCTGTGCACGGCTACAGGGAGAGGTGGACAAACAAGAGCAGACGTGATTTGGGGGGATATTTTCACCCCAAATCAAAAGCCTTCAGAGTAACCAATTCACTCGCTTTTAATAGTAAGGAAAGAGAGGTCAGGTCTGCTGATGTGTATAGTCCTCACCTGTGCACTTCTTCCCAAGATCAGACTCTTTTACTCTTAAATCTTTGCATACATACCATAGGGTGGTGGTACCTGACACTATACATCTCTGGGGCCCATACTCACAGGTACTAACACAACCCATGCAAAATTTTGAACAAACATCTTTTCCAGAAGTCTTGTAGTACCAACATAGTGAAAAAAACAACCTCCTGCCAAATACAAGCCAGTAACCCTAAAAAATGCAAGCCAGTCAGACAGGTATAAGACAAGAGTCACATTAAACAACCCCTTTGTAGCGGGCAGTTTTGCACAAGCCTTATATATTTAGCATCACTGTTGGCCTTGATATCACCTGAAAAAATAATCACAGAATTCCTGGATAGCATAGTTTATCCTTCTAATTAATAATCAGGATAAGAAATCGTCCTTGTAGGATGAGCCTTGAGGATTTCTTGATAGCGTGACACTTTTTGTTGTTGTTTTTTTTTTTTTGCTAACATCTTGTAAACAAAGTCTTACAGTCTTGATTATTTCTCCACAGTAAACCGAGAATGTGCTGTTAAGCAAGAGACGCAGAACTGAAGGTCTGCCAGGAAGCGGGCTGGTTTAGCAGATATTCACACAAATTAGGAAGGGCAAAGCCTGGGGAATCAGTGGCAACTGCATCATATTCCTTTTAACAACCATTATCCAACCTTTCTCCAATCAGATGAATAAAAATCTCAACAGTAACACATTTTAAGCACATACTGTTTCTCCCTGCACAGGTAAAACAGCCATGGGCAGAGACCATGCAAGGTACTCTCCTGCAAAACTCTCAGTTTCCCTGTTTCTCCCCATGGCACATCTGGTCCCCTTCACAGCACGCTGCTGTCCTGAAGCTGACCAAAGGATTCTGGAGCTGCTGCTAACACCCTGTCCTTTGGGATAACTGCAATACTCCAACCTGTTTTCAACCATGCCCACCATGCGGCAACCCGCTGCTATCTCCCAGCCATCACCTGCTCCACTTTCTGAAAGCACATTTTTTATTGTTCCCATTTATCATGATTTCCCCCCATTTTTATTAACTTCTCTAGTCTAGAAACGTGTACTGTTTCAAGGCTTACCTATAACTATGAAAATATGGAAAGAAAAAAATAATCAAAAGCATCGCCCTCAAAAAGCTGCAAATCCTTCAGTTCCAGACAGCCTTTATCAGATGTAAGCAACAGCTACCACGCCTGAAAAAGACGAGCATCTCAGCTGCAAAACAAGAAAAATTCCTCTGCAACAACCACTGTAGCAAGCCAGCGTGATGCTGTCCCTGTGCATAGCCCCTGAGAGGCGAGGACACAGCAGCACACAAACCGCCTGGTTCAGGGACGAAATTTGTTCCAGGGGCCCTGAGCCCCGCAGGTCCTGCTGTAGAGGCAGGAAGACCCTGAAACCCCAAGGGACAAAACCCACCCTTCTGAAAACGGCACATAAAGATTTCTGGATACATGCTACAGCACGGCTTTTTAAAAATACCTGGGTTTGGAAGACTAAAGGGGACTGCTATGGCAACTGAGGGTCTCCTCCAGCTCTCAGTGGCTCTGCTAGAGCTCGACGACTGAGAGCGTCCCAGCAAGTTTTCTCTTAGAGCACAGCCATACAAACCCCTCTCGTACCTTTGGACCGTGATACAACTCTTTGCAAGACGCTGCTTTTGCAGGGCTCTCCCCTTTAGCCTGGCAGTACTGCTGAGGTAGTGTGCAGGGCCTACAGGGGATGCTGGAAAATACTGGCCTGAATGCATTATGGCTGTGCTGCTCCTCGGGTCATCGTTAGGTAAGCCCCCTTGATTTATACAACACAGGGAGCTCCGCCACCTTCCTACAACCAGACAGAACCTGCCTCTCTTAATTTCATCAGCCATGAAACAGTAAATAATCTTTTGTGCACTACAGTTTAAGGCCAAAGACACACGACATGCTCATCGGTAAAGATAAGAATACATAATTAAATGTGAGCGCAGGTCCCAGGGAAGGAAAAAAAGGGGGGGGGGGGGGGTAGGGAGGCGGTGCATTTTGGATGCTTTAACAGCTTAATCTCATTTCCTAGAAAATACCATACTATGAATATTAAACAAGGGCCTATCTAGCTATTAATTTTTTTTCATTATAAATCCACTGAGCCAGTTAATGCTGTTTACATTTTAAATTGTAAAAAAAAAAATAATTAAAGAATATAATAAAGTAGTAGGGAAAAAACAATATTTAATATGCTACACAGATACGTTATATACTCTAGGCTGTTTGGGGACTAGTACTTCAATTCTTAACACAACACATGAAAATGGGATACAAGAGTCACCTATTCCTCTTCTGTTCTGAAAATCCTACATTTCTGCCCTTGCTAGTTAGTGAATAACCTTCCCCCTGCCACGCAGTGGCATTCCTCTCTGGTGCGATCACCCAGCAGTAGACTGACAAGTGACTATTTCATCATCTGTAAGTGCAGCGCGTGACAAAACCACTCATGGCCCCTCTCAACGTTTCCTGGAGAGGACCTGTACTCCAGCACGGATTTGGAACAACAGATTCCTTCTGGAAGCAACGCTGAGCAGCGTGCAAAAGACACACTTCTGTAACAACATAATGAGAGAGATTTACACGGATCCACCAGGCAGTTTCAGAGACTGAGAACCACGCTTACCAATATACACCATTTAAATTACACAGATAGCTTTTTATTCTAAGAGTAACGAATAGAGTCTTCATTACCGCACCGACATTTACGCTGCCTGGGTTCCTGCCAAACCTGGAGCAATACAACTAATGAACTGTCAAGGCAAAGCATTCCAAGGGAAGTTTAAAGCCCCTGCCCTTGACACCGTAGGAAATGTTTGCACCTGTTCCTCATACTGTACCTTAACTTCTGTGGTGGTAGAGGAGTGTGCTGGGTGTATCCCCTCCCAAGCCACCTCACCCCCTCCAAGTCTTTGCTTTTCAGGTCATGACAGCAGAGGAATTCCTATGGCCTAGGTGCAGCTGGGTAACTAAGCATCTAAATTAATGGTAAGCCATCAGCAGCAGAAAGATACAGCAATCTCCACGGCTGGGTTCACGAGAGCTTTATCTGCATCCTCTGAATCGCTGTTGGGAGAAGCTCATTTATCTATACATTGATAACTGAGGGAGCTTCATGAGATCAATTCCAGTGGCTTTATTTACCCTCCTGCTCTAGCCTTCTGTCACAAATACATTAATTTTCTCTTCTGGTTTTTGGTTATCGCAACCACTTTGGATATTATGCTTCAGGTTGAGGCAGCAGCTTTATTACTACACTTGCAATATTTTTCAGAAAGATGCACTAGATTTTCAGCATAAGTCAAGAAGTCAAGTAACTGATAATAAAAAGTTTTGGTTTTCAAGTTCAGAACCATTAACTAAAAGCATCCTTTTGTGATGTTTTTCCCCCAAAACTTTTCACATTATTGAATCTCACAAATAATGCAAACAAATGAATTTTCTACTCTAATTTTCTAGTAGTTATAAGCTATCAAGCAGGTTTCCAAAGGTATTCAGAGGCTTATAAATGCAGCCATGAACCAATCTGGATTTTCAAAAGATCTAGGCAAGTTAGGTTCATAAGGCCCTTTACTTTAAGAGCCTGAAAATCTCACCCTTGTATTTAAAAATTATTAAAGCAGCAAGAAACATGGAATTGTTATCAGTCATATCCACACGTAACCACACCTAGTTAATGCCACTTAGTTAGCAGCCCTACAAAAAAGAAAGCGACTTTCTTTGTTTGCTGTACTATACAATAGTACAATAGTATACAATAAACCTAATATATGTACCTCTTGGAAATATGTCAATAAATTGGAAAAGTAGGATTCAACCAGCAGTTAGAGATAAGGTGACAAACAAGAAAACACTTTAAGGCCTTCCCATGGGGTGAATGTTGACAATTTAATGGAAAATGTGGCATTAAATTATTTCTCTATTATTCAGCTCCTAGCTGTGCTTTTCCGAGGATGCAGATGTATTCTCTTCCTGACAGTTTTCTTCCTGTGAGAAGTCCCAGAATTAAAACAAAATGGGAGGTTTGTACTACGTTTCTAACCTGAGTTTAAAAACAGCAGTTTTGTATACAGCCTTGAAAGACGAAATTTGTCATCATGGAAGCCAACAGGAGGTGGGACTGTATGGTGCTACACACACTAGAGCAGACACGAGCCCTGCTAAGCCTGTATACTTACATACATATATATATATATACACACATATATATATTAATTTAGCATTGTGTAACAGCCCCAATCCTTGCCCCAAGTTGCACTCCCATGCCAATAACCCCTCGCTCATTTAGGCCATGTTGGCTCTACCTGTAACAGGGCTGCTGGACGCTCAATGCATCTGATGGAGATTTTAGCAAAAGCTCCATTTGCTGTTGCTGTTTTGTGCAGCGAGCTTCCTTCTCTCACCCTTCTCTCACCCAGCCATGCCAACACACTTCCTCAACACCTGTCCTGCTCGAAATACGTTAACATATAACAGGAATACAAACACAGGATTAGGAATTGTCAGAGCTGACCTGCCCACAGAGAGGCAGGTACATTTGTAACCACACTGAAGGGGGGCACCCAAAGCTCATTCCTATGGAGCTAATATCTCACAAGTGCTTACACTTTATATTTAGATGAAATTAGTTCATCATTATTTCAATTTAGAACTGGCTACAATTTCTACTAACCTGTACCAAGCACCACTTGCTGCTTATGTCTGTTCAAAACTATGTAACATAGACAAGAAATTCGGAGAAAGAGGAAAAATGTTGTGAGAAAGGCATCTAAAAATCAAATCACCCTAGGCAGCCTCAGGAGAGGGAATAAACAAGCCATTACACATCTACCCTTTAGAAGTCATTCTCCAAAAGAAAAGGAGAAAAGCAAACCAAAAGCTTCTTCATCTGACTGCAGTCTGGCTAGGTCAAAGGCCAGGCAGAAGCAGCCACGAATCCTGCATGCAAACTGCAAGCTCTTTCTCAGCAAGGGTTCTGTAGGGCTTGGAGTGGCTTTTTTGGTGGTTTTCATTTGCTTGTGGGGTAGTGGGTTTTTGTTGGGTTGGTTGGTTTTGATACCTGCTTATTCTAACCTAAATCCTCTGCAAAGTGAGACAAAGTATTGGAACAGCACTCACTGAGATCCCACATCTGAGATATAAATGATACTGCTGAGATAGAAAAGGAGAAAGGAATAGTGCTATCTGCTACATAAGTGTAAACAAAAAGCAAACAAACAACAATCTTAACAGCCTATTAATGCAGTAATAAACTTTTCTGTGAAATATGCATGTATACAAGAAAACATTTGCAAACTACTTACTGGTACTCCCGCAGGAACAGACATTTATCTGAAACTCTCAGAGGAAGCAATCTAACATATAAATGACCTACCCATGGGGCACCCTTGCTGACCACGTCCATCCACAGGAAGAAGGATCATTGCTCAGGTGCCTCACGTACCCAGAAAGCATCACCCTTGACCCTGCAGACTTTCCAGCACGCTTTGTTGTCACCCTGATCGCCCCAAGCATCGTGTTACCATGTGCATTCATAATCCTCTGGCTTGCTGCACTTTGCAGAGGCTCCCAGTCCCCTCGACTTGCCAGTCGTCTGGCAAATGACCACGGTTGCCCCATTGACCCGAGGACTGTGGCATTCTGGTTGTCACCACCACATCTGCCAAACGTCTTGGACAACAGCAAAGCTTAAAGCCCATTTTTTGGGTGTTGATGAAATATAAGCAAGAAATGTTGTATACAAGGAAAAAATGCTCTGGATTCCAGACATTTTTGAGTTTTTGCAATGTTAGGATTTTTCAATAGTTAGTCATTAAACTTCTCTCTTTTTTTATATCCCAAACTAAACACATCACCACAAACACATCACATTTTATTATTATTTCCACTCAAACAGCACATACAAACCCCTTCAGGGCTCAGAGTACACTGTCCTGCTTGAAAATCAGCATCACACCACACAGCTTTCAACATTTCAGACTGGACACTGCAGTGCAACAAGCAGCAGGAGGTTCAAAAGGAGGGAGAGAATAGTGAAATAAATCCACATGTTTACAGACAGTAACTGCATGAGGAGCCCAGAAAAATAATTAAAGTTCTTGGGGGAAGGGAAAAAGACTAGGAACTCCATTAAATAAGGCATTCAATGGCTATATCATATTTACAATGGATTATTAGCCTTTCCAGGATATTACATTTAAGCAAACATTCGGTGAATACAAAATAGGATCCCACGGTTAATAAAGTAGACTCACAGCTGGACTTTCAAAAACTGCCAGGATAATGCTAACTCAGAGTGAAGCCAGTCACCAGTTCAGGGGCTGCATTTCGAGAGGCTTGCCCGCTACCAGCACAGAGGCAAGAAATGACCGCATGAGGAAAGACGACGACAAACATAGGCCGTTCCCTGAACCAGCCTACCTGCTCTTGCAAGGTTATCCCCTTACGACTCTTGCTATTCTAGTAAAACTGGGTTTGGGTCATGGATTAGACAACATTTCTCTCTTTTCATCTCTGATTGAGAAGCATTTGCCTCAGCTCTTCTAAAAGCAGTTTGATCCTCGTAGATGATCCTCACGCAATGTCTTGCTTCCTACCCTGAGTCACACTCTGTGGCCAGCCACTCACCTTGTACACAAGAGTCTTAAAATGCCTCCTGTTCTTTATCAATCCAGGTTTTACAAGGCTGTTTCTACAGCATTTCCCAACCATATTTCTTGTCCTCACTACCAATGCGTGAGGCATCATTCCTTTTATCTGGGCTGGGATCCGTACTGCAGTACTCTAGCATTATAATGCGCCTGTACTAGGCCTCTGAACGCGTTTAACTCGTGTGACCAACTTGTTCCTGCTTGCCTCTGAGCTATGGGGAGAGAAAAGCAGTGCTGGACACACTTGAGGGATCACTAGGAGGTGAAAGGGATGTCCAGCAGACTCCACAAAACATCTGCTAACTACACGGCCACAGGCCACAGAAGGCTTCCCCGTCCACCATTACAGGCTTCAGCAGAAGACCAGAAGCCACAATTACAACATGCCACGGCAAGATAAATGGAGGGATGAACAGCACAGCCGAGTATCGCACATCCATGGACATCTGCTGCACTAAAGGCATCCTGTGAGCAAGCAGGATACACCACTGGAGGCAAAAGAATTGTTATTCTGCAAGGCAGCACAGAGCAATTCTTCTGTTTCACAAATATAAAAGCAAAGCACAGAGAGGCGAGTTGAAAAACCATTTTGTTCAACTTGAGTCACCTAAAAGACAGGCATTTAGCCTAGACTGAGTCTAGGTGACCCCTTCAGTCCCTCTATAGACAGAGGGTGATTCACCCCACCTGCCTCAGATTTGTGACTTAGACAGCTCAAATGACACCCTTTGCTTTGAGCCTGCTAAACGTATAGCAGGTTTTACCTTGCCCAAACGACTAGCAAAGAGCTGAGCCGTGGTCTCTTCATCCAGACGGAGATGTAAGCTTACAGTACACACTAAAACACTGCCACAGCAATCTGGGCACAGCACAAAATCCACATGCAATGGCACATCTGCCCAGCACGGCAGCAGGATCGAAAGGCTGACCACTGGACTGGGGAGGTCACCAAGTCACAGAGTAAGAGCAGGCACGGAGGCAAACACCAGCTGTAGCAGCTATGCCAGAAATGTAGCATAGGCAATTGTTTGTGTAGGCCATAGCTGGCATTTTAACCTGCGGAGTTGTGCCTTGACATTCCTGATCATTCTGAAAGAGAAACGATTTTTAAAACAGAAGCATGCCCAGGGAACAGCTGCTCAAGACCCCTATGCAAAGGGAAGAAAAGAAACACAGGGTCCCTCTTTAGAGCCTGATCCTGACAGGCGGTGCAGAACTCCCCCAGCTTGGGCTCACGCTTCCACTCCTCAACATGAAATGCAGGCACCCAGGTCTTGTTGAGACAGGGGTCTAACATAAACGTGGTGCCAAGCAATTGTTTTACTTGGCTCGGCAACCTCCTGGTTTAAAAACCTCCCATTCCCTACATCCTCCTTTTTAATTGCAAATTGTGCAATGGTTTATTTGCGCATTCTTCATACACACAGAAAAGCCTCTGCCAAAGCAAGTATTTCCAAAAAAAGCAGCTGGGTTAACTGAGGCAGACTGAAAGATCTTTTAGAAATGAGGCTCATTAGGTACTTCACACTAGCGCAGTGTAAGCCGTTCATTCAAAACTCAGTACACAGACTTCCATTACTAGCTGAAATAAAAGATCCAAGAGACGTGGAAGGGGCGAGAGGAAACACATTTGAACATTTCAATCTGTTTTTTTCCTTCTTGGCACCATGAAGCCCACTAGTTCCAGCTTGCAAGAGCTATTCCACCACTTTCTGATTTCCTACCTGGCTTTAGTCTACACGAACAGGTCAGACTGCCCTGCAGGAGTCTTGGTTTAGTCAGCTCGCTCACTGTCCGTCCCTCCTCTCATCATGAAATCCCACTCAGGAAAGCTGAGCAGGCCACAGGAACGGGCAGCTACTCCAGCTGGAAAGCCTTTTCCCCCTGCCCTCCTCTGATTTCCAATGAAAGATGAAAGCCCACCACAAGCAGCCAGGTCTCTTGCACAGGGCTAGAAATAACAAAAAGGAACTTCCAGGGTAAGGAGAGGGTTCACACTTACACTTCTGTGGTTTTATTCTTTCGAAAACATCCACAGGTTGTTGCTTCTCTCTCTCTCTTGTGGGGGGATTACAAAAAGATTAGCGCTTTTCATTTTTTAAACAGGTAAGTGAAAACCTGCAAAAGCCGAGTGTGGCTTGACATTAGGTCACTCATTATTCAGTCGAAAAAATATCCACCTCAGCACCAATACCACATGCTTTTTCCCCTCAATAAAGCACCCTGTCAATTTTGAATCTGAGTGCAATGCCTTGCTAGAAGGGATGGTGTATTCAGAAATTGCAGTTAAGCAGATGAAGGAAAGTGCAAAGGGAATAGTTCTTTACACAAAGAAACATGACCATTGCATCAACTTTTCAGGGGATCAATGGATTCCCCAACAGAGGAGAATAAATCAAGTGAAGCAGTTGCTTCACTATATTACACTGAAAAGATAAAACTGTCAGAGAGCCCAGGGAATTTGGTTTAGCCACTCATCAGCTGCTCAGCAGAACAACTTTGAGAGCATACAATTTCCCAAAGTTAGTAGCAAACAACTTTCCAAATACATTTTTAAACACTAATGACCTTTTAAATTGAAACTTCTAGGGATGGAATTATACTACATGTTCTTCCATATACAGGAAAAGTTTCCAGACTGAGTAAAACTTTAATCCTGCTCAGTACTCAACAAGTCATAACTGAACAATCTCTTCTTACACAATCACACATGAGATTCAAGGTCAGTCAGGTTATTGAATACGCACACAGACAACTGAGATGTGCAAAGAAATTAAAGCCTTCAGCACTGATGACCATCCAATATAGCCCTTCTCTACCCTCACCTGGTGGCAAAGCCCTATCTATGCACATAAATATCGTCTTTTCTTTCTACTGAATTACACCACATGAAGTTGGTAGTCTCCATCGTAGACCTCTTCCATTTCAGGAATCAATCCCAAAACTACACTGGGGCTAAGAAGTTAGAAAACATGCAGTTTCTCCAACAACAATTTTAGTAGCTCATATTCACTGCTTAACTATGAGGGAGCAATGACTGCTTCTTCAGAAGCTGCAGTGTTGCTTTCATGCTGCTTTTCTTGGCAATGATACCCTTTTCCCTCTCTGATCAGTCAAGACCAGATAAATACCCGTGGATGATTCCCAAATCCTAAAACATCAGCCTAAAGTCTGCTTCAAACCCCTAGTTCTTCCCAGCTCAGTGCAACCAGATGCTAAGGTCACCAGTCACTACGTTCAGGATTTTTACTTGCAAGGATCTGAGCCAGCCCCCAGACTCAGGTTTTTCTAATAAAGGATTATTTACTGTTAGTTTAACAAGAACAGCGACACTTGCATATTCTCAAGGTCACTTGAAAAACTAGCAGACCTGTAGTGCTATAAATATTTTTTCTTGTCCTTGCATACTGTTTGTTTATTAAAACCTGTTAAATGCTTGTGCCACGCAATATGTTTTTTTCCCTACTTAATAACAATAAATCTGCATGGAGTTTCACTTCAGGGAAGACTTTTACATCTCAGTTGCAGGTGATATTCCCTAGAGCCAGACGCTCTGAGACAATTCATTTCTGGTTGTTTTTTTTGAAAAACAAGCATATTGCAAAATATGAAGTTTGATACCATGTGCAAGCAAATCATACAGACCTGATAAGAAATATTAGCATTTTGAAAACAGAGGAAAATCCTACATTAGCGTAAGAGAGAAAATTAGTTAACTATAGATTGTTATTTATTTGTCCCAGTCAGTGGGTACGTCTGCCTTGAGCACCCCAGGATGTCACAGCTCATCAGGACAGTGCACAGACACTTGAAGCTTCCCTGCAAAGAGAGAACACAGAGCTTATCACATGGGCTTCACTGGGGAAGCACAGACTGGGAAGTACTGAGCTACACCACAATCACCTACGTGATGAGAGCACAGACTTAGTGTTGAAAGAGGAGTATTTAAAAAAAGAGTTGGCTTGTCAAGCTCAACTCAAACTGCATTTTTGCTTGATATGTGTTTTCCCAGCTGCACAGTAAGAGTCTTTCCAAAAGAGTCTGCCTTCTTATGAAAATAAACAGCTGCTGAAAGTTCCCAGTATCTCCTATGTCTCTAGGACTGAAGATCTTATCCCCTTGTCATTGAACCACCCCCCTCACTCCATCCACCTAATCATGTTTTGAATCTGGTACGGAAAAAAAGCCAGCAACCACAAAATAATATATTTTTTTGTTTGTTTGGGAATGTGGAGAAAGACCCAAGGTATACACCCAGCATGGATGGGTATAAGAGGATTTATGTGATGACTACAGTAAACTGACAGCGCCATTTGATTATTGGATGCTGCTGGCTAGAAATTTTCGTGAATATATATATTTGTAGATATATACATCTTCACATAAGTATTTAATGCTATTAAATAATCTTACTTATCATCCATTCCTTTATCAATATACTCCTCAGAGCTTATGTTCAGGCATTTTTATTACCATTAAATCCAAAGAAATGAGTGCAACAGCAGACATGACTGCCAATATGACCTGAGGTAACAGATTATCCTTCTGGCTTTCTGTCACTAGAAACAGACATTATAAATGACTGCATGACAGGTCCTGGCTTCCTAAATCTTCACCCATAAACACAACTGCTAAAACGCAGTATAACTCAAGAGTTAATGCCATCCTCATGTACTCTGACATAACAGCATCAGAAGCACAAAAATAGAAAAAAGGTTGGGTGTTTTTTTCAAGTTTCAATTTGTTCACGATCATTTCCCACCATGTGGAAAAAAAAAAAGCAGAGAGAACAGAAGAAAAGCAGCAAAAATCTCAGCAAAGGCTCATTTTTAGAGAACAAGGCTAAGCCAACAACCACACACCATTCTCAGCAAGTATCAACAGCCATACAGGCTGGTATTCTCACACAAGCCCACACTCCTTCCACAAATCTTTGAGAAACAGCATTCACTGAAAAAGTACTGGCAGAAACGACAGTGGGGCTTTGCCCATATGAGCCTTCACAGGAGACGAACGCTAATATTCACACCAGAAATGCTTCCAGCATCAAGTTTGGGTGTGGAAACGAAGTTCAGACAATTATCCAATAAGTCACAGTCAGGCATCTGAACAGTGGGTTCTGCACATATGTCTGAGATTTCCAAGGAAGAGGTGTTAAATCCACCTGAAAAACAAACACCGTGGCATTTTTGTAAACACATAACCAGCTGGAGGAAGTAAGGCTACACGTCTATCCAATCCTTTATCCGATGCAGATGGCACGCACGGTTCCAGTTAGAGCTCCCAAACCTTGCATGGCTTTTGCAGCACTAAAACAAAAAGGAAAATTTGATCCTATCCCTTGGAAACAAGGCTTTCCAGTAGAACTAGCAAAGAGAAAAGAGCCTGCACGCGATAATTGTGCTTAAGGCACTGAACCAGTATTCCTTAGTAGACAAGGGTGATGGTAGATCTGATGCCTACCAAAAGCCAGGGTCCTTAGCCACACACTTCCCCAGGAATCCCACAACACTTCTCTAAGGAGACAGAATGGCCCAGAAGGAATCATCCAACATCTTCAACACCGGGTGGGGGACCAGAAGTTTACCACTCAGGAGAAGAAACCGTTTTCTGGTGTCCAGCATGGTTTATAGCATTTTGGGGAGACTTGCACGCTAGCACACCACCTGCCAGGCTCATGGCCTATCCTGTGGCTATTTCATCAGCTCTTTCACCAGTACTCAGCCAGGTAAGAGTGATGCCATGGCACAGCAAAGATGAAAACAGTGGAGACTGGATAAAACCCATGTTTGAGGCATGCGGAGACTTCATTCCTCAGGCTTCTTTACTAATAAGGGCCACAAAAACATTTAGCATGTAGCCCAATCAAGCTCATCAAAGCCACTTGAGCTCCATCACCTTCTTTTCAGCTTCTCTTAGCCCAATTAGAGAGACACTAGTTGACCCCTACTCTGAAAAAAAGGAAAGTATGCCTCTCCATCCTGGCTGTGTGGAGAAGGACAAGGTTCACAGCTACAGTCTGTCGAGTACAGAAAACAAGAGGGAGACTGGCTCGACAGTGAGTAATTCCTCTGGCCTTGATCCCCCTTTCCTTGGCCTTTTTTTTTTTTTTTTTTGAAATATTCTCCAGACAGCCTCCCATCTGCTTCTTTGCTCTTTTCTGGGGGACGAGTCAGCTCTTCCACTGCTAGATATTCCGACAGCAAAACTGCTGTCTCAGGTCACTGCTGGTGTTATATCCAACTGCATGGGAAGTCCTGAGGCTACCTCTCCTGACCCGAGAGAAGAATCTTTCAAAAAGGTCTCAAATGGGATATTTTAAAGGCAAATACAAACATGCATGTGAAGACTGAGCTAAATTTACCACAGCTATATTTTCCAAGAAAAATCAGCACCAAATAGTCTATATTTAGAAAGGTATCTTCTCATAGATTAATGATTAACCCTGTTCTTCCCCCTTTAGATCAAAAGCTGGTGCCCTGGATTAGCATCAGGTATGGTTATTGCTCCCACTGATGAACAGTTGAATGTTCATCTAAGAAAGAACAAATAAAAAGACGCTGTATAATGCAAGAAAAATGAGTCACAACATGCTCAATAAAAACAGAAAGACAAGCCAGAGCTTACACAAGGTAGCGTTTAGGAAGGAAATACAAAGCCTCCGTTTGTTTGTTGGTCTCAGTCATAGAGGTTAATGTAAATCAAAAAACTGTAACACTGGATGTCCAAACCGAGTACTTCAAAATTAAAATTTCAGAAAGCTCAGACCTTTGTAGCTCATGTCAGTAAAGCATGCCCTTTAGTTATATGCAGTGCTAACTTAATGGGGATTGCATACAAGCTACCTTAATACAGAAGTACATATACCAACACATACTACATAGTATGAACGCTCATTTATCATATAGAACCAATACATTATCAGACCTCTAGAAACATTTTCAAACATGAGGTATTCGTGTTCCTGTGCTTAACAGAAATCTGGAAAAATCCAGGACTTCATTTTTACATGAATCCACCGCTTAAAGGATGGGGCAGAGCGACTCTCCCAGCCTTTTAAGTAGTCTGCTGTGAAGAGCACTTCAATGGAAAGTAGCAATATGCAGTATTTGCATTTAAAAAAAATAATAACAACCCTTCCAGACTCTCAGTGGAGGTTCTTGAGTTCAGCCAGAGTGAAAGGGATTTTATAGCACTTGTCAAGCAGAAAGCATGTGTTCAATAATGAATAAACGAAGCAGACAGAGCTACAAGAAGTCAGCAGCGCAGAAGGTGAGCCAGGCTACGGGATTTCACAGCATGTGGCGACAGGGGGCTGTGCTCTGGCTGAAACAAATGGGCAATCCAGAACCTGCTGACACACTCGCTGTCTACGGAAACCACACGTGTAGCAACCGAACGTCATCTTCATGCAAGAGGCAACATGCCGGGCTCAGAATATTTTATTGTATTGCCTCTTATTTCAGTTACTCTATTGATCTGAAAATAAAATAAGGGTGTAACAATCTTTAAAATGTGCATAATCTTTGTGTGTTTGTTGGCTAACATATAATAAACTGGCTCTTTAAGACACCGTCCAATCTAAAACACCAGTATGCATAACATTATGTGCATTGGTATATCTTCACGGGAGGGGTGGTTATTAAGCACACTTAGAAGCTCAACATTAATTTTACGCATGAACTCTGCCTACAGGAGGGGAAAAACATCAATATCCCCATTTCAGATGTTTGAAAGCAACCTTGCCACACAGTGATAGACTGATAACAGCAAACCGTTAGGTATTTTTACCTCCGTGTAATGCTAAAATCAGCTCAGGACAGATTTTCCATTACATGGGATTTAAAAAAAATAAATAAAAAAATAGAAAAGGAGTATATTCTTACACTAGCAGCTTAATGCTACTGCCAGAAGCTACCGTAACCCAGATACTAAATTTCCTCCTGTCAATGCAGCCACAGTGCCCTAAGCATTAACCTAATGCCGAGTCCAACTGGCTTGGCTCCACCATGCACCAACAGATCCACTAATCCTCCGGCTGCGCACAAAACCCTGAACAGAGCAATCCGATCCACTCCTCACCCTGCAACTCCGGGCTCCAAACGCCACCTGGGAGTGCTCTAGACTTACACCAGGAGAGATGAGAGCTAAGAAACCAGAAGCGGGTTTTGGGCACACCTTGAGCAGATGCAGTTCACAACCTACGCGAGCAGATGGGTTACTCAGAAACTGCAGAAGTGCAGTGGATCAGCGTTTAATGGATTTCCACTGCCCAAGTTTAAACGATGGCAGGACAAATTCCACATGACCACATTTTTTGGGGGGGGTGAGGGGGTTGTTCTCTCAGACAAAGCAATGAGATTATCCAAAGGTCAATTATGAAAACCTCTCTGCTTCCCAAGGGAGGGCCATCTGATAGCAATGACTGTAAAGCTGTAAACTTACTCAGTGTCCTTAAAGATACGAGGTGGCAAGAACTGCGCTGTACCAAACAACTCAGATAACTTCCCAAAGATGCATCTAGACCCTATGCATTTTAGGGATTTTCTCATCATACTTTGTTATTTTAATAAATAAAAAATAACAAATTTGTTATTTTGGGGGTGTTCAAGGAAAGGTTGGAGCTGGTGCTTAGGGACATGGTTTAGTGGGAGACATGGGTAGTAGGGTGATGGTTGGACCAGATGATCTTGGAGGTCTCTTCCAACCTTAATGATTCTGTGATTCAAGACTTAATGCAGAGAGCAGGACCTCAAAGTTAATGCCCAGTTTCAAACACAGTTTTGGGGGAGGGAGGAGCAACACCTGTGCACTATAGCAGGTCTCTCATGAATTTTGAGTAGTTCTGCAATCCTCTCTCAATTTCCTCTATTTACCACAATGGTATCCCTATATGAACAAAGGCCATGCAGTTCATCATACTCACAAAAACTTTTATTTCAAAGGTAACTGTGATGCTGTAAATAAATAAAGGTATAGAAATAACAGCTTTTTATCAAAGGATTTCAAATTATTTTACTGAGAACTAAAGCCCTGTGAGAACGGTACGTTATTTAGAACCAGTCCCTTTGCCTGATCCATGGAAAACCTATTTCAAGAGTGCACAAAAACACAAGAACAACTGAGGCGACTTGCTTAATTCCTGCCAGCCTGAAAGTCTGATGTCTGTGCCAGCTCTTCCCCTGTGTTCCAGGAAAAGCTGCTATTACCGCTTCAGAAACAGTGACACAGGGAGGCAGAGAAAGTTATTCCTCTTCTTTTTGCCAGTTCTGTCAGGCTGTATATCCCCTTTTGCACAAACTGAGACTTTTTTTTTCTGTTTCCCAAAAAAAGAAATTACTGATAAAACTTAATAAAATTAAATCAGATGAAGATTATCTGGCAAAACACTTCTGATGTTGGCTCCCCACAGGGTATGCACAATGAAATGGATGGTGAAAAAATGTAGCCCTTCTGACAAAACTCCCTGACTTCAGTTCCTTGGTGCTCTGAAAAAGCAGCACCGCTAGCGAATGCCTCATTCCCATCCAGTCCTGAAGTCAGGCAGCACCGTGCAGGTTCGTGCATCTGGCAAGAGAGATGTCTAGCAGCGTTATGGAAGGAATTGTGCAAGCAGAGACACCTCCTCCTTCTGCGCGGCCCCATCTCTTCCACCTCCCCTGGGCTCTGGCACACAGACAAGGTTACACAAGGAACGGCTGTGAACTTACGATACGTGGGTTACTCCACAGCAAAGCTTCCTCTGTAGCACGTCTCGAGGTATAAGCACGATGGCAGAACTTCTCTTGTTAGGATCTGAGCAACCCTGACACTACACTGCATTTACTCAGCTGGAGAGCTCCAGGTAACTCTGGCTACAGCACCAGGGAAGGCAAGGAAACGAGGTCCTTAATGCTCAGTGTCGAGCACAAATGCACCGACCTCCTTTTAAGCAAGCTCAATGCTGCTTGTGGCAGAAGGGAGAGGCACCATCAGCACCATACAAATCACATCCTGGGGCACAGGGGAAAACTGGAAGGCTGGCAGAGGTGAAAAAGGAGGCAGAGTAGCTGGCTTGCCAGTGTTTCCTTAAATCGTGCATATGTCCTTAAGGCCAGTCTCGATATCAAACAATTGTCTGCAACATTTTCTTTATGGCAAGAATAAAAAGGTCCCCCCAAAAGAAAAGCAACATAATGAATACCCTAAAATAAACAGTGCAAGATAGAAAACAAAGAAAAAAAAAAGACAAAAAACAGAACAACAATAATTTGGGTAAACTTGTTAACCATTCAGGTTGAACAAAGACCTACTAAAATTGCATTAGGGCTACATTTGTGATAAATTAATACCGTACAAAAACCTGCGGGATTTTAATTTCACACAATTTCACGCACATATAAACAACAGCAGATCGATCTAATCATGTTATGGGAAGTACTTAGGATAAAAATTCAGTAAAAGGATAGCGTTACACTGGAAATAGCTCATGAAACTAACTCAATCTTCAGCTGTTGTATTTTGGGCTGTTTTCAAATTATTTAACAAGGAAAACATATTCAAAAGGCTTACAAAAAATATCTACTAAGTTTAATAAATCTTTGTCTGCTGATAAAGGTCACAGTTTAACAATGAGAGGTCCAAAAGACAAGGTGTTTTCAGTGTTGGCAATAATCCTGCAGCCACCTAACATCTGATTTGAATATGCAAATGTGAAGAGTTGAGTCCTGTGCATCTTACCGTTTTCAACAGTATTCAGAGCAGGCAAAAAAACTGCAGCAGTTTCCAACTGAAACAAAACATATGTCTCTGTTGGCCATTTCTGAAGACTTTTCTTAGCATTTGGCTAAAGACTGAACACCACTCTTCCCCAGATAACCAGCTTTTCCAAGCTGGTTGACGTACCTAGAAGAAGTCTGAGTGGCATTCAGCAGCTCTTGCAGTTTGCCTACATGGTGCAGCCAAGCAAGTAAGTGGCAGAAAAGCGGCTGTGAAATCTTTTGTGAGGGAAATGGTACAGACTGCATAAGGTGCAGTTAAATTCATTGTCAAAAAAAAAAAAATTAGAAAAATGTCTTCCCAAAGCAAAGAGAGAACTATAAAAATTGGGTATCTCAACACTCTACTCACAGAGGAAACCATTTTAAAACTATTTTACAATATTTCAGACTGCTGTGGCACTGTCAGTATTATCTCTGTGACCCCAGCATTATCCCTGTAAGCAAAGGAAACAGAAGTGGGGAAATACACTGCTGGGAAAATGGTGATACTAGTGTAAGTGAAGGGGCAGGCTAAAAAGCAAACATGAGCCCTGAGAGTAATCTACACATATAAAAGTTTTCAGGGACTTGCTGAAGCAGAGATGGAAGGACAGCAAAGAGGGAGATGGAAAGGGAGCATAAAGATAGCCGTAGTGAATGCATCAAGTGTACACAGCATACAGTGATATGCTTCACAAAATCTGGAGGCATTCCAGCTCCTTTGTGAGACGAGAGAACAGAAAGCCCTGAGCCCAAACATTCCTTTTCTGATACTTGCAAGGTACAGATGTGAATAGTGATGTAGTCAAAAAAAAAAAAAACTATTCTTTATATTTAAAATACATTTTTCATGTTACACATTTTTAAAATAAAAAATAATATAAAATGTGTAATTTAGTTTTGGAGTATGAATAAACTTACCAAGATGTCAGAAATTATTTCTCATCGAAGCATCAGCGCCTTACAAAGTTAGCATGTCCTCAAATATTTACTGGCAACACCTGAAGAAAAGATCTTCAGCTGCAGTTTGCTGCACTACAAATCCAAACGCTGTCCTACCTTCACTGCTCCACACCTAAGCCTCCGCCAGCTCTGCATCTGCAGAAGCTCACTGGCTTTAAGACAGTATCATTCTTAAGCACCAGGCTCAAGTGCTTGTTAAGGGATGAGCCTTTGAAAGGTTTCCCCTTTATCAATAACTCTCTATGAATAGTCTCAGTCTTGCTAATGGCCTCGGAGGCAGAGAGAGAGAAGCCTTTTCATTCAGAGGTCAACCCTGAACAAACACAGCAGTGCCCTGTCTCCCGATTCAGATAAGGGTCAACAGCCATTCATTTCCCCTAATCAGATCCGAGTAGAAACTTGCTCTGTAGCAACTCTATTACCTCCCTGTTTTCCTCCCAGGCCCCGGGAATAAGTAGGTATTGATAGCTGAGCTCAAATCCACAACGTTTCATGAAGCACTACAGAAGCAGTGGATTGGCAAAATGTTACGCACAAGCGTGGGATGCTGTTCAATCAGAGATCTGAGGATGCGTTTAGAGGAAGAGGTACACACCTGAACTGCGTATTTCATGTATATCTGCCTCTGGCATGCTCCTTCCAGGCATTCAGGAGCATGACATGGAAATGGCTTGCTCCAGGTGACCTCAACCTCTTAAGCAGCAGCTCTTAGAGACCTTTCAGCGACCCTAAACACCCTTGCAGGCTGCCTGGTGCTAACCACTGTGCTAAATGCACAAAGGGGAAAAAGTTAAATGCAGTTATTGACCTATCTAAAAAGAAAAGCACAGACACCTCTGGGGAAAACAAAACAAAACAAAACAAAACAAAAAAAACAATGCAGGACAGAACTTCTAAAGAGAAAGCAGGCCCAGGTCCAGCCTTTATGCTGTTTTTTTCCATCCCCGTATGCATACCCTCCTGTCACGCAGGCCTTCTAATATATGCAGGGACACAAATGTCACGTGTCAGCCCAAGGAATAAGCTGCAGAACATCCAGTACAGAGTTTTCAATTTTTTACAAAAGTCACTATGCAGAGAAGACACCAGGGGAGGTTCAGGTTGGAAGTGAGGAGACATTTCTTCTCAGAAAGAGCAGTCAGGCATTGGGACGGGTTGCCCAGGGAGGTGGTGGAGTCACCATCCCTGGGGGTGTTCAAGGAAAGGTTGGACGTGGTGCTTGGGGACATGGTTTAGTGGGTGACATTGGTGGTAGGGGGATGGTTGGACCAGATGGTCTTGGAGGTCTCTTCCAACCTTAATGATTCTGTGATTCTAAGACCCAGAAGTATGACCCATCCAAGGAAGAGCTGTTCCTCACTTGCTTTCGGTTTCCATCCTGCAGGCTGTGACCTTTTATCCTTGTTTTGCACCAACCAGCAGAAACTTGCTTCATTCGCTAACGTTAAAATCCCACCCTGCAGATATGTGGACCTTATTCTGCTACCCTGGCTTCCCAAACCTGAGCAGGCCAATTAATTTTGTTAAGCCTATTTCAGGAGTGCTGGGTTATCAGGCCCTAGCTTTTGTAATTAAATTTTCATAGCAATAGCTTGTCATCTTAACAGTTCGAATTAAGGAACCTATCATTAACCAAAAGATACCACTCACACGTTATGGCAGAGTGGGTGTTATGGAGAGCGATTAGAAAGGGCAAAAATCAGCTTGGGGACCGCGGCAGCAATACGGAGCGCATTTAGTAGCAATTATATTTAACAAATAATTTTACATCCTGGGCCCGTAATTACTTTACACAGAATTAAATTACCATCACCACGAGGACAAAAAAAAAAAAAAAAAAAAAAAAAAAAGCAGAACTGTGGGTGATCCAAAGTAAATATTTTAATAATCAGAAAAATTGGTGATGTTCACCAATTCTTCCACCACAACAATGGTTGAAGGGAGAGGCTCAGACCACCAAGAAGTATTTTTAACCACGTGGTGCACTAGCTTTTCAACTAGCAGTCTTTCTAGCCTTTTTCAAGTTTACTGCATCCTCCTCCACTCCGCCTGGAGTAAAATGAACCACATTCCATGTGCAAGATGCATTTTTCTTTGAGTAAGTATCTCCAGGCAGACTAAACAAGCCATGAAGTATTTAAAAATACACACACACACCACAGACAAGCTTTTTGCATTTGTATTGGCCCATCTAATAACATACATTCTGTTCCCTTCCAAGGCTTTTCTTTCTTGAAAAAGCAGCCATCAGTAGAGAAGAGTGACAGAGACAAGAAGTTGACCCTAACGCTCATTTTCTATTTTTTCATTTCCAGCTTTTTGGAAATTATGTGTAATATTCACTCTTCTGCCACTTTTATGCACAGATTTCAATGCAAATCCTTGCTTAGAAAGATTCCATTTCATAAATAATGGTGGCAGGGAGTCAGGCACTCTAGAAACAAAAGTACATTAGCAAACCACTTTGGTACATTATATATTCAGTAAAAGAAGTAGAAAGAGTATGATGGTTTAAAAATCACATTGGTTTATTGGATTATGAAAAATTGATAGAAGAAGAGATCCTATGAACCATTCAGAGCCATAGTGGAGTCCTGCTTCCCACCACTCCTATTTTCCTGACAGCTGGTAGAGCTGTGAACTGAAAACCAGAAGCCGCTGAAAGTGAGGCGATCCTTCTTCCAGGACACAGATAAGGGCATGCGCATGCAGGTGAGCACAAAGTACCTGAGACAGAACAAAGGCAGCTGCTTTCTGGGCAGTGGAAGCTGAGTCACCTTTTCTTACCTTTCCCTCTATGTACCAGTTGTCCAGCATTAAAGACGATGAGTGCAAGCAAGCTGCTCTTCTGATACAGTCGTAACACTATCCTCCCAAAGTGCGTGCTACAGGGAATATAAGAATACACTATACCCTCAATGTGCAAGAAATCTATGCTTGAACCAGTGTCAAAGAAAGCATACAACTCTAGGCAGAGCTGCACTCAGAAGGACACAGAAGTGCCAGGACTGTAGAAATCCACATTTTCGCTTGGGTAGCCAAAGAAAAAGGACTGTTTCAGTTTGGTCAAAGGCCAATTTAATTAAAAGAGTAGATTGCACCTTACCCTTAAGGCAGACAGACCTGAGGGAAAGGAGCAGAATGTCCAAGCACTGCCTCACATTTTATTCGTATTGTTACTATACTAAAAAGCTATACAAGTGTGTCAACACTGATTTAAACACAAGACACACTGTTCCACCTGCAGTGGCTGTTTTCAGTGAGGGAGAGGCTAGAAATAAGGAAGGTGAGGAGGGAGAACAAAATTGGAAACAGAGACTGAGGAGATAAATGCAATTCCCAGCCTCACCAACCCAAAGCAAAAGTCAGCATTCCTCTCCACTTGGTTAATTGCATTTACTGATCAATTTCTGTTCCTGCAAGTGGAAACATCTCAAGAAAGATGATTTTAACATTTGCACGCACTATCACAGCATGAGAATGTTACATTTGTAAAACCTCCCAAAGGTTAAAAAGGGTCATTGCAGATCAGTGTACCACGTATACATAGATTTATTTAAAACTTAGACAGAAATTATTATTTTTTAAAATATTTCCTTTTTTGGGATTATGTACAAATGCATTAACAAATGTATATTTATTAACTGCATTAATAAATAAACTGCATAATAATACAACTGGATTACTAAGTTCACTTTCCAGAGAACTTTACTCTTATTATTTCAGTTTTCTGTAGCAATCTTTTGAATTGAAGACAATTCAACTGCTTTTGAAGAAGCCCCTTATAAATTGATTAAAATATATTTTCATGTATTTTTGATTATTCTACCTCATTTTATTTAGATTTTCTGACATAAGGGATGTACCAACACCTACTTCATGTCATCTTCATAAAAACACACTTAAGATATGCCATAACACTCAGTGTTCCAGGCACAGAAGAGGAAACACCATTATTCTTCAAGAATGTCCATATTTAAGATCATTATCACACACCAGCTGTCATGATGTAACATGCGAGATCGCACACATTTTATGTAAAACTAACCTTGGACAACCCTGTAAGCTTCATGCTCTTAGTGATTTAATATGAGTGAATATTTTAAAGGCAATACACCTAGACAGATATCAAATCTCTGTTCAAATAAATTATCATTGATGGATCAAGACAAAAAGATGAGCAATGGGAAACAAACGCCAGAGCTTTTCATCCCAAAATAGTTTTGGCAGTGCAAAACATTACTGCCTCCACGCAGAGATTGCTATCCTTATAGCTTGTACGGGCGGCTGTGCCTGTTCAGGTTTTATCAGCTACTTTAGTAAAGTCAGCCAAGTTGTTCAAGCAGCCACACGGACGGTGCACAAGATGCCCGTAATTGCTCCTTTAAAAGTAAATACAGGTACATCTTTTTAATAGAATTTCACTCTGTACCAGTGACTCTTTAGAAGAAGAACATGAAATCTTAGGTCCTGTGCACACAATAAATATAAACCTATTTGACAGGATTCAACTAGAAATTTTGCTTTAGAAGTCCATGCCAACATATGCCCCAAAGAAAGTGACAAGGGCATACAAATTATTGTCAGTAAATCCATGTTGGGCATACAGAACATTTCAAGGAGAGCCACCTGCCAAGGCAACTGTCATAGTTCCAGAAGTAGCACTGTGATATTTTAACAAGGAGAATGTAAATGACCTGGGGCAGCAGCGTAACTGAGACTCCTCAATGGGATTTCCTAATAAAGTGCTCTTGGTAACTACATCACATCACACTACTCTGACCTTAAGGTTAGGAAAACACTGAAAAAAAGAAGAAAAAAAAACCACACGCAAGCACATATACAACAGATCAGCCATATGGGGAGCATGGTCATTTGCAGTATGTATGAAATGCCAATATTTTCTTCATCTTTAATACCTAAAATAATTTTATTTTGGAAAGGAAAACAGATCTAAAATGAAACTATGCTACAATTGTTCCATTTTATTAATAGTAAAGAAAGAAAAAGTAAAAGGGACCCTGGAATTTTTACCTGTTATGAATCCCTCCTAAAAATGTAAGCATTTTATAATGAGCTGATCAGATGTATTTAACATACTGCCTTTATCTTACAAGTTCAGCTTCTCAATGATTGCTATTACTTACAGTAAATGTGACAGGAACAAACTGCAAAGGGACATATCCAGCAAAACACTATACAGATACCTTTGGTTTTGAGGGGGAAAAGAGTAGCACCACGAACAGTGAAATTAAGAAGCCCCATTTCCTACCAGGGTTTGTCTGTGGGTGATAATCCGATAAACACCAAAGTCTCTGGATTTAAAAAACAACAAAACACTGAATTTTCTTCTTATGGACAGGGCACTCTGCGAGATCCCTTAGGGTGCCAAAACATGGGGCCCTCAGGGTAAATAAGTGTGAAGTTTCTCTTCTTTTTCTGACTGCTTTTTTCCACAAAACCCATAGTATTATCACCACAACTTAGACCTCTACACACCCACCAGCTTTGGTTGAAACCAGCCACGATGCCCAGAAGTTGTCAGTGTGAGGAGAAACACAGTAGCCACTCAACATGAGCCTTAAGCTTTGTTCTCAGAGAAACCATGTTTAAACAAAAGGAAAAAAAAATCCCACAAAACCAAAGCAATCATCAACCTGATTACAAGACGTTATTGATTTTAACCTATAAAGCCTACTTTGCAAGAACCCTATTGACCCAGAAGAAGCGATGGCTGCCCTTGCAACAGTGCTCGGCCTTACACACAGGGCCGCACAGGTTATTTCCTGATCCTCCCTCAGGGCAGCTTTGCTCTACGAGAGCAATATAAAGAAGACTTGTAGAGGGCTGGGGCTTCACCCTAATTGCTTGAGGACTGATCTGAAGCCCATTCAAGGTGGTTGTTGGTTTTTCAAGTCGGTTATTGACTTTTCAGCGTTGGACTCCAGTTTGCGGCCTGCACACCTGTGGCCAGACACAACGCCGCAGATCAGAGTCAGTTAAGCCGCCCGCCATGTTTATTGGTTTGTATCATTATGACTAACTGGAAAAGTAAATAACTGCACATTGAGATTACTGAGGCAGCAAGCTTGTTGTGCAGTGATAAATCTGTCTTACTTCAAAACTCCCAAGTCATAAAATTCCAGACTCTGACACCCAAAGCTGAGATCCCAAAGCTACCTTAAGGCATGCATGGACTTTATCCACCAACGTCACTGTCTTAACATAGGAAACTCATTTTAAACAACATCAATTTTCTTTTTGCACTTTTCTCTTTAGAGAAATTTCCATCTTACTGATCAGAGGAATTTGCTAGAGTAGAGTGACTTGACTGGATGGTTATATCCATATTCTACAACTTTGCATCTCGAATACACCATGAACAACAGGGCCAGAGGTCAAGTGTTTTTACAGGTACCTGCAAAAAGCAGCAATTTTTAAATAATCTCAAAGTGTCAGTGATTTTGCTGGAGTTTCCTAGGAAGAAAGGATGAGAGATGGCTCAACCTCTACGATCAACCTCTTCTAAAGTCTTGAGTACATTCCAAAACAGTGCTGGGGTTAGCTAGACCAAGAACAACTGGCATTTTCTGCTTAGTAAGTGCTGGACCCAATGCATGCTAACTGATTTGCTTGTAAACACACAGCTACTAATACAATTTAAATCTAAATCTTAAAACAATTAATTGCTACACGTGAACTCCAGAGGCCGTGCTCAGAAGAATATTAACAATTCAGAAGTAAGCTCCCAGGTATCAAGCAGTACTGGCACGAAGGTTGGCCATGGAATCACATTTGAGCCTTGTGGTGCATGCACTTAAGGATATAGTATTTAATCATGGAAGTGCTTTTGCTGCCAACACTTTATTCAGCATTCAGTTTGCATGCTCGGTCAAGGCACAGCATTCAGTAGTCACTTTTACCTGCTGAATAACGCAGGCCATATGCATTATTTGCTGAGTACTGCTAAATCCTAGGTTGGATTACAAATCTCTTAACTTTGTTAGGTGCTTTCCAGTGGTGTTTAGCATTAAGCACCCACATATTTTTGAATTAAGGTTATTTATTTTAAGAAACTTTTGAGGAGAGGAGGGTCTATCTCCTCTGTGTCACAGGCAAGGAATGACAGTCTGTAGACACAGTAAGGCCTAAAAGTCTCCACTAATTTGAGGTACCCAACTTAAGGTGTCACTGGTGTCATTTTTTCAGAGTGCTCCGCATCTCAGAGAACTCTGTTCTCAAAAGAAACCATGGCCTCTACTGGCCTCAGCCACTACAGAGAACACTCAGCACTTCTGCAAAGAAAATCACATAAAATAAAGATGCACGCATGCAGTCAAAGAAACACTGTAAAAAAAATAAAAATTACATCAGTGATTTGTATAGCTTCACACAGGGACTCTGTAGCAGAAGAAAACATGAAATCCAACCCCAGCAGTCAACCGTCAATTTCCCTAACCATGAAAGCACTCTCTTTTTCCTTGCAACACAAGTCTTCTGCATGGTTATATCAACGAACAAATGGTTCTACTGGACAACAACCCCCTTCATATTCTCGCAAGACTTATCCTGTACACTGGAGGCAGCATGCAAGCACACAAGAACCGCTCAAAAAACTTGTGAACCCCTTAAAGAGGTTTCTTCCCTTTCAGTACCTTTCCAGCCATCAAAGGTTAAAGTCTGCCACCTGAGAGCTTAGGAGATGACTGAGAAAAATGATCTGAGTCGTCACTTTTAGGCATTTTACTGCTGAGCAGTACATCCCTCAGAAGCTTCACTGTGGATTCAGAGCTTGACATTCTTTTGGTCCCATCAGATTGGAACAGTACTACAGTATTTCCACAGTGTATTTCTCTATTGATATCAGTAATGATTCGGGATAAGCCAAAAGTCAATCAAGTGTTACTGCTTCAGTGAAACTGTCAGCCTTCCCTCTACACGTGGCTTTCAAATAAATAGAGATGATCAATCAACATTCAAATGCTCGACCTATTTCCAGTACAGAAATAAACTGTTAACCCAGGAGCTATAAATAAAACAGGTAGATATTACGCAGAAAATGTTTCAAATTCCATAAGTAGCTGCTCTCACGGAAAGATAGACCATTATCTACAGTCTTACTGCCCTAGGATAAGCAACATGCACTTTTTGAAGATAATTCAGAACTGATTAATCAGTTGTGTGTTTTAACAAGAAAACAGCATATTGACATGGGGAAGGTACCTAAAATATCAAACAAAGTCTTGGCGATGAAACTTTCAAACGTACAATAGCATTCTTATTGATACAAAGCACCAAATTTCAAACATCTTGCAAAATATTATAGCAGCATTGTAGTTATTTGCATTTGTTATTCTCCTGATAGAGAAGTATCAAAGGAAAGAAGAAATGAAGTTCCATCTCTTTTTGCATACCCAAGTATTCAAGACAGTATGCACGCATACCAGCTCATTACTGCAGCTCTCGTCTTATCAAAAGAGGCCAGCAAAACTATTCTTGAGAAAACAGGAAAGCATACTTCAGTGAGATTAATTTGACACTTTCCCCCACTACAGTTTCAGGAATGACAATGGAAGATCCCACACAGTAAGCATTTCTTTTAAAATGCAGATAATGACTCAGAGAATACTAAAAAGTACAAATAGTCATTTGAGTTTAAAAAGCACAACAGCTTTACAATTATTCTTCACCATGTAACAGCTTCGAGAGATTCTCAAAAGATAAATAATTCTACGTGCTTCATTTTGCATTTCTTGTCCACTCAAAATTCCTATTGATGTAGACGGGAAACCTCACCAGCAAAGGCAGCAAATCATTGTAGAACAGGTTCTAATAATAACTAGTCTTAGCATCAATCCACAACACCATACCCTAAACCCTGAAGAATAACTCAGTGATCAACATGTGTGCATACACGTGCATACCACAAACCAACTTGCTATGCAGGCTAGCAAGAAAGTAAGAAAGTAAGTGGTATGCGAAACTTATGGTACAACGAAAGTTCAAAGAATCTTTCAAGAGGAGAATTGATGCCTTCTGAAAAGATATTGGCTTTTCCTCCACAAATTGAATCACTCAGTCTACTGTACTCACCAATATTTTGTTCTCCACTTTATCTCCCTTTGTTTCCAGCTTTACCTTCTTCTTGACCGAAATTTTGATTTTCCTCCCAATAACATCCCTGACACTTTCTGAAATAAAAGAAAACACCTTGATTAAATACTTTTAGCGTCAACATGAGAAGGAAACACCATAGTCCTGTTTTCAGGAAGACTCACAGCTATGCTGCTCAACTGCTTGCACTCACAGAAGTCTCATGCACGCATAACAGTACTAAACACCAACGAACACAACTTTTGTAAGAAGTACACCATCCACACAATAATTTACTTCTGTTACGGTGGGGTTAGAGTTTTCATATGCCAGCATTCTAAACATAATCTTATATTTCTTTCCAGTGCTAGTTACACATCAAAAGCATTCTCAAGACAAGCCCCAGCACCGCTTAGCTCTGCTCAAGGAAGAGAGCGAATTCCTCACTTGCTATTATTCGTACCTGAAAAGCTTACTAAAGCCAATTAACTCCTTGTACTGCAAAGATGCTCACCTTTTATTGCTACTGGGAGAAGGGGGATGATGGATAAACCTAGAGTTTACACATTTTGTACTTGCACATTCAAGATGCAAAGCCAACCGCTCAGACTTCCAGCCACTAACACCTGACAGCTATGCAGCGGATGCTGTGGAAGGCAGTGCTCGTCTCAGCCCAAGTCACTGTAGTCACCTCACAGTGCCAAAGTTGCATTAATTGCCATAATTTTTTTTCTATGTACAGGCATACACACACATAGACAGTCTCTGCCAAGCACCAAATGAACCAGCCTTTTCCCTAAAGGCTTGAACCCTGTCCTGAAGGGAACGTATACACATGGAATCGTGTCAGAAAGCTTATACAACTGATGTAAGCGGTAGATAAACAGAGGAACTCATCTGGATGAGCCAATTTGGCACCTTCCGCACATTTTGCTCCCCAGCCCTCCCAGACAAGGGCTGAGGAAGAAATCTTTTAAACACATTAACCTATTTCCCGCACCACTACTGGAACCTTTAAATGGCAAGTCTCCACCCTCCCCAGACGCACACACTTCGCCCTTGTGCAGACTAAAGTTTAAAGGCTAAAACCGAAGATAATAGGCTCTTCGTAAGGCTTTTAATTACAGAATACTACTTTTTCCATACAATTTTCATCTGTTCGCCTGAACGCGTTCGTTCAGGCAACGCATCATTTCTCCAGCCTAGGAGCTCTGCCTGCAAGGCAGAAGGGCGCGCGGGTCACAAATACGCCCGGTCAGCGCGACTCTCCGCCAGAAAGCGTTCCTTCTGCAAAATCGGATTTTTTTTTTTTTATTTTTTTTCCCCAGGAATTTCAATTTTCCTCTCAGGAAACAAAAGCTCCTGGGCAGCAGCGAGCGAGCCCGGCGAAGGCCGCCCCGAGCGGCGGCAGCCCTGTGGCAGGCTGCCAGCGCGCCCGGCTCCCAGGGCAACTGCTTGGTAGGGAGCCAGGCAGCCAGCTCCCCGAGCAGCCAGGTAAGCAGGGCCCGGGGGAAAGTCCAGCCCCGTCCTCCCTCCCGAGGCGAGCTGTTTTTCCAAGGCTTCCTCTTGCACGAATAACGCCCAGTCCTGCTCTGTCAGCCCCGGGGTGGGAGCTGAGGAGCAAGCTGACCACACAGCCCTTTTCATAAAGCAAAGCCCGCTCTCCTCGCGGAAGGAAAGGTGCTGTGGTGGTCGCTGCTCCTGTACCTCCGCCCCCAGCCTCTGCCTTTTGGTTTCTCCTCTCTGGCAAGCAGGGGATTTCCTCCTCCGGGGAGCAAGTCCCGCTTCCCTCACCGTGGCACCTGTGGTGCAGCGATGAAAAGGACCGCAGGTCGGCAGCCCTGGCGTGGCTGGGGAGAGGCCTGGGACCTGTGGCTCGGCCAGGCACCAGGACGCCAGCTCGCTCTATGGCTGCACCTGCCTGAAAGGGCTGGGGACGTTTCTGTACAAAATTAAGATTTCAGCTTCACGGGTTTCTCCCGTGTGACTGAGGGCTCCTCCACACACACTGGCGGCAGATAGACTTGCAAAGTAGTTTGTCAGATTAAGGAGCACAAAGTTAAGGCTCTAATTTTCACGTACTCACTCATTTTTAATACCTGTGGCTATGAGTGCCTACATTCAAACACCAGCACCTTTGGGGTGCAGATCCAGGTAAGCCAACATTAATATAGGGATTTTTTTTTATTTTTTTTATTTTTTTAAGACTACAAACCTCCTGACCTAGCAAAGGTCATGCAGGAAGTGAGTAACAACAAAAACCTGCAGTTCTGCCATTCTCACTCCCGGTTTAATCTCCACGCTGTAATCACTACGGTTTAAGGCACATCCTTCCGTCCTGTTCCCAAAGCATAGGGTTATTCCAAAAAGTCTGTTTATCAGGTTACATTTTAACATGCAGATGCCAAAACGCTGGGAGAAATCAAACCAACCCACTTGAACGGGCCCACAAGCCCCCAGAGGGCTCTGACAGAGTGCGGTGGGTGGGCACAGGGCGCCAGGATTGGGGTGGGGGGGGGGGGGGGAGCATTTCTTAAAATTGTCCAAAGCCACCAGAGGATGGGATGCGTTGGGATGTTCAGCTTTGCCTTTCTCCTTAACATGCACTACACCCCACCTACGGTATAGTAGGGTACAGTGCAGATGCACAACACTTACTATCGTGTATTAGTATCTCAAATGTATTAAAAAGAAGAAAAAAATCAGCTTTGGCCATAGCTCATCACTTCTCAGTAGCCAGGCTATACGCTAACGCTAGTAACCCCCATGGTTTGCATGTTGAAAGAGCACAAAATAAAGCATTTTTTTTCTATATAGAGGAAAAAAAATCTGTGACAAATGCAACTTGCCATCCAGATTTTTTCCGATATTTTATAAACATTAAAACTAATTCCCAGCAAAAGCACTGCCTGAAGCAATCAAAGGCAAAGCAACAGTGTAAATGAACTAGGTGATGTTTGTAAGAACTGTATTCAGTGCAACATCTACCTGGCTGCATGACAAACCTGTTTCCATCTGTCACTAAGGCAATACTTTAAATTAATTCCAGCGTAGGTGAGAGCTTCGTATTGCCCTTCAACAGGCAACCCGGTATCTAAAAGCAGAGGACGCCCGGCCTGAGCAGGGCAGCTGGATCCTAAAGCATCAGACCTGTTATCCCCAAATGACACCGGTTGCCAGCAGCCCGTACCACCGTTTACTGAAAGCTCCCAAGCAGCGATGACAGCATTTTCAGGAGGTCCTCGCCATCAGCCAGCGTTGCTTAAGCGGAGACCGTGGAACATGGGGGGGGGGGGGGGCAGGGGGGGGGTCACCGCACGCAGCCATGAAACTTTAATTACAAATAGCCTCTCAGACGTGCGCACACACCAAAAAAAAAAAAAAGAGTTTTAAACAAGCCCAGTGGGGTGGGAGGTGGGAAAAAAAAACCACATCATGTAAACTCCCCCAGGGCGCAGCTCGGAGCCTCGGCCCCGGCTGACAGCAGGGCTGCTGCCGGCCCTTCCCCACGCGTGTCCGTGCCCCGGGGGCACCCCAAGACCCCCCCAGGGCCCCCAATACCCCGCACCCCCGCTGCAGAGCGCCCCCGGAGCCCCCCACGGCGCGGGTCCCCCGCAGGCAGCAGCGGGGCCTCGCCCCCCGGCCCTCCCGTCCCCCGGGGAGCCCGCAGCCCCCCCCGAGCCCCCCCGGTGCCCCCCGCCCGGCAGGCCCCGGCCCTCACCTATCAGCTCCCGGGGGAGCTCGGAGCTCTCCTCGGCCATGCCGGGCGGCGGGGCTGCTTCAGCGGCTGGCCGCCCCTCCGCAGGGCCGGGCGAGCATGCGAGCCGCGGGGCGGGGGAGGAGGAGGAGGAGGAGGAGGAAGGGGGGGGGGGGGGGCCGGCCCCGCGCCGGGGTGCCGTGCGAGGGCGGAGGGAAAAGGTGGGGGGGGGATGTTCAGAGATCGGCCGGGAGGGGCATTTCCCGGGGAGGAAGCCAGCCCCGAGGCTGGCAGGCAGGGAGGGAGGGAAGGAGGGAGGAGAAGGAGGGAGCCGGGCGGGGGCTGCCCGCCCTCCTTCCCCCTCGCCGCCGCCGCGGCAGGCAGGGAGATGGAGAAGGAGGGAGGGATGGATGGAGGGAGGGTGCCCTCCCCCGGCCTCCGCACCTCCCAAGAAGGGGAGCCGTGGCGCCCACGGCCGGCAGGGCAGGGGAAGGCAGGGAAATGCAGCCCCCCCCCCAGCCCCCCTGGGTGAGGGGAGGGCGGCCACGGGGGCCACCTGCCGGCCGCCGCCGCTCCCACCCGCATCCACGGCCCCCGGGGAGAGCGGCCATGGTGCGGCCCCCGAGGGCCTCCAGCCCCCAGGCACCGCTCTGGTCCCTGCCCTCCGCCTCCTTCTGCCTCCAGGGAGGGTCTGGGGCCTGAGGGGGGTCGCCATTGAGGCCTTGGCCGTACTGAGGGGCTCAGGGGGCCGTGGTGACAGCCCGGGCACGACCTGAGCGCAGGTAAATAAATAACTGCGCCAGCGGCACGAGGGCTGAGCTGCACGGTCCTTGGCAGTGGCTCGCAGGAGGCCTCTCGCATGGGTGATCCATCTCCTTTTCCACAGTTTGGCTGCGCTGGTGCTGGCTGTCGCCTTAAACCCTGGGCGCCAAGAGGAAGCATTGCAACACGGCTACAGCACCAAGCGAAGATGTTTGCAGCCTGCGCTCGTCCACCGTGAGGTCCCGCAGGACGTGGTGCTCCGTGGACGTGGCCTCTCCGGCCAGCATCACTCAGCGCAGGAGCCATGCAGAACCACCTACGGCAACGAGGTCTCAAGGTCTCGATGCTGGCCCCCCTCAATAGGTCCTCGTCCTTCAGCAGATGCACCCTCTGGCCTTGCCCCACAGGAGTTCTCCTTCTTGTGTGTTTCTTTAAAAAAAAAAAGATCGACGTTGTAAAGGGAGTGGTTGTAACCATCAAGTCAGCCCTTGTTTCCTGCTGCCTGGGAAAGAGATCGCCAAGGCCGGATCGCTTTAAACCCTGGTGAAGGATAAACTCTGATCCAGAGCTCATCTGTCTCTTCTGCACTCCCCCACCTTGTCTCCACAGGGATGTCACCTGTTCTAAGGTGATGCCCTTGTTACAGGTTGTTTAGCAAATGCCTTGTGAGGGGAAAGGCAAGAATCTGGGCTTATGCTAGACTGAAGGAAACCAGAAGTATGCCTCCTTCCCCAGGATCAAAGAAAAAACCACAAATAGCGGTGTTTTGCTTGTTGCACTGTGCCGTTGAGCATTTTTGTTATGTGTAACAGACGCGTTATAGAAACACAGCACGTGAGCTGCCTAATTGCGCCTATAAAAATAAGGACGGAAAGAAGCTTATTGGATGAGAAGAGAGGAAGAGGCTAGACAGCTCTGGAAATACTTAGGCTTGCTTCTGGTAGCGATGCACAGTTTCAATGAGAAGATCATTTTCACTGCAGCAGGACTGTGATTGGTCGTCCTGCATCCTGAAGGGGTGGATTCCTGCATAAACCTCATATTTCAGGCACTCTACAAGTGAGTGACGGATCTGGAAGATCAAAGTCATTTATGCCTATTTAAGACGCCTGAAATGCATTCAATGAGAGCAACAGCACAAATCCAAGAAGATGACTTAATTTTCCTGGTAAAATGCTGTGCTGTTGCTCTGTGCATCTCAGGGACTACACATGCCCTGGTCTTCAAAAGAAATATGACTAGCAGTTTGAAATTGTTGCGACTTGTGAAACGATTTTATGATTCCCTACAGCAACAACCAGCTCTCTGAATAATTTTAGTGATTATTTTACCAACATAGATACAATTACTACAGATATAGCTACAAAATTGCTGCCTTTCCTTTTTGTTGTTTAACTACATGAAGCAAATAGGGACATTCTTTAAAGAAAATAAACAAACAGTAAATATAGGGTATATTAGTAAAAGAAGCTGTGTGCTTTTAACGCACAGCACTGCCAGTCAAACCTTACCTGGGCATATATGTGTATAGAAAGAGAGCTCTATACCTGTTTGTTGATGGTCCTCTGTTCCCTTTTCTTCACTGGATCTGCATCCTTTTCCTTTCTCTGCAGAATACCTGCTGACTTCTTCCTCCCTGACAGTCTTTCCTCATAGCTCAGCATAAAAACTGCATTTTTTGCTTGCTGCACATAAGCAAGCTTACTTCCGACTGAGGAATATTGGGCAGAAAACAAAAACAAAACAAAAACAAAAAAAATAAGGAATTCAGAAGTTCACGTCTTTTCTAATACCCAGGAGGGAAAAATCAGATTATTAGGTCTGCATAAGAAAGGATATGTAATTTCATGCAGTTACTGCTGTATTGAGTCTAACGCCCTGTGTTTGACTAAAACTTCCAAAAAAAAGATACCTTCTCTTCGATCACTATTCACTTGCTCTGCAAAAATGTACATTTTCGTATCTATGACAGCTCATACATGAAGCAGGAGCAGTTTCATTACCTCATTTCTCTCTGAAACAGTATTTGAAGCACGGACCTTGCTTCCCTGGCTCCTGCCAGACAACTGTAGGCCTCTCAGTGTGCACCAGCCGCAGAAGCGATGTGCTCCTTCCAGGCCTGCCTGCCTGCAGCATGCTGCTGGATACTGCGAGCACCCCTCCATCCCTGCTTCCTTTCACATGAGATGGCCAGCACAGGAAAGCCAGGATATGTACAGAAAAATAAAGACAAAAACAACAAAAAGAATGATGGTAGCAGGCAGTGTTTTTTCTGTTCTGTTTTGTTGTTTAATCACCGGCATAACAGGCTAATGAAGTAGCACTGCTAAGGCTACTGTATAATTCCTTTTTGGGAGCGTAGAAGACTGGACCTGGTTCAAGGGAGGGAAGGTACAGACTAAATTTGGGTGGGTTAATGACCCCAAGGTCAGATTCAATCAGCAGATTGCATCGTTTCCCATTCCTTATTCCCCAGAGAGGAGGCAGGAAATGGTCGTTCAGGCAAGCTGCTGCCTCTTGCTCCTGCAGCTGTAGTGACGCCTGGATACTGGCGCTATTGCAACATCAGCAAGCCCTGTGAAAAGAAGGATGTTTCCACCTCCCGGAGCAGAGAAGCCTGGACCACCTCCCCAGGGGTCCAAAACATTTGGCTCCCAGGGCCTCCCAAACAGAGATTCTCCTCTACAGCTTAAAGGAAAAGCCACACCACCCCCGACAGAGACACATCAGCACAGCTGAGAAGAACGGAGGTTCCCAAGTGAAACTGGGGTGGCTGAGGCAGACGGAGCTGGGTTTGAGCTCAGTGGTATTCCTGTAACCCTGAGGTGCAGCTCTTATCCCGAGCTGCTCCTGAGCCATCATTGCTATGTCTGTCAGTGGGCTCTCCTAGTCTCACATTACCTGCAGTGGTGAAAATGATCACAGCTTGGTGTCCTAGCTAGGATCACACTACAGTAGTCACGTAGCATTTGCATATTGTGCATGCAGCAGGCCTACTGAAAAGGAAGGAGGTTCCATTTTCTTCCACCAGAGCAGGCCCAGGAAGTCATTTTAAAATAAGTCATTCAAAGGATAACCAACTTGCTTGCCACAGAAATGGGATCTGTGGTTTGCTTGTAGATATTTTTTTCCTCTAAAAATTGTTCAAGCTACTGTAGTTTCTGGTGTGACAAAAATGCTGATGAGAAAAGTGGGTTGGATCACGTACCAGTTAAACTGCTGCAGGGAGCATAGCAGCATCCAGAGCTTACGCTTAACTGACAGCAACAGAGCAGGAGAGAACTAGGGACATCAGAAGACACTGAGCAGGGAGACATTTGAGACAGAAAAAGGTGGTGATTGGGGGAGGAGGGGGATGTCCTCAGAACGGCATTTTCATGTTTCAGATTAACCATAAATTATAAGAAGTAGCTTGCAAAGAACTTCTGACCACCTCTCACAGGTCTCTATATTAGCAGGACACCTCACACCCTGTGTCGACACATACTCTGTTGTATTCCCGTTTTCCAGCCTTTCTGCTGCCCTCATCCTCCTTCTCAGCCCAAATCCTGTCTTCTCCTGCAGATCAGGCAGATGTCAAGGTGAGCTGGTGCCAAGCCGCACACGCTGCCATAAGGTAGGCTACTTGTAGTCTCAACTGCTGAATGTCCTCCCTGCTGTCTTCTCTGCCACTTGGACTGGGGCTTTAGCACTGATGAATCTCAATCTTTTTTCCATAGGAGCATGATGTGAACAATGTTATGATGCGATCTGTAGCATGATCCTATTCCTGCTGAAGCTGATGGAAAGATTTCTGTTGCCGACAGCGGGTGTCAGACTGACATTCGAGTCACACCATGGAGTCATCCTGCTGCAGAGCAGCAGCGTGGTAGGAGGAATCGGGTGATCAAATCTGATTTGCAAAGGTGCCTCGCAATGTGCAGCAAAAGCTCATGTCTATGAAAAACAGGGCAGAAAACAGCTCTAGATATAGATGATCCAGCCTTTCTAGTTGCATTTCTAAGAATAAATTCAAAGGAGTGGGTTCGTCCCCAGCTATGCCCTTGCAACTCCACAGGTATTGTATACTGCACTGGATGAATGCAGTCAAATTGGACCACACGGTGTCATCTGCCACCATCCTAGCCAGTCAGGCATCGCCAAGAGCAGCATTGTTTAAAGAAGTGTTACTTTTCAATCACTGGAATTATTATGGGCATTTTAAAGACCAAGAGGCAGCTAACCTGCAACTGTATGGAAGTATAGAAAGTACAATTAAGTCACATCCAATTATGTGTGAGCTCACAAGTTCATGAAGTCTACCAATCCATGCCAGCCTTATTTCCACTCAGCCTAAAAATGACTTAACACTTCCAGTTTTGGGCTCTCTCCAGATATTTGGTTTTAATTCTTTTGTCCACTAATTATCTTTACATTCATTGCCTATGTTTGGTGACACTATTAAATGTGATATTTGAGTCCTGGATGTTGACCACATCTGTTCAGAAACCTGTAGATGATCCAGGATTTAGGAATATTTTGACATGAAATGTTCATTAGAAAAAAAATAAAAAGGCAGAAAACAAGCTGCCAGCTAATTGCAAAATAATAAAGGTATCTTATATTGCTGAATGATTGGATGCCTGGTATTGATTTCACCAGTTGTGGCAAAATCGATAGGGAAAAATGTACATCCTCCATCAATTACTAGCTTGGTAAAGGAAATGACACACTTGTAAGTAGTCTCCTGTTGTTATCTGTGACTGAGTCTTTTCAAACCCTTTACTCCGGGCTGCCATGCTGTACGCTCTTACAATTGTTTTGGTACCCTACACCAAAAAAAAAAAAAAAGTATTTTGTCTTGATTTTAAATAAGGTGACTATAAATGCAGCAGCAAAGATGTATATTTTGATAAGGCATACTTTGATGGTAATGTTAAGAAAAGAATTACAAAGAACAGCTGACGCCTCATGAAAATCTTAATAGGAGGAATCTATTCAGAATAATTCTGGTTACTCTACTGTATTATTATCATCATCTATTTCCATATTCCTCTTCCCTCATTCGCTTTTAGCAAGCCTATTTGCATAAAACCGGGATCATTGTTTCTTAAGAGCTCATCTGCTTCTGCTACTTAGCTCTCACGTGAAAGCCTAATCCTTTGCATATCCCATCACATTTAGTTAGAAACTGTTACAATTTTTATGACTTCAGATGTGCAACTGGAGAGCAAAAGCAAGTGATTCTTAAACACAGAGCCTAAACCGGGGTCATAGTTTTCTCTGTTCTGCATCAGGCATAACTAGTGATGCTTGGAATACATTTAGCAAGATCTTGAATGGAAATAAAACATTTTAATCCATTTAAAACAGGTCTGAGTGTTGCAGCTCCTCAGCTCATCTGTCGCTAAGTCAAAGTGCCCCATTTTTGTGAAGTCCCAATTCTCCTCCAGTACAGGCCTTCATGCCTCCAGTGTCTCATCAAGCTCCTTTTTCTTACTGTTGACTCCAACTTAATCAAACAACACGCCTTGATTGGGTTTCCGTCAACCCTGCGAGATTAACAACCCCTTGGAATCAAGGTGGTGAAACATGCTCCATACGCATTATTTGTACTGTCTGAAATAACTGAAAAAGAAGATAGATTTTCTTCGTGGCCAGTGAAGCAGGTGAAAATGAACCTGTACAAAAATAAATCTGGAGTAGTTCTGACCTAAATTTCAAACTGAACATGATTCTTTCTCTTCCTTTTAAAAGTTTATACTTCACTCTCCACCTTTATTATCCTTATTTCTTCCCCCACAGAAAGTACTAACAGTCTTTCTATCAATACCAATACCATTCATTCAACCTAAAAACCTCTGCTGCAAAAAAATATGTTTTTTAGCTCTAAGCAGTACATTCTGGAGAGGTCATTGACCATGCAGTTTGTCAACAAGAGCCTCTAAATGCGCATGCTAACCCTAGATGGGTTGACAAATAAACCTCTAGCTCACAATGTGATGGCTCTAGAGACAGGGAAGAGAGGGTGAGAAGTGTGGATGAAAAATTATCTTGAACTATACTGCCGAAAAAGCAGAAAAAGTTGACTTTATGGTGAAAAGAGAAGACTGACAGCAATTACAGGTGAATTTTAAGTATCAAAAAGCTTTCTAAATACACTGAGCCTTCTGAATTTTGTAAAATCCGTGGGTGCCTTATTGGCCTCAGGAGAGCTCCATGTGAGAACTAGATCCTTCTAGGGATCTGTGCCATTTCTGTAGTGTCCAAAGCTGTCCTAGGTGTGTTATAAAATAAAGTAAGGAAAATCAGTCATCTTGTCATCCGGACAACTTATGAAAGTTTTACAAACATATAGAGGAATCAACAAGCAGGGAAGGTGATATGAGCAAACAGAACAACCTAGCTGCATGTCCCTAATATAAAACAGCATCAGATCTGATATTACAACATAATAGGAATTTACTGGCAAAATGAGATTGCTGTTTCAGGGCCTGGCCATAACAGGCTGCTAACATAAGGGCTGACTAGCACAGTAAAGTTGAGTTCACACCAGTTTTTCTGGACACACATATTTTGGCCAATAATTTTGGGCAAATTATTTTTAAAAGTGCTATTCAAATAATCGGTTTTCAGATCTGAAAAATCTCCTGTGGAATAAGATTATCACCACACAACTTCTTTTCACCCATGTAGATTCATATGTTCCTCTGTGTAGATTTACCTCCACCTAAAGCCATTTACTCGGTCTTACTGAAAAAATATCTTCTTTAGGCTGTTAATTCCAAGCCCCATGTCTAATACCTAAAAGTGTCCAGTATCTGGGGGCAAATGCCATCACTGAGCCAAATGCTGTGAGGTGAGAGGTTCTGGTTTGATGAAGGGGGATAGAAACTGTCCCTGCCATTCATCGCGGCCCTTACAGGGTACAGCAGGGAAGCAATTGGCCTCACCTCGCAGTCCAGTTAGGTGTCATGCTCTTCAGTGAAGGAGAGGAAGGTTCACCACATCAGGAGAAATTCATCACACCAGTGGAACAGTTTTTTAGTGCAGCCCCTTTTCAGGGGCTGGGCACGGTTGCTGGCACGGTTTATTTCAGGTCAATATAGGGTGCTCAGCGGACTTCTTCGGTGCAATGAAATCATTGGACATTTTGTCGGAGAGGCAACAGTGCCAAGGCAGAGGTGCCAAAGTAGCTCTTCGAGAACAGCAGAAGGAAAAACACTTGTAAAATTCCTGAGATAAGCCGCAAATATGACAAGGTCCCAGAAGGGAAGCCTGTGTTGCAGCTCCCTGCAACCCCACCAGCAAAAACACCCTAAGACGTTTCTGCATTTCACAGCCGCTTGACCAGGCAATTACAACTCTTTGCATGGTGTACTGCAAAGCAGCTGAGAAGATACACATCAGTACACTGTGGTATTAAGATCATACTTGGCAAGAGCAGACGCTCCAGTAAAATCACGATTGAGCCTTTAACTTGCTGTGAATGTTTTAGTCTACTCTTTCGTTTTTCTAGTCGCAAACTACCTTTGAAAAGATCACAAACTTACTGAACGTTTTGACTATTAAAAAAGAACTACTTCACCAGAAAATCGTCGCTGAATTGCAAAATAAAATTTTATGAATAAATATTTGCAGTTTATAATCTCCATCTCACATTTTGATCCGTTAGACACCTCCCAGCTAGGGCAGCAGAAACAAGACTATTATTTAGGTCAGGACATAGAGATGGCACATATGGAACCGTATAGCTGGCTGTAACATTCACAGTTTGCTATCTGCACTTTTCAGTCAGTGACATAGGTCAAATCATATCATTTCTGTTCCCCCTCTGGATTATTTGCATAATAAAGCAGCACAACAAGAACAGTGTATTTCACAATCAGCCTGGAGTTTGCTTTTAGCATACGAGCACCAGTTCTAATCAAGTTCAAGTGCTCAGATGATCTCTGAAAACAATTATGGAATGGTTACTCCCATGGTGGACTCAAAATCTGCTTGCAGATTTGATTAGAGATTTTTGGAAGCATTTTCCCCAGTCACCAGCCTTGCCCGTCATTTCCTCTAATGCAATTTCTCAAAGCACAAATATATCGGTTTATTATGATTATGTACAGTAAAACAAAGCAGTGTTGAGGATGATTTCGGATACATTTTTTTCCATCTTCATTTCTACAGAAAGGATCCAGTAGAGTTTAGCAGCCTTCAGTCCACCCCAAGTGGTTAATTTGCTGTTCAGAACAGGTTTCTATTACCCTTTCTTCCCTCCCTGCCTCACTGCAAAAGTGCTCCTCCTTTTTTTTTTTTTTTTTCCTCCCCAACTTGTTTCTTTTGGTTCCTTTCGCTGTGTATTATCTGCTTCTGGCAGTAATCTTAGATCTTCAAGTGACAGCAAAATTATGAGGTGCTCAGTACGAGATGACAATTTTCTTCCCCTCATTCTAATTCATTTGCAGCCCCATCAAGGAATCAGCGTCATCTTTTCAGTGCGTTAACAGCTCTCTGCTGATAGAAAGCATTAGCTCCACATTCTTCAGCGAGAGGTCAAAAGCGATTTTTGTTTTGTAACAACCCATTAAATTTTGTGCTTTGGAAAATTCCATTGCTCCCCAATGTCAAATACCTAGGCTGTTACCTCAGTTAACACACAGCAAAAGAGGAGCTTGCTGCAAGATACCGAATGAGTCAGGCAGCAGAGAGTATTTCCTAGAGAGGATTGTGGTTTACCACTCTCCATGCCCAGTTTATTATTATTTAGCCTACTCTTAAGAAAGCCTCTTTGTTCTGTGCACACAGAGGCTCCTGAAATCATTTTATTACCTTAAATAAAAGCAATGGCTAGATGTTCCTGTAGGCTTCTACAAAGAATTTACTTCTTTGTAGGACACCTGGGTCAGCATTACGCACACCCTCATTTACGATCAGCGTGACAGAAGCCTAAAATCTTTGTCATACTACCTCCATTAGATTATTTGGTGTGTTTCTGACGGGTATACACGCAGATTACAAATCTGACTGTAAGCACGTGGCAGACGGAGGGGTCCACAGGAAACAAGGGGCCATGCTGGCTGCCACCAAGCTCCCCAGGCATCGATGGGAGCAGAGCAGGGCTGACCTGCTCCATTCAAGGCAGCATGAAGGAAGCAGCAGTGCTGCTCTGTGCACTGCAAGCAGACAGATGGTCCCGTGTTTTTCCTACCACTCTTTCAACTGCAGCACATTTAAACACAAAGGGTAAAGCTTGCAATAACTCAAAAGCAAAATCTGGAGAGTGACAGCTGGAAACAATCTTGTTAAAAATAGCCCAAACAGTAAGTCGGCGGTACAATATACATACTGCAATATTTGCACATGGGGCTGGAAGGAAGCAGAGGTAGCATACTGTGGTTTTGGCTGAAAATAAAAGTTGAGAAGCTAATTCAGCATTCAGCTCAGCACAGTCAGGGCCCTGGTGGAGAAACCAGCAGGGCACCTGGGCTCTGCAGCAGTGATAGCAGGATGCCCGAAGGACGGGATTTGGAAAAGAGAAACCTGTTTGTTTGCGGAAAAAGCTGGGCTGCTTATTACACATTAAGACAGTTTGCATATCGGGGAAAGAAAAAAAAATGAAAACATTGAGGAGATGTAGCATTCCTCTACTCCAGCTACAAACAGAGCAGCCACGAGTGCCACTACGGCTTCCTCCCAACCCAGGGGAGCAGAAACAGCCGGAGCCTGGCATGAAATGGGCTGGCTGCAGTGCAGACCTGTCCGAGGGCAGTGCTGTAGGCATGCTCCCCAGCAAGCTAGCAGCTCCACCAGCCTGTACTTTATTGCTGCTGCTCTGGGAGTAGCTGTAGCTATTTTCAGTTCTGCATCAGACGGCATCTGAAATTAATGTTCTTTAATAAGCGGCAAAATGAGTGTTGTCAGCATCTCAGTGTGAACACATACACATGTAGACCTTTAGCAGATCTTAGTTATGCTTTACCTGCACATAGAAGCGCTCTTCAGATTTTATCCTATGTCTGTCGTGGACTGATTTATTTATACTGCCCTGATTCAACAAAAAGGGGAAAAACGGCCACAGACACAAAGGATTCACTCCTCCTCACTCTTCCCAGTTGCACACACCCAACCGACTCATTTCCTTTCTCAGCAAAGGAATTGGGCCCCTGTGATGCAGTATTTCCAAAACAAGGATGTTCAGCCACAAAACCTTCGCCTCAGTGTTGGGGGAAATGTGCCAGATGTCCTTGCCACATGCGGGAAGGGGAATCGCCCAGGCGCTAGCACACAACACACACGAGTTAGCTTGGGGAGATGCAACACACCAGAGCATTTAATGCAATATGTGCCACAGCTTTTAATGCAATGAATTCAGTATGTGCCAGGGCTGCTGAGCTGTAAGGCAGCAGGAGACACTCAACCCTTCAAGCACAGACACTGTGGCTGGATAGGGGAAGAGGGAAATGTCAGGGGGTGGAAGTTGCCTGGTGAAGCCCTTTGCATTCACCGTAACGTTTACGCAAATTAACCCAGCAGCTTTTTGCTTCATCAGATTTAGGAACCTCCTTGCTTTTTCCAAGGACGCTAAATTATATTTTTTTCCCCCTCATTCCCTTGGAAGACCCATCTAGCTTTTGTTATTTCCCTTCCTGAATTGCAGCTCTGTGCTCCCCAGAGACCCTTCAGAGTTTGCAGTGTTGACCGTCTAGTGATTATTTCCACATGAAACAGGCTTGGGTTCAAGGAGAAAGTGTTTTTCTTGAGCTGCCAACTCAGCCAAGTCTCCAGCAGTTGAGCTGGATTTCTTCCACCTTGTGCATCATCACTGGCAATCGAGGGTCCTGTGGGCAAGCTCCAGATCCTGGTTGTGCAGCCATCATCTCATGCTCTCAGCAAGGGGACTATTTTGCAGTGGTCTGGACAGGAAGAGTTTTCTTCCCTTTCCATTTTTTGTCAACACAGGAAAGAATCCTCGGAGAGACAAAAATGACTCCCTACTCTCCAGAAAGCAACATGACACCACAGAGTGTAAATTCATGCATATTCACACACTACTCAAATCACACACACTTACAGTCAAAAAATATAGCAGAATAGAAACAAGCCGTTCAAACCAACACTAAATTGCACATGGAGTGTAATGTGTGCTTTCCCTCTTGGGCAAATCAGTGCCGTTTTCCCATGCTAGTACTCAGGGTGAACACGTGCATGCAGGACTGCTACTCAGAGCAAATGATGCTCACCACATGAACCTGCAGGGAATACAGTGTCCATTAGCTACGGTAGAATTGAAAAATATCTTTGACATATTTCAGTTGCTCCTTTAGGATTTCTGAAGACAAAATGCTCTTTATACAACATCAGTTGGCAAAAAGGTATTTCATTATTAAAGCATTGTTGAAAACCTGGCTATCAGACATTTAGATGGTGCCAAACTTTTTAAAGGCCTTGCTTTCCCTTTTATTTTTTCCTCACTTTTGTTCTGTGACTTGTTATTCAGAAGTGTTAGGTGTTTTCTGGACACATCTCTAAACTTCTCCTTTTTGCTGACATTTTTCACATATATTTTAAATAGAAATATCTTCAGAAGAGTACAGCTACTTAATATCTCATTGCAAAAAATATAATAATGGAATTGAATTTTGATTTAATCTATTTATTAGCTATGTAGGTGCAGCTGCTTATTTAATACTACAAAGCATACATGTGATGTCCTTACAGGATGAAGGGAGATTTTGCAGTTGAGGTCTAACTTCATTCTTTGCATCTACTGTCTTTTCATTTTCTGTTTCCCTAATTGCCATTGCTCCCAGAAGAGTTTAAGACTTGCTACAGCTCTGTTTCAGAAAAATATACCAGCCATTAGTTCTTCTTGTGAGTAAGGATTGACACCTTGTGGCCAGAAAGTGTTAGAGAAAAAATAATCCTATTACGTTTTGATCATCTGGCCATTCCCTGTAGGCCAAAGTTTTCTTTAACCACTGTTTATTTAGATTTTTAAAGAGCCACAGAAATATCATACTAAGGTGATTTTGTGCTTTTTCCTGAGTGTTTTTATATGGTTAAGTATTATTGAACTTCCTTTCTTCCAGGGAGAGAAAAACACCTTTGGATGATTTGCTCCTCCAGCAGCTAGATAAGGGATTTCTGCTCCAGCCAGACTATCCTTTAAAAAAGGGACAGCTCAAGGGTCATCTCACCAGGAGACTTTGCTGGACTTTGGAGAATATTTTTACTCTACTGAAAGTATTTGCAAGAGGCGGGCAAGCACAAGTGGTGTGATCTCGCACTGGAAATTGCTGGGACTGTCAGTCATGGGCCCCTAACCATTTAAGATCAGACGTCAGGCTGGGGAGCAAGAGACATGCATGAGAAGGGCACCATAATCAGGGGACAGGATGTGTTTCTGCTGATTCAGGATTTTGTTTCTGCTTCTGACATAAAAGTTCCCTATAAAGTTTGTGATTCTGTTAAAATCTCTGGTTTCTTATCACATTAGAAATAAATGAGTAGAACAGGACTCTGAAACCTATTTAGTTCAAGGAAGTGTAAATATAACAGGCTTGAAACACCTCTCACTGAACCCAGCATTTCCTCCTATGTGGAGAAGTATTTTTATCATTTAAATTGCACTAATCCCCAGGAACACAGTGTGCTAGATATTGTAACAACAAAATACTCAAAAGGTAGTTAGACATTGCCTCATACCCTCACTTGGTAATAGACAAGAACTGACAGCTAGGCAAAACAGAATAAAGGCAGGATGTGAGCTGGGAAAAAAACAACTGAATGAAAGGAAAAATAATCCAGACATTCCTGCTCATCCACTGAGTTTGGCTGATGTCAGATGCAAACAATTTGTACATCAGCTTGGAAAAGGTGAATTTCAAGCAGGGAGATCAGAGAGGATGTGTCTACCTTCTTCAAATTTTGAAGAAAAGCTTTTCCCAAGAACAGAAGATAGTGATGAAAAAAAAAAAAAAAATCAAAGCATCTTTCTGCTCCTTAAAAGTTTACAGAGCTAGTTCAGAGGCTGACAACAAAACTGTTATTTGACTCGAGGACAACGTGTTTTGCTTATGCAGAGTGCACAACTTCTCCCAAAGTATGTCACCTCTTTAACGGAAAGAAAAGCCCTGGAAAAACATTCGCTCACTTTTTCATGGGTATAGTGATTGAAGCAACTGTTTGCCACACTAAATGCCAAAGAGACTTCACCCTGTGCAACATATTGCAGTGTTACATATTCCCAGCTCTGTTTCTATATGGGCTGTAAGATTACTTGTGTGAGAACCTTTATGAACTTAAGCGCTGACAGGCTCATCCATATTTGTGTCATAAGTGAAGACTCTCCACCCTGGAGAGGGCCTCCAGCCCCAAGGTGCCTCAGCCTGCTTCTACGTGAAATGAAGCCAAAGGGGGAAAAAATAATACAAAAAAAATAAAAAAGGTTATCTGCTTTTTAGGCCTTGGTAGTTTGCACCAAGCCACATAGAGGAAGTCATCACTCCTGCTGACTAGCCCAGGGAAAATGTCCTGATGTGACTTTGGTGCACAGCTTCAGTTATGGCCAAACCTGAAGGGGAAGGAGCCCCAGCATTTCAAAAAAAAAAAAATGGATTTAGGAAAAGAACTGGGAATTTTTAGTTTGCATGACTGAAGAATAGGGAGGAACATTTTTTTTTTAAAAAAAAACAGAACAAAACTATTTGTTTGCTTTATAAGAAGTAGACTTAGAACATTAGATACTTGGTGCTGTTTTCATAGCTTAAATCCTTGGTAAGCTTACAATGCTCAGCTTGAGAGGGCTGGGAGAAACCTGATTTGATTTTGAAATTCACCCTACTTCGGGCATGGGGCTTGACGAGATGACCTCCAGGAGTTCCTTCCAACCTCTATTTTTCTGATACTCTGAGTTATGGTTATCCCAGAAATCCTTGCAAGATGTCAAATCAAGCCTCAAAGTAGAAATGTTCTCAGAAAGCCATGATCAGGGTGTACACTTCCAAGTGAAGCTCTAGCCTAACTCACAGTTTATTTTCATTTTGCAGCCCTGTTCTCTCTTTGTCTAAAAACCACAGCTCCGCTGGAAATACAGGATGCCCCCTTTCATAGTTTTATTACAAATATTTAGGATATAACTTTTAAGTTTCAGCTCTGAAGCATTAAAATTTCAGAATCTCAGAAGAAAGTGAAGGAATCTATGGCTTATGTGATTGAGTTAAAATATTTTTGAAAGATGACTTTGCAGACTTTTTACACCTTTCTTTGGCTTTGAATCATGCCATTAGCATCTCTATCTGTTTTACAAAGTCAGAAATCATGAAACCAAATGATTGCAGAGGAGTCTACATTATATTAGTTACAACAATAACAGTTGTTGTTCATATCCCTTCCAAGAGGTGATCCAAACCTTCCAACAAATTCATCAGAAGGAATTATTTAATTTCCTCTAGCTTTTAAGAAGATTTAACTTACCTTTAAAAAAATTATTGCTAGTTTAAGTGTTGCCTCTTTTTCTGGTATGAGTTAAGATAGTTCTGTGACACATCTAACCATTGTTTATTCTATGAAGTGTTATTAAAATTATTGAAGCATAATAATAATCACTTCCATATAAATATGAAATCAGAATCCTAGGAAATAAATTTACTTACAGAAAGCCAGTTGCAAATATTGAAAAAACAAACAGGATATAATCTTGCCTTGTGATATGGGGCTATATGTCAAGGGGCCTGTAAATGCATAATGACACTACAGGAAATAATGTTCCAACCTTTGTAGCCCAGGCAAAGCTCTTGGGGTGTTATGTTTGGCCTTGAAAAATAGTGATGTGCATTAACACAATTACACATGTTAAAAAGAATAAGAGAAAAAAAAATTAGAAAAATATCGAGTATTGTTAGTATTCATAAAAATGAGATTAAATTAATAAAAAAAAAGATGATTAAGTGGACTATCAGAAGCAATATTTTAAGTAAGCAACGGAAGTAGGCTTGAAAGGAAGAGATAAAAAGCAGCTCAGCAAATCTGAGAAGCAATATCACTTAAAAAGCATACTTATTCTTGATTAAGAGGTTTTCATAGTGAAGCTTACTTCTTATCTAATTAAAGCATAGCTACAACATCACAGTAAAACATTCTTACCAGATACAAATCTTCTACGTACTTTTTGGTGTTTTGCTTGAGAGCGTCTTTTCAAGGAGGAATACTACTCCAAAGCCATACAGGGAGCTTCTACATAAGCTCTGCTTTCACAGCAGATCCCATTTTAGGCTTTCTCCTTTACAGAAGTACAGTCCTATTCAGCCTGAGTTTATCCATCTGAAAGGGGTTAGCAGGTGGTTTAGCTCTTACACCTGTTTAAGTTTAGATTGCCTGAAAGCTTGCCTTGACTGAACTGGCTTTACTGCACAAGGTAGCTGTCTGAAAGCGAGGATATGGAAAATATTAAGGAAACAACAGAGCTGTGCCTGAAGTACAATATCTGTTTGTTGACCCATAAGTGGTGCAGCTGTATTTTCAATGTTTGATGGGAAAATGCCAAAATAAATATTTTAAGAAGTATGGCTTTTATTTCTCCTGCTGTTAGTCTGGCCCAGCAATAAATTTTGAAATCTTTTTATTTTATTTTATTATTTATTTGTTTATTTATTTTGTCTGAGGTGACCTTCCTGCAGTGTTTCTGACTCAAATGTATGTGTGCATGCAAGTGGATAGAGTTGGTTTATCTCTAAACCCTAACTGCTTGATGCTTTGTGTCAGACTCTCTTAGAGCGGGTACCTGTGGAACAGTTGAGTACAGAACAAAAAAAAAAGCTGTCAGTTACTTTTTTTTTTTTTTTAACAATACAATGCTGTGCCACGTTTATTGTTAAGATAATCCACGTTTGTCAACCTATGAAATTATTTCTAAAAATATTTAGTAGATACTTAGCCTTCACATCAAGATTTCTAGAATGATTAATCCAGCTAATTTTAGAAGAGAATACCGAAAAGCTGGATATTTTCAAGCAAAATGCAAGAAAAAAAAAAAAGTTCAGTATGTGCTCTTTATTAAATAACTTAAAAGAAAATACTGTGATCCCAAACACAAAATTAATGTGTGTTCCCTTTTGATTTTGTCATCCCTTTGAAAGACTATATGAAATTTCTACTTTGCTTTATATTAGTGTGAAGAAGGCTGTCATCCTGTATTCCCATCTATTACCTTTCTACCACAAAAAGAGATGTAAGAAGCAGACCATTTAGCAAGGAAGAAAGCTGAAAGCCTGTTTTGCACATATTTTCAAAAGTACACAAGGAGATCATAGCCCCACTGAAGCCTGCAGCTAGAGAGCACCAGCAGGAGGTAGCAACCATGTTCTGGAGGAAGCAACTTCTCAGCGTCACACCTTGGCCTGACAAAGGCTGTTTTGGCTGCAAAATGGCCGCTTAAGACCATGTGTAGAAAAGGGTGTTGTTCTGATCAACCTTTCCTCAGATTCACAGCACGGCTGAGGCTGGCAGGGCCCTCTGGAGGCCGCCTGGTCCCAGCCCTGCTCCAGCAGGGACACCCAGAGCAGGTCGCCCAGGGCCACTTCCAGGTGGCTACTGAAGGTCTCCAAGGAGGAGACCCCACAGGCTCTCTGGGCAACCTCTTCCATTGCAGCCTGCTTCATCTTCCTTACAAGAAGCTCTGGAAGCACTACCTGCTTCCTGAGCAGCCTGTATGGTCCAGTGATGCTGTTAATCTGGAGAAATTTTTAATTGGTGCCGCAGCTATTTAAGACTCCCAGTCCCAGGCTTGTTACGTACACGTGCCACTCTTTACTCTTAAAACAGGCCACTGGCAGACCACCTCAGGGTTAGGCTAGGCTTCCAGTCTGTGTTTTATCTGCTCACAGTAGATGTGAACAGGTAGCTGTAGAGCTAACATAGGGCTTTCCACCTTGTATGAACTTCAGGAATGTCCCAGGGTGGACACACACGTCCATTTAGTGATTGCCCTGACTTTCAGTAACAAAGTTGAAAGTATTTTCTTAGTTGTGCAGGCTAGTTCCTGCTTTTAGGGGGTTGGAAAGCTGAAAGAAAAGCACTTCTCCATTCACTAGCACACCCAGTGGGTGAGGACCTTCAGCCTGCGTTTCAGTGCCTCCTCCTGGTGAAGGAACAAGAGTTCAGCCCCCCTCTGTAGCTCAGCCGTATCAGGAAAAGCTCCTACTGACAGAGCCCATACTGTCCAGTGGTTCCTGCTTTTGAACATCTGTGCAATCAGAGTGACTTCAGTCGGGAATTCCATATTTAAGGACAGAAAGCACTGTCATGTCTGATATGCTGGATAACACTGACCACATCCAGTTCTTGTGCTGAGTCAACAAGCACAAGACAGGTAATTCATCTCTAAAGATTATTGCCATGACACAAAGACTGACTGTAGTAAGAAGCTATTAACCACTTGGGGAAAAAAAAATCAAATATTTGGATTTAAAAATAAACTGAAAAAAATTTGTTCAGTTTAGGGAAGTGATGAATTAGAAGTTGCAAGGAACTGGTCAGTAGGTGGCACAACAACAGCACAGGACTTGGCTGCAGCTGAGCGACTGAGTTTATTTTGTGCCATTAATGCTGACTTTTTCTTTCCCCAAGTATTTTATAAAGTATTTTATAAACCATATTGCTTAGTGATTTAACTAACTAAAAAATCGTTGCAGTGAAGCCCACAGAGTAGGTGGAAATTCTCCTCTAAACAATAGCTACTGCATCCCTGACTGCAGTGTACTCTTGACATCCACTAACATCATTATACCTGCTTTCAAGCATTAAACAAGGTTGATTTCCACTGTACATCAAAATAGACATCTGACATGCCAAAGTGCAATGCTCTTTTTAGCAGACTTGTGCTTTGTTAACCTGAAAAAATATTGTTTAAATTGCCATGAGAGCATCTCAAAGTCTGCAAGAGAAGTGGGGGAACATAATGCACAATAGGCCCCGTCTGCTGATGGAAAAGGTTCATTAACTATGTTTGTTTATCAGTAGCATGCTAGGAAAAAGGTAGCAGGACCACATGTCAGGGCTTGAGGCACCAATTTCTGGCCATTGCTGTTTGCAGGGGGACTCTCTAGAGGAATGGCAGCCACTAGAAAATTACATTGGGCTGAGAGGTCAAGGATGAGCACTGCCTTGAGTGATTACTTTTAATTTTGGAAACTCTGATGACTGGAGGCTGTTGCCCCATTGTACTCCAGAATGGCTCTTGTTGATTGGAGTTACAGGAGCAACACGACTGGATGTAAACTGGCTCAGTGGTTCCTACTTCTACTGTGAAACTGTGTGTCCCTTCCTCTCCACAAAGGTTTTCAAGTGAAATGCTGGAAGGTATGTACTGGGTGCTCCGCCACGTGACTCTGACAAGTCAACATTCATTTGCAGAAAATGGGTTGGAGAAAATGACTTGCATAGTTAGGTTTTTCTGAATTTCTCTTTTGCACTTTGGTGCCACACGGCTGCATGCAAATCACCCCAAATGTTGTGATGAAAATAACAACGAATTGGAACCAATCAAGCGTAAAAATGTTGGCTTCTGCCTGCTCAAGGGTAAAAATAGATCTACAAGTACCTTATTCTAAGCTTAGATGAGTTTCTGATTTAAAAAAAAAAAAAAAAAAAGGAACAAAAAGGAGGACAAACATCAAATATTCAAGAAAACAAGCTAACATCAGCACAAATATACTGTCATTGTAACGTATTTTCCTTAAACAAGCAAAATTGAATGCTACATAGCTAGTCTGTAACATTATTCTTATTTGTCTGCATGATTATAAAAATACAATTATAAGCACCATTTAAGCATAAAGTGCACCAGACCTGTCATACCTTTCTCATTGCAGATCTAATTGCTATCTCCAGCCCACACATACCTGCTGTTATATCTCATTTATTGCTCTAAATTATGTGCATCAGAATCACTGCAAGGAATGCATGAAACTGAGATCACAGCTGTGCTGAACTCTAATCCCGAAGTGACTCTGTACCACTTTACGTCACCTCAACCAGTATTTCTTTATTCCTCAAGCAAAGGATGGGCAAGGGGGCAGGAAGCCTAATTCTAAGACATAGTTTATTTAAGGCTGGAAATATTCTGGGACTGCCTAAAACGTGCTGACCCAGCAACCCCTTCCAGCCTGGTATAGCAACGATTTCTGCAGAGCCAAAACATAGCACGATCAGCCCTTCTTGATGGGAACAGAAATAGATGATGGTGCCCATTCAAATATCAGAAGCATGTTGGTGAAGAAAATAATCTAGGTTAGCTGCTCCCTATGATGCTAGCGGTGCTGTCCACCACAGTTTGTGGCTAATTCACTCTGACTGGTCTCAAGATGAAGTTATTGCACAATAACTCAAGACTACAAGCAAATTCTTCATGGTTTCAGAAGTGTTTTTACACTACCCATTACTTTCATTTCTGATCAACATTGAATGAATAATCTGATGTGACTGATGTCTGACAAAATTAAATGGAAGCCTACAGAATTTTATAGCTTCTCTTGACAGTGATTTGGGTTTTATTTTTTTAAATTTCCAGACTGTTCTGGGTTGTCACTCTGAATCCTGTGTGAATTCCTAGTGCGAATGAGGTACACACGGTCTTTAATGCAAATTTCAGGTGCAAATATCACCGAGATTTTCGTGTTCCCATCGGGGATTCAAAACAGCACTTTTAGCCCAGACCAGGATGAATCCAATGAACTTTAAAATGAAGCTCAAAGGCATCTGCTGGCTATTGTCTATCATTGCAATGGTTACATCAGTCCACAAAATTGTCCACAGCCCTTTGGGTGACTCTACAATGAGATTCACATTTTGATGATCCTGAGACTCAGCCGGTCACCACTCTCTGGTTACACTGGGTGCATTTGGCACAGCTTGCAGCCTTCCTGGCCACTGTTCAGTACTCTCACAGCAGGACCTTCAGTCAGGAGAGGCTCCAGAGGTCCTATGGGGAGAAAACTACCTGTGGGCCTACAACACAGCTCGTGCACTCCAGACCTGCTTGCTAGCTTTGCTCTTAGGATGTGCTGGTGTGTGTGAATGGTGCCTTCTTTCTTGTGATCTAGGGAACGTTTATGGTAAGAAACACAAACATATTTGTTGATGGATAGGTTATAGGTATGAGATCACGTGCTTAAGTTATAAACTCATTGGTTCAGAGGCCATTTTGTTGTGGTACAAACAAGAGTTCCTGCTTCCAGGGATGCATAGCAGCAGGGCCTCAAACACAGGCCATGCTTTTGTGATGCAAGTTTCTGTATGGCATCCTGATACCTCAGGTTTTGGACGAACTTCAGCTGAGTGGCCTCTGAAGGGGCCCATTCATTCTCCATTGGTTTCCTTTCCCACCATGGGAGCACTGCAAGGCCCCTCAGGGGACCGAGGCGCTGGCTGATGCTCTGTCTCCCCTGCGTCGTCGCAGGAGCTCACGTACACAGCGGGCGCAGAGAATTGGGATGAAATTACGCCCCGTCGCCTTCATGCATAAAACATGGCGCGACGACGACGCTGGGATGGCAGGGCCTCGGCAGCTGCCCACCGCATCCTCCCCTCTGCCTGGGGCTTCTCCTGGGGCTGCCGCCGGTCTGCCCGGCTGGGAGCAGGGGGTCCCGGGGGGCTCCGGGGACGGGCACTGCCCAGAGCCATGGACCTAGCCCCGTGCCTGCAGTGGGTGCGGACGCGGCTCTGTCGACGCGGGGCCCGGCGGCGGCGGCTCTGCAGTAAGTGTGGCATCCGATCCATCCTCTCACCCTTCCCTGCTCTGCCCGATGGGTCGCCTTCGGGAGGAGGGTGGCTTGGAAGGGTTCTTTCTTAATGGATAGGTGCTTCTTCACATTTCTAACAGAGTGTTAAAGAGGGGATGGTGTGGGGGTGGGTGGGAATACAAAAAATGCAGAATTATACCACCACCACCCTCTTCTTTTGATCAGCTGCAGGAATCAAAGAGGTTGGATTGAAGGGAACATAACCAGATTGGTGGCTTGTGAGACAATGTAGAGACAATGTTGTGAGCTTTCCCTCTTCTTCAGCTGGTAGAAGCTGTGCACATCACTGAGCTAATATATATATAGCTTTGCTGGAAGTTGCTGCAGTACATTGTTCCTCATTTCATCATGGTTTTACTGGAGGTATCTTGCTTGCCTTCCATGGCAGATCCTGTAGACTACTGTGGGTGCTGTGGTGCACTTATACCCATGCACTTCTAGCTGGTGTACTCGGGCTCCCGTCAGCTGGTGTCCTGGAGAGAAATGCTGCCCGTGGTTCTGTGGAGACTCAGCAAGGGCAATGCATCCCTGACAAATGGGGAAAGGAGAGGGGTTTTCTTTGGTTCAGGCCACTGTAGTGTCTAGTCTGTCAAAAAGACAGGCAGCACAGTGGATCAGGGGAGTGGGGCATGTTGGCAGGCAAAGTGATGCATCCACTCTCGTATCAAATGGGAGATAGATTGTAAAAAGGATTTGGAAAAAGGATGCCATTCAAAGCACTTTGCCAAAAGATAAATATGATAAAATGAGTATGCTGCCTGTCAACACCTCTACCCAGAGCTCATGTCGTTTCCCTTCTCTAGTTTAGCCATGTTATCTGGAGATACCAAGACTGGTTGGAATCTTTCAGTCTCTTAGCATTGCAGTACAGGTATCACATTATCTTAAATGTTGTTTTGTCATGAATTCAGCTCCAGTTTGTCTTTCAGATTCAAAATATTGTTGGTAGATGTCAGAAAGACTGATTTTCTTAGTTGTTGGTTGATTGCACTCAGTTGCTCACTGGTTTTCAACGTTTGCTTCTTTGCACGTTCTTTGGTGTGCCACAGCTTAAGGATCAATTTTCTGGCTGTTAATGAAGAAGAAAAAAAAAAGAAAAAGAAAAAGAAGCAGTTCTGCTTCATGTCTGCTTAGGATTATATTTACCTTTTCCATCTGAGGTTCCCTACTCTTGACAAATACGTATTTGGCAGGTAGTTTGGGAATGTATATGGAAACTTGTTACCACAACATTAATCTTTAAACATTAAATATCCTATGAATACATATGTACCTTACTCTGGCTGTCCTCTGAGTTAACAAGAACTGCTGCCAAAGGCGTGCAGCACCTCTTAGCTCAAGCTGTAAGAATGAGAAATCCGAGAAGGGCAGACACTGAATAATTGAAGGAGGTTCCTTTGGTTGACAATGGTGCTGTCTCTGCACATCTCCCAGAGCCCCTCTTTTGTCTTGCCTCTAGCTTTGGGCAGCAGTGCAGTACCGAAGAGAAAGAAAAGGATCTGGTCCTTGTGAGCTCCTTGTGTCTGGACTTTGTTTGTCCTCCCTAGATGCCTTCTGCTGAGGCACTGCAGCAGGACTGCTGATGTTCCAGGAGATGGGACACTGTTCTGCTTATAAAAGTGCATTTTAGAATTAAACAAACAAAATAAATCTAGTAAGGAAGCTACTTCTGGCTGGTTTCTGTAGTCCCTGTGAGCACAGACTGTCACTGTACCTTCTTGTTAAAGCAGTCTTTCAAAGGAACAGAGGGAAGATTTTGCAGTACTTCTGTGCCTGCCCCTGTGGCCCCATTTTCCAGCTGAGTCCCTGAAGGAAGCTCCCTGCAGGCACGTGCACTCGTGGCAGAAATCCCTCTTTGAACAAAGACATGCTTTCAAACGATGAGCAAAGCTTTCCTCGCTGTTCTGGTGGATCTGGCTGTGCCTTCCAGCTGAGGGAAAGCAAGTGCAGCTCGTGCCAGAGAAGCTCTCTGACATTCACAAAGCTTACTCTCAGTTTTCACCTTGCAGCAAGAGCTGACTCCATTAACATGGGAGAAATTGGAAAGAAAGCGTAAATTCATGATAGTGCTGTAAAAAATGATAATGGAACTAATGGCATCTGCTTTCTGCTGGATGCACCAGTGTCCAAGCAGACAAAAACTGTTGGAAAGATTCCCTGGAGGAGGTCATCCATGTATCACCCACTCTGTGGGCTCTCTGGGGTCTTGTTCAGGTTGAATGGCTTTTTCTTTTTATCTTCACTTGCCCAGCCACGTGTGTTTCAGGAACACTGTAGGAACTTGAGGTTTCCAAAGCTGTTGGCCCACTGCTTTGACTGAAACTGGCCAGTGGGTTCATAAACATTGACGGAAAGACTGAATAGCGTGTCATCACATGTACAATGTTTCCTCAGGAAAGCAGGCTAAAAAGCTCTGCTCATGTCAGTGTTGGAAGCTGAGACTGAATAATGCTAATAATGCACTGCAGGAGTGGAACAAGTCTTAAAGCTGCATTAGGAAGAGTCTGAAAAACAGCTGTTTGCTGTTGTTCCCTAATATGTACTTGGCTTCTGGCCACCGAAACATGTCAAAACCCTGGGGAGGAGGTTTCTCTGTTTTTTTCCTGAAGTGTAGCAGATTTGGTTTGCATAAAAAAAAAAAAAATCACATAGAGGAAGTCTGGCCCTAGGTGTTACTGCCTGCCACCCCTGCAAACCCATCCTAGGGCATTGCCATGTACCAGGGGGCCAGCCGACCACCGCATTTGCACATGGAATATATATATATATATATTTGCCAGAATATCTACACCCTTCTGCTGCTAATGCAGCTCGGACAGCCTGTAACTGTTAGGGAAATGAACAGATGGCAGGCAAGTTTTCTCAAATCTTTGGTCAGATGTCTACACTGAGTTTTGATTTGCCTCTCAATGGCAAACAAGCACGCAAACAAAACCACAAATACTAACAAACAAAAACACTACACCAATCAATTGCCACCAAAATACATAAATAAAATAAAATAAAAATGGAGACAAGCAAGAAACCAGGAGCAAAAAAAGTCATCTGAAAAAAAAATGGCAAAAGCTCAATTTGTACGTGATCCTCATAGTTTCACATGATATCAAAACTTACTGTATTTCATGGTACATGTAGTTAGTTCATATGGAAAAAAAAAGTCATAGAAGTCAATGGTGTAAGAGAAAGCAGTGCAGATAGATTGTTTATGCTCACAAATGGAAGCAATCTTCTATAGGCTAATAGATGAGCCATACTTTAAACTACCCTTAAATGGCAACAAAAAAGAGCGCACTGTTTGTCCTACTCATTCCTGGCAATAATGCAGCTTTAAATGGTGTTTTTGTTTTGGGAAGGGAGGAGGAGATTGCTTTCCTGTAGACAAGCAGGCTTTAAGCAGTATTGGATACAAGAGCTATATTTTGCCTGCTACCTCGGGAAAATGTTCTTTGGAAAGCATGCTGTAACGTACCCGGCAGTGGGACACTCCATGCAGCACTCTGATACGTGTGTGGGCAAAAAGCCTTTCCACTTCAAGGGGCCCATTGAGAACCGACTAAGACTGATGGATTTCAGAAACGTCAAGGGCACGGCTCTTTGTCTTTGCAGACCTTTAACGTGTGGAAAGAAGAATATGCAAGTATGACTAATGCTCAGCCATTGCTGCGCAAAGCCTCTTCCCACCGAGCCTTTGTTAGAGTGGTACCCATGTGATGCTCGCACTTGGTTCTTCACCAGCTGACAAATCACAGTGGGTTTCCGGGTACCTTTTGAATCCAAATTAGCGTGCTAAGAATTTCACATCAACAAGCCTTTGAATGCAACCCTAAAGACATTTCCCTATTTTGATTTGTTTTTTCCTAACGTCACCTCGACACCACTCAGTGGTTTTAGGTGTGTTTCAGAAAAGCTGGAACTGCTTTGTTATTCACTCATGGCAATCAGGGACTCTGACAGCTTAATGGTGAGTCTGCTGCAGCCCCCTGATAGTACAGCTGGCAAAGAAAATGTACTAGATACATTTGTATAATGCAATAATTCGCACGTGCTAATATCAAGAGTTCCTAGGAAACAGGTCATAATTGCAATTACCTGAACATGACAAAAACTTTGTTAACTTAAAGTAGTAGGAACAGTTATTTTGTTTGCTTTTGTTTTCCCCTCTTTTGGAGGGTTATGCTCCACTTCATGGTTTTAGACTTAGCTTATAAACCTCCCTCAATTTCATCCTTTTGGATGCAACAAAGCTTCTGCAATTCTCGGATGAATTATCAGCAAGTATGAAAATGCACACACAGAGCAATAGTGGTCTCCTTCTCTCCTTCAGCTAGAAAGTATAGTGTTGGTGCAATAGTTATCTTGTTGGGATGGCACTGCTGTTCCTCACTGATACAACACAAGCTTGCCAATGTCCTCTGAAGCCTTTTCAAAAATGTCTTGGCCTTAGGAGGCAGCTACCAAATTAAAGGAAGGTGCTCAGCCACTCAGCTTCTCCCACCACGTGTGTGACCTCCAGCAAGTTTCATCTAGGCTCACTTCTAGGGCCAGTTCTGTTCATGATTTTTATGAATGATCTAGATGCAGGAGTGGGGCGCATCCTCAGCAAGTCTGCTGGTGATGGTAAACTGGGAGGTGATCCTGGCTCTCTGGAGGGACAAGAGGCCTTGCAGAGGGATCTCGATACCTTGGAGAGCTGGACAATCAGCAACAGCATAAAGTTCAAAGGTAACTGCTGGGTTCTGCGCCTGGGGCAGAGCAATGCCAGGCACAGGCACAGACTGGGAGCCAAGTGGTTGGAGAGCAGGGCAGCAGGAGGGGACCTGGGGGTCCTGGTCTGCAGAAGGCTCAGCACAAGCCAGCAGCATGCCCTGGTAGCCAGGAGGGAGGACTGCATTTTGGGGTGCATTAAACACAGCACAGCCAGACAGAAGAGGTGATTCTCCTGCTGTATTTAGCATTTGTGCAGCCTTATCTTAAATATTGTGTGCAGTTCTGGGCTCCACAATGTAAAAAGGATGTTAAGGTCCTTGAAAGCGTCCAGAGGCAGGCAACAAGAGGAGAGGCTGAGGACATCTGGAGCAGTAAAACCATTATATACATAAGAGAGGACTTGACAGTTCTGCTGAACATTTGGAAAACCCACACACCTCTTCACAGCCGGTTACATTACCTAATGCCCTGGGATAAATAGCTTTGATAACTGCTTACATAAAATCCAAGGGAATTAAATCCCCCAGTGTGCCAAGGGCCAACCTCACTTAATTCCCACTTACTGTGTACTACCAGAAGTTACGTACACCTTGAGTTACGCAGGGGGGAAACTGCCCCAGAGCATCTCCTGGCAAGTGAGGCGTGCAGAACACCTCCGGGCCTGAGAGTAACACGGCCCCTCAGGTCTTCCTCTGAAGATGAAGGGAGGGGAGCAGTCTGGTCAATTTACATGACTATCACTGCCTTCTGCTGAGCACAGCCTGCTGGATGTGCCTGAGTGATATTCGGGTGTGCAGCTGTGGCTTGCCACAGCAGACAGAAGGAGCCCAGCACAGAGTCCAGCAATAGGCAAAGGATTGCAGGGATTTGGTTCATTTTCCTTCAGCCTGCTAATTGCTAGGTATCTCTTTTAAGCTGCTCACTTGTGCTCCTTTGGTAGGCAACAGTGAAAAACAAGCTCAGGCTCTTCCAGGAAACAATTCATCCCCCGTAGTGGGGAAGGGCTGAAGATCCTAGGTTCCTCCACTCTCCTCTCTGAGAACAGTGAAGGCTTAGTCTTGTCCCAAAACTTTGAGAGGGATAAAATTAGTCAAGGTAAATCGCACTCATAGTGATCTGCTAAAGAGGATTTCAACCCTAACTTTTTTCAAAATAGGTAGGGGATTAGCAGTCAGCTGAAGAAAATAATGAGCTGGTCCGGAGCTGGTCATTTAAACAGAGTGGTTACAATGTCCACAACGCAGGCACCACAAACCTGCGCCAAATATAGCGAATGGCTTACGTAAGCTTTTTAGCTCTGTTAATCCTTTTGATCTGAGTAAGGAGTGACATGTTGGAAAACTAAGCTGGAAAGCAAAGGGAAAGTGATGAAAAGGAACAACAGATTATGTCTGAGCAGAGTGGAGGGTGCCAGGGCTAAAGAAATGCAAAATACATTACTGCTTAAAAGCAGTAGTGCAGTCACCAAGCATGGAGTGGATACTAACCTGAACTATGGTTTGGGAAGTCCAGATACAAACACGTAACTTATTTTTTTTAAAGATCAGAAAGAACCAAATTTAGATCTTGTCAGAGGAAGACTTAAACCCAAGCAGGATAAATGTGTCATCATGGTAGACTCTAAGGCATGGTGTTTTTGCAGAAATAGTTTTTAGCCCCCTGCAGATCCTGTCCCACGGGCAGCAGATGCACTTGTCAGAGCTTGTGATGCTACTGGATCCTGAAGTCCTCATTGCAAGTCACCTTCAAAAACTGGCATGGGCTGTAGTTGCCCATGGCTGAGCTCTAGTAGTTTAATGAAATAATGAAATATGTAAGAGTTTTCATTTTACTTAGAGTCGTCCATTATTTTTTTTTTTGTGATCTTTCACTTTTAAATTTCTTAGCAATTTTTCTCCAGAATACCCACCAGAAGATGCTTTCCTATTTGTGACAACTCTCCACTTTCAAAAAATTTACACCACTTGTTCTGATCTGAGTGAAATTGCTGGGATAAGTTCTTTGGATGCATGCTAGCATTTCAGAAAACAACAATGAAATTTTCGATTTTGTTTGTAACATCACAATTTTAGACCACTAAAACAATAACTGAAAAAAAGATGAATGTATTCCAAGTATTAAGGAAACAGTGTGCAATAAAAGAATAGCAATAAGCTTGTCACCAAGTTTGCAAAGCTGCTTAGCAGGAGTATCTGTTATATCTAAGGCTGTAGAGCCGTAGAATGCTTTTAAACAACCACACTTCAGCAAAACTGGGCCCTTTTATTTAATAGAAAATCTGAGATCGAACTTGTACCTATGTATTGAAACAATGGCTGCTGCATTCACCAAATCACAGCACAGTAGTGGATGGACCCACAGTTAGGGAGAAGAGCTCCACAATGCAGAAGCATCTCCATTTCCCACTCGTGGTCATTCACACAACACATGGAGATCGGCATTTCCCGACAGGAGAAAACAGCCAGGGACCTGAGAGCCCAGCCAGGTCAGAGGAATCAATGTGATGGTGGAAAATATGGAAGATAAAGTAGCTCCCACAACCAGCTTTACCCTACTTATGCTTTCTATTTAAAAACTGTGCTGAAGGGAGTTTGGGATCTGAGAGGGTTTAGTTTTGGGGAAGGGGTGGGCTGGTGCCTAATTAAATCGCTGCTTGTTTGGAGCGGTGGTACAAAGCCAGGCTCCCGCACTGAGTTTCTAAAGTGTAACCCAAAAATGTCAAATCGACTTGAAACAGAGAAAAAAAAAAACTTCTAAGAAGAACATAGAACAGCTCAGTTTGCCTGTAATTGCTTATATTTCGTTTGCTTTCCTGGTGCAAGAATGGTGGATAAAGTCACTATGGTTTAAAACTTCAGTAATTAATATTTTACCTGCATATGTATATTGGTTCTTTTTAATACATCCGGATGTTCTCCAGAAGCACCAAAGTACTTCAGCAAGTTTTTCAGCAATTTTTGGTGTTGAGAAGAGGTTTAGCTGATGACGCATCAGTAATTAAAATTAATTTTATATTAGAAACCCCCGCTGAAAGGTGACCAAGAGCTGTAGGGAAGGGAGCAGATGTGAGGGAGGAGCACCCCTGGGGGACCCCTGGTTCTTCAGTGCCACCTGAGCCCCAGGCAACAAGGCTTTCTGCCCTTTTGACCGATGACCCAGGTAGAGGAGGGGAAGGCAGGGCTCCTCCAGGAGCTGCTGCTCCTCACTCCTTTGGGAAATGCCATCTGTTTAGGCCATTTTCTGGGAAGCATTTTTAAGCGTGTATGAAGTGGTCCTCCCCCCTTCTCAGGCATACGTTGCTGTAGACCACAGGGCAGCAGGAAGAGGATCACCGGCTGATGACCAGGTGCATCTGTGTTGACCCCTTGCTCAAGGTTGGGCTCATAGCTTGGGCTGATGTTGTTGCTTGGTTACACTCTGCGAAAAACTTCACAGTTCACTTTACAGTCACAAGGGTAAGAGATTTTGAATACAGATATAAATAAGAGCTGAGATTCCAGAGAACAAGTTAGCAAGATTTAAGACAAAGAAATGCATGTAAAACTGAATCCCAGCCAGCCTAAATAAGTCCCAACCACAATACCTGGAAAAACACTTGTAACCTCAGTGAGATTGTAGGGTCTGATGACACAGGCTTGGTCAGAAGATATAGCTGAGCTGACAGAAGCTGGCCACCACTCGAAACCACATTAGTGCTAATGTGAAACCACATTAGCAGGTTTAGACCCCCAAAATATATCAAAGCACCAACCCCTCTGTGCAACTACCAGCAGAGGTACCTAAGTACCTTTGGTAAGCATGAGGTTGCATGCTTCCCCCTCTTGCAGCCCTGGAGGACCAAGCCAAGACTCGCTGCCAGACGGGGCTCCCTCTGCAGGGCCAGCTTCTGAGCGTGCTGCAGAAACAAGATGATGATAATCTCTGTCCCATGCTCAGGAAAAGGATTCAGCAACACCTGCAACTACCATTTCAGGTGCTGATGCAAGAAATGCGGTACTAGACTGAAGCTAGAAAGGTATCTGCTAATAGCTCTGCTTGCAACAACCATCTCTCACTTTAGGTGCAATCAGTGCAGCTATCACCCATCTCCCAAATTCTGGCTGAGCAGCAGAAATATCAACCTGTGTAATGAAAGTTTTTTCTGTTCGTTGGCAATGTAAGAGTAGTTTAAGTTTAAATAAGTCTGGGGGATGTGCATGCTCTTGGTTGGGTCTGCAAAGGCTGCATTGTATCCAGCTAAAACAGGAAAACAACAACCAAAAAAATTTTACTGTAGTTTTATCTGCCCTTCCTAATAGCCCTTACCACCTCCCTGTTTGTTACGCCTCTTCATTGTCTAAGACCACAATCACCTATTGTTCATCAATCAGATCACTCCTTTTGGATCAGTCATTACTGTTGGTGTTAGTATTTTTACTAACTGAAAGATACATTTTAAAAAAATGCCTTGGTCTTTAGTGGCATCTTTAACCTGTTGTAGTCATTTTGATACATGAAAATGATGGAAAAACTTTGCTTTAAAGAATCCGGATGCTATTGCCATAATGCCATTTGTATTCAAATTTGTCTATTCATGCACCTATCAACAGAGCCTCAGAAAAGGTCAGAGGGAGGCCTGGTAGACTGAAATCAATCATTTACACTGTGCTACCCTGATGAATTAATCAATTAGAGGTCTTTCTGAAGTTCTTTTGTGCCACTTCCAACACTTGCGTATTGCTAGGCTATATATTCAAAGCGTCATGCTGCATGAATTAGCTTTTGTGGAGGATTTGACTTTCTGTGATTCTTTAAAAAAAAAAAAAAAGACTATTTGGTACATTGCAGGAAACCAGTCTTGTCATATGAGACCTTCCCTTAGTAAACGGTGGAAAATGTATCTAAATGAAGGCAATAGGCAAAGAAAATCCATACCAACAAAATTACAGATTATGATATTTCTACATACAATGAAGATCTCGAAAAAAAAAAAAAAAGAACTGAGGAATATGACATTATATGAAGCTGATTATTACAACCTTAAAGGTTAATTGTGTTGAAACTCTAAGAAAAGGGACCTTTATGATCTCTTTCTGCATCTTTACGTGCCATGGTACGCTGCACCATGCATCAGAAGCTACAGAGTTCTTTGTCACATGAAGGTTGAATTAAGCATTGTAAAAGTTAGAGTAAAGCATTGTCTCTTCTGGAACTATGACTGGAGGCCATTATCTTATTTTTCTGGCATGGAAAAATGCGTGCATTATTTTTGTTCCATGACACAATTATTTTGGTATTACTCTAATTAGCAACCACAATTGCTAATTAAAATGAAAGCAAGGTACTTTGTGTCTCAGATATTGTCATTAAAGGTAATTTACTTTAAAAACGCTGCAACAACAAAAGAACGAAACAAAACAAACAAGCAAACAAAAACAAACAAACCACACACACACAAATGATAACAGTTTTGCTACATCTTCTAAGCTTACGTTTTCTTCCAGCAGAGGCTCCATGTGTATGAGAGCAACATGAGCATGCTGGATGCTCAGGCAGCAGGCTCTGGGTGCACCTTACCTGCATGGGAAAGGAAAGGGAGAGCTGCACTTGTGCATGGCCCCAGTGAGCCCCTCTCCTGAAATTGCTGTCTGTTCCATCAAACAACTCATTCTGCAGCATGAGTCATCCTTGGAAGGCCTTTCTTTGACTTTTGTTGTTTTGTGGGTTTTGCTCTTGCTGTCGATGAAAAGCAGAAGCTTAAGACCTGCTTGCTCTGGTGGCAGATGGCATTTAGGGGGCCATTTATTCCTTGAAGGCAAAAATGTGCGTCCAACTTATGACCTCATTTGCAGGGTGATCTTACAATGTGGCTGTGGCAAAGACACTGAGTTGCTGATGCCAGACCCCTACTAATTAAGCTCTCCATTAAAAGAGAGTGCCAAAAATAAGGGGACATTTTGTTCATCTCAGTTACCTCATGAGGGTTGCTCAGTCATCCAGAAACAAAGTACATCTCCACAGAAATACTCAGTTTGATGCTGCAAGTATCCAGCTGGAGGCAGGATAAGTCTAAAGAAATGGAAATAAATGATGTGCCTAATGCGTCTATACACCCTGGTAGGTCCACTTGCATTACTAACACAGTATAGAGCAAGTACCTTGGTCACGACTCTCGGTGGCACATTTTTATTACAGCAAACAATCAGTGGCTTGAGAGGTCCGTGTCCTGGGAGATAAACTTGACTCCTGTTCCTTCCAGTCCTCGTGGGTCTCACAGGAGGCTGTGACTGCTTATGTTCCATAGGAAGGCGTGCAGAGCACTGCCCACAGCCTGTCCTGCCCACCCTGCACCCCCCAAACAGGGCTCATACCTCCTCTCCCAGGCACTGGGTCTGAGGATCACCAGTGGACATGCAGTCAGCTCATCAAAGATCCAGAAAAATTCTAAAATCTCCCAAGAGATCGTTTTCCTCTAGATGTCCTGAAGAGAAGAAGTCACTCTGGAGGCTGGGGCTTTCAGCAAGGTATGCCTGATGCTCAGCTGTCCAAAATTATGCAGAATTAGGTAGAAATTGCCAGGCATTGAAAATGAAATGACACAAAGGAAGCAAACCACCCTGTAAAGCTGAGGAAGAGCAGAGCAAGTCTCCCATCATTGGTTTAGATGAGTGATTAAAACACAGTAGGAATTTCCTTTGAAGACCATAAAAAGACTAAGGACTAAAATTTCATCTGCCTAAGGTTAAGCTTACAGTGGCGTCCTTAGGAATGGTCCTACCAGCTCGGTCTGCAGTTCTCTATTGCCAAGGTCACCACACTCAGTTGGGTGTATCTCTTGTGCAACCACACTAAATGAGTAACTAAAAGGAAAAAACCTCTCTCAAAACTCACATAAACTCTTCTTTTAGCCATAGGTCTAAGAGAGATCACCAAAGTTTAGTTTCTACAGAAAGCACTTTCATTACAGACTCATCCCCTATTGGGCTCAAAACTTGTCCCCGCACCTTCACAGATGGCATGTCCTTGCTCCTTTTAATTCAATGAGGTATCTTTTGTCTCTGTGTTATTCTTCCTGTGGTTTGGGGAAAACAAGAGGGCAAGTCAGCAGCAGTCTACCCAAGAGAGAACCCCTGAGCAACTCTGCTCAGGTGGATGGTTCCTGGCTCCCTCCACTCAGGAGCTCTTTCCCTGGGCCACCGAGCGCAACTCGAGTGCCAGGAGGCCAACAACACGCCATCGGCCTCCTGCCTTGGGCTCAGTGAAACCCCAGCAAATGTGTCATGTTGTGGGGAAGACAGTGAGCTCAGAGAATTAGCAGCTCTGACTGAACGAATCTACGTCTGGCAGAGCTTGTGACACATGGAGCTTTCCTGAAAAATTTATGATCTGTTGTACGCTGCCAGTTGTGACTCTATGGAAGTCTTGCCTGGGGGAGGCGAGACCCAATTTGCTTCTCATTGCCACGAAAAAATAGTAATAATGGAGCATTCATTATCAATTCTGTCCAAAAAGGAAGATTTTAAAAAGAGAAGACATAGGTAGAACAGAATTTCCTCTTTCTTCAGAGAAAAGAGAAGCCTGCCTCATTCATAATGCCTTTATGCCTGTTTGCTCCAAGGAAGGCAGCTGACAACCATCACAAAAGGATTTCCTCATAGTGCTCATTCAACATTTCTGTAATACACATCGTAATGTGACTGATTTTTGCTCCTAAATATTGTGTGGCTTTATTTAGAAATAAAAATTAGCAAAATTATCAGCTGAAGCCAAAACAGTCATGCTGAGATGTTGCAGCTCATAAAGCTAAAATGCAAGATAAGACAAATTAATATGTTTTTGTTCAGATAATGTGGCGGACTGTAAGGAAGGCATGCCTCATCCCACGTGAGGTGTTTTTTCTGAGAGCTGTGATCCTTACAAGACAGCAGCTCCCTGCTGGAGCAGAAGCGTGGCGATAGCTGCACCATGGATGCTCCATGCATGGATGCTCTGTGATACCCACCACCACTGTTCAGACATTTTCCTGGCTGTGGCAAAAATAGAAAGACCAAGAGGGAAGCAGAGTTAATTTCTTGCAGCAGTGAACAACCCCAAATACTGCAGGAGGGTCAAGGTCCTCCTGTTAGCCCTGGCCTGAGTGTGCACAGGGAAGAGCTTTCTACAAAGGTGGAAAGTGCGTGCACTGAGGTGTGTAGCTGGAGCGTTGTTTGCACTAGGGCTCCTCTACATTTCTTTGATTTGTTTCTCATCAGTAGTGTGGTCAAGTCTGGGGGTGATTTGGAGGAAGCTGACATTGTTCTCACTACCTTCAGTTCCTGATTTCATGTTAATCAGCCGCAATTATTTCATGCATTTTAAATGGTCTAAAAACCTTCTTTTCCTACTTTTTTTTTTCCTTTTAAATGACTTGCCGGTGTTGTTTCTCTGTGAAATATACAGAGATGCTATAAATAAAGACGCTGATAGAAATTAATTCTTTAACTTGTGTGAGGGATGCTAAGCATCCATGACATTCATTAACATTCATCTCCATTTCCCTTTTAGACAGAGCTGCTGGCACCACCAGGCATGCCTGCAGACACCTATAGCTGTTGTTCGGAAGCACTGAAATTATTTTGAAAATGTTTCTAATTAAAGCCCAGAGCCACAAGAGGATTTAGGTGTGGCCAGCACCGCTGACAATTGTGTATTTTGAATAATAAAGTGACACAGCTGCTTTGTGCTGTGCCAAACCACGTGCTGGTGCATATGTTGGGAGTACCATGAGCACACCCAGGAGACCCATCTGCTCTGGGGATTTTTTTGTAGGTTGGGTTTTCTTGACTGAGCACCATCAGAGGGTGCATGGTGGGAACAGATGAGTACTGGTGTCAACACCAGGGTGGGTGGCAGCACTACGAGGCCCACATTTTTGGCTTAACGCTGCAAAGGAGCTTCCTCCTGCTGCCTGGGGACACCTGGCCACTGCACTGAAAGCAGCCTCAGGTCTGAGAGGTGCTGAGATCCTTGGTACACTCTCTGGAAGTCAGCAGTGAGACTTCAGATGTGTGTGCTTACTGGTGAATATTTGGTGCCTATGACCTTTGAGGAGCTTTGGCTAGACTGGGTCTCAATGCCATCAGTGGACTGAGGTGTCCAGGTCCAACCCAAGTTGCACTCTAGATTCAGGCATGCTTTTTTCTTTTCCTTTTTTATTTTTTATTTTTTTTTCACCTTTACGAATAAGCAACCAGGACCACACAAGAGAGTCGGTGGAGTTCTAGTTTCATATTTTCTGAGTCTTTTTTGACACACTTCCACTGCACTTCACTCACTTTTATGGTGTCTAAACTTATGTTTGTAACAACACACAGTTCTGAAAATAATGTCCTTTCTCTTTCTTCCCTCTGCAAGTTTTTATCATTGTAACAATAGTCACAAAGGATTCAGGATTGTTAGAATGAACTTTGGAGCTGCTTTCAATGTGAAAGATCGTATAAAAATAGCATCACTGGTAACATATGTATTTTCTAGTGACCCACTACAAGAAGATCAGTGGTTGTTAAAAAACATTTTTAAATTGTCAAGAATAAGACCAAAGATTGGTTTTGGACTGGAAAACATTCTGCTGGAATACCATTTAGACGTGAGTGGTTTTACTTGCTAACTGCTGACATTTAATATTTAGCAATAGGAACACTTAGGGAAGAAAACACGGGAAATCTATGAAGCTACATTAAGTTACCAGAGCCTGTGGGAGGACCAGATGCCACATACGAAGTAGCAACTTTGCAATTATGTCTAATTATACAAATTGTATAATGGAGGGGTCAGGAATATAACTCAGTTCTGAATTTCAGCATTTTCTAAGTCTGTTCTCTAACTGCAAGGTGGTTGCTCTGCCTGAAATGAGACTTCTCACAGCAGTCTGTATTGTTAGATACACACTCGCTGCTTTCCTCGGTAAAACTGTTCAGTCAACAGCTCAAAAACCTCTGACATTTGATGGAGAAACCAACAAATTAATAGTTGCAGTGAGACCAGACCAAAGGGGACCTTCTCTTATTCAATTACAGAGGTAACTGCAAATAAAAAGACATGTCTTGGGGCTCAGAAGCTCTTCAGGTTGGAAGCAACAGGCTTTAACTCCAAGACAAACACACTCAGAGTTAAGCAATAGCTTCAGAAAATTGCAGCTTATCTTAACAATGCTAATCATTTAGATGTCTCAAGGGAAAACAGTGGCTTGTGACTAGTGGGGAATGCTGGACAGAAAAAGGGAGATGAAGTCATTAGTCCCTGTAATAGAGACAGCAAGAGAGGGGTAGTTATAAAGGAATTATCTGGGATAAGACACAGGGGAATTACTATGTGCTATGGAATCAAATTTTCTGTTGCATTTATTATTTTTTAATATTACTAGAATTAGAAATTTTAGTTTCCACTCTAGTCTTCAGAAATATTTTGTAGGTAGGCCTACCTTACTTTTTTAGGTTTAGGGTCTGTCATGAGATACAGCAAGAAAGTCCCTCCAGGATGAAAGCACAACTCAAGCACGGAGAGTTGTTGCAGCATTGGGAAAAATAACCCATTACCTTCCTTCTGTGCCCTGGACAGGCACACAGCCTTTGGGACACTTCTCTATTTTATGTGGGCACCCAGAAAGAGGAACTGATAGTGCTACTTAACACCCAATAACCTGGTTTCAAGAACAAGCTGGCCCACAAAGAAAGAATAGCTCCTGAGTTCCTGCTATGGCTGCATTTTATACCTCAGTCCCAAATGCCCTGAACTTCGATGTGTCAGAAATGAAACATTAAAAATCAGGTTGTTCTCTCCTAGCTTCTAGAGGCCACTGCATGCCACTGTCTGAGAGCCCAGAGCCAGGAAGAGGTGTGTGCTAACTTAATGGGATTGACCAGGAATTAAGAATAAAGTAGGGAATTTATATAAAAGCAAAGGAGGAAAGCCTGTCAGACCAGTTAAATCTCAAAGAAACCATCACTGGCTGTGATGGTCTTAAAGAGATTTTCTTCTTGGCTACAACTGGGTTTCTGTAAGCACAGATTGCTGTTTGATGGGTTCAGGGAGGAAAATGGTGGCAAGGGAAGGAATTCTTGAAAAATGCCTTCTCTAAGCATTGAATTCTACCACCGCATATCTTCAAGCAATGGGAAGATTTCTTTCTTTTCCTTTTTATTTTAATTTACTTTTTTTTTTTTTTCTTGGAAGAGGGTGTTGCCAATGGGCTGTGCTATGGAAGCAGCATCCTGCAGTATGTTATTTGCTTCCTTCCAAATCAAAATATTACGGAGCTGTTATTGCATATCCCTGATGCAATTTTGGAAATTTAAGCCCCAGCATTTGAGGGATCACACTCTTCCCTGCCATGTAAACTTTCTAAGCAGATTTTTCTGCCAATTTTTAGAGCGCTCCAATTTCAAGTTATTTTGATCTTATCTCCATCATGTTTCCTTAGTGTATCTTATCATTAAAGATTCTTTATTGCATTCAAAGATTGTGCTCAATTGCAGCCAGGCTCTGTGAGCACAGGCTGTGCTGTTGTGGAGCTCCCACGTTTAATGAAGATGAAGCAGAGCACAGCTGGGCTGTTCCAGTAACTCAGCTTGAGGAGAGCCACAGGCTTTCCAGCTTCGGTTTGAACTGCTGGTTTTTGTCTCACCTAACTTTAACCAGTGTGGATGTAAAAATGAAGGAGTTCTGAGTTGTGAGTAACTTCCCTAAATGATACAATAACTCAAGTATGGCTTTTTAGAAATGTACACAGCATATTTCAGATCAATGAAACTGAAACACCTCACCCACAA